>NC_137694.1:166522142-167138737 GCF_964034855.1 Anser brachyrhynchus
GCGATTGAGCCGTGAAACAGCAGGTGTAATTCAGAGTAAATAACTGTGCAGTAATGCAGGAAAATCCAGGGTTGCCCATACCTTGAATACTATGTACAGCTCCGATTACTTCATCAGAGGCTATTAGGAACTGTCAATGACTTGCCCTCTTTTTTCCCTTCCATCCATGTCTACATATGGACACCGCTAGGGCAACATACTGTGCTAGACATACTTTTTGCTTGAACCGTTTTATGCCTTACATGTATGTGGAGATTATTTTATGTCTGAGAACTACTGCTGACTGTTCTGAGAAGTGAGTGTTGGCAGCGAATTCCAGCTGAAAAAATGTACTTTGGCAAAGGTTTACCTGTTGTATACTCAACTCTGCACTTCCATGTGAGGATAGAGGGATGGAAGACCTGATTACAAAAAGATCTGAAACTCTATACATGTGAGTATGTTCTCCACATGTTCATCAAGTATGAAGAGTGATCAGTATGAACAACTTTCTATCCCACCTATACAGATATACAGTCAAATGCTTATGCATATAGAAGTAATGTTATATAACACAATAACTGCTCAATACTGTGATCAGGGTTAAAATATGGCTCATATATCCCAATGTCTGGCCAAACCATGACAAGGACAGACATGGCTTATAATCATCTAATGTATTCTGACTGGGTTATAAAATGGCTTAAAGCTGTTACATGGACAGGTCTATTGGTATCATTCCCCCATGCCCAGTTTAAGCCTCCTATAGCTTTTCTGCCATGGCATACAATCCCAGCAGTACACCACCAATGCTAGAAAGCTCACAAACACATTTATTTGAATATTCAACTGTTAGTGGTTACAAATTCCATGAGAAGCTTATTATTTCCATTTTGTATCAGCAATATTTACTATGTGGGAAAGTACAAGTAATTCAAATGATGTATTTCTGCTGCTGAAAATAAATGTCATTTTCAGATCTCTTTGAAAATATCAGAGATTCTGGTAACATCAACAGTACCCTATTGTTGGTAACAGTTACAAGTAACACACATCCCATTCACTTGACTGCTTGAACACTAAGGGTTGTATTCTCTTTCGCATTCTGCTTTCCCTCTGCTCAGCTGCCAAAATGACAAAAGAAGGCCAGCTGAATACTATTGGCATTTTTATTTAGTATAAAGCTAATGCCTTCATATGGTCTTAGGAAAACAGTAGTTCAGATATACCCAGCTGCTTCAGAGCAATTGAGCAGCATGAAGATATAAATTGGACTGAGAGATTAGCATCAGCTAATGCACATCAGCACTGTTTCCACACTGCTTCCAAGACATTAAATCAAATTGAACTGAAGACCTAGATACTTCTGACAACCTCTTCCTCAAATACTTTTCCTGGATTAGGGCTCACAAGCAGTTGGAGTAGTCAGTCTCTCCAATTACTGATATTTGGGGTGTCATCTAAGAAAAGCAGGTTCAAATTTAAGCTGGATCCTGTTCAAAAATATAAGTGATGAGTTCTGGTGGAAAATGATCCAACAGTCATTCAGCAGCTAGGAGAAAAGGTTTTCTAAAATGGGACCTGTAAAAAGTATTTCAGAAACAAGGAGTGTACACAATACAATCATTGTGGCAGTAAATAAGAAATAACCTAGGTATATGTTAAAAAAAAAAAAAAAAAGCCTATTGCCAACCAAAAGCAACATTCATAGTACAACAGATGTCAAAAATAAAGCATCTCATACAGAAGAAGAGTAGAAGAGATAAGTACAATTATCCCTGAGGCATCATTCACTATAGAACCACAGAATCATAGAATATCCCAAGCTGGAAGACTGACAAGGATCACCAAGTCCAACTCCTGGCTCCACACAAGACCACCTAAAATTAGACCATATGTCTGAGAGCATTGTCCAACTGCTCTGTCAGGCTTGGTGCCATGACCCTGGGAGCCTGTTTCCTAACACCCAGCCTGACCCTCCCCTGTCCCAGCTCCATGCCGTTCCCTCGGGTCCTGTCGCTGTCCCCAGAGAGCAGAGCTCAGCGCCTGCCCCTCCGCTCCCCTCGTGAGGGAGCTGCAGGCCGCCATGAGGCCTCCCCTCAGCCTGCTCTGCTCTGGGCTGAGCAAACCAAGGGACCTCAGCTGTTCCTCATATGTCTTGCCCTCTAGTCTTTGTAGCCCTCCTTTGCACACTCTTTAATAGTTTTAGGTCTTTTTTATATTGTGGTGCCCAAAACCACACACAGTACTTGAGGTGAGGCCACACAGCACAGAGCAGGGCAGGACAATGACTTCCCTTGACCGGCTAGCAATGCTGTGCTTCATGCACCCCAGGGTGCAGCTGGCCCTCCTGGCTGCCAGGGCACACCGCTGGCTCATATTCAACTTGCTGTCAACCAGAACCCCCAGATCCCTTTCTGTGGGGCTGCTCTCCAGCCTCTCATCCCCCAGTCTGTACGTATAGCCAGGGTTGCTCCATCCCAGGTGCAGAATCTTGCACTTGCTCCTGTTAAACTTCATATTATTGGTGATTGTCCAGCCCTCTAATTTGTCAAGATCTTTCAGCAAGACCACTCTACCCTTGATTATTTAGTATAATCTGCAAATGTACTTAGTATGCATTCAAGACCTGCATCCACATTGTTAATAAAAACATTGAAGACAAATGGGCTTGTAGGGAACTGGCCTATTTTAGAGAGTCTGAGACCCTGAGCAATGAATGTGTAGCTAATAAGAAAGGCTCAGCATTGGTTCATTCCTGTACTGGTGACTAACCCAGGGTAACACAGAGAACAGAGAGGAAGCCTTCTGAAGCATAAGATAGCAGTAATGACACATATGTCAGGAAAAGAGGACCAGGACCCAGGTCCTCGAGGAGTCTACAGATTGTAGATATTCTTAATTTCTCTCTTTAACCTTGAAACTTAACCTAAATGCATCCCAAGTCCCTGAGTAAATATTTTAATTTGACACTGAGAGTGACTTTCTGCAGCTGAGCTTAATCCCAAATTATATCCTTTCCCAAAATACATTAAGCAAAACTTTGCAAATGCATTGTTATTGCAGATAAGATGGTATGTGTGACAAACTCAGGCTTTTCTTTCTTGGTGCCTTAATTTGTGTGAAATAAAACTAGAACATATAGCCTGAACAAAAGGCTCCTCATATTGAACAATGTCTAGCTGAGACTCCATTTAAAGTCTGAGTGAATTCAATGGGGTAATCATGAAGTAAAGTACTATTCATATACGATATGTATGTGGGAAGCAGAAACATTCTTTTTACAGACCAAAAATCTCGTTAAAAAACCCTGCTGTATTTCTAAAGCAGAAGCAGATCAACATACCAGGCAGAATGTTCAAGTCTGAACTCAGAAGAGAAATCAGGAAAAAGAAGGAAAAACAACAGCAATGACCTCCCTCTAATACTTTAGGAAATGCTTGTTTGGAAGAGTTGCATGAGAACATACAGACAATGTTTTTGGTTTCTTATCAGGCTGGACCAAACACAAAACAGTGACCTCAAGGTTAAAAGCCTTACATGTCTTTTCCATGTTCTTAAACAATCCAGCAATCCTACCAATAAAATATCTTATTCAGGATTCCATACCACTGGATTACATATTGCTTCTAAAAACAACTTTCTAGATAACCAAACGACAGTTGTATGCCCTCAGAGAATATGAAGAAAAAAAAGCTGATGCTCAGCTGCTATAAAGTGCTTCCTCCAAGGTAGTGAAATGATGCCTGTGAAGAGCAGATATGGGTCTGGTATTTGGTGCTTAAGGGTTTACATGTTTTAAGGATGAATTACTTATTAGGTATACATATGAGAGTTGTTCCATAGTATCTATTCCTGAATGAGCTATGAACCTCTTAGATTGCCATGTCATTCAACTTTCCGGTATTTCAGATTTTACACTGGGAGATGGCAATAAAACTTGTCTTCACCATAGAAACATTGAAAGTTTCATCAGTGCTGAAGAAAATCTATTTCATAGATGTATTTCCTACAGTGCTATCTTATTTGGGGGGAGTAATACGCTTTCTGTTTTTGTATACTTTTACCACTGACTTTTGTCTTACATATGAAGCATGGAGGTGATTTAAGTTACTTACCTGTAAGTGGAATACACCAAGATGTGTTGTTCATATGTTTCTTCTCACTGCAGGCACAAACCCATCAAATGCTTGAGTTCTGTTTTTCCCTCCAGCAGTCCCAGCCCTATTTATGTGTCCTCTTTTGTGTCCCACACAGATGGTGTAGAGAGGTGAGCATTTTCTGCTCTCCAATTTCTTTGCAACCACGGGATCACAGAGTATGAAGGACTCCAAGAAAGAAGACAAAAAAAGACAGTAATAAAATGTACATATGCACAGCATAAGGTCTCCACTTGCAAGTAAATTTCATCTCTGTGTGTATGTTCATTCTACTCTGGGTGACACCAGTACCTACAGGTATTTCTGACGTCTCTGAGAGCAAGGAATTGCTCTGCCAAGAGTGTGTCTGGGTGTAATAGCAGAGCTTGGACAAAAAACAGCCTGGGAAGGTATAGCAGGAGTATGCAGGGTGACTTGGGTAGGAGGAGGCCATGAACAACCCTGTGATAGTCACAGCCAGTTTTGGTCAGCTTGGCAACCAACCCAGCCTCTGCAGAGGCCTGTGGAGGAACCCACACCCACTCTGATCCTAACCTTCTGTGCTACCCATTGCCTCACATAAGGGACCTGAACTGATGCTGAGCCTAGGAAAAGGGGTGGAAAGGTGTTTTCTTAAGTGTTTGTTTGATTGTTTGTTTTCTTTGTTTCTCAGTTCCCAAACTGCTAATTAAAAGTTTATGTTCATTGACAATAAATTAAATTAAGTAAAATCCTAAGAGTCAAGGTTTTGTTGCCTGTGAAAGAATAGGAGATGTCTTTGGTTCTGGTTCTGGAAGGTTCTGGAAGGGAACAGAGTAGGTGACAGCACCTCCACATGCCCTTTATGCCCTTAGTATTAGGAAGAAAAAGGTTCAGTTTCTGATCCTATTCATGATAACCACGTTGGTTTTTTTTCTGTAGGCCAGCAGAGGAGTGAAAACTTATCTTAACAATGTCTTTTTGCCTTCTTCCTTCAGCTCTCCACTTATATAGGAAACATACTTAGTTTCACTCTTTCTGGAAAGAAGATGGTGGAAAAGCTGTACAGAGAGACCTGACATTGTGGCATGACAAGGAAAATGTGTTGTCAACAGCACTTGTTTCTAGGAAGGTCTATATTCAGACAACTTCTTGTTGCAAAGCTGGCATTCCTGTCTCTGCATATAAGAACTCTCTGACAGTTCAGAAGTTTGACAGGAAAAGATGTTCTTCATTTCCACTTATGAACCACCTGAGGCTATTATAATTATTCCTGAGCAGAATACACACCAAATATTTATCCCCCCCACCCCCTTTATTTTTTCTAGAAGTCAGCACTTGTGTGAGAAAGAATGATGAAACAGACAAGAACACAAAAAAAATATATGGCACACAGCCTGAGTTAGGCATCCAGGCAGATTCGTTTGCACTTGTTTTGAATTTCTGTACATCCAGCATTTCCACCCTGAAAGAAAGAGGGAGAGAGAGAGAGAAAGAGAAAGAAGAAAAAAGGGGAAAAAAAAAAAAAAGGAGAGGTGTAGGAGAAACTTGGCCTGAGTCAGTTGGTGATACTTCATTAAAATCCTAATTGTCATCCAGACAAACAAACAGTCTTTTCTCAGTGGATGTAATTTAGACAGACAGTGTAAGAAGTTATGTTACTGTTGTGCACAGAAACCCTCAGATCCAACTCAGTCTATTCCAAAAAGCTAGCTATTCCAAACGACTCAGTTTCATTGTCTGAAACATGAAAAAGTACATCAGAGAATAAATACACTTCATAACAATGTTGACATTCCAGAAACAGACACTTTAAAAGGTTAAAAGATACACTGTCTTTTTATGACTCATTTCCATATAGACACACAAATAAGTCAGACCTTTTTTTATGTCAATTAGCTTGACAACTCAACTGAGTAAATAATAAAACACTTCTTCATTGCATTACTTTTTGCATGCCTGAAGTTATCCTATAATAAAGTTGTTAATTAAAGCATATACTGCATTTGCAAATTGCAGTATTTCCAGTTTAGTGGATTTTTTGTTTCACTAATTTAGTTCTCTGTGTCTGGCTATAAACACTGCATATATTAATATTGGATATATATTTAGATCAAAATGCTGTTTAATTACCTAAAATGTTACTTTATTACAAGGAAAAGTAGTTCAATATATAGGAAAATGAATGTGCAAATACTACAACATTACAATGATGAATGAGTTGAGGGAATGGCATTAATATTACAGGGACACATTCCAAAATGAATGGACACTAGTTGAAAGAGCTTCATGTCATTAACTTTATTGGGAGCCATTCCAAAAGACTCAAGTTGAAAGAACTCATGTCATTAATATTATTGGGAGTCACTCCAAAAAAACAGTAGTTGAAAGAGCTTCTTGTAGGATGATTTATTTGTTGGTTTAAGCAGATAAGTTAACCCATTTGGTATTTGATGCTGAATTTTGACAGTAATTCACATTCATGAAGGGAGGTGGAATGTCCTGGACTAATATTCAGGCAAGTTTGAAGTTAGTAATTTGTAATCAGGAAATAGGTTTTCTGTTTTCTTCAAGACCCTTTAAACAAATCTGTGTTTTCTTTTTTTTTTTTCTTTTTTTTTTCATGGCATAAACATAAACTTTTCATTTTCTGGCTCTTCACAACTCTGTCCTCTATTCCCTCTGTCTTGTATTTATCACTGCTGTGTGCTGTTACTACTACATTTTCGTCTGTCTGCCAGGACAGATGATGCCCCTGCAGACAAGTTCTCAACATTTTTCATTTATCGTCCAGTGCTTCTGCACTGACAGCAGCTTGAAATGTTCACTTGTGGTCTTCTTCCAAAAATATCTCTGCATGACAGTCTTACACAGGATGCGCTCTGAGCATTCGTCTGTGAATGAATTACTATGAAAATTTCCTCGGTCTTTTGCACAGTGAGGGAAATAGATAGCAACCATGGTTTTTATGCTGGATAATACTGTCATAGCTCTCTCCCATTTCCACATCTTTTTATATCCTGTCAGCTCTTGTCATAGACCATTTGGGAATGGGATCTGTTTCCTGTATTTGCTTGAGAAGCACTCTGTATAAAGGAGTCCTGGCCATTGCAGAATTCCAAACAGTGTCTTATCTATATTGTTATGTTCCTATGTCCACATGTCATGCTCAGAACTCAGTTCTTTGATCTTCTTGGCTACACACATGTTATTTATCACCCAAGGTCCCATTGTGGGGTAGCGAGTGGTGTTGGAGGTTGGGGGGAGCCTAAATAGCAGCCTTGACAAAAATAAAAATAAAAATGCAATCATGAACTGGAAAACATTGCATGCCAAGGTTTCATTCCTAATACAAAAATAAATGCTGGCAGATCTGACTTCTTCAGCCCGCAGGCATCATGGCCTTGTGTGCCCTTCCTGATTCTCATGCTACAGACAAAAATGATATGTCTTAGCCTTGGCAACATGCTATAAAACATTCCTGTGCTAGATTGTGAGGCAGTTATCTCATTTGTGCCCGCAGCTGAATGAGTATGATGCTGAGCAGCATTTAAAGAAGTGTCAATTTGGGTTAAGAGGAGATCAACATTTATGGTTTCACCAGTTCAAAATCAGAAAAATAGCATCTGAGGCCAAAGAAAGACTCTGGACTTTGAGGGAAATTAGGAAGAATCTGGAATTTGAGGGAAGTTTCACTATTTCCAAAATGTGCACAATAAGTTGGATGGAGAAGTAACCTTACGGTATGCTCCTCAATGCTCAGGCCAACCCTACACAGAAGTGCCAGAGTCCAAGAGATAGGTCTGTGTCTCAGAGTCTCCAGACACCCCAAGATCTAGCTGTGCAACATCTCACAGGATTAGCCTTCAGTGATGATAGCAACAGTGGTGAGGACCCCAGGAAGAACTGAACAGGCACATGATCATGGCATTCATGAATCTCCACAATGAGCAGCAAGGCTCTGCAGGATCAAGTAGTGATGCCTCCACCAATTCACACATTGTAGGTCCTGACACTGGGAAATCTGGTGGACTGTGTCCCTTTAGTATCTTACATGCACAGTGGGAAGATACACTTACTGGTTCAGAGGGGTCAAAACCACAGTAATGCAGCGGAATCACAAAATAGAATCATAGAATGGTTTGAGTTGGAAGGGACCTTAAAGCTCATCTAGTTTCAACCCCCTACCATGGATAGGGACTCCTCCCACCAGACCAGGTTGCTCAAAGCCCCATCCAACCTGGTCTTGAACACTTCCAGGGATGGGGCATCCACAGCTTCTCTGGGCAGTCTGTTTCAGTGCCTCAGCACCCTCTGAGTGAAAGAAGTTCTTCCTTACATTTAATCTAAACCTACTCTCTTTTAAAGTCATTATCACTTGTCTTATCACTATATACCCTCTCCTGCTTTTCTGTAGGCCCCTTTTAGGTACTGGAAGGCCGCTGTAAAATCTCTCAGAGCCTTATCTTCTCCAGGCTGAACAACCCCAACTCCCTTAGCCTGTCCTCATAGGAGAGGTGCTCCAACCCTTGATCATTCTCATAGCCCTCCTCTGGACTTGTTCTAATAGGTCCACATCCTTCCTGTGCTGGGGCCCTAGAGCTGAATGCAGGTGCTGTAGGTCTCCTTGTCACTGGTAAATAGTGAAACACCACTAGAACTGGCTCTGCACCCCTGTCAAATCAAGCTCCAGAGCTGAATGCAGTACTTCAGCTGGGGTCACATGAGAGCAGAGCAGAGCGGGAGAATCATCTCCCTCGACCTGCTGGCCACGCTGCTTTTGATGCAGCCCAGGATATGGTTGGCTTTCTGTGCTGCAAGCACACATTGCCAGCTCATGTTGAGCTTCTCATCATGCAACACCCCTAGGCCTTTCTCCTCAGAGCTGCCCTCAATCTGTTCTCCACCCAACCTGTATTTGTGTTTAGGATTGCCCCAGCCCAGATGCAGGACCTTGCACTCCTTCCCTTCCCTCTAGCATGTCAACCACACCACACAGCTTGGTGTCATTGGCAGACTTGCTGAGGGAGCACTCAATTTCAGTGTCCATATCACTGACAAAGACGTTAAACAATACCAGTCACAATACTTCCCCTGAGGAACATCAGTCATCACTGGTCACCACTTGGACATCGAACCATTGACCACAACTCTTTAAGTGTGACCACCCAGCCAATTCTGTACCCACTGAGTGGTCCATTTGTCAAAGCCATGTCTCTCCAATTAGAGACAAGGATGTCATGCGGGACAGTGTCAAAAGCTTTGCACAAGTCCAGGTAGATGACATCAGTTGCTCTTCCCCTATGCACAAAAGTTGCACGCCATCATGGAAGGCCACCAGATCTGTATACCATGATTTGCCTTTACTGAAGTCTTATTGGCTGTTGCTGATCACCTTATTTTCCATGTGCCTTAGCATAGTTTCCAGGAAGATCTGCTCTGTGATCTTGCCAGGCACATAGGTGAGACTGACTGGCCTGTAGTTCCCCAGGTCTTCCTTTTTTCCACTTCTAAAAACGGCATTTATGTTTCCCAGCTTCCAGTCAGTGGGAACCTCACCAAACTGCTATGACTCCTCAGATATGATGGCTAGTGTCTTAGCAACTCAACTAATCCAAATTTTCCAGTCAACAAGGACTGTGGCTGTCTCCCTGACAAAGCAAGATAAAAGGTAATGTCCCAGTCAAAACAGCCTTATTTGATACCAGCATCCGAGAAGAGAAAGGTCCATCTTGCCTGGGTCTATCTTCCTATGCTAGACATCTTTGCTCCAGCACATGGGGTATGAACGAACCTGAAGTATTCTTCCCAGTCAAAGCCATACCACTGTCACTAACAACATCAGCAGCAACAGCAATGGATAAATTATGCAGCAAGTCCGAGGAAGAGCTTAAGTGCCTGTCTCTGTCATACAGAGAACTGGAGATACTTAAAACTCAACTGGACAAGATTCTGAGCAACATGATGTCCATTGAGCCTGCTTTGAGCAGACAGTTGTACTGAAGTTTCTTGGAATTTAAATTACTCTATTGTACTGGGATTCTAGCTTATATTTATGTTAGCATATCATCACACAACTGTAGGGGAAAAAGATCACCTGACTTAAAAGACCAATGTGCAGTCCAAATGAATCACTGAAGGAAACTGTGATGGTGAAATGCAAACCTTGAAAGTTCTTCAAAGACTGAACATATGTTTCTTTTCTCTGTCTTTACTATGTATATGATCAATTGTATATATAAAGCAGACAGCATGGACTAACTTTCAGATTACTTTTTACGTGCAGTGCTCTTCCTTGTGGTAAATTATTCACTATGCAACAAGACACACTGTGATGAATAATATACATAGCATGCAACTACAACCTTTTAATGACCGTCTACGTCATGGACAAATTTTCAAAGATGTGACTATTTGTAGACTTAAACATGAACTCCTGTTCTGTAGTATGATTTTCAAGGCCAGAGTATATGTATTCAAGTAAGAGATGAGTTAATGATAGTCTTCAGTGTTACTTTGTGTATCAAAACACAAGAACCCATATCGAAGAAACAAATTACCAGTGTCCAATCCATGGCAAAGTACTGCTTCCCCGGTGGCATTACAGTCTCTGACTTTGTTCTTTCTCCCTCAAACTCCAATGTTGATATGCATATATTTGATATGCATATACTATGCAGACCAGTGAGAAGCTCACAGTATGCTATAAGAACCATTAAGAAATAAAAATTTACTTCAGTTATTGCTATTTTTTTATGCATCAGGTACAGGACAACACAATGAGCATTCATTGTGCTAGGCATTGACAGAATAAACATGCAACCAGCGAAAGGCTCAGGACCAAAGAAATCATAAAATATATACATAAGAAAGACAAAGTGTAGAGGAAAGGAAGAACATACAAACACAGCAAACAATGTAGCAAAATTAGCTTTGTTATTATTGGCTTTATTTTTTGCTTAAATCTTTTCTATGAAGTTCTGAGAGGAAAAAGGTAGGTGGGAAAAAAAATGGTGGGAATAAATCTGTGAGAGTAAATGGCAAATCAGTAGACATGACTGACTATAGAGTCAATACAGATGAAATAAGCTATTAAAATCATCACTGTTTTTATGTTTTCATCTTCCACCATTTCTGCAGAAGCTCTGCCAACTGTACTTGCTCAGGTCTGCTGCTTCTTTTGTAAGTTTTAAAACTTTCATGATAGATCACAGAATCACAGAATCGTCTAGGTTGGAAGAGACCTCCAAGATCAGCTAGTCCAACCTCTGCCCTAACACTAACAAGTCCTCCACTAAACCATATCACTAAGCTCAACATCCAAACGTCTCTTAAAGACCTCCAGGGATAGTGACTCAACCACTTCCCTGGGCAGTCCATTCCAATGCCTAACAACCCTTTCAGTAAAGAAGTTCCTCCTAATATCCAACCTAAACCTCCCCTGGCACAACTTTAGCCCATTCCCCCTTATCCTGTCACCAGGCACGTGGGAGAATAGACGAACCCCCACATCGCTACAGCCTCCTTTAAGGTACCTATAGAGAGCGATAAGGTCGCCCCTGAGCCTCCTCTTCTCCAGGCTGAACAACCCCAGCTCCCTCAGCTGCTCCTCGTAAGACTTGTTCTCCAGACCCGTCACCAGCCTCGTCACCCTTCTCTGGACTCTCTCGAGCACCTCGACGTCCTTCTTGTAGCAAGGGGCCCAAAACCGAACACAGTACTCGAGGTGCGGCCTCACCAGAGCTGAGTACGAGGGGACAATCACTTCCCTAGACCTGCTGGCCACACTGCTTCTTATACAAGCCAGGATGCTGTTGGCCTTCTTGGCCACCTGAGCACACTGCTGGCTCATATTCAGCCGACTATCAACCAGTACTCCCAGGTCCTTCTCTGCCAGGCAGCTTTCCAACCACTCATCTCCCAGCCTGTAGCGCTGCTCGGGGTTGTCACGCCCCAGATGTAGGACCCGGCACTTGGCCTTGTTGAACTTCATACAGTTGACCTCAGCCCATCGGTCCAGCCTATCCAGATCCTCCTGCAGAGCCTTCCTTCCCTCGAGCAGATCGACACACGCACCTAACTTGGTGTCATCTGCAAACTTACTGAGGATGCACTCAATCCCCTCATCCAGATCATCGATAAAGATATTGAAGAGGACCGGCCCCAGTACCGAGCCCTGGGGGACACCACTAGTGACCGGCCTCCAACCAGATTTGACTCCATTCACCACAACTCTCTGGGTCCGGCTATCCAGCCAGTTTCTAACCCAGCGAAGCATATGCCAGTCCAAGCCCCGAGCAGCCAGTTTCTTGAGGAGAATGTTGTGGGGAACTGTGTCAAAAGCCTTACTGAGGTCAAGGTAAACCACATCCACAGCCTTTCCCTCATCCACCAAGCGCGTCACTTGGTCATAGAAGGAGATCAGGTTCGTCAAGCAGGACCTGCCTTTCATAAACCCATGCTGGCTGGGCCTGATCGCCTGCTTGCCCTGTAAGTGCCGCATGATGACACTCAAGATAATCTGCTCCATGAGCTTCCCTGGCACTGAGGTCAAACTAACAGGCCTATAGTTCCCCGGGTCTACCCTCCGACCCTTCTTGTAGATGGGCGTAGATGAAGAAAGGCATTTAATTACTGTCCAAATTACCATCTGGATGGGCAGTGATGTACTTTAAGGTATCAGACATATCACAATGTGTTCAAAACACAGTAACTTCTGCTCAGCCCTCATTTTAATATAAACTGGGAATGCTGTGTCCCTTTGTCACCTCAGTCCAGTATGTCCTTCTAGCCCTTGTGATCTAGACATAGTGTTAGTGATTCCTAGTCCATACTTTTCATCTTTGAAAGTTATACATCTTTGCAAGGATACTCAAGCATCAATTGCCTATGCAGAGGATGAACAAAAATGATTAGTATTCGTTAAGGGTAAAAAAATGTATAAAATAACAGAAACAGTTTGTAGGGGGTTGTCCCTCCAGCCAGTTCAAGAGCGTCTTTCAAACCTCCATAGAATTTTGGCTTAAGGACAGAAGAAACATCATTCCTACACTCTTGCAGTACCTTTCACACAAACACACAAAACAAACAAACAAACAAAAAAACACCATACAGGTCATGTAAGGATTGAAGAACCTAAGAAGAGAACCAGAAATGCTTTATATTGGCTCAGCTGAACAGAGATATTGAGGAAACTGTCAGGGTTTGCTGTATACGCCAACAGAACAAGCCAAGTCAAGCAAAAGACCTCCTATTGGTGGCACAGGAAGAAATTGTTCCCTTGGAGCAAAACAGGCTTAGATTTGTTTAGATTGGCCAAGAAAAAACATACTCTTCTCTGGACTCTTAGTTGCTCTTTCCTCTAATGGCATTACTAGAATATGTTACTAGTAAATAACTATTCTTGTTAATAATTTTGCAAGTGGGCCACAGTTTATTAAACAGCAGTATTTTGAGTTGTTTGGATATAAATAAGTTACTGCTAGTGTCCCTTATCTATAACTCAATAGTGACTGAAAAAAATTTACCACAGTTAAAATAAAAACTAAATATGTGTCATCACTTGCAGATATTTGTTTCAGAAAACAGGGAGAACTACAATGCCTTTAATGATGATAGAAGCTGATGCCAGAGTTTTGTGAAAGTATGAATACAGCTATATGCAGTATGATCTGATGATCATGGACTTCTCAACAATTCCTTGACTTGAAGCGCTATGTCTGCACATGATATAGATCAATGATCAGAAAACAGAGATGGAAAAACAAGTCCCATATAAAGTGTCTCATGTCATGCATTCTAATCATATAATAATTGACCAAATTTCCCAAACTTCATACTTTTTCTATTCATAAGGTAGCTAGACCCAACTCTGTAAACCTGAAAAGGACTCAGATATGTTTGTCCCACATTTCTGTGAAACTGACATCAGTGTACAAATGATATCTCCAATTTCAGGAGAGGAGAGAAGAGTCCCTCAGCTTGCCTTTTTTTTTTTTTTCAGGTGACAGTCTCGATTAGGCAATGGTTACAGTTTAGACAGCCAAATCTAAGATCTGTAATAGTATAAAACACAGGCAGTTACAATTTCCTATTCACACCTGTTTTATTATTTCAAGAGACCTACCAGTGAAATGCACCTCAGAGACAAGCTGAAAAATTATTAAGCTCAACACATGATTGCACATCAATTTACACAATATGTTGATTACAAATATTTTGAAGTAAGTTCCATACATGTTGTTTAAGGAGGTTGAGCAAAGGAGATCAACCTGCCCAAAATAGAAGCCCTCATGCATATGCCACCTTGATAGCACAGAGAGAAAAGAGGGGAAGCTGGGGGAGTGAAGCAGTGGATGTGCCTAAACGTATTTTACTTACATTTCATGTTGCATATTTATTTATAAAAATCATACAAATAGAAATAGCTATGTAACTGCAACCCTAGTAAAAGGCCTCCTAATCCAGTCTGGAGTCTGGAGAAGTCTGGAGTGTATAAAATGCAAGAAAAACACAAGTTGTTGAATCAATACACAAAGGAGGATTCTGAGCTCATACCACTTGCAGGCATCAATGACAGCTGCAAAGAATTGCAGTAATGTCCATCACCAGAGTGATAAATTACCCAGAGAAACCAGAAGAAGTCACCTAAACTGGGACAGAATAGAGGAGATAGCTCTGCTGGCTAGTTTGGATTGCTGCTCAGAAAGTTTTGCTTATTTCAGTTTATTAACTGTGTAGAGGTCCTGGTATATAGCTTTTAAGTAAGGCTGTCAGACTACAGCCTTACACCATAGTTTACTCCTCTGTGTGCAGTGTGCTGCACCTTGCACAGGACATACAGCAAAGTTACAAGGAGTGTTCTGCAAGTAGTTCTGCAGAAGCTGACACCAATACAAAAGTTCCTGAGACCAGCAAGGATGATGTAACAGGTCTTCAGAGGGGTCTTATGATTACAGATTTCAAAATTGCCAGTCATCCTGCCCAGAGCTGGCTTGAAATGAGCCCATTGCATTCATCCTTCCAGGTAGCCTTTTTGGTTTGTTTATCCATACTCTTTGAGAGTAACTCTACTGTCAAAACAAGGAAGTGCTTGAGTTGTCACCTCAATAACTATGCTATACTTACATTCTTTCACTTGAATGCAGATTTCAAAAATGCTCCAGGCACTACAGATCATCCAGGAGACTTCCTGCTTCTGACAGAGCACGTATCTGGACCAAAAGCTGCAAGAGGTATTACATTACATGAATAGCCAACTGTAAGTTTCTTTCCTGTGGTATTTTCTTATGGACACAGGAACAAGTCCAATTTTTTTTTTTTTTAAAAAAAACAACTCTACTTTGTTGGTCATACTTCTTACAGATGTTATTAATTACCCTCTGTGACAGAAAAATATTTTTCCTCATGCAAGTCTCTTACAAATATGATCTGAGGATTCTTTTAAATAACATTTTTATCCCGCCTTCAGGCATTACCTTTCTACAATGTTTTGGCAAGTATGAGGTGTACTGTCATGTCACAGAATACCATCTGACCAGCAGTAAAAATAAACTGATGTACAGAGTACCTTTGTCCTGCAGAGTTGCTTGAAGCACTACATGGTTTAATATAAACATCCTAAAATATATAAACATGTTCTGATTAAAACCTACCACTTAAAATTCAAACAAATGGGAACAAAGTGAGGATGAACCAAAGTCACTGTTGTTTAGGATTAACATATTCAATTTCATTTAAATGGTGCTACATCTGTTACTTTAATGCAAGCCCCAGGTCTGGCATCTGTACACAGTTTGGAAAAGATTTCTTATTAAATAATTCCACTGCTCTCAAATAAGACTAATTACTAAAACTCTCCTCCCTATGCCTGCTAATAGAAGAATCTGGCTTCCACAAATCAATTATGAAACTATTATCAGTCTTGTTTTCTGAAAAAGTTCTGTCAAATCATATCCTACTTTCCTGATGCTACTGACAATAATAATTAAATGTGGTTTGATTATAATGAAAGCTTAGAAATGCAGTTCATTTGCAGGCATTACATTTAGGCATCTACAGTCTGGTACTAGATCTACTCACAAACGAGTAATGAAAACTTAAGCATTTGGGACTCTATTCAGTTGCTTAAATACAGGTCTTGGTGCCACTTAGATGCTGCAGAGTATCATATTTGTCCACCTGATCTCTGTTAGAGAAGAGCACAGGCCTACCAAAAATCCTGAACTTTATTTACTGATTTCACGTGGACAATTCAAGACACCCTATGGCAACAGGCAACTATGTTCAGACAACTGAACTGGTTCCTACACGTCGACCTTAAGATGAGATGAACCATATCATGGAAGTGCCTGCTTCTGTCTACTGTGTTTAAAGTATATCTGGCTAGTTCAGGCACCAAAATTGAGCAGAAAAGTCTTGTAATGGGTAGGTGGTCTGCATAAGGGTAGTGGTGACTGAACAGCAACTCAAGGATGAACTTTTCCCATTTGAAAAATCCTAAAATGGAGGTAGGTAGTTCACAGAATCACAGAATCGAAGGGGTTGGAAGGGACCTCGAAAGATCATCGGGTCCAAGCCCCCTGCCAAAGCAGGCTCCTTAGAGCAGGCTGCCCAGGTAGGCATCCAGACGTGCCTTGAATATCTCCAGAGAGGGAGACTCCACAACCTCCCTGGGCAGCCTGTTCCAGTGCTCTGTCACCCTCACTGTGATAAAGTTCTTTCGCATGTCGGTGCAGAACTTCCTTTGCTCTATCTTGTGGCCATTGCCCCTTGTCCTATCCCCACAAACCACTGAAAAGAGGTTGGCCAAATCCCTCTGTCTCCCACACCTCAGGTATTTATACACATTGATAAGATCCCCTCTCAGTATTCTCTTCTCCAGGCTGAACAGACCCAGGTCTCACAGCCTTTTCTCATAGGGAAGATGCTCCAGGCCCCGTATCATCTTTGTGGCCCTCTGCTGGACTCTTTCCAGGAGTTCCCTGTCTTTTTTGTACTGGGGAGCCCAGAACTGGACACAATACTCCAGGTGAGGCCTGACCAGGGCAGAGTAGAGGGGGAGGATCACCTCCCTTGACCTGCTGGCCACACTCCTTTTAATGCACACCAGGATCCCATTGGCCCTCTTGGCCACGAGGGCACACTGCTGGCTCACGGTCAACCTGTCGTCCACCAGGACCCCCAGGTCCTTCTCCTCAGAGCTCCTCTCCAGCAGGTCGTCCCCCAGCCTGTACTGATACATCCGGTTTTTCCTTCCCAGGTGCAGGACTCTACACTTGCTTTTATTAAACCTCATTTGGTTTATTCCTGCCCATCTCTTCAGCCGGTCCAGGTCTCGCTGAATGGCGGCACAGCCTTCTGGTGTGTCAGCCACTCCTCCCAGCTTTGTGTCATCGGCGTACTTGCTGAGGGCAGACACTATTCCTTCATCAAGGCTGTCGATGAAGATGTTGAACAAGACCGGACCCAGCACCAACCCCTGGGGAACGCCGCTAGTCACAGGTCTCCAGCCGGACCCTGCGCCACCGATCACCACCCTCTGAGCTCGGCCAGTCATCCAGTTCTCAACCCACCTAACTGTCCATTCCTCTATCCCACACTTTCTCAGCTTTGCTATCAGGATATCATGGGAGACAGTATCAAAAGCCTTGCTAAAGTCAAGGTAGATGACATCCACTGATCTGCCCCCATCTACTCAGCTGGTGATGTCATCATAGAAGGCAACATGGTTGGTCGAGCACGACTTCCCCTTGGTAAATCCATGCTGGCTACTCTTCATAACATTATTCTTTTCCAATTGCTTGGAGATGACATCCAGAACGAGCTGTTCCAACACCTTTCCAGGGACAGAGTTGAGACTGACTGGCCTGTAGTTTCCCGGATCCTCCTTCTTGCCCTTCTTGAAGACTGGAGTGACATTGGCTATCCTCCAATCTTCAGGCACCTCTCCTGTTCTCCAGGACCTTTCAAAGACAATAGAGAGCGGTTTGGCGATCACCTCTGCCAACTCCCTTAGCACACGTGGATGCATCCCAACAGGACCCATGGATTTGTGTGCGTTGAGCCCACTCAGGCGCTCCCCAACTACCCTTGGGTCAACCACGGGGGAGCCCTCCATTTCCCAGCCCCTTTCTCCCCCCACCAGGGTCGAGGAGTCCCGGGGGGGAGTCCTTGAAGCAAAGACTGAAGCAAAGAAAGCATTCAGTATCTCCGCCTTCTCGGCATCTCCCGTTACCAGGACACCCCCCTCGTTCAGCAAGGGACCTACATTATCCCTAGTCTTCCTTTTACTGTTTACATACTTAAAAGATTTTAAGAAGGGTTTTTTTATCTCTTTTGCAAGCCTCATCTCTAGGTGGGCTTTAGCCTTCTTCGTCGAGTCCCTGCAGGCCCTGACAACACTTCTGTACTCCTCCCAAGAGGACAGGCCCTTTTTCCACATTTCATAGACCTTCCTCTTCCTTTTGATCTTATCGATGAACTCCTTGCTCATCCACGCAGGTTTCCTGCCCCCCTTCCCTGATTTCCTACTCTTAGGGATGCACTGATCCTGAGCTTGGAAGAAGTGCTGTTTAAATGTAGCCCAGCTCTCACAAGCACTCTTGCCTTCTAGCAACCTAGCCCAGGATACTTCCAAGAAGGTTCCAGAAGAGGTCAAAGTTGGCTCTTCGAAAGTCCAGGGTAGCAATCCTACTTTTAGCCTTACTTCTTCCACCAAGTTCCATCTTGAACTCCACCATCTTGTGGTCGCTGCATCCCAAGCTGCCCCCAACCCTCACATCCCTAACAAGCCCATCCCTGTTGGTAAGGACAAGGTCCAGAAACACCCCCAGCCTCGTCGGCTCCTCCACCACCTGCGTCAGAAAATTGTCTTCAATGCATTGTAGGAACCGTTTGGACTGCGCGTGCCTGGCCGAGTTGCTTACCCAACAGATGTCTGGGTAATTGAAGTCCCCCATGAGAACCAGCGCCCGTGATCGTGAGGCTACTACCAGCTGTTTGTAGAAGGCCTCGTCAACCACGTCCTCCTGATCTGGTGACCTGTAGTACACCCCCACAACAGTGTCTCCCATACCAGCCCGCCCCTTAATTCTCACCCACAAGCTCTCCACTTGTCCTTCACCCTCTCCCAGGTGGAGCTGGGTACACTCTAATTGCTCCCTCACATAAAGGGCAACCCCAATCTTTCACCCCAATCTTTGTGTGGATCTTTGTGTGACAGATATCTTGTCTTGAAGGTACATTGAGTGTATCTCCTTGAAGGGAAATCAAAGAAAGCACCAATGTCATTTCCTATCTATGACTACTGTCCTGGAGAGAGAAAACTGTTCATAACACTGAATTTACAGTTTCCAGCTACATTTCAGTGTTTCCATGTGTCATTGGCCATGGATTATATGCTCATACAAAAGCCCCGATATTGCTCTTTGCCCTTCATGTTTTCCTTGTCCTTACAAGATCACCTTTGCTGCTCCTCTCCAGATACAACTCAACCCTAAGGAACTCTTTCTTGGCCATGACAAGTGTGTTTCCAAATGACAAGTGCAGTTTCCAAACCTGAAGTATAACAATGAAGAACATGTATCTCAGAAGAGCTTTGGGCAATGAACACTAAAACACACTTAAAATAAAAACTCCAAAACCTTAGAAAAGCAAGAAACAACATCAGTCACAGGCAATTTCAAAATAGAAATGTAGCAAGAAACCCATGCAGCTATGTAAGGATCTTGTTGTTAACAAGATGGGTTTTGAGGTGCATAATTTTAGAAATGAGAGGTAACGAGAAGGGGAAAATCATATATGTTTTACCTACTGAAAGCAGCTGAAAGCTTCCTCGCTTTCATAGAAAAGCACCACAAAAACCAAGGTAAGAGGGTTGGAAAAATGTAGTTTTCACAGCACAAATCATAGTTTGAAAAAAAAATCATAGCAAAAATCACTTTTTCATCTGATAATTAACATCTCATGTTAATTGCCAGAAAGGATGAAGTCGGACTTTCATATCTTGACACCTTTTTCAGATAAATGATTTTAAATTTGCTTTAACATAAGTGCCAAGGGTTTTCATTTTCTACGGTCAGTCTTCTCAAGAAGAGTTAAAATTCCAGCACTATTTTTTCTCTAAAAGTCATTCAGCCCTCATTCTCTCTTACCATACTGGAAAATCTATTGTTTTTCATTACCTCAAGTCAATCTAAGAGTCATACCTCTATCCTGTAGTTATTTTGTGATGAAGACTTTGTCTTGATTTTGCTCCTCTGCTTCCTAATCATGACTGTTTTCTTGGTCTTTTAATCAATGACACTTTTACCTCTAGCAACAGTATGGATTACTTACTTAGCATATTTTATAGTATAAACAAAGCAATTGCACCGTAGTCAGGCTGGGATAGCTAGCATGATTAATGTCAAACCTTGGAATTTCGAGGTAAGATCTTAATATATTTGTAAAATGCCATAGGTAAATAAATAAATAAATCACGTGTAATTTCCTAGGAATATCAATAACTTCAATGTAGATTTTTGACCTTTTTTATTGTCTGGCTCTCCCTCTTACAAATTCCAAAATAGATCATTCATATTTTTTGTGTACAAAATTCTGGTAAAAATGAAAACTCAACTTCCAGTAAACTTTTTGTAATAAAGCCAAAAGACAGAAAATCTGATTTCCTTCTCTGTTATCTATTAATAGATGTCTGCTTCTTGTACATAGCTGTTACTACGTAAAACCACTAAACTTGTATATTATATGTGTCCCATGTATATGTGTTTGGGAACGTAGGAAGAGTGAGTGTGAGTACAAGCAGTACACATATTTCCAGGACTCAGAAGTAAACAATTTTGCTAGCAGAAGCTATGGGAGAATGTACTCATGTAGTGGAGAGGATCAGCAATAAGTGATGACAAATTGATGGTTAAAAATAGGAATCATAATTTGGCAGAGAAATTGAGAACATGATTAAATTAAAGATCTGAGGACAAATGTCTTGCTGCTACTTAATTAGAATGATGGGTGCCTCCCCTTTTGTCCATCAATGCCTTATTTCTGCACATATTCCAGTGGTTTCTTGATTAGCTACAGTCCATTGCATTTGCTTTCATCTGTCTAGAATAACTTAACAATTATGGTGTTTCAGAAATAAAATGTTTACTATACGAGCAGTAAAAATATTATAATGTAAGTACATGTATAAAGAATACAGAGAAAGCTTATCTTCCAGTGTCAGTTAAGCCTTTCCAAAGTTGCCCATGGGCACATTTCAAGTGACATCAGATCACTTATTTTAAATTTATAAAACTGCTTTCCATGGTTGTCACCAGGAACACAAGCAGCATTTAGATGAAATGAACATTTTAACAAAAAAAAACAATCTTTTAATTCAATTAGCATAAAAGCCATTGTTATACTGGCAGGAATATTGAGAGAATGGATAACAGCCTTTGCAACAGTCACAGAGAACCTAGGAAATTACAGGTACATGTTGTAAGACGGGGGGTGCTATTCCTCTCTCCCCAAAGTTTAATCTAGTTTCCTGGGTCTTCTCTGCTTTAGTGGAGAGAAAAACACAGACACCTCCACAGAGAAGCTGATCTGAGTAAAGATCTCAGTAAGAGACAAATTGCCCGAAAGAGAAACTTGTCTTTCCTCATTGACTATAGAGAAAACCCGTATGACTAGCTTAGCAAAGATACCTAATTTATGGATAACTAACATTAGATTAAATAAATCCTACCTTTAGAGATTATATTTTGGGAAGAAATAATATTTATGTTTCGGAAACATGGAAGAACAGATGACAGAGAAACATTGGCCCACTTGTAATGATACTGAAGGATGTGGGAAGGCAATGTACCCTAGCAGGAGTACCCTGTGCGTACGATATGGTTATTTCCTATCAGTTGCTCCACTTGTCAGGTTTCTCTCCGTTTAGATTAAGTAATCAAATACCCAAACTGTCTTTCTTGTTTTGTTAGCTGTTTGTAATGTTTTAGGCTTTTAGTAGGGCTGAAATGTGAATACATTAAAGCAGTGTAACAGCAGATATATACAGTAGGGCAAACATTACAAATCAAGGAGAATAGCCCCCTTTGTAATTGAACTATATCCCGTAAGCAAATTTCATTTTAGTGCAGCAAGGTATGCTGCTGGAGACACGTTCTTATACTGACTAGACAGTTTGTGTCATAGCATGGTTCAGACGTTACTGCTGGCAACTGCTAAAACTACTTGGCATGTCTAATGGCAAGCTGACTGTCTTCGAAGGTTAAACCATTGAGGCAGTGATTCATATGTGCTCTAGACAACTGAATGGGCTAAGAAGTGCAAATGTGCAAATAAAAACCTGCACCATATTTAAACTGAGAGCCTAATTCTGGCAGTGCTGGTGCAGTTTGCTCATTCTGAAGACTGTTTTACTGGTTACCCACAAAAAAAAAACAAAAAAAAAAAACCTTTCTCAAAGATGGAATGGTTTCCCCTTTATGTTTTAAATCTAACTTTAAATCTAAATTTGGCCAACTAACTTTGCTGCCTTTTAAATTTCACAGTATCACAGTATCACAGATTTCTAGGTTGGAAGAGACCTCAAGATCATCGAGTCCAACCTCCGACCTAACACTAAGTACTCCACTAAACCATATCGCTAAGCTCTACATCTAAACGTCTTTTAAAGACCTCCAGGGATGGTGACTCCACCACCTCCCTGGGCAGCCCATTCCAATGCTTAATAACCCTTTCGGTAAAGAAGTACTTCCTAACATCCAAACTAAAACTCCCCTGTCGCAACTTTCGCCCATTCCCCCTCGTCCTGTCACCAGGCACGTAGGAGAACAGACCAACCCCCACCTCTTTACAGCCTCCTTTAAGGTAACTGTAGAGAGCGATAAGGTCGCCCCTGAGCCTTCTCTTCTCCAGGCTGAACAAGCCCAGCTCCCTCAGCCGCTCCTCGTAAGACTTGTTCTCCAGACCCCTCACCAGCTTGGTCGCCCTTCTCTGGACTCGCTCGAGCACGTCCATGTCCTTCCTGTAGCGAGGGGCCCAAAACTGAACACAGTACTCGAGGTGCGGCCTCACCAGAGCCGAGTACAGGGGCACAATCACTTCCCTAGACCTGCTGGCCACACTGCTTCTTATGCAGGCCAGGATGCTGTTGGCCTTCTTGGCCACCTGGGCACACTGCTGGCTCATATTCAGCCGACTATCAACCAATACTCCCAGGTCCCTCTCGGCCAGGCAGCTTTCCAGCCACACATCTCCCAGCCTGTAGCTCTGCTTGGGGTTGTTGCGCCCCAGGTGCAGGACCCGGCACTTGGCCTTGTTGAACTTCATACAGTTGACCTCAGCCCATCGGTCCAGCCTATCCAGATCCTCCTGCAGAGCCTTCCTGCCCTCGAGCAGATCGACACACGCACTTAGCTTGGTGTCATCTGCAAACTTACTGAGGGTGCACTGGACGCCCTCATCCAGATCATCGATAAAGATATTAAAGAGGACCGGCCCCAGTACCGAGCCCTGGGGGACACCACTAGTGACCGGCCTCCAACCAGATTTGACTCCATTCACCACAACTCTCTGGGTCCGGCTATCCAGCCAGTTTCTAACCCAGCGAAGCGTATGCCAGTCCAAGCCCCGAGCAGCCAGTTTTTTTGAGGAGAATGTTGTGGGGAACTGTGTCAAAAGCCTTACTGAGGTCAAGGTAAACCACATCCACAGCCTTTCCCTCATCCACCAAGCGCGTCACTTGGTCATAGAAGGAGATCAGGTTCGTCAAGCAGGACCTGCCTTTCATAAACCCATGCTGACTGGGCCTGATCGCCTGCTTGCCCTGCAAGTGCCGCGTGATGACCCTCAAGATAATCTGCTCCATGAGCTTTCCTGGCACTGAGGTCAAACTGACAGGCCTATAGTTCCCCGGGTCTGACCTGCGGCCCTTCTTATAGATGGGCGTCACATTGGCTAGCCGCCAGTCAACTGGGACCTCCCCCGATAGCCAGGACTGCCGATAAATGATGGAAAGCGGCTCGGCCAGCTCCTCCGCCAGTTCTTTCAGTACCCTCGGGTGCATCCCATCCGGCCCCATCGACTTGCGCACATCCAAGCTCCGTAGCAGGTCGCCAACCATTTCCTCATGGATAGCGAAGGCCATGTCCTGCTCCCCATCCCCTTCCACCAGCTCAAGGCACTGGGTATCCAGAGAACAACCAGTATTGCCGCTAAAGACTGAGGCGAAAAAAATTTGCAAATTTGCTTTGTATAATTTATCTACTGTTTGCTATACGATATTTCAATAAAAACAAATATTACTAAAGAAACCTCAGAAGATGTGGACACAATTACAGTAAGTGCTGAGTTATCTTCACCAATGAATTCCCTATCTTCTTGCATCTGTCTTGTAAACTCTAGGCTACCCACATCGAATAGAGCTTTGCAATATATATACACTGCAAAACACATTGCCTGTGTTAAACCAAAACCAGTCATTTATGGTACTACAGGCCTCATAGTCTTTCCTGCTTCTATTGCAAGTGCAGGACCCAGATCAATCAGTGAGTTCTCTTAGCCCAAATTCCTGTGTCCAGGATAGGTACTGCAGTTCAAGCATTTTGACCAGTGTCCATTTGGAGTAGACAGTAGGCCATACAAAAGACACCCAAGGGCAGTCTTGTTAACTGCTTCACCTGCATCCAAACTTGAAAGAATTGAAGCTAAGTAATGCCATCTGCACTGCGCTTCAGTCAAGAATTTTGTCCTCCCTTACAGGATCCCTATTCAGCAAATCAGATGGCTGCATTTTGCTTTAACTGCATTTCACAGAGCATTTTAAGTCCACAGCACAACATTTAAAAAAAAAATAAAAAATAAAAAGGCATTTCTGTAACGATCATTATTCCAAACTTAAGCAAACTGTGAATCCCCATGAATACAGAGTATCTCCTGAGACCCAACAAAACCCTGATTAAGCCAATGTGAATAATAAATGACCATTTAATTTATAGAACTTTCACTGACTGATAGGGTTGTCCAATAATCAACACATTCATACCTGAATTAAATATCTCAAACTACTACAGGTTTTCTAAACCTGAAAAATTTACTAATTCAGTAGTCAGTACAAATAAATGCTCATGAAGAAGAGATATAATTAGCAGCACCATGAACACAGGGACAATAAATGAGTTTTAGGGTAGTTTGAAACAGTTTGAAACAGGTTTTGCATTAAGTTATTTAAATGTTCAGGTGGGAAGCTGTGGAAAGAGGTGAGCTCGTCAGACAGTGGAACGGAACAGAAATGGAGTAAGAGATTGGGAAAGGGGAGCACAGATATGACACAGGCGCCTGTACTCCTTGCTGCACCATGATACAGCTCCTCTCCAGCTTTGGAAGAGCTGGAGAGATGTGGTACTACTCAGATGCCCCAAATCTAAGTCACCTGCACAACACAGTAGGAAAGAGAAGTAGGATTAAGAAAAAAAGTGGAGTACATAAGGCTCTCCCCCTTTCTGAGCAAATCCCTTTCTCATTGAAAGGGAAGAAAGTGCATGGAATGCACTAGCAAAGTGTTTTGTAGTAAAATAAAAATGTAAGAATGCAAGAGAACTTGCAACCCAAACAATCCTACAGTCACTGAAAAAAAAATCGTTTGAGATAGCCTATAAATGAGAAAGATACAGATGAAATTAAAAAATGAGTTTCCTTAAACACAGTGAAGAAAACACTCTCCAAAACAGTGAATGGACAGGAGGGCAGACAAGCTTTTTTTAAAGATTAAAACCAAAACTAAACAAGTCATTTTTCCTGCAGTTGTGATCAAGAGCTCCTTAATGTGAAAATAAGGAATCATAGAATCATACACTACAGTGTGGTATTCATTATTGACAAGTATAGTTACATTCAATAAAAGATGCATTTACTTTGACTACTACTGCTCAGGACTGAATCTGCTTCATTACAGCGAATTGGATGTCATTTGGGTATATATTATTTTGGGAACAATATAGTTCATTCCAATCAGATGTTTGAGGAGCTACTCCCTTTCCTAAAGGAAATGTGATTTATTTCACTAAGTATGAAAGATCTGCAGACATACATTAAGTCAAATTTCACAATGTGCATAACCATGGGGGCCAGTGGAATACCACAATCCTACAAACCCTATAGCTTTTATTTTCCCTGTACTAGGTGTTTAGCTACCCAAAGAGGAAGGAGATAGGCATTTTAAGCATTAGGTGGTAAAATATCCTATTATTTCAGAATGAAACTTCCAAACTTGTGAGTGTTTACTCTCCCTCCCATCCTCTGAGCAAACAAAATGCAGTGCAGTTTACCAATGTCCTGGGGAGTGTGTGTCATACACAAAGCTTTAAAAGTTCCTGTTTATTCTGAGTGGACTTCTGAGATCATGGGATACAAGATCATAAAACTAGGTCTTTTTTGCCTTTATACTTTGCCAACAGCAGACTGCTTACTCTTCTATGGTAGTATACATGTATATATACCAGCTTTGAGATATTTGAAAGACACCACATTAAGTTACAGTGAAAATAATGAAGTTTGAAATTCATGCATAGCTTTTCTGACTGTAAATGATGACAGCCATCTATTTAAAGAGTAAGACTGTAAAGACCTCTTATGAGCAAATCAATTCTAATTAAAGCTTCCACAGACAGCTGTTTGTATTTTTAAAAACATAACAATTATCCTTTGCAGCACTAGTAGTCTTACTAGTACAAAAAGAAGACATAAAGCTTCACATTATTACTGAGTCATACATTAGTGTGACAACTCCTGTTTATCTTAACTTTCTGCAGCTTTAAACATGAAATCTAAGAGGGAGGAAGCAGGAAGACAATTTAGTGGTCAAGAATAGCTGGTGTGAAAGGAAGGGAGGGAGCTTTCCCCTTGAGCTGCGAAAAGATAACTTGCAAACTCTTGTTCTTTCTTTCAAAATGCACTTAAAATCAGGGATGGTGATTTACTAAATTCCCAAGTTCTGGTACTTAAATGAAATTAATTATGCTGATAAAATATTGTTCACTTTTTTTTTTTATTATTAATCTGCTTTTGATCCCTTTTTTTTTCCTTAGAAACAGGTTCTGTAAAATGAACAGCAAGATTGTAAGTGATATGTGCATGCATTCAGAGTGCACAAATTTTATTTTGTGGTGTATTTTCTATAATGATTTCAAAAGCTAGATTCTATAGTTCACAATAGCACAAAAAGATTTTCAAAGTTCAAACCTCTTGGCATTCAAGTAAAAAGAATTTTGTTTCTAGTTCTGAGTCTTACAGTGGTTTTAGAAATTACCTTTGAAAAATACTTTTTTTTCAAAGGGTAAAATATAGGGGGAAGATATTCCAGTATTTTAGATAGCTATGCAAATGTCCCCATTTAGCTTTTTCATGTTAAGTAAGAGTAAGTAGGAACAAAATAGCCCCAGCTGTGCTGTACAGTACACGCACACGGCAATGCCTTTTCTCCCCATCATATAACTAGCAATATATACTGCACAAAGTGATTCTAGTGTGAGGAAAAATAAATAAATAAATAAATAAATAAATAAATAAATAAATATGGAGTTACTGTAGTCCTTCTCATCTTTGCTTGATTATAAGGACTTGGATTGCATAAATCTGCAATCTTGCCACCCAGAAGTAGAAAGAAAATTTAAAGCCATGTGCATTCATGTACAAAGAAGTGACAGGAGCTGCCCATGGCATCTTTTTTCTCATTATTGTATTGAAATTACACACTGTTGTTGCATTTCCACTCCAAAATTCATTTCCATATCAAAATTCAGCCAGCAGGTGATTATGCAAACTGGTATTTGCAAAAGAAAATTTCAATCTGTAAGAAAAACAACCTGTAAGAAACGTGTTCTACAATTATTTTCAGTGCTGAAAAAGCTCTGAGCTAGTACAGCACACATACTAGAGAGAGATGAACATTTCTTGAGAATTGTTTTTTGATTTATGAAGGGGCCCACAGGTAGACACCATGTGATAGAAACCTCTGGTGTGAATGCAGCTTTTCCAGAAGGCAGAGCACTTGGCACATGCCTGAAAGTCATGAGGCTTGCATGAGACTTGGACACTGCCATCTATACCTCTGACCTCTTTTGTAAAATGGCAAGAACCACCACTGTTTGCTCTTAAATGTCTGCTACAAAGTTTAAGTAATCACTGTTAATAAGGCTCTCTGAGGCTCTCTCACAGCATAGGTATTTGGTTCTCTGGGACAGAAAAACACAGAAAACAGGAAATCTGAAGCCCTGACTCCATCTTAGAAAATAGAATTTCATATTAGTAAGAAACTCGGGATTACTAAGGAACTCAGAACAGCAGAGTTCCAGAGAAGTCTGGCGAACCAAGTGGATGCATCTCAGTGAAAGTTATGGCCCTCAGTTTTTAAGTAGCATTTTAAAAACATTTGAGAACTGAAAATTAATTTATTAGCTCTTTGCTTTGGCCCAGATTCAGAACTGCCTGTGCAGGGAATGCAATTAAGTGCTTTTTAATTAAATATACATCGTACTTAATCTTAGGAACATATTTTCATGCTTTCCTGAATAGGAGTGATATCACTGTTGTTTAAGAGCTCTCTCCGTCAGATTCCACCACAATTATTATTAAAAGAATCAGATAGGTAGGGCTGTTTCTGAGGCTTCAAAACAGAAATTCATGTCCCCTGTGTGCAGTGAACCAACATCTATCTAATGTTCATTTCACAGAGTACAGGCTCTCCAAACTATTTTTGCAACTGTATTTTCACAGCTTTCTTTTCCCTGGCATTTGGAGCCATTAAATAGCCTTGCTCATCTAGAGCAAAAGCAATACTGTTTCTGCCAATATCTAAGAATGAAAGCTGAAAGAGCATTCAAAATACATCTTGAATAAATGTTCAAAACCATATCCTTAGGGTAGTTTCCTGTGTTACTGGCAAACCTACTTTGCGTGCATCTGATAAAATTGTTTGAACTATGAAAGTTTAATATTGCAAAGAGTGTTTGATGATGCTTAAGACACGGCATATGACAAACTCAGGGCAATTCCTTGCGCTCCTCATTTATAATTTCTTGCCACTGAGAAAATCTTGTCAAACTTACCGAACTGGACATCCATTTTATTCGTCTTTCTGGTGCCTGGTATCTGCAGCTAATTTCCATACTTTTGACTCCTAGCTTTCTCGGTAAGTAGGAAAGAGACCAAGCTGGTTATGAAAGATACCTCAGATGCTGGAAGCTTTAAGATGGTGAACAATGTAGATAACTGTTTCCATCTATTGAGTTCTAATAGGAATTTCCAAGAAACTGAGGAATATTGCTCAGCATACCATTTTAAGGTAACATTCATTCCATATTCTTCTACTTGTGAAAGGTCTACTTTACAGAAACTGAGTTTCCTGATGTCCTAACAATGCCTGGTGCTGGTGAGGTCAGAACCATTGACAACAAAAATAAAATTTTTCTAGTTTCATTATTATTTTATCTGCTGAAATATTTAATTGCCATTTTGGCTGACACTCAGCTCTGTTCAAAGGAGAGAACTGGGATCGTGCTAGATGACAAGCCAGTGGTCAGCAAGAGCTCTATTACTTTAGGCTGATTTGGATCCAGAGGTGACACCATTTCACCAGGTAGTAAAATGCTCCCTGATTTCTTCCAGGACAAAGAAACCACAGACTTTTTTTTTTCTTTCTTTCTTTCCCTTTTTTTTTTTTTCCTGGAAACTCTTCAAAACCAATACAAACTGAATGCCTCTGAAAACTGAGCACATCCTTTTTAAAGTCTTACTCTGTGAAAGTATTTCCAAAATATGTATAGATGAATATATTTGCCCTCGGCTATTACATTCCAGTTTTCATCTGAAAAGCAATAGAAAGCAACATGTTCATCTGTCATGTGGCCTTAAGTATAGCAAAAAACCAACCAACCAAACAAACAAACACCGAAACAATTAATGTTAAGATTTAAGACTGCTAATTTTCACTTCCATGATCATCCCTCTTCTGGTCACATTTCGAAAGACTAATGATGACTCCTGTAAGCTATGTCCAGAGCAAAACTGGACGGAAACCATAGGTTCTGTCTGCTGATGTTAGTTATTAACGTCTGCATAAACACTATGCTGAGTACATCTAACAGCTGCAGTTGCTTCCAGGAAAGTAGCAGTAAAAAGACTATTACAACAGCAGATTTTCAGCTCCTCCTGCAGAACTTGATCCTCTCTGTGATAATATAGACAGCTTGCATCTACATCTTGTACACATCTCGTACCTGCATTTGTCATGACTGCTTTATTTGGTAAAGCAATTTTTCCAAGCTTATTTTTTAGACTTAGAACCATTAAAAGGAACTGTAAGCATTTTAACTGCATGGCAATCCTTATATTCAGTAGTTACTTGAGGCAAAATACCGAAGTAGTCCCAGGTGAAAACCAAACCAAACCAAAAAATAAAAAAAACAAACCACAAAACAAACCCGCCAACACAGTGTTTCCTTTCCCTTAACCACTAGTATTCAAAGTTATACTGAAACTTGTGCTTTCCCTCAGGCCCACAATTTCTGGTAATCTCTTCTCAATTTGGGAGGAGAATTTGAGGGAAACTATTGGCAGTGGCACTCCTTTGGGTAAAAGCCAGGTGTACTGCTTCTTCAGGAAGCATTACAACCATCAACCACCAACAATATAAAGGGCTACTATCTCTAAAGGCTGAGAGTTGTGCTCAGTTCTTACAGGGCATATTTTTTTCTGCTAGAAAAGAGAGGTGGGAAGTTCAATAAAGCAGTAGGCCCCCAAGTCATCCACAGTATTTCAATGTTAATTCACACCCTGGCTCCCTCTTGGACTGCTTCAGGTAACTCCTGAATTTTTTTTCCAGGGGGAATCCCTCAGCTGTGTAGCCAAGAGCCAGTTTGTGCCATCTGGCTTTGAGGTCACGAATTGGCTCATGGCCCCTTTTTAACTAGCAGCATAAACATAGCTTCAAATAACATATGTGGGTGTCAATCCTCATTAGGAGATTTGTGTTTCTGAATCCCAAGTGATCAGGGTCATCTCTGTCATAGTCTTAACGCAGTCACCTACAGCCTAGAAAAGGGAAGAATTTAATTAGCATTTTTATCAGCTACCCCTAATGAGAGCACTCCTCTGGGTTGTTTCTCTCTCCCTTAGCAATTAGGACACTTTCTTATTTTACTCAGAATTTTGGAGTACCTCCCATGGGGATGGGAACATCAAAGTTAGGCATCACTTTTCCGACCAGGGAGGCACCCACCTCCACTATTGGATCCACCTCTACACTCCTTCATGGATAGTTTTTCTTTTCTAGGTTTTCACCAAGCTTAGAATTACAATCTCTGCTCATGCAGTCTCTGATGATGCAAATTTAGACCAAACACGGAAGCTTTCTGGTTGAAACTGCTTAGAAGTGATTAACAGCCCAGGAAGGACAGGAGCTTACATAGACAGAAAAATCACGTCATGAGATTTTAAAACATAAAATAACAGCACTGTATTCCTATTCCTCTTCTGTTTTTCAAATCATGGTAGTTGCCATCAATTCTGCTCTTTCTTTTCCTTTTTAAGGGGGCTATGCCAGCTGAGGGCTGACCACAATTGTGTGGTCGCTGACTTTCACAGTCCTTGTTTTCAGAACTAATGCTTCAAGGTCAGTCTCTACTGTAAATCCTAAAAATGAGGATGCCAAAAAATTGCCAGAGATATTTCCCTTCCAAGTACATACAATCTAAAACCTGAACTGCTCTATTAAAGTACACACAGTTTATGTTATTTTTGCCTTACTTTTCAGACTCTAAACTGTTCAAGGCAGGGACTTATTCTTGATTTGAACTAATTTTACCTCCTTTTTAATGCCATGTGCATAGCAGCTGAGCAACAGAAGTGATTCTGCAGTAACAGTACAGAATATCAGAAAACAGTTTTGTTTACAGTCATTGGAGGGCAATACACAAAAATACTCAGATCTTTGGTTTTTGATGGAAAATGCATGCATTGCAAATATATGCCTTCAGAATATTTTGTGTCCTAGCCCAGATCCTCTGGCTCATTATTACACTTTTGAACCACTATAACATATAAACATATGTTATATAACATATAACATAACATAACACAACACAATATAATACAATGTAATATAATACAATACAAACGAATACAATACAATCTAATGATAAATAAAATGAACTCCAGTACTGTCAGTTTTCTCGCATCCTCTCTCCTCCACTAAATTTTGACAGCTGGATTAGCAGCTGGCACATGTTAGTGGACACTAAAGGACACTAATTTTTTTCTTATTCTAGACAAAATTTTTCCACTGTCTGAATTCTAGTCATACCTATATCATCTCATCTTGGAACATCCCAGGAAAGTCCACTGACCTTTGGGATAAGAATCAGTGTGTATGAGATAAGGATGGTATATATAATATGGTTTACAGTGCTTTTAATGTCTCTGGAGATATTTTAGGGTAGCTCTGTTTACAGCTCAAAGAAAACAGTACAGGGCCAATATACTAGCTTACAGTTGTCACTTTTCTATTATATTTAAAATAACAAAATGAAAAAGTTAAGCCAGTATTTTGTAAAAAAAAAATAACAAATTCCTATCCCATCCACATTGATTTTCACTGTTAAGGGAAAATTTTGTCTCTTCTCCTTATACAAAACTATTTTGGCAGCTACGAGGTTGCTACAGAACATCAAAAATCCATTTCTTCTCAGAAACATGCACTTAACCCAACAACATACAAACATGAAGGGCCTGGAAGGGGGAGAGAACAAAGAAAAGAATTACTTTAAGCACCCTTTCTTGTGCTGGGACTTGAAGTCAGTGAGGAAAACGCAGACTATTGGGTGCAAATGACAGATCAGTACCTGCTAAGGAAGCCTCCTTGCCTTGAAACGAGTGTTCTTCCCATAAGTTGACTTTATTTCTGATTCTCCTTCTCCCCCTTCCTTCCACTTTCGATTAGCCTATTTTGTTGCATGACATGAAGACACAAAACCTTCATCAGTTTACAGAATAAAGAACAACACTTCACAAGCTGCACATAGTCATTTCCTTATAGTTACCTAAACTTGCTAGAGACCCTTTGCTCATTACCTAATTGCATGGTTAACATCAAATAATCCCATCTCCACAGTATCTATTCATACAGGAAACTGCTTTCCAATCTGAATTAGAAAGTTCTATTATTCCACTGCTTCTCTTCATTGCTAAATGGTTATCTGTGTTCATTAGCATCAGAAATTATCATCTGCTTCACTGTAGTTCCTGTAAGACCTAAACAACAACTCCATTATGCTTGGCTCTATGAGTACATGGTAAGTTTGTTAAAGCAAAGACTGTTTGGTTAAGCAAAGATGTTTGGTTAAGCAGGGAAAAGAACCCAAGTTTTCTGATCTCCACTTTACTATCCTGACTATTTACTCTTTTCTCAGAATCAGTTCTGCTATGTTCCTCCAGCTGGAACAACTTTATTCATATGACAAGGTGCACAAACAGAGCTCAGGCAACACACTCGCTGAGACTGCCAGCTGCTTCAAACAAGGATTTTTGTTTTTATTGCATAAAGTCCAGCTTGCTTCCAGCCCACAGACACTACCATAATACAGACTCTTAATCCTGTTACACAACTGTGGGCATGTACAGTGGGTTTTCCAGTGGTACTGAGGTTTCTTACAAAAGGCATTCACTTCCACTGCTTTGTGATTTTGCAGCAGGCTACCACATGCCATGAAACAGTTTTTCCTGTATCTTTTTTTCTCCCAGAGGAAAAAAAAAAAAAAAAAGTATTTCACAAGAAACTTATCTGTTTTGTGGAACTAAGGAAAAGTTTCAAAAAGGAGGGCAAAGCAGCAGTTTACTGCTTCACAAAGGATTAAAGGAATATACAGGAGATGTGCTTTATAAGTTCTCCTTAAGGAGATGGTCTGCTTTTACGTAAACTGCCTTTCATCTTATCATATATTGTTCACAGTGAGGATATAAAGTAGACAGGATATTGAGTGAGGCTACAAATGATGCAGAAGGAAACACAGCTCTTTACAGCAGTTTATGTTCTTAAACAGTGTTGAAATGTTTCGAGTTTTCCACATCTCTGTTTCTTTCTTGGAAGTACACTTTTGCTTATATAAACCCGACAAGCACCTGTGATTTATATTTTGAAGCAATACATGAATTTATTGAGCAAACCATTGGTTTAGTCTATAAGGAGGCTGTAAGCCTACTCTTTGGGATACTGCTGAGACTTGTTGTGATGGAATCTTCCTTTTCGTAAACGTTCCTTGGGTGTCATTTTGTGCTGTATTATAGAGTTAACTGGGACTTTTATGAATACCGAGGTCTTTTTATTAATACTGGTGTTTACACTCAATTCTGTATAAAGCGATTGGGTTCTAGGGAAACCTATAATTCCAATTGTCTAGCATACCTTGTCAAATAAATGGCATTTTTCTCCCTGTTTACTTTGGAAAATATATCATCTACAATGCAAGAGAATATAAATCATTATTTTTAACAGAATGCCCCGTGCACTGAGTTTGGATTCCACAAAAATACACAATATCCCTGTTCAGAGAACGAATTTTATTCCAAATTATTTCTACTCAGTGCCATTGGATAAACTGCTTTCTGAAAGAGACTGTAAGATGTGCACTGTAAAAACAGAATAACGAAACCTCAGTTTAAATGGGACTTAGTAAAAGAATATCAGGGAGATACAATTTGTCCAGTGTCTAATTTCAGAAGTGTTAACAGTTTTACAATTTGAGGAAGAAGCTGCAAGTACTCGGTACTTCAGAAAAACATGCCCATCTTGTCAGACAATTACATCTGACTCTTCATCAAAGAACATCATTTAGTAGTTTGCTTACAAACTGTAGGCCTGATAACAAATCAGGCTAGCTGATTTGCTATCAGCTATCAGTTACCAGGCTGACAGCACTGAGCTAGGTAAGGCAGATGCATGGTCTCCTACCCAACCTCAGATCTCCATCTGCATGAGACTGTATCCAAAGTAATAAGATATCCTGAGAAGCAACATAAGCTCCACTAACACTCGGCATAGCTTCTGGATCAGACTTCACTTACAGCAACCAGATCAGAGCATACCTCAAAGGATTCGAGCACATCTGCACCCACCCCAAGTAGCTGCATCTGTAAATTAAGTGGGATGGGGCCCATTTGAAACATCATTGTTATTTCACATCGATTGAAAAGAGGAGGTGCTGAAAGTGTTCCTTCTTTTACAGATGGAAGCAGGTTATATATTGTGAATTCTGATCCAGCTATCAATACAGCAACATCATTTTGTCTGATGTTTTCTCGTTCTGTCATATATACAAAAATCCTTCTTGTTCTATATGTATACATAATCAGACTTGCATAATACATTCCAGTCAGTGACTGCCTAGAAAAACATGGATTAAATCAGAACACATTTTTATGATTTCTTTGGCTTAAAAACCCATTTTTTCTAAATTAATTTTCCTTCTGAATTCTTGAACATTAACTTCAATTATTGCTTTACATTTGCAGGAACTGAATGGAACATTGGCAGCATTATGAAAAAAAAAATAATAATATATTATACTCTGATGCTAGAATTAGAATACCTCAGTTTAAGAAGTAGTATAAGCCTTCTAAACAGGTAACTGCTTAGAATCACTAATCTAAATTTGCTAAAATTTAATTCAGAACATTTTTATTGGCCCAGTGAAATTCATAATCAGAAAGTGCTCTTTAAGCACTTATCAAGGGTATCCAGAAAGGAAGCTATTATATCCTCCCATAGGGAGGGTTGAAAAGTAAATTGGTAGAAACATACTAGTATATTTTCTGTTGCAAAAAATGTTTCCAGATATTTCAGTTTAGGTGCATTGTAGCTGACACGCAGATTAAGTTTACTGCTGCTTCTGCTATTGGAAAGTTCAGTATTGGATACAGATAATATACCTTGCTTAGAAACATCTGCTTGCAGTCTGCAGAGTATGAAGGCTGGATGGACTTCCAGAGTTCAGTTCGTGAATATTGCTGCAGGCTTATTCCTGCTGTAGGTCTGGCCAAAAGGACAAAGGAATAATATTTTATTTTTCTAGGGGAATGAAACAAATCTGGGGGACAAGTAGTGAGTGAAGTGAACAGAAACAAAGAAATATTGTTTTTACTCTTTTAACTCAAAAAATGATCACAACAGAAAAATATAATACTAAATGCACAAGCACAGGGAAAGAGCTCTACATAGCAGATAGATTGTGTCTGACATGGCAAAATACTATTCTTTGGCTATGCTCACAGAACAAAACCAACATCTTTGAGTATCATCATCTGGTTAGACTCTGCTCCAGTACTTGGTCTCTTTTAAGCACTCCACCCTAACAAGCAGCTCTCTGGTACCTACACAGGGCTTAGTGGACTACAATAGCTCTGCATCTGGGTAACACGTGCAGCAGGCACTGTGCTCCTGGGAAGAAATGGGACTGCTGTCTTGGACAAATCCACTCCGTGCATAGGAGCCATAAGGTTTTTTTCTGCCCAGTCACAAGAGCAACCTATGTGTCTCAATCAGTCTCAACTGTCCAATCTGTCTGTGTTAAGAAGGATGCACAGAGTTGTGCATCTCCAAATAGCTAAAGGGAGTGATGGCAGGGACAGAGTTGCCTCCATTTTATTTCTGTGATTTGCCACATTTCTCTTCACGTAAGAATAAGTTTATGGTCTGTGAATATTATCTACTATCTGTCTACCTGTAGTTTCAATTCTGACAGCTACATCTGGGAGTTGTGCAGATTTCTTATGACTCTTAGATATCTGTAACTCTAAAAATCAAGATGAATTGTCAATACAAGAGATTGACATTTTAAATGTTCGGTAGGTCAAAAAATGAATCATAGAACCATAGAATGGTTTGGATTGGAAGATCATCTTCTTCCAAGTCCCCTGTCCTGGGCAGAGACAACTCCCACCACACCAGGTTGCTCAAGGCCCCATCCAACCTGGCCTTCAACACTTCCAGGGATGGGGCATCCACAGCTTCTCTGGGCAACCTATGCCTCACCACCCTCATAGTAAGAAAGTTCTTCCTTACATATAAACTAAACCTACCCTCTTTTATTTTAAAGTCATTATCCCTTGTTCTATCACTACATACCCTCACAAAAAGTCCCTTTCCTGCTTTTTTGTAGGCCCCCTTTAGGTACTGGAAGGCCGCTATAAGGTCTCCCAGAGCCTTCTCTTCTCCAGGCTGAACAGCTTCAACTCTCTCAGCCTGTCTTCATAGGTGAGGTTCTCCAGCCCTCTGAGCATCTTCATGGCCCTCCTCTGGGCCTGCTCCAATAGGTCCATGTCCTTCTTGTGCTGGGGGTCCCAGAGCTGGACACAGTACTCTAGGTGGGTTCTCACAAGAAATGCCTTATATCTCTATAGCAAGTATGAAGTTCAAAAATCATTCGTTGTCCAAACTTCTTGACATGGTTTTGAGAGCCAAGTCTATACTTCTATCAATTTTCCATATGAACCAGTGAAAGACAAGAAAAACAGTTGTTTTTATATGTACGTATTTATGCCTGCCATCACTTTATACTCTGTTCAAGGGAATGAATGAAGTAAGAAATGTGTTCAGCACTATAAAAAAAAATATAAGAATGCATTATTCTCCCCTCCAAATATAGGTTCATATGTTCTTTGTCACTGAACCTATAATCTCAAAAAAAAAAAAAAAAAAATTTAAAGTGTCTTCTCAACTATCTGCTCTATTTATTTTCATAAACATCATCATACTAGTGCAGTTTTGTTCACTAAGGAATAAAAGCTGCTAAAGTCAGGGTCACATTCAAAAAGGCAAAACCGAGCACTATAATGGTCACATTGCAAGATGAGATGGCCACTAGCATGTCCATGTACATGAATGGCTGAGGACAGACTTTCCCCAGTAATGCCAGCAAGACTTGAATATGACCCAGAAACCATATAGTAGTTTTCAGACAATGCTATGCTCAGAGTACCCTGTCCCACCTCTCAACATGCTCAGATTATTAAAACCTGCCATGTAACACAGAGCATGTGCTAAGAAACTTGCATTTATAGTCTCAAGTGGATTAGGGTGTCCCATGAGCTAGTCATATTCAAAAGATGGCTGGGATCTGCAAAAATGTATCATAAAGACATTTGAAACAGGTACAGAGCTACTGTTCACAAAATGGCAGCTACAACAGGTTTCATACAAGACGTCTAGACTTCTGACCTTCCTCCTCTCTCTGTTCCTCTTGTGAGCTCAAGATGCCTAAAACACACTGCTGCAATGAGTGTGGCACAGGTGTGTGAACTGCTTGGTATTGCCAAGCCTTCAGCAGTGCAGTCATGAATACACCCACCGACAGCAGCCCAGCTGCCATGAAGATTATGCCAAAGTCAGCATTCAGGTACCAAAGGACTCCCAAAAATACTTTTTTTTTTTGGTTTGTGGGCAAGAGTTTTGTAAATGCCAAAAATCACCTAATGTTTGGTTTGCATAGAAAAGGAATTAGGTTCCAGTTTCAAGAATAAACCTATCTAATCTCTCCTTTCATTCCTTCCATGAGACTCTTTGTAAAAATTGTTGTGGTGCACATGTTGAAAGATCATCTCATGACTCTTTAGGTCAAAGCCAACCTGTTGAATTGCATTTGGAACTAATGGGCAGTCAGATCAGAGAGCAGAGGTGTGATCCGTCTGGGGGACCTCCAGCTCTTCCATTACCACTTTTTTGGACCTATTAGCGTGCTAACATCTCTTCATGCTTTAAATATCCACTGTCATTAATTCAGATCAAGTATAACTGCTTACCTTACAAGGTAACAGCTGCAAGTCTCAACAAAGAGATGGAAGATGCACTAAGAGCCGGTTCCCAGGGCTGGGGAGGAAGCAGCAGTTGGATCTGCAGGTGGATGGACGGTCAGGAACCGCGCCATTCAAAAGAGCACACACAACCACTATCAGAAGCTACAAGGCGGGAATCTGGGGAGAGGAGGAGTTAGAAGGGTAGATGAAGGGGAAAAGATGTCTGAGCAGATGGGCTGCAGGGGTTATTGCAAATAAAATGCGACTCTGGCTGGGAACAAGAAAATTAAACCAGATCAGCCAGAACATGTTTTTCACCAGAACGGTGACAGGGGAAGTCATCCGATCTTACTCATTTCCCTTTTTTTATCCAGAATTTCCAGAATTTCCTAATTGATAAGTCATGCTTGAGGATTAAACACAACAAATGTGTTTTTAAGTGATAGTGTGTCTTATTCCCTAGCTCTTTTTATTAATGAAACTTTACCCATCATTCACAGTTGTGATTTAACCTGGCATGCAGCGAAGCACCACATAACCATTTGCTCATTCCTCACCTGCGCCTCCTGCCCCTCTCCCGAATAGGGGAGAGAATCAGGAAAAAAAAAATAAAAAAAAAGTAAAGCTCATGAGTTGAGATAAAGACAGTTTAATAGGATAGAAAAGGCAGGGAAAACAATGATAATAATTATGATAAAAAATTATTTATACCAAACAAATGATGCAAAATGCAATTTCTTACCACCCACCGACTGATGTTCAGCTAGACCCCAAGCAATGCCCCCCTCCTCCCCCTGCTAACCCCCCTCCCAGTTTTATTGATAAGCATGCCACCATGTGGTATGGGACATCTCTTTGGCCAGCCTGGGCCAGCTGTCCTGGTTCTATCCCCTCCCATCTCCTGGTGCACCCCCAGCCTGCCCGCTGGCAGGGCAGTGTGAGAAGCTGGAAAGTCCTTGGCTCTGTGCAATCACTGCTCTGCAACAACTAAAACATCAGCATGTTATCAGCATTGTTCTCATCCTAAATCCAAAACACAGCACCACACCAGCTACCAGGAAGAAAATTAACACTATCGCAGCTGAACCCATGACAATAATGAATGTCTAACTAGTATTTTCCATATGAAAATGCTAATTGTTAGTATTTGTGCTAGCATAAAGGCAATGTAATAGAGGGCCATGAGATCATACTGGGCTTCATGCTATACAAACACAAAAGGAAAATACAGTTTGGGTATAGCAAAAACATGAATCAAAAAAAAAAAAAATAATGAGGCAGCATTAGTAAATGGGCTCAAGAGCAGTTAGAAGACACATTTTAACTGTTGTCCTGTTTTTAGTGGTATTGTACCAAAGAAAAGCCTTTAAGGAAGGTCTTGAAGGTGAACAAAAACCAGGATCCCATATGTTACGGGAGCTATGAGGTGCTTTGCAACAGATACAATATAGTCTGGCATCATGGATGTAGATATGGGAATCCACTTCAATACTGAATGAAAAACTGTTAGTGGGATGGGATAGTGTCAGTTGCTTTGAAAATGAGTACAACTTGCTTATAACTGAACTGTTTTCCACAGGAAGACAGAAATCAGTAGCAATACACAAAAAGTGGTAGTCACATGATCAAAGAAAGAAGATAGGAAAATGATACAGTTTTAGTTTAGATAGATCTCATGCTGAAGAATTTACTAGTTAAGGTCAAATAAAAAGATGACTTCAGGTGAGGAGATCATGGATGAATGCATCTAAGAATGGAAAAGGAAATTTGCATCTTCAATTTGTCATGCAAGGCATGCAAGACTTAGAATTAACTAGAATGTTAGGTTGTAAGAAAGTCAGACTGCCCAGGTTAATGGGGCTGAATCACTGGAAAGTTGGAGGTTTTATCCTGGGACTGAAAGTGGAGGGGGAAAAAAAGCTTATAGAATAAGGTTGAGTTATGTTTCAGCCATCAGCTCGAGAGCTGAGGCCAAGACTAGTTAGGACAGTAGGAGGTAGGTTTGGGTTATTTCTGAGTCATTTCTCGGACTCGGCAACAAAGAGACAGAAGTGTAATATGCTTCCATGGACCAAAAGAGAGGAGAAGAACCAAAGGGGGCCACAGGGATAGTCCTCAAGTGTTCCCTTAAATTCAGAAATGAAAATAACTTTGGTTACTCGTGAAAAATAGCAGTTTGATTCTCTGTTTTAAAGAAATCTGCATGATCTTGCTGTGTTTCACATTGCCCTGGAGATTTGCCTCACATGAAATTGAGACTGACAGAAGTGGTTTTGTTTTGATGCATATTCCATATAGTTTGCTCCCAGGGAGACTGTGGTGAAGTATGCAACACTTTGGGCACTGTTCAGTAGTATTTGGTTAGTTGATGATAATCTCAGGGGAGACAGCAAGCTCCCTCAGCTAGACGGAAACAGCAGCAATACCACAGTCTGTGGTTGAAATGAGAGTGATTCCGATGATTCTTTCAGCACAGAAAAGAGATCAAGCTGCTCACACCTCTGGTTTCCTTCTAAAGTCTGGTAGTAACCATCTAATGTGACAGATACTTAACAAAAATACTTAAAACAGCAAAGCTATCCAGTTACCAAATCCTGACCTGATGAAAGAACATATTGCAGGGGACCAGAACAATTGAAAAGGGAAAGATAACTGCATTGTTTCTCGCTTATAACAGTTTATAAGAGTTCAATGTATCAAAAATGACTGTTTCTCCAATTCACGACACATTTTGTGTTGTGAAATTAAAGAATGCAAATCGCAGTTTGGCACCTTTCTTTAACATGCTGTCTTCTTACATAAACAACACTGGAAAGAAACATATGCAGAATTCAAAGCAAGAGCCTGGAAAACAGAACAGCTTTAGCTACTAAAAAGAAAACATTTTCAAAGTATATACTGCCCTCCTGTGTACAATTCAAGTATTGCCGCCAAAAAGCAAGTCCTTACCTCAAAACTTCAGAGTAATGTGGGGCTGTGATAACGTATTTAATGGAGAAGTATGGATAAAATCCCAGCACAAGGGAACATAGTGAAGAGACAACTCAGACCAGGGCTGGCACAGCCAGCAATGAGCAGAAGCTGATCATTGTAACTGGTCTCCAGACAGTTTCATCAGTTTCAAAGCATCATCTTTTATGAAAAAGACCATGCCGGTTCCCTATCACCAGAAGTCACAAGAGTTTATTCATTTCAGAACTGCACAGGTGCAAACGCACAGAACAAACTGTGTTTTAAAATAATATGCACTCTGATAAGCTGAGAGGCACAGCGTGGTGATAGGGTCAGTTTAGATGGGCTAGCTCTGCTTAAGCACTGCTTGTGCCAGACAAAAATTGTGAACTGAAAGAATTTGTCTGCATTTACTGTAGGTTAAAACCATAGAATCACAGAATGGTTTGGGTTGGAAGGGACCTTAAAGGTCACCTAGTTCCAACCCCCTGCTATGGGCAGGGACACCTCCCACCAGACCAGGTTGCTCAAAGCCCCATCCAGCCTGGCCATGAACACTTCCAGGGATGGGGCATCCACAACTTCTCTGGGCAACCTGTTCCAGTGCCTCGCCACTCTCTGAGTAAAGAATGTCTTCCATATATCTAGTCTAAATCTTCCCTCTTTTAAATTAAAACCTTTACCCTTTGTCCTGACAGTACAATCCCTGACAAAGAGTAGGTACTAGAAGGCCACTATGAGGTCTCCCTGGAGCCTTCACTTCTCCAGGCTGAAAATCCCCAGCTCTCTCACCCTGTCTTCATAGGAGAGATGCTCCAGCCCTCTGAGCATTTTTGTGGCCCTCCTCTGGACCTGCCCCAATTTCCTTCTTGTGCTGGGGGCCCCAGGGCTAAATGCAGGTTCTGTAGTTCTCCTTGTCCCAGGCAAATAGTAAAGCAACACCAGAGCTGACTCTACATCCCTGCCACAATCAGTCTGGAAGCAAAATAAACTGTTCAAGATAACTAAGATTGTCCAAGAAATGATTGATTTATGTAAGCAACAGTAATTTCTTCCAATAAAAGTTTCTTATGAACAAGATGAGTTCCATGTGTACGTACTGAAATACTTACCTGTGCAGAGACAATTTCAAGAATATTTTTTGATAACGTCCTCAATGATTCTACATTTTTTGTTTGCTTTTTTTTTTTTTAAACTGGATTAAAAGGACTAAAGTGTGAAAAATTAATTTTTAATCTCTTTCAAATAGTACTAAGCTGTACAGAGGTACTACTGCACTTATATACAATCACATATCACTGTAATATAGGTTTTACTTACCACTAAATTCTTACCTTTTGTTTTTCATTTTAGTTTGCGCTTTTAATAAAAACAGGTCCCCAAGCAAATTCAGAGATAAATCCATGGCAAAAGAAAGGCTTGGTACATTGCAAGTCACATTTGCACTTGCAGAATCTGAATATTAAATTGCAAAACAAAACAAAACAAAACAAAACAACAACAACAACAACACATAATTGATTGATTTAAAAACAATGTTTACCTGTCTTCCATGCAAATTATGGCTTCATAACTTGATTAAGAAAAGAATTAAGATGAACTTACTAATTGCAAAAATGCAGCATAATATAAATGTTAAGTAACAAGAACCCCAGCAGTTAAGTAGATGTCAATTTACTAAATTCTGACAATGTTTACATTGCACACTCAAGAACAGTATTATTGCTGAAATAGATTCTTTATTTCTGAAACATTCCAAAACAGCAGTATACACAGTTGTAATCAAATATTAGGTCATATGCCATTATAAGAAAGCATTGATTAGTGCAATTGGAATTTGTAAAAGATCTATCAAAAAGATTTATTCGCATTAAAACTCATTTTTCATAAGCAACTGTTAATAAAACATTACAATTTTATTCTTTGTAATAAAGTATTGAAAACCAAACATAGTTGTAGAGATCATTGTATCTTGGTAAGTGCAACGTGACTTATGCTGCCATTTTAAATACAAAACACTATGACAATAAATTAACAATTGAACAAACAGTGAAAGACCAACAAAACCATGCTGACCCTGCTGGATGGCAGTTTTGAGTGAATGCTACTTTTTTTGTGCTTCTGCAACATAAATATACTGCTTTGTATTGCCAATGGTACAATTTTGTAAGACATGTTCCTAGCGCTAAAAAAGTACATTACCCCAAAAATATTATTTATGGCACAGAAAAGGTAGATTATCTCTCTGTTGTTCAAGATTCAGGCAAGTTTAAATGAAGTCAAGTATATAAAAAAAATGTACTGGAATCACTAAAAAAAAATTAAACACACATTAAGTCCCCTCCAAATTCAAAATAAATGCATGATGCCTTTACAAGGAATAAATTATTTTAGAATTTCAGTATGGCAAAGCTGCTGCAAAAGCATTAGCTCCAAGTTCTTTCAGAGGAAATATTCTGGTACTTTGCACATATATACTTTCTTCACTTCTGTGTGATAATACTGCTACTGTTAGTCTGATAACAACGCAGCTGTTCAGGTAACTGATATAAGTGCAATATTTGATAAGATGTTCATTTTTTTAAAAATGGCATTGCATTATGGATGTTTACATATTAAAATCCCAGGGGAAATAATACTGCATGACCCTCCTTTCCCAAGTCATTGTTACCCAGCCAGCTGGGTAATGAAATCCACGTTACTTATTTTCCACTGTTCATGGGCATCTTTCATCAATAGCAGCCATCTCTCCAGTTTCCTTCCCGCATCGTGCTCAGCGATGAAAGTGGCTTAGGAGGCTGAAGAAAACTGTATGAAACAAATCACAGAAAAAGACAAAGGAAGTCGTATTTCATGTGAAAGATCAAGGTAGCAAATGCCATTCACATCTGTAGTGATATTGGCTTTGTAGCTTGCTTGGAGACTTCACTCTAGCATATTCCTGGCTACATGTTAATGCAAATATAAAGACCTATGGTGAAATTAAGACATCGAATGAGATCCCATTAGTGTCACTGGATAACGGATTGCAAAAAGGAATTTAGTGAATAATCCTAGTGATACATGAGACCCCTCAAAATGGGAAGATTTAGTTCTTCAGGTTAAAGGCTCTGAAAAATATAAATATAAACCTATTTTGTCACTATGGACAACGCACATTCCAATAGAGAGAGACAGCAAAGATGTAACGGGAAATACTATCCAAAAAGCTGTCGTGCTCAGCATGCTCTCAAAAACAAACAAACAAACAAAAACAGCATTTATAGAAACACTATGCAGGCACTAAGGAATTTAGGCATCTTATCAGTTGAAGAACTGTATCAAGTCCTGCTCCAGCTCCTCTTATCCAAGACACATGATTACACATTTCCATCATACAGCCAAAGTCAGAGAGCTGCCAGTTCCTACACCACTACTCATGCAGAGAGCTCGCGGTCCTCCAGCCCCACACCCTCACACCTGGGCTGTATCTCTCATTAATGAACAGGGATTTATTAAAAAAATCTTTGCTGACCATCTTCCAAAACTGCCAGGTTTTTACTAATGAAGTAACTGTTTTAAATAATATTAAATAAGCAAACAAACAAAACAAAAAAACAAACAACTATTTGATTTGGCCTAAATGTCAAACCACCGGTGACAAGACAAACATATTTTAGTTACACCACAGTTTGCTGAAAATAAACTGTCCCAATTCTGTGAAATTGTTTCTTATAAAACCAGGTCTTAGGCCTTGTTCTCTCACTTCTCTACTTTTCCTTTAATGGTAACTGCTGTAACTTACTGATGCCTCCTCTCCCTTCCAAACACCCTTGCATGGAAAAAAGCAGATGTATGTTGTAAGAGAGTCAGTAAGCCAAGAGCAGTCATCAGAGCAGTGCCTCACGTCTCTGCTACAACTGATTTTCTTAGTGGACAAAAAATTACACTTAAGTAAAAAAGATGGGTAAACTTAGGCTCAGCCAAGATGTTTTTGTGCGTCTCCACTTTGTTGCAGTATTCCTTATCTTTGCTATAAATCCAGTTTATTATAAATCTAGGCATAAAATATGACCAGCCTCTGCCTTGTTCTACAACTGCTGCTTTCATTTCTTTTTTTTTTTTTTTTAGGAAGAAAAAAAAACCAAACATATTTAACAAGGTAAAGAGAAGGTTCAAGAGAAAACAGAGAGGACAAAAGTAATGAAGAATTAGCTAAGACGAAAATAAGCATAAGAATACTGCTGCTTATCCAGAGCTGAACTCCTGCTTAACAGGAAAACACACCAACATTGAAAACTGCTTCAAAATAAGCACAAGCTGTCAGTATGATGCTACATCTTTTGAGATAACAAAGTTTTGGAGGGTATGCAGACTCTTTCAACTTACCTATCATCAGCTGGACTGCAGTCAGCCTGCTCCAGCACAAGGCAGCAGGAACAACCAAGCCTCCCACCTTCACTCCATGGCTGCATTTAGGTTGCTGCCATGCCTTTGCAGGCTGCATGGGATGACCTAAATCCATGCCTGCTGACTTGACATCCTGGTTTAGCTGAGACCTGCCTCATCACTGGGGACTCGTCTGGTGACGGGGACTGTTGGCTGACCCTCGTCACTGCCGTGGCTCTGCTCTTCTTTTTTGGGTACTGTGGGGCAGCTTGGCTGTTCCACATGGCTCCCGGCTCACCTTGCCCCTGCCACTGTGCTCCTGGGTGAAGATGGAAAGTGGAGGACTGGCAGGTAGGGGAAGCAGTTTAGGAAGGTGGGTCTGCAAGAAGTCCAGAGCACGGAGTTGGAGAGGGCTGGTGGTTAGGGGGATCCATTTAACAGAAAAAAAAAAAAAATGTTGCCTCACTTATAAAGCTAAACATAGGTGGAATGTACTCATTACAATTTCTTTACACTGCTTTGGGATGCATGAATCTCTGATGATAAGGAGAAAAGCAGGTAGTATTTAGCCAAGTTGGTTATTTTGTCTACAATAATTTTATTTTACAAATTGTCAAAAGCACTCCCTCACGTGTTTGGTTCTGTGCAGTAAATACTGAAGTTCACAAACTTTAGGGCTTGTGTAAAGTGTCTAACAATCTATTTTAAGTATGTACAATACCAGTAACTTGGTTACATAATGGTCTGGCCATGGGTAATAAAGACAGTTTTGCTCTGAATGTGCACTTCGTCCTGAACACCTGATTTATTACTATATATATATATTCTACTTTCAATGAAGTTACAACTAAAACCATTTAAAGTTTCCGTATACTAATAGAAGCTAGACTCTTGAACTGATAATCAGAAATACCATTCCTTAGAAATGACCACAGTGACAAAATCAACACTGAGAAATTCTGCCTCTCGTGGTTGACTTCCTTCCAAGAAAACTTTGTAAGCACTGAAGCCACTTTTATTTTCCAAATGAATAAATAGAATGAAACTAGGGTCTTAAAGAACTGTTGGCTGACCTCCAATCTGTCTGTGCTTTTAGAGTCCTATAAACTTGTCATTCACACAGTGTAAACACAATCTATCTTCCAGGATCATTGGTCTGGTTCTACAGCAACATATGATGCTGCTAAGGTACATTTAAAGGTGAGAAGATGGGACCCCAGACTTTCTGGACTATAAATAGCTTTTGAATTAGATAAATTTGAATGAGCTTCTAATAAATAAAAAAAAAAGTGTGTTGAGACTACAGTGTTTCACCCTCCCACTGAAACCTCTTAATTTTTTTAATTTTTTTTAAGGTTGTGTCTTGTAGGAAGAATAAAAAAATAGCAAGAGACTGGTCTTTGTGGCCCAGAAAGTCTTTGTTTCTCACATGTTGCTATGAAAGATTTAAGAGCTCTGCAGAAGAACATGAAGTTGAGGGAGAGAGAGAGAGAGAGAGAGAGAGAGAGAGAGAAAGAAAGAAAGAAAGAAAGGCCTCTACTATGAAGAACTCTAACAGAGAGAGATCCAGCAGAGAGCAAAGAAGGTTATAATAGAAATTTCATGGTACAGTCTCCATCAAAGAAGAAACCTGACAGCTTTTTATCAAAGTTTCACTGCAGTTGGTCAAAATCTGTTGTCAGTCACATCAGTGTAATCCCTTAGTAACTCAACCAAAGAGAGAATGTGAGCAATTGAACTTATTCCGGATCTAGCAAGTACCTAGTGAAAAGCATAAAAATGGTGAAAGCTAAACACTGACAGTTCATCCAACAGAAAACCAGGTGGTCAAGCAGCGGGCCTTCACAACAGGAGGGATGCATGTGATGGGAAGAAATAGTGGGAAGAGTTGACAGAAGTTGATAAGAGTTTCTTTTTGAGAAACTTCAACACCTATTAATCATAGAATGTATGACACATAGAACTAAGAGTTTAACTCCCGGATGTTATAAGGTGATTAAAACATAGTTCTTTCTTCAGGCTTATTTTAGTGCTTACCCTAAAAAAAAATATTTGGAGACAATTCTCTTGTAAAACGCAAAAATTCATTTGTTTAGCAGTATAGCTTGCCTACTGTTTCCCAGCTGGAATTGACAAGATGCTGGTTCATCCCAAGAGGAAGACATCCAAAATATCTCCTTCATCATAATTCTGTAACATCACAAGTTGTATTTTTACAGTCTGTTGCTTTTTACAGCAACAGGCATGCAAATCTTTCTCATGCTCATCCTCAGAGCTTGAAATAGCAGTTGGCACAAGTCTGGAAGATGGTGAGTCAGATATACTAATGCTACGAGATATCCATTTGTTTTGATTTCTTACTGGTGGGTGGCATTACATTCTTATTTTCATGTAATTACACTCTATCTGTAATGCAGTTTATTAGAAATTACCAGCAGGCATTGTCCATCGCTATTTGTGAAGTTAAATCTTCGCTCATTCACTGACTCAGCACTAGGAGCTAGAAATACTTCTCCTTTATAGCCCAGATTCATACTCCAGAGGAAAACAAACAAATAAACAAAACACAATCCATGCTAAGGCCAGCTACACAGGAACAATGGCCTGTTTAACTCTTACCTTCGAACTGGCTGTGCAATTTTACTTCTGGGTATGCCACTCCCATTGATGGCCAATGAGGGTCTTGGAAGAGCACTGCGCCCCACAGTCCCTTGACTAGCAGTCTTGTTTGGCATTGGGATCCCAGTGTTAGAATATAGCTGTAAATTGTTGGACACTGGAATACTACTGCCTTGTACAGTTGGGCTTACATAGGCAGTAGCTTTGAGAGGCTGCCTGACAGACACTGGAAAATGTCCCACACTGTGAACTCTGTGCTGAAGCTGTCCTGGCGATGGAACTGTTAGGAGAGGTAGAAAGGAATTAACAAGGTCAGTACCCAACAAATGAGGCCAGGTAATAATGCTCATCTCTATACAAATCTAACTACAAATAAACACATCATTATGCAATTATCTTGCTAATTATGAACTACTGAAGAACCCCCTGGATCCAACACTGTATCCTGCACCGAACTAAAATACCCTGTTCCATCCCCACACCAAACAAAAATCCCACCCCCTATTTATCATTCTTTCTTCCCTCAAAGAGGTTTCATTTTTCATTAAAAGCACACTAATTCCACCTATGCAATTAGAGCTTTAAAACTGCTGAAGCTCTGAGTTAATTACTTTTAGATCATTTAGATTTTTTTAAGATTGCTTGTAACCGTATCTTGTTTAATGCATGTTGCATTAAAGCATTACAAAACATCACAAAAGTCTAAGCTTTATTTATAAAAACAATCAAAAGGCTATAAAAAGGTCCCAAACATAACAGCATATTCCAAAGCTGATGCTATGTAAACTATCATTTTAAATCAATGCTACCCATTCCACAAGCTTTATATATAGATTCTCTACACAATTCTGCCCTCTGGTGTACATCAGACATGCATCTATTTCGGAGTCCACATATCAAAAGCAAACTGTAAAAAGCCTAAAGGACATAAACCGACTACCACACACAGGCCAATCCTTTTTCAACTCTTTGAAAAAGGACTTCCTAACTACATTTAAAGATACAGTTGAAGAAACAGATATATGAATCAATTAAACAAGAATGGCAATATATTGCTATGGAACCCTCATCATAACACAGCTCCTTAAAAAACCCAATGCTGGCACTATTTTTTTTTATATTTTTCAAAAAAGTTATTTCAGAAGAGTTGCATTTTACACACACACATTTACATACATAAACACAGATAAACATGTATTTTTAAAGTAGTAAGTAAAATTAAACTCTCAGCACACTACCATGCAAGTTCCATGTAGGACCCTGAACAACTATTTCCAATCTCCTATTAGAAAAGGACAAAAATAAGACAAACTAAATCCAGCACTAAGGTATACTATCAAGAAAAGATTCAATTTAATCTTTTTGAAGACATTTGAAAATTCTGCTCAGATTTGAGGGAAAATACACAGAAGAACAGGTTTTGCCAACTTATCCCTTCAAAACCTCATAGGAAATGGGAGGCAAAAGTTCAGTTCCTTCTCCTCCCTGTGTCAAATGAAATCCACTTTTTCCATTCCCCATCAGAGTATCTCAACAATCATGCTAGAAAAGAATGTCTTGCTGACATTCTACATTCATAATTCCACATCCAATAGATCAATACTGCACCCCTGCCATCTGGAAGTCAACTAAATTAAACTTATTAGAGACATTTTAATTCACCCACTCAACAAGTATGATATACTTGAGGATATAATCCTGCAGTTACCACATCTGCACGGAACAGTGGCTCAAATTCAACAGGAGAGAGGTCATGTGTTTTGAGATGGTATTTATACTGTGTACTGTAAAATACAGCACTGTGTAAATTACCAAGAAAAGCAATGTTTTAAATTCTAGTATCAAAGCTGAAAAACTAAGCTTATATGAATTAATTGCATTATTGGTTCTTCTATATTACTACTACTACTAATTATTATTATTGTAATTTTAGTTGAAAGGTTGACAAAAAAATGAGTGGGCAAAGAAAATAAAGGTGGTGATGACATTCAATACTGCAAGATTGGCTAGAAGTTGCCTTCCAAACTAGCAGCTTTAAAATCCTGAGCTATATTAAATCCAGTGTAAAAGGAACACAGCCTGCTTTTAATTTTTCATAAAGTAGGGACATATACTTTACCACTCTATTGATCCCTTGCACACTGCCAAAGAACACAGGTACTTACTACACGACTGCATCCTTGAAATCCCATTACTCGCTCCATGTAGATTGGAATCAAAGCTCTGACTGTTCCTCACAGTGACTGGAGAACTAGCAAAGCCAGCAGCATTGTTAATGGTGGGAGTACTTGGCATCCGAGCTAGGTTCGGCATGCTTCTTCGGAGTTTATCTGAAGCAAAAAAGCACAACATCCATAGTCATGTCAGAATTTGCAAGAAATACAAGGAGCCTCTGAAAAAAAATCTGTAAAAAATCAAAATTAAAACTGAATTCCTTCAAGACAAAGAAAGGTTTTGCTCCATAGGAAGAATAGGAATACATAATTGACAGCCTACCGATTGAACCCTTCTGATTATTGTAATACCACAATTATTCACAAGTCATTTATAAAACATCGATAAGCAATGCATTTTAAGGATAACAAAGATCTAAACACTACAGTGTAATAATAAGGATGATTTTCATGTAAACGTGTAAAATAGGTCAGATGAATCATGCCCTAAATGTGCCTATTTCTTTGCAGTGAATACAAAGGCTTCAGTGACAGTCAGAATATCTACATTGTGGATGTCTAAAGACAGGTGAGATGAATCCATCATAAGTGACTAAGTCTTGTTTTCAGGTGCCAATGAGATGCTAAAAAAAATCTATTCAGTACCTAACCTTATTAGCATGTTAGGTTTCTGCAGGAGGCCATGCACAAAACCTGCTAAGTCGTGATGCTGTCAGTTGCTTGGAGACCTGGGTTGACATCAGGATTTTCAAATCTGGTGGGTCTCCCTCCTATCCCACTTGTGGTGTCTGATTTGGTGGGCATTTTCAGAGCAGGCCTGTAGGATAAGGTCCTGCATAAAAAGAAAGCTGGAAATGAGATATCTGGGGCCAGGCTCAACAGCTAACTTAAGTGGCTAAGAGACTGGAATTCTGAATTGCCTCCTGTGATGTGACAGACTTCAGTAAAGCACCAGTGCGTGGAAATAACAGATCATTCATTAAGTCCTGTTTGGCAATAAGACTAATATTGGCCTCAAATTTTGTGATGCTGCTGACATGGCTACGTTTCCTGTGGTACTGTTCTCAGTGCAGTCCACCAGCTCATGTCCCTGCAGTAGGTTCCAAAGCATGGTACAGATCTGTCTCCAGTTCTTACACCGCAACAGAAAGCAAGGGTGCGCTTTTCCTGTAAAATGCATCTGTGACTTCTCTCTTCAATTGCAAACAGGGCATTTTGAGATTACAGTTCTGGATTTATGCACAGGAATAACACGTCACACATGGCTTGGAACTGCTGTTTTGGGTTGACCACTTAACCCACACAGGGCAAGTTCAACTCACAGAAACAACAGATTGACTTAGGAGTCTCTGTTAACCAGTTCACATAAATATATAACCTATTTAGCACTATCATGAGCTCCTCTAATCCTTAAAGCTGGTAACAATTGACGCGTAATAAGAAGTGACAGTATAGTTCTATCTATACAATGTATTAGCAGTCACTAACAGTAACTTAAGTACATATGATGCCTATGTACCTCCAGTGAACTGTCACATCACAAGGCTACAACTGTAGCTGTTCTTATGACTGGTCCTCATGATAAGAACTGGTACAGGATTCTACAAATATTCAAAACATCTTTGCATTTCAAAGGTCCAGCATTTCTAATTTCCTCATATCCCAACTCCCATTTAGTAGTGCCTACCTGCCCTTGTTGGTCTTCCCTTCCATACCAACTAAGGTTGACTTGCATAGGTGGTCTAACATAGAAAACCATTGCTATCTAGGAAATAGTTTACATAGCCCTATTCATATTATTGAAGTCAAACAGTAAGTGCGGGAGGTAAGTCTGGGAGGTGTTCAGTGCAAGAAAAGGGAAGTTTTGAGTTCCCAGAAACTAGAGCATAGCTAAATCCTAATAAATCTTTCCCAATATGAAATAGAATTGGAAGAACCTCTCTAAAGGGTAACTCTTCATCAAAGAGTTAGAGGTGTTATGCTTCTGTGGCTCATCACTGACACTGGCAAACTGAAACTCTCAGTGGTATAGCAACAAACATTAGCAAAGGGATTACTATTGTGATTCAGGTAAGTATTCATATAATTGGTATAGTAAAAACACAACTGTTATCAGGCTTCCAAAACTGTCCTGGGGATGTGAACAATGGCATCCACGTAGCTACTGTGTGCTCCTATTTCTGAAATATTCATGATTTTGCAAACTGGAAAGGGAACTTCCCAGAGCTGCAGAAATTTCATGAACATAAGATGTCTGTAACTACTGTTTATTTTGAAGACCAGGCCAACCCTTTAAGCTCCTAGGCCATGAAATCCTAGGCTAAAATTACAGCACTTGGCAAAAAATCATTTGAGCAGTAGGATGGTGGTAGGGTAGATTGCACTGCATAAAATAGATTTTTGTCTAATACTATCCACGTATCACACAGTATAAGCCAAATTCCTTGGAATCTACATGCTTTTCCACTCTGGGACTGCATCAGCCACAATAGGAATAATCTGTGCCTAGAACTGTCCAGTGGATGCAGCTACAGTAGCAGGAAAAAAAAATGTATAGAAGTAGCTTGGATTTCCTCTGTGTCAAGGGTGGCCATTTCTTTTGCCTTCTGTTCATGAGTCCTTTGTTGTTCCACCAGTCTGCTCTGCTGATGATTCAGTCCTCGGGCAGCAAATTCCTGCTGCACCTGCAAATTTTCATCCATCAAACATCTGCATTACTTCTTTGATGGTTCCTTTTGTCTGCTGAGATAAATGGCCCTGAAAAGCAATGAAAATAGCAGGTCAGTGTTATGTTTAAGGAAAACCCAGAAATGCTCATCTCAATAGTATTCTGCAGCTTTCATTTCCTTGGATGATGCATTCTCTTTCATCTCTTTCTTGAAGTTTGTTCTGCCACCTGTTCCCCTCCTAAGAACAGTGGAGAGTCTTACAGATGTTTTCAGTGAAAAACTGTCTTCTGTGAGCGTGGTATACAGAAGTAGACAAAGGAAGTTATGTGATTTTAATATTATTTCAGGCCACAGATACATGACTAGATATGAACTTGCTGGAAATCTATGAGAAGAAAACAAAAATATTTCGCTAAGCCACATTCCCTTTTTAGAGCCCTTTGCTCTTCTAAGACTGAAGAGAAAATTGACAGAGAGAAGGAGAGAAGCAGTAGAGCTGCGATCAGTTCATTCTGTTAGGGACATGTGGCTTCTAACACCAGTGAGGAATTCCACAGCACCTGCGCCTTCCACAGTATCAACAGCTATTGTGATCCACTACTGAGTCTCATCTAAAATTTGGGCTGAGATAAATATGATATTTAAGTAGGATGTAGCCATATAAGGCAACACAGATGTATCTTTGCCTTTCCCTGCCTTCTTTGAGATGTATTAGCATGACCTACAGACACTGCGTTACTGAAATTTTTGAAACGTGAAGTACAAAATGCAACGATAGGTCATGCAACAGAAGTAATCATCAGTTTCTGGTTATTACCACCTTCTCAGAGTAGTTCATGCGTATACACACGTGCTTGTCACTTCATGAGTATTCTTTAGGTTGCATGCATTGCCCACGTTTCTCATATCTGCAGCAGAATGATCCACAAAAAATCTCCTATTGCATGTTTACACATCCTCCTCCATGTCGCATCCATGCTGAACTGCACGTTGCCTACAGCACAGGAAAAACTAGGAATTATGAAACAGAGGTCCTCTGCCCTCACCTGAAAGTGTCCATGAAAAGACCACCCCATAGCATAGATCATAGTTACTACAGCAAAGAAACTGGTCAAAAAGCAGGCAAAAATGTCCCTTGTAAAATAGTCTATGAAATTACAGTAAAGACAGCAGTTTGCCTCTTACCCAATTGCTTCAGTTCTGATTTTTCCAAGAACTTCCTCCCCAAATGCCATTTCTTCTCTGAAATCAGCCAGGGATCCGCAATCCAACATCTTTCTGGCAGGACTCCACAACAGGCAGCACCTGCCTGTTGTCTTCTGGTTCCAGCTCTGTTGGTGGCCTCCCACGTTTCACCATTTCTCTCCTTCCTCTGTCCAAATACTATCAACCAGCTGAAGATTAACATCCATGCTGCATGCAGTCAGGCTTTGTACTTGTAGCAAAGCTGCACCACAAGAGGTAAGATCTTCGTGGGCTGCCAGACTGGGAGTTCTGATCTTTGGGTTTCCTATTTTTCCTTGAAAAATATTATCTTCTCTCTGCCAAAACAGCTTCATTCTCTGTGCTTCATCCACTAAAGCACTTCTAGAAGCCCATGATTATGAATAAATGTCTCTAAATTATGATCCCCTCAGATCTCACAGAAGTGGCCCAGAATCTGAGGGAACAGTTTTGAGAACAGATATTTCCTAGAATACTAGGAAAGATAAAAATGTTGTCTATGCAACAGGTCCTTATGCCATGTCAGTCTGAAATATCCAAATGGTATATATAAACCTGTCAGTGATTTCTAGAATTGGAGAAAGGTGTTAACAGACAGCAACAAAACAAAACCTAAAATGAACTATGGGAATACCTATTGGAGGACTACAAATGGATGGCCAGCAGCTTGCAGATTGATTAGTCTGTATCCACTCTGTAAAACTGGCAGGTTATCAGCATAAGTGTTATGAAAGAAGGATCATTTGTCATATATTTAATAGGACTAACTAGCCCAGATTTAAAAACACCAAACTGAGGTTAATTTGGACATTTAATGACTAATGACAGGAACAAGACTAAGCGCAAGGAGAGGTTATGTTGGATCTATAGTGAAGTGTCTTAAAATATATTTATTCATTCATTGCTTTTTTTATTTAGGTGTTGTCGACATTTTATTTGAACAGATTTACATGCCTGACCAAAAGTGCACTATAGTTAAGGAATGTGATACAATGAATCAAAATTATTTTGTCTCCGAGAAATCAATATCATTGTTTAAGCTACATTAGCAGTTTCTTTCACATATTTAAATCCTTCACATAAACCCTGCAAATTCAACCCCACTTTATCTGTACCAAATGCACAAAGAAGTTAAGGAGAAAAAAAAAAAAAAGAAAAAATATGTGGTTATCTATTATTAAATATAATGCTCTATATTATTTAGATATTCAGAGTTTGTTCTGAAATCCTTAAAAAAAAAAAAGTACTCAATTACAACTTCACCTTAAGGGATATATACTGTTAATTTCTCTTCCTCATCTTCAAAGACCTGAGTTAGTATATGCATTACATTTGTTATGCTTATAACATTTATAAATGATGCTTGTAACATCCTAAATACACCAGGGTCTAGTTAAAGATCTGTGGAAACATCAGTGGTGTAAAAACACAAATACAGATTGAAAATTAAAAATAAGTTTTTCAGTTAAGCAAGAGACACCATTCTTCATTATTGACAATATTTACATTTTGCTACGTTGAACACTTCGATTTTATTCAGATTTATTACTTCACTTCATGCTGGCATGTGTCTCCCTCCATAGATCCCTAAAGCATATTAAAGATTTTTCCATTATCCTTCCATGACTTCTTTCCACTGTTCATTATTCTCAGTAAAACTTCACGGATGACTGAGAAAGTTTTTTTTTTTCTCCTTTTCTTTAATAGTCTGCTAAAATTTCTTACTGATTTCCCTCTTCCTTATGGAACTTAGAGAGAGGCTAAGAGCAGAAAAACATCCAGTAAATCACTAAGAACAGGCCTTTTCTCACCCCTTCAAACACACAAATCAAGGCCAGTCTATACTGAACTGGTATCTAAACACAGACCTACTTACTGACCCTAAAATGCTGCTATTGTACAGAAAGAAAGAGAGAGAGAGAGGAAGGATGGAAGGAAGGAAGGAAGAGAGAGAGAGAGGAAGGATGGAAGGAAGGAAGGAAGAGAGAGAGAGAGGAAGGAAGGAAGGAAGGAAGGAAGGAAGAGAGAGGAAGGAAGGAAGAGAGAGGAAGGAAGGAAGAGAGAGGAAGGAAGGAAGAGAGAGGAAGGAAGGAAGAGAGAGGAAGGAAGGAAGGAAGAGAGAGGAAGGAAGGAAGGAAGAGAGAGGAAGGAAGGAAGGAAGAGAGAGGAAGGAAGGAAGGAAGAGAGAGGAAGGAAGGAAGGAAGGAAGAGAGAGGAAGGAAGGAAGGAAGAGAGAGGAAGGAAGGAAGGAAGGAAGAGAGAGGAAGGAAGGAAGGAAGAGAGAGGAAGGAAGGAAGGAAGAGAGAGGAAGGAAGGAAGGAAGAGAGAGGAAGGAAGGAAGGAAGAGAGAGGAAGGAAGGAAGAGAGAGGAAGGAAGGAAGGAAGAGAGAGGAAGGAAGGAAGAGAGAGGAAGGAAGGAAGAGAGAGGAAGGCAGACAGGAAGGAAGGAAGAGAGAGGAAGGCAGGAAGGAAGAGAGAGGAAGGAAGGCAGGAAGGCATGCACTTTCAAGATGAGGCAAGGGTTTTGCAACACTTGATGTTCATAAAGTTTTGTCTGAGAAAAAATGTATTCCCCAGAAGTGTAAGCAATAAAATAACTCATAACTAACAACTTCTGAAAAGAGAAAGCAATATTTTTAAAATGAATGGTATTGGTGACCTGTTTATGAAGGTATCAGCCAGGCTACAATGTTAAAAAACAACATGAGACATTAATGGAAAATGCAAATTAAAATTAACCAAGAAGCACACACTGCTGCTACTCAGTGAAGGATGTATTTTTCATCTGGTCCTTCTTAGTGCATTACAATAAATGTCTTCTTTAGCTGGAATAATTTTGTCTAAAGTACAGAGTTTCCAATTTTCAGATATTATACCAATGGGCACTTTAAAATGAACATGAAAAACAGAGTACCAGGACAAAATTTTATCAGTAAGTTTATCTAAAGATCTGGAAAATGGGCTTGAACACTAGAAGACCTGTTTCTTTTTCAGTATCTTGTCTACCCTGGATTTTCACTGCTCAGGACGTTTTCACAGTACTATCGCTCCATTACTTCTGGTCTCAGAAAATCAGAAATAATAAAAGGCATAAATATTAACATCTATTAAAAAGAATAAAGAGATGAAACAGAAATAAAAAATAATAATTTAAATAAAGTTAAAATGAAAGCGATTACTCGTGTGCCAGTTACAAAAAAAAAAGAGACAAAACTGATTTAAGGAGAGGGTATAATTTAACAAACAAACAAACAAACAAACAAAAGCTTTTCTATTAGTGAATTCTTGGCTGAACTGGAAATAAAACCTACTAGAAAACAAACATAGCCTGTACACACTGCAGGCAACGGCTACAAAATGTTGTTTTAGAGGTAACATTGGGTATGTCTCCAGCCTGTGCTACAGATGGTCCTAAATACTTTAAACACATATTAACATATTTACATTTGCACACACCTGCCACTTTATGATAGTATTTACCAGGCAGCGTACAGGACAGGTCCCATTCATTCAGACACTTCGCTAGTGGGATAAGTGGAGAAGAAGAACTTGGGCCTGAGAGAAAGGGCTAGATGGTATGGCATTTTTAAATAGATGTATGACAATTTAAAGCATGGCAGAGTGTTAAAATTACAGCAATGGGCAGCACTTTGCTAAAATACACTGGCAAGAACAATGACAGCTGGAAAACATCTGTGAGCATACTTTCACCCCAAGTACATGATGACCAGGGGCCACACACGAGACTGACAATCTCTCTGTTGTCTAAAATGCCATCCTGTGAATGGAAAATAAGCAGATCATTGGCTCTAGTGGACCTCCACACAGAAACGTAACGCCTTTTGAGAGATCCTGTTTTGTCTAAGGCATCTGAACAGCACTGACAGATGTCTCTGGTGAAGTCAAGCAGGTGCACCAGAGCACCTCATACAGCAGCAATTGCTCATATGTGGGCAGCTGAACTAGGCACTGCATTCACATGTGGGCACCTACATCCCAGCATCTAACATAGGTGTCTCCATCAGCAAGGCAGATCCCATCCAATACATGTGTATGGACACACAAAATGCATCCTAGGAATAAAACATTCTTTACTCATCCCTTAAAAAGTCCAAAAGCATTTAGAGCAATGAATCAGAAGTCTTATCTGCTCAGACCTTTGCAAGCCCAGTTAAGGGAAATGGCAAGGAGAAGCAGCCACCTCAGTCCCCAGAAGGCACGCATGTCTGCATCTGCACAGTCACCTTGACTGCCAGCCTCTGTTTGCTGACAGCTCATTCCCCTTGCCCTTTCCTTCAGGCCAGCATTAAGCTCCTCTCAGCCTTGTCAAAACAACTCTGTTATGGGGGTGACAGCTAGGGGACTGTCTTCCCAGCCATTGGGAACCTGGCTATGGCATTTGAGTGCTTGCTGGGACATTCAGTCTAGGTAAACATTTTATCTTTTCCATTTGTTTTCTTGAAGGCACTTCTTAATCCAGTTTCATATGAAGAAATATATTAAAACTACTCAACATATACACAAGAGTATACTCTTAAAAAAGTATTGAAATTTTCCAAGTTTATCACATCTTCAGCATATTTTTTACAATACAGGTAGTACGGGTCTAAAGTTAGAATAAGTATCTCAACTAGCATACCATACCAAACAAACTTCACTAAGGGCAGGTAGAACAGTACCTCCGATACTGTTTGTTCTTAAAGGCAAAAAAATTGTACTCCAGCTAAACACACAAACAATTCTGGGGGAGGCGGTGCCAAAGCTAAACACTTTTTTTTCTTCCCAGACTGAGAGCCAAAAATCAACATTTATTTGCAAATTACTCTTCATTTATGGAGAATTCTGTGAATGACCAGATGAACCAGTGGCCAGACTGTTGACTCCATATACAAGAACACAACTGATCTCTTTGGAGGAAGAGAGAGAAGTACTGATGTAATGGCAGTATTATAGCACAGCATGGTGAAAGCGCAATTTGGATTAATTATCCATGATACTTTCCACATATATTGAAAGAAGGGACTTAACAGTTTAGCCTCTCCTATCACACACTCTTTCTCATCTGCCTTGGTGAAGTGTAACAGTGTGAAACATTGTCCATCATATTGAGGTTCAGACAAATTCTTATTTTGCAGTCTATCTCAATTTCAACCTGTAAGAGTTCTTGAAAGACATTGTTGCCAAGATGATGAGAAGTGTGAATGAGAAGATACTGTCATAACACTACTCGGACATCTTTAATACAGAAAAAAATAAAAAATAAAATTACTCCTTGTCTGCCAATAAAACACAGCCAAAGTAAAACATTTCTCATGATTAGCATTTTCTATTTCTGTTGATCACTGCTGCATGAGTCATAGGGTGAATGTGCAGAAGATAAAGAGATAATTCTCCTCTAAAGATAGTGGTCCTGTCTATTATAGGATTGTCTGTCATGCCAGCAAACAAGTAACTGGAGCCATACGTGTTGATTTCCTAAGCAACACCAACCAGATGATCCATCACGCCAAGGTTTTTGAGAAAAAAGGCAACCAGGTGATAAAATTGGTGGCCTTTTACATTTACATATTTTCTAGTTAATAGTAAGAATTTTGTTATTTATAGTGTGCTGCAAATATTTTCTGGGATTTCCATGTAGGAATCCAATGCCTAAGTTCTACTGACATGAACATGAAAAAATCATTGAAAAAGGCTTTGGGAACCATACAGAAAGATTGCAGCAAAACATCCTGCCCACATTCCTGAATCAAAAATGTCCCATAGCCTTCCTTTCTCTCTCCCAAACAGATTTTCTGCAAGCAGTTCACCGCTATTCCATTCTTGTACCTCACTGTTGAGAAAAATAACATTGGAATGAATGTGGTACATATGCTGTACCGACAAAAGCCCACATCGTTGTACTCTGCATTAACCTTAGCCTTCTTTATATGCTGCCACTTGTCGATTATTCTTTCATGCTGTGTCTTACTTTCAACGCCAGTGCTCTTGGCACCAACCTGTCATGCCTGATTTGTCAGGAAAGTAACATGCATACCTGTAGCACTCTATAAATAGGAACTGTTTCGAAAAACACATTTATTTTTTTGCCCAAGGGTGAGCTGTAACCTGTAATGTTACAAACAAGACCTTGACTGAAAACTGACGGTCTTAAATTAGCTTGGGGACTGAAGCAACAGCAAAGTAAGACACAACAGGAGGAAGAAAATTATCATCATAATAAGGAACGAAAAGGAAGGTAACAGCAACAATGGAAGGAAACTTAATTCTTGAATAAGTACTGAGAGAAAAAAAAAAAATCAGACTCTGAAACATATCTCAAATGCAGTGCAAAAAGCAGTAAGGGCTCAGGGTAGTTTGGGAGTGACATTATCTACTACTACTTCAACAAACTGTCCTACCAGACTTGGAACAGGAGCAGAGCATTCACCCTTGTCACAAGCACTCATCATGCATTCACAGCAAAGGTACATTAATGGAAAAGTTAGGAAGTAAAAAACAGAATGTAGTTAGGAATTAAATGTCTTGTAAATATTTTGTATTTTGATGGATCTGTGAAAGCCATACATAGGCCAAGCACAAAAACCTGATCAGCTTTTCCAGCCAACCAGCAGATGCCTGGAAGATGCTCTTTTTCCTTTTTCTTCTTTCTCCACTTGTGCTTGTACAATTTTACACAGAACATATTATCGCTGACTAAAGTAATTACTTTCATGACTGAGTCACAGGTTACATTTGGTAGCAAATTACCTAACAATAACACTCCTCTAATAACAAAAAGTCACAATCATTTGCACAGGTTTAAAGTGGTTGTTGCAATTAACAGACTGATCTAGCGGTCATAAACTAAGCACTTTACACTTGGTGTTCGCAACTTGATCCTTAAAACTGGCAGTTTGAACAGAGAGGCACAAGGAAAAGACTTTCTCAGAAAAGCATGCAACCCACCTCCATTAATCCTATTTGGTTGCTGCTCTGGTGTTTGGGCTTGAGGAGAATAGTAGGGCTGCTGATAAGTACTTGAAGGGAAGTGCTGGGAAGTTGGGCTTCTCCTGCAGTCCCGAATACTGGAGAAAGTCTGTGAATGTGGGATTCCTCTCTGGAAGGGGGAGCAGCGGGTGAGACGTGGTTGTGGAGGCGGGAGGTGGTCAAACTCTTCCTCGTCCTCAAGACTATAGCGATCATATTCCTGGTCGCTGCATGTCCCCTTCTTTCCTGAGTGCAGTGATACACTCGAACTGTGTCTTGACACTGATGCTGAAGTTGAAGCATAATCTTGTCTAAGGCCTGTAAATTCCAAGAAAAGGATGACTTGGTTTCTGCTAAGGGATCAGCTCTTAACATACACTTCAATCCTGCAGACTCAGCAAGTAAGCAGACTTAATTTTACAGCAAGAACTGGATTGGCAATGTGATCAAGCTGAAGATCTGCTGTAGGATTCATCAGATCTAACTTTCAGTATCTCCCTTTCAGGTTTCTGAGCCTGAATTACTTCCCTTGAGATTTCTTTTTAATATGTTTTTTAAAAAAGAAAAAAAAATGCAGTCATCTCCAAAATGCGTGAGTCACCTTAGATGCTTCTCTTAAAATAACATGAACTGCCCTCAGGTGGTGCCTATTTATTTCTCTACCAGTGAGAAGGCTACATGTGTATTAAGTATTTAACTTCTAAGCACCCTAAATCAGAGAAGTCAACATTCACACAATTAGTTTTCCAAATCACTATTATACTTTTATATTTCTGCAATAAAAATGCTAGCAATGACATTTCCTAAACATATAAGCCATGAAAATATTCCAGCTCTCCAACCTCTCTGAACCAGAGTGAATTCCTGCTACCACCCAATTTCATGTAAAAGGGTTGGAGGTAGGTAGCACTGTCGTATTTTAGACACATGCATTTTACCACATTCTTCTAAAAATGTCAGTTGTTGAAAACTATCCAATTATTAGCACTGCCCCAGAAGAGCAAGTTTGCTCCAGGTCAAGTGAGGGGGAAGCATCCACAGCCCTCCCACATACCCTTTTTCTTGACTGCACAGCAGCTAGCCCTGGAAGTCATCACCTTTCCAGCAGCTGAGTAATTCTGTGAATAGCTGGGAATAACAACTTCCTTAAATTTATAAAAAACTCTCAGCCTTAACAGATGTCTTTGTTGCCATAATGGAAATTACTTAATATGCTTGTTTTTCCCTCCTGAGTGGGAGTTTCTATTCATGTATGTGAAGGTGCATGCATGTTTACATGCACGTATAATGCTACCACTTTCTGTGGGATTAAGTGGACAACGACCGTCATTCAAAGATTGTGTACAAATTGCTATGACAAGAATGAGATACAACAGCTACGCTGGAAATAGATTAGAAGAAAAGCAGTATTTTTTTCCAGTTTACCAATGACCTGATTTCTTAGAGAGCTAAGTACCTGAAGTCTTTTCTAAACTTAACTCTGAAGGAGGAAAGCACAGATGTCATATAAGTACCACATTCCTTCATATCTTTGATAATCATAAAAATAAATATAAAAAACCACATGAGTACTGCTTATATTTTTCCTTTCTCATGACATGTATGCATGAAAAAAATGCTTTAGCATCTCCTCATACAAAATAACTTGAATGGTACGGTAAAACATTGTAAAACAGCTAACTAAAAATGTGCTCAAGGGGTATGGAGCTACCAGTTGGGATTCAGCAATACATAAGAATCATGTTTTGAAATATCCAGTACCCTTAGCCTGAACCCAACAATGTTGACACCTTGTGCTTGCAGGTGAAGAGTTAGTCCACCTGCCACTGAAGAGGTGACACCTTTTAAGAAAGGTCCAGTTGACTGAGACTAGGCAGGAGCAGTTCTGAGTGCCGTGGGTAATCTTCCTCAGATTATTCTGAAAAACAATTAAGAAAAAAGCCACCTACTCTCTTCCTGTAGACGAGCCATGATCTGAACATCAGTGAGGTCCTGCAGTTTGTATCCCATGGAGATGGAGTCATCCTCCAGCTCTGAGGTGCTCAGCTCACTGTCTATTGATGACTGTGGGCTCAAAGGGGAACTTCTAGAAATGTAACCTATGTAAAAAGAACACATAGTCTTTAGTTTCTGAATACGTCTGGCCATTTTTCATTCATGACTAACTTTCCTTTATATTACAGTAGCTGAAAATATTGTATATATATAACAGATGAAAACCTTCAAAACCATAGTGCAACCCACTAACAATTTGCAAAGGGACTTGATATTCATAAGTATAGTAACAGATCATGAATTCCTCTGCTTGTTCCCAAAATAGTCTTACAGAGCCCAGACAATGAATAATTTACTGAGTTCAGTTCTGATAGCTCAGACTAGTTAGTGTACTCTAAAACTACCTGCATTTGAATCCTTACAAGACTCTGGTTCTCCCTGTTTTGTTCTGAAAACTGAGTGCATATGTGCCTCCAACTTCTGCTCAGTACTCAGATTCCATATTCTAGCAATTTACCTAAATTGTACTGTTTTTCTTTAAATTGTTTATTATCATCAGAGAAATAAATTATTATAAAAATTAAGACTGAACTAGGCATTATGCAACAACAGAGAAAACAATGCCTTCTTCACAGAGCTAACTTTCAGAGAGGGCTCTGGATTCTATTTCTTCCTACATAGTTGTAAAAAGTATAAACTAAATTGCAATTAGTTGAATGAGCTAGTTTTTGCCCAACTTTAGAGAGAAATTTTGCAAATAAAAAAGCAGTTTACTTCTTAATATCCTTTAGACCACCAGAGACTCACTGCCTACAGGATGATAACCACTGTGATGAAGGCTCTTAAGCTGTGCTTATATCACAGATATGTTTGTGTCCTCTAGCTCAGCATTCATCTAAAATTCATCATAAAATCAGCTGTTCCCTAACAGGATCTCCAGCAGAAAAGCACATGCAGGGGATTACTTTGCTTTGGAAGGATTGTAAGGGGTAAATATATTTGTTTGCCTTTTCAAATTTACAAGTTATAATGGTTCTCTAGGTTTTGCAGAGGTAGTAGCAGCTGTACACTTTTGGAGCAGCAGCTGGAAACTAGACATGAGAGACAGAACTAGATGCTTTTGTTTAGGAAATAAACGGCATCCCACTGAATAGGGGAGCTTAGACATCTACACACCTACACGAGGCATTTAGAGTCTGGGGCTGTATCTCACCTGCTGCACCCATAATCCTTAACAGGGCTTTGTGCAGAGATTTCACATGTGGTAAAGAAAATTGCGCACAGAGCAGCGTGGCACAGATGCTAACTTCCTCAGACCGTACCTGCTACTGCCAGCAATAAAATGTTAATGCCTCTTCCCCAGGGGATTATTTTCTCCATTGCCATTTCAGCTTAAGAGAAACCATAGATATAAACTGACTCCCGATACCTGTACTGAAGAAGGAAAAATACAACTCTTCACAATTCACTGAAAGTGTTTTTTTTTCCTAAAATTCCTGTGTCCCCTTAAAATTTGTGGCAAAAGTAAAATAAATATTGGAATGGTGCCAGATTGAAAACAGCCATCTTTCTGCTGGCTATTTTTATAACAGTTGAATTATCCATGGAACTTCATTATACAGCTGCACAAGTGTTTCTATAGACGTAAAGAAGGGGCACGGTGGAGTAGGAGGGAAGAAAGGGCAAAGCAGGGAACTGTTTAAACTGATGCTGTTTTAAATATATGCTCAGGTTAACCATTATTGAGAGCTAGGCTGTTTATTAGCATTGCCTTCCTGTAACATGCTGTGGAACACAGAAAATAACCTACATTGCTAGCTAAATGCAAAATTTCAGGTCATTTTAATAAAAGAATCCCTCTGAGATGAGAGTCTATACACAATCATCTGAAAGGTGCATTGTTGTTAAATGCTAGCAAGATTAGATTTGATTAAGCAATTTTGTAAGCCCCATAAATTGACAAAAATTTAAGCATTACCTGTCCGTTCAGGTGTTAGTATTGCTTTACTGGAGGTTTTAGAGAAGCTGGGACTATTAAAGCCATTGGTATATGGGGTGAGTCTTGCAACGGGACTATAGGGAAAAGCCAAGGAGACAGGTGTAGAGAAGAGGTTCCGCCATCGGCTAGCTGTTACAGATGTGAGGGAGGAGGGGAAAAAAAAGAAAGAAAAAAAAAGATTTATAGTTATAAATAGAATAGTGCTATTAGAGAGAAAATCATCTAACCATAATCTCTTCATTATACGTTGTTTACTCATGGCAAATGGGAAATAATGGTTCAAGTTTAGCAGCAAAACAGAAGACCAGCAGAGCCTTCTACACGTAAGACTTTGTTCCACTGAGTTTTCTAGTAAGTATGTGTTGTTTGCTATTTTCTATGTATGCACCATTTTGGCATATATTTATCACATATATCACTGTGTGTCAAGACAAAGTAGCAGAGGAAGCAAAACCCATTACAGTTAATAGAGAAACAAATTAAATTTGTAGTGCTCTTCAAGGAATCGTTCGTGGCAATCAATCATCACACAATTGAATTACAATTATCAGCTATGTGAGTTCAGAGACAAAGCAGTAAAATACACCCAACCATTAAGTGTTAAAAACAACCATAATCCCATAGCAGGCTTTTAAGCTACCATGACATATTCTCACTTCTCTTTTTACAGCGTTAAGTTTGTGGCTACAAAAGCATGAAATTTTTTCACTATTTTTGAAGACCAACCAAATAATAGAACAGAGCACATCTTTTTCTATGGATGGCTTACAACAAGGTTGTAAGGCACACGGTCTGTTCAGTAATGTCACAAAGAGCTTAGAGTGGGCAAAAATGCTAAAAGTTTATTTAATTTATATTTTCTTAGTTCACCTAGTAAAATAGGAATACATCTATAGTTTGGTTTGCCTATTTTTAGCATGTGTTAAAAAAATTTAAAATAAAGAATATTCATGCAGTCTTTGGAAAATAAATACTAGATATAAAAGTTGCTGCAAGTAAAAGGAAAAGGTATACTTTTAAAAATGTAATTTCAGGGAACACATTCAGATGCAAGCAGTTTGTGCAGAAGAAAACCAAAAAATCACGTTTATTTGTGATAGATTCTGTTTTGCCCTGAGAGATGCTGTTTACAGTGACACAAGGAAGGGAGATAGGGATATACTTATATCTAGCTTAGAAATCAATGGGATAACTTTGACACTTAGCAGGAGTACTTTGCTGTGACAAGTGTTGCAAACCAGTTTCAAAACCAAAAGTCCTCAAAAGCTAAGTGTCTAACACTGGAGTTTATATCACAAATCTACTCTATTATATAGACTTGTTCATACGGTTGTTCTATGTGCTCACAGATATTCAAACAAAGTTCAAGCATTCCATGTTTTAAAACCTCTCTGTCACCAAAATGATTTAGCAGGGCATACAAACTTTATTCTTCCTTCTTGATAACGTCAACATAGTGGCCATGGGGACAGAAAGGAAGTGCATTATGTTGGCGGGCTGTCAATCTCATTGCTGCAACCTTTTGGAGTAATCAATTAGCTATCACTCCAAAATATAGTGTTTCCCCCATTCCTTTTGCTTTGTCCCACTCAAAGAGTTTGTCCCTCTCTTGGGTTTGCAAGGACAAATCAGCCTTTTGTACTCTTCCCACCAGTGCTACTAAGCTTATAGTGAAGGAAACTGCTTGCTTCCAACCCTAGCCTGCAGTAGAAGGGAGGCATCTGCAATCCTTAGTGTCTGAAGGATGGAAGTAAGATATAAAAATGCAAATTGTGATTTTTTCTGTCACCTCACCACAGAATTATTGCAATTCCCTCATTTTTCATGATTCTAGTTCCTTAAAAAAGCTTAAAAAAACCCCCTACAGTTCATAACTAGGAGCAGCATCAGCACCACTTCTAGAAAATTGCCCAGTGCCTAGCAACACGACAACTGCTTCCACACAGAGCTATTTGTCCTTAACATTTATTGAAGTGATCAGTTTAAAAGTCAAGTATGCAATGACCACAGATGACCACAACTCTACAAACTAGTGCATAATACAATGGCTAGGGATCAGATTAACTCAAAAGTAGTCAGAAACTAAACTGATTCGCAGCATTCACTTGAAGAAACATGCATGATATAATAGATTTAAATATCATATCCACAGTTAATATCTGTCACTTCCACTAGAAGTCATCAGTGAGGAGCAAAGGACGACAGTTCCTTACAATTCTACTTTTCTGCCTGCCACAAGATCTGGTTTTGTCACAGTCTGATCATTTGCCAGGCCAATTAGCTGCCAGCATGTTCTCACCCACAGATGTGGTCAACCATACAGCACAAATAAACATCATTCATTACTCTGTACAATCACTACTGTGAGCTGGCCCATGAAGCACAAAACAACAGTTATCGTGACTGTGAAAGCAAGAACTCACAGTAAGAATATAATCAGTATTTATGGCAAAACAGATTCCAAATTACTCTTTCAAATAGTATGTGTTCTCAAGGGAAGAGGGAGAAGGATGCCAACAAACTCTAGAGAAATACCGTTCTAATGTCCCCAGTTCTATGGCTTTCGGTCACCATGTATCATATATAGCCTGAGAGTGTTTAAACTTCACCTAAGGACTGACATTGTTTATACATACAATTAGTTTCATTATTTAGGATCAAATATAGAAAAACATTTTCATTAGGTTTCAAATGGAAATATCAAAATGAAGTACATACTGAGTACTTCAACAGTATTAACAAAGACAGCAAAATCAGACTTACATAAGTCTTGTGCTATGCCAAAAATATAAAAAGGTATGTAGGAAAGGAATAATACATACATCTAGGCAAATATATAAATTAATGTAAAATTTGTAAAATCATGGAATACTGAAATGGATAGTCATTTTAGGACAGTTATTTTACTCCAAACTGATTCTGAGACTGCCCTGATTAGCACAGTAAAACACCATTACTCATGCAAAGATTTGCACTTCCTTAACTGTTCACAGCAGACTCTTTCCAGAGACTGAGACAATGTTGTGATGACCCTTATTTTAAATTTAAAAGTCCATCTGTTAGACTCCGATTTTTATAATATTTGTAGTTTTTCTTAAAGCCCCAACTCTGGTTGTCCAGAGATGAATTAAGAAACTCACCTACCCTTCAAAAACAAGGTAGTTTCTAACCTTTGCATTTGAATAGGAACTTGAATAATCCCTCTCTGAGTGCCTTATACTGAAGACACACTAAAGGAAGAAAAAGTGTCAGCCATGGAAAGGAAAGCAGGCATATCTAAAGAACCATCAAGAGAAAAGAAGACAAAAAAATCTATTTGATTTACTCATGGCAAAGTGTTAAATGCATTAACAATTTGACTTCTTGAAGCATGAAGCTGTTGGCATTTTACATCAACAAATGGAATTAATATTCTTTAATATGAAAATACAAATTATCCTAGTCTTTAAAGTAAACAGTTAGAATGGAAGTGCCCCATGATTTTCTTGGATTTGATCAATTCTTAATAACTAGATTGCTGATAACATAATGCGTTATATATACTATATCTACTACATCTACTATAATATTTTTAAACAAGACTTCTCAAAATGTTTACATAATCAAACCAAACGTTTCCTTTAAAAGTTAAATCAGCAACAAGGGGGATTTTTCATAACTTTAAAATGTTTACTACGCAACTAAAATTTTAAAAATTAATTAATTAAGATCTCATTTTTACAACTTTTCTGGAGATATTAAAAGCTACAGTAGACTAGAGTAATAACTCAGAGCAACTATATACACAGAAATATTCACCATATTGATTGTTGTTAATAATCAACATTTGATAAGAACTGACGGAAAAATTTATGTGAAAATCTCAGTGAGAAAACATATATATGGAATTTCATGGCTCAAAAGTAATGGAACACACTGCAAAATCAGAGCATGCTGTACCATACCTAAAACAATTCCTTTATTAGAAGCAATTTCTAATTTAAGCTACATAAGGTACTCTATCTCTAATCACACATACAAAAATCTGGTCTTGAAAGCAAAGCCAAAACTTACTATTAAAATTAATGGGATCATTCATAAGCTGGGACACAAGGTAAAAATGGCATTGACCCTCATCATGTTTTGATTTTGTGGAGTTACACTGAAGCAAAACAGAGACAGGTCAAGCGCTGGTGCTGTATGTAAAACACTGTACTACCTAAGGATAACAGCTTCCAAGAAACCAAAAGAAGTACATGCATATTTTAAACACCGTCCATTTTCATAACTCCACTATGAAACTCAGTTTGACAGAATTCTGTAACATGGCAACTTACCTTCTCTCTAACAACACACATGAAAAATGTTTCTTTGCTATATAAACAGAAAACAATAAAGTCATAAACAACTGTATAATATTACTGAGTAAACAAATTATATTTGAGTTGCAATCTAGGCTGTTCATCCGCTCAATTAGCTTAAGTTTTATATAAGCCTTCTGGCCAGAGACAAAAATACCTTTTGAATTCAAAGATAAAAAATAAACTGAATTGCATATATACATTTATTTGAACACAGGTACTGACTACATGGCTTCAACAAAATCTCTCCATTGAGAGAGCCAAAAAATTGGAGGAGTATTTACAATACTGTCAATCCAGTAAGTTCAAACCTGCAGGTCAGGATAAATCTAGGGTCTTGTGCTGTGCCCTGTGCCCCTGCACCGCCACCATGTCCTGCCTGCATACCAGTCAACAGCCCTTTCTTGCTGACGTACTTTCTTTTGAGAAGGAAACCCAAACTACTTCTATGGTACATTCTGCATATGGTCAGTTGCACAGCATCTACGCTTAAAAGAAAAATGTCTTTCTCATGAGTAAAATGCACAACCCTGCATGGGAAATACAGGTATTTAGTTAATCACTGGGGAAATTCAAGAGTGCTAGAAGGGAATTCAAAATCCACTCCTTACTGTAGTCTAAACCAGCTAAGAGGCATCATCCAACTGAGACATATCTAAAAACTCCCTCCTAAAGATATGCTTTTAACCTTAGTTTTAGATTCCTGTAAAATGGTGATTCAGAGTCTGCGAACTCCTCCTGAGGGTATACGTATGCCTGGGAACAGGTAAGTGGCTAATGTGTTTGAAAAGACAGACAGAGTAAGGAGATGTAAGTTCCCACTACTTGCTGAATATTGCAATTTTGAGGACATCTGCTTAAGAAGTGGGAAATGTGGGCTCCTACTACTCACTGTGTAGATCTACTCAGGTTCTTGGAAAACCCAGAGCTCCTATATAACAGTTTTAAACACTCCCAGGTGGACAAGAGGTGCTATACACCCAGCTGCATCCAATGCTATGCTGCCACTGTGCAGGGATGGATCTCCAGGTACCTAAGTTTCAAAGCAAAGCCCAAGCAGATCTTGTCTCTCAACTACCTCAGTAGCTCTCCAGCAGAAGGAGCTTAGAAGTATGCACAATCCTTAGGCCTGCATCACATGGCGAGGCATTCAGCTTCTGTGCTCAAAAGAGAATGACTATAACATCTTCCAGCATTTATTTGAACACTATGCTTCCGAGCTACCCTCTGCAATTACCAGACTAAAAACCTTTCTGTGAAAAATTAGGCTTTTTATTAGTTAACAGTATTACAAATTCTGGGCCTCTAGTAACTGGGTGTATGAGCACGAGTTGTACGTGTAAAATTGGAAGTTAGTCTGGAGCATGTACATATTCCCCTCTTGTTGAATATTATTATACCACAAAGTCTCAACCTTCCAAGCATCACACTCTTAGTTCCAGTCTCCCACAGCAGTTGTGGTCATCTCAACAGCTTGTTTTAGCTTTTACGGTTTCAAAACCACAGCTGTAGCTCCCTTAGCCACTCAGTTATTGGTAGAAACTTTGCCATCAGCACAGAGTCACATTTCGTACGTTTAATGCACATTTTCACTCACATTGAATCTGTCATTGTCCAAAACTATTTCCCTGCACTGCCATGCCCAGCTCACAAAATGCTCTTGGGGCTTGTTTGCTGTTTTTGTCCCTTGATATCTTGTTCAAGAGAGGCAAGCTACCTCATTTTCCCCAGATGCAATGATGACAAAGATAAACTCTGTAACTGTAGGTCGCACAAGTCCATAAACAAGGGTCTCCAAAATAAAGCTTTGTGTATGCATTTATCCTTAAACCTTAAACCTCCATAACCAGACTGCAATGGTTGAATAAATAAATGCCAATATTTTCCTTCAGTTTTGTTTTTCTATGCTAAATCATATGTCTTCCTGAACTCTTAATGTAGATTAGCTAGTGAGAAATTACATGTCAATTAAATGTTTTCGTTTGATTGCTTTTTGCAAGAATGCAATTCTGCTACAAAATTTTACGTTTTCACAGTGTTTTTGGTAGTCAACATATAGGATTGCCACGTAAAATAAATAAATAAATCAAAAAGAGAGATTAAATACTCTTTTTACACAAAGAGCAATCCAAATCAACTTCAAATGCCGTGTCAAATGTCTGAAGAAGACAACTGCCACTATGGCTAGACCACACAGTGATACATTAAGAGGAGCTCAGAGAATTAATAAAGATTGCCCACTTTCCTCTAAGCCTAGGAAAACTGACAAATAATGTTAGTTTTAAGTGTATGTGAGACCTGAAAAAGCTTGTTTCCCAATTCATTCAAATAAAGCAAGTCTTTTTTGAAAAATAATGTAAAAGGATTAAATAGTAGTGTAGTATGAGAAAGCAGTTCTGTTGGTTTGTATTGGTTTACTACTGTCTAAATATATCAAACCACAGCAATTCATATACCTCAAGATCTGCCCCCCACAAAGATAGCATAGGCCTCTTTTAAAAGTACAATCAGAAAGCGTATCTAAATAGCAGTATTTTCTAGAACTTTCACCTAGTACAGCAAAGCAATGTAATCAACAGCATGTGTTTGGCACGCTGCAACTGGTGAACACTGGTGAATAAATCTAAGACTCGGGAATGCTATACTTTGTTAGACATATTCCAGTTGTGCCAATTATTACCTACCAGTATGGGCAGATAAGTTTTCTCTGTTTTTCAAGACAGATGAGCTACTCTATTTCAAAGTAACTTAATGAAAGGCTGATCTGAAAATTGTCTTTGGACACATTATATACCGGAAAAATGACTACGTTACATTCCAACTGCAGTGCACTGAATTGCAGAGAGTCTCTAACCACTGCTCCCCAACTCAACTTGTTCATAAAAATGATTTTTTTGAAAGTATTCAAAAGACTAGAAAGAAAATGGAATTGAGAGGTATGAGTTACACGCCTCCTACAAAAAATCAGGATACCTTCCCTTGTGAAAACTATGTGCTTTGGATGGTTAGTTGTTTGCTGTTGTTGTTGTTGTTGTTTGTTTGTTTGTTTTTCTTTTAGTTTGCCTCTTCTTCTTAGGTGAACTTTTAACCACCCAGTTATATAAACAGTCAAGTACAGATGCTTCATGAAAAATGTAATTGTCTCAGCATTTATTTTCTTTCTGGGCACACAACACTCCCTGCATGCACAGGTCCAAAAACAAATTTTCAAGGAAGAGGTAACAGACAAATTTGGCTTCCAAGTTTCCCTTTTTTGAGAAATTGGCCAAATATGGTGTTGAAATACTAGACCTAAGGCATGACTTAGGGCCCAAATATCTGTTCTCTCCCCAGCTCCCATATTCAGCCAGTGCCATTTTATATAAACTGCTAGTCTGATGCATTTTCCTTCTGTTTAGTGGATTCTTAATCAGAATCATAAGTATACAAGCTCTCACATTTCAACTAATTTGAAACAAGATTACCTAAGCAGAAGACTAATTCTCATGAGAATTACTACATAAGGTAACCTGGAACAAATCTATAGCCCCAATCTCTTCTGCCAAACTATAATAATCTCATTCATTAAGAAGGGTGTTTACCTCTCTTAATGTTAAGAGTCTTCAAACAAGGAACTAGGAGCTTCCAAAATAAGGAATTCTTACTAAAGGACATTGTGAATGCTAAAAATTTATATGGGGAGACCACACAAATTCACTCAGGAGGAATCCACCAAAGGTTAAATGATTACATCTAAATAAGAAATCACATCTGGTTCAGTCAGTCTCTGTACTGGAAATACATCTGTGAGTGTCAGGGAAAGCATGTATGCTCTTTCACCTTGTTCTTACTCTCTTCTATTTATCTATTTATGGCACTCTAGGGCACAGGAACCTGTGTCACAGAGACACAATAAAGACGCTCTTATGTATAGACATTTATGGCTGACCTCGTCACCACAGGACAGAATATACCCAAAAGAGAAAAAGCAGGGCACCTTCTCTCCGCTTTAAGAGGACAAGAGCTGTGCCTGTTTGTCTCCACTGACTACAAAGGGAGCCCAGTGTAACTGGCTCAGATACAGATCTCTGCATATATTCAAAAGAAACTAACTCTGACAACATTCATTACAGGGAACAATAAACAGAGCTTAGAAGCAGATTTCAGAGACTGCCTTCAGTTTTCCCTTTTTCAAAGCAAATGAAAAAGACAAGTCCTCTGTAGCGCTAAAGCACAGCAATGCTTGCAATCATCCAACCTAAACAGTTTTCACAATCCAATTAAATTTGTTGCACATCTTTCTTGGCAGCTTGAAGGGGAAGCCTTGCTACCTTCCTGCAGGATGATGCTTTACCCCAGCCCTCCCCATGCCATCTTCTCAGCTGTACTGGTACACTGTACCAGCAATTAAAACTGTCCTTGCAAGACTTCATGCTCAATCAGACCAATTAATTCATCTTTACTAAAATGAAATTTTTGTAATTATATATTTTTTTTAATAAAGAAGAGTTCTTTGTTCCAGTTTACCAGGAAGATGCTGGCAAGTTGTCAGGGCATTCAAGAGAGAGATGGAGAAGCAGAAAAGAGCAGCAGGAATGTGGGGCTGGTGAAGTTACCATTGCCTCCAAAAGAAATGCTTGTCAGAGCCTCTATGATGTGCCAAAAGGAAGGTGAGATGAACTCAATGTCTTACAATAATTACTTACTTACACATATAGCACAGAGCAGAGTAACATCATTGGCAATTTCATCATATTTTGATTTTAACAATTAGCATCCAAAAAATGTCATGTAATCATCTCAGCTAGCAGATTTGAAAGGGAAGCAGTTCCTGCAGGCAAGACTGAAGTTAGAATAGGATGTGTATGCCTGCTGAAGAGAAAGTGGGTTATATTTCCATACAAAAAGATTAGAGGAAGACACAACCATAGCAACATAAATTGTCTTATTCCACATGTAGTGGATCGACGAGAGACTTGCCGGTTTGTCTACATCACAGAGCAGAGCGTCAGAGAGCCCAGAACATGAGGAGACTGGTACATCTATCTACCTAGAGAAAGGTAAGACCATGACAAAAAACTAACACCAGTTCCACAATCAGCACAGCTTCACTAGCAACTAACAGCATCCAAATTGGCCAGCATAACTAATCTGGTCTCACATAGTTCAAATAACCTTGCAGAAAGCTCCACACAATACCAATTTATGACTGGTGTCTTCATTCCTCTAGCCTGAAACAGGTGTCCTCACAGGGGCATTCCCATTCAGTCTACAGAATGGAAAAGCATCAGATTTAAGCAGAGCAGTGTCAGAAGATATGGCACACATATCATTTTAACATTCTGAGCAGAATGATCAGTGTAAATCACATTTTTCTCCCTATCCATTTAACACTGCCTGATAATCCAAAGGGAAAATGCTTTGGTTGGCACAATTTGTGAAATAATTTACATATTCCTTTCTAAACCACAGGTCTGTCACTGATTACTCTAACATTACCATTCTGAAAAAGACATATTCTGTAACATCACCATCAACAAAATCAGAAATCTCATGCTTATTGCATAAGCATTGTGAAGGTGATCTCAGCTTTTTTTTTTTTTTCCTTTGGATTCATTAGGTTTGGTAACAGTTTTGTCTATATTTCAGTTACAGTGTGATACAGCAAAATCTCACAGAATACTATGGGAAACATATCTGCAATCACTCAGTGCAGGTTTACGTGTTCCATTTGCCACAGTTCTCCACAAATAACAAAAACAACTAAGTCTTGAAATGAAAACTGTCTTTTAGTTTTTTTTCTTTAAATGCTGGCTTTCAGGTCTGAAGTGTCTCCCAGGTCTGAGAAATAGCCCGGCTGGGTCTCAGCACATCTCTTCACTAACCTGCTGCTTGCCAACCCTGGAAATCTATGTATGCCATATAACTCATACCACTCCCACGCAGCGGACATTTGCTCTGCAGAGCAGCACAACATCCTCTCTGAGGTCTGAAGGAATCATGGGAATGTCTGCAGATAAACAAGCATCCAGGATTATGCAGCTGCAGGAGTCATCTCCACAGCCTAGATAATTCAACACTTGCAGCATCCTCATCAGAGATACTTTACCAGGATGTAGCTCTCATGCAGTAGGGTTAGTAACTACCGGTTTGAGATGACTGCAGCACTATCACCACAGTTCTGTGGAGCACAGCATTATCAAAAATAGATGAAGAACTTAAATCTGTTTTCTCTGACTCAGAACTTCCACACCGTGATTGTCCCTTGGAGAGGTGCTTTTGACTGTAAAGGTATCAACAATGTGGGTTTGTGGAAGGGGAAGGAGATGCTATCTAAGCAACCTAACATGAAAATAGACTGTTGTAGGGTTTGTCTTTTGCATGTTGTTCCTGTGCAAAGCTTATATAGTATTCACCAGAATAAATACAATTAATATTTCCTATTTCTACATAAAATGTATCAAGTTATGTAACCAGGTTTCAGGTACACTGTAAAGAAGCCAAAAAAGTTTAAAGTCTAAAGCCAGGACCATAATCTAACAAAGTCATTAAAAATAAATAATTAAATAAATAAAAATAAAAATAATAATAATTTTTAAAAAAAGCTAATTAAGCTGCCTTAACCAGAAGAGGAGATGGAAATTCCTTGTGCCCCATAAGAAACTCCTACTATCCCAGTACCAGATCTCAAGGACAGATCATTCAATTTTGAGACAGAAAGTAGTTACCAGGATTGCTATTTAGAGAGGCTATGCAATTCACTCTGCAGAAAGGAGGTGGGAAGCAATACCTCTACAAACCTTCCAAGGCACATCCTCTTGAGTATGCTGAATTCAACACCCTTACTAGCGAAGATTCTGGATCAACGAAGAGGAAAACTTCGTATTATCTATAAGCATAATAATGCACGTTAGGGCGGGGGGGGGGAGGAAGGGGTGGTGGTGTTGCTAACAGTATTGGCCCATGATTAAAAAAACTGTGCACTTAAGTAAGCACTTCATCATCCTAAAAAATATCTGGTGATAAAGTCAACTTAGGAGAAACCCGACCTGTCATTCCTTTGGACATGGTTACCTATTGTTCAAAAGCAGGCTTTCAAGCTGCTAATCCACCTGGTACATACACTGGGTATGAGACTCCTGTTATAGGTTGTCATGTTCCCCAGTCACACAGCTGTGTCCCTTGGGACTACCTGGATGGGGGGAGTTTGCCTCAGTATCCAAGGGGAAGGAGCAGCAGTATCACATCCCCTATTCACATGGGTGTCGCATCCACCCATGTACAAGACATGGAGATGCAGTGAAAATCTTTTTCAGCTACAGTAAAAGCTACTGACAGCTGGCAAATGTAAAATCATTTTTGGACAATTCTCTGTCAGACTACTCCTTAAGCTACAAGTTATGAGAATGACACTTTCCATGGGCATCTTTCTTGCAGCTCAAAGACAGTTGCTTCCCAGAACCAGTCTACTCCATATATCCACTCAATTCTTTACTTAATAAAGACCAAGCAGACCACTGGTGAAAGAGTATTTTGGCAATACAGTATTGAGGGACTTCTAAATGACTCATACCATTGAGAAAATTTGTTCTTTATGTCCACACTCTACAAGCATGCCATGAACTAAAGAAGTTATAAGAATAAAATGAATTTTTTCCAGAACAACTATATGAGTATACCAGAGGCTCCTTCCAAGGCAGGTCACGGATTCACATTCTTTTCACATTCTTGACAAACGAAACTATGTTACATTCAGGTCTCCAGTGCAGACCTGACCTTCCTGACTGGCACAACTGCAAGAACACCATGCCTAGCTCTGTAATGTGTATCAGAAGAACCCCACGGTGTCTAGTCAAGTTTTGCAAAGTCCTCCTCAACCAAAATCTCTGATTACAGGCAAACTCCAGAGTTTTAAGCAGTTTGTATTAATCACTGCCAGCTAACTCAAGAGCATTAATTTACTGTATTTTCAGTGACATTAGAAAGAGTAAATCCTGAATCTTAGTTCATCAAATTTTAGGCCATAAAGAATAAAGTTTTTAAACTCCTTTCAAAGTTATTTGATATTCATCTCATTAGCAACCAAAATACTTTAAGGACCTAACATAAAGATATTGCAATGACACCAAAGTCAGTTAAAGGCTTTTCATGATTTTAGCAGTTTTTAGATTAACAGTCTGATTTTCTACTACTAGAAGTTTTCTTCTACTTCTATCTAGGATATGAGGTATAATTACAAAAGCTTATCATAACACCAATTTTTTGTACTATTTATTTTTTTACTTCCCTTCCTGCCTTAAGATTAGGGAAACATTATTAATGTCTCAGGTTAATTTTACAGTGGTGGAAGGTCTGCTTTCCATGGATCAATTCCAGTTTACCACAACATACATAAACACTGTGAATTCATTTTGTTTGATAGCTGAAAATTCTTACAAAAGCAATGGTATGGAAGCCAATCTGAATTTTAGCCACATAGGAGAGGAGAAGTGGAGAACAACATTTTGAAAAACGCAGTGTGCCCTTCATCTTTAATAAATTCTGTTGTCAGTATTCAGCTCAACTAATTTTCAAAGTTCATATTCGACCCCCGTCTTACCTAAACAGCTGTGCTCCTCTCTGTCCCTTCCAGCCGCTTGAGAAAGACAGCATGAGATGAATCTTACTCTGGGGACATCTGTTTTTCAGCAGACACCTCAGTCCCTGACTAGAGATTTCAAGCCTGACATTTAAGAAGGTTTAAGTAAAGAAATTTGAACCTTATCTTGAAAGCACTTTAAAGCATGTTTAACACAGAGAAATACAGACATATATGGTAGCTAGAGATGTGAAAATTGAAATACTAGGAATATCATGACGTATTTAAATTGGATCCAAGGGACCATGTATATATATCCATGCATATCATCCATGCAGCATTGCACTGCCATGTGTGGATTTACTGAAGCTAGACAGGTTGTATATATTAGCAGGAGCAAGTCTTATGGTATACTTATGTTTTGATAAAACAACAAGGAGCAGTGAGATCTGTGTGCTCCATATATATGTTTACCCTTCAAGGCAACCAAGAACATCAGAGGCTTTCATCTTGTCAGCAATCTGCTTTCTACATAGCAAAAAATTACAGGTGCCATCTATATTCTTAAATCCAGTCTGAGAAGGATGCCTGTTTTCAAAACCAGCAAACCTGGTAGGGCTTTTTTGTGCAGAAATAAGTCTCTCTAATCTCTAGCAACTGTACATTAGACGGGTCCAGTTTACTCAGCCAGAAGCAGTTTAAAATGTGCAACGATAGTACTCTTTTAGAAATGTTGTTTTCAACCCCCAAGAGAACAACAGCTGCTTTGTGATCTCTTGAGTCTTTGTGTCTTTGTACTGGTAGGTCTACAATTGTCAGTGCAATCATGTTTCTCTTCCTGTGAATTCAGTACAGAAGTCGTTGCAACCACAGCAGCCACACAAAATTTTGCTGGACAGGCTCCCTTTCTGCAGCTTGAGTCTCAGGTGCTGAATAAAGGAATGGAGGAGACAGTAATGAAAGAGCCATTCCAACAACAACAAGAAAATCACATCAATTGAAACTCTTCACAAATATGTAAGAATTACGGCAAACTGTATAAACAAACAAACAAACACAAAGAGCTTTCATGCTCTTCTGTTGAAGCTCTCCTATTCCTTTAGTCTATTCATTGGACTAGAGGAAAAGCAAAAAAGACTATGACTGAGCAGTTAGCATACTACTTCAGAGAAGGTGCCTAGGGTTCCTCTCTACTGATGAGAGAATTTCATTTCCACCTGCCACACAGGATATAAGACAGTTCCAAGCAGACGTATACTATACTGTTAAGCAGACACACTAACAACAATTAAAATCCAAGTCAAACAGTTGGAATTTTTTTTTCTCAGAAGAACAGCTTGCTGCATGAAAAATATAGCTAATTTGAATTTCCTGAATTTAAAATGTTGGTAGCATGTGTAATTCTTTTTCTTTTGTACACTGACTCTTTCCTTTACTTTCAAATGGAGCCCACCATCTCCAATGGAGGTAAGGATAACAGGTAATGAACCTGTTCTGTAAACAACAGACTCATAGAAGGACAATTTCACATCCTTCTCTTAACAGTGTAAGATAATAATTACATACAAGATGGAATCTAAATATATGTGTCCATCCAGATACAACTTTCTTCATCATACCACAACATGAAAAAGATCAAATAATTCAAGCATTAACCCTAGCTATGTTTTTTCTAACACTACGGGTTAGTCACAAATCTCGCCTACATCCAAGAAACACCCTTAAATGCAACATTACAGTTTCCCCTACAAATGCATCTACCTGCTGCCTTTATTTACATTTTAAAACTCTGGCAGAAGGGTTTTGCAAGGTAGTCTCTCTAGCTACATTTCTGAATCTGACACTGTCTTCTAAGATGTCACACTTCTTTTTCTTTGCACAAGTATAGCCACTGCCTATACCACATCAGAGTAGAAAAGCTAAAAGTTAGGCTCAAATCAAGGTTAAAAGCAGTACTACCCTCCAATAGGCCTTTGGATACAGACAAAATTGGCTTTTGGATACATACAGCAAGTGTCACAGTGACAAGCTTATGAGAAAGTGTTAACCCTTTTACTCAAAGCAGAAAAAAAATATAAAATCCTTCAAAAAATAAAATATATTGTAAAATATGACTTTCATCCAAACAGGTCAAAAAACACTTAATGCTTGGATTAAGAAAATTCTGATACAGGTTTAAGTGACTGATAAATGTAACAGGAAAGTATTAGGAATATACATCCTACTATAGAATTAAGGTTCAACACCAACCCAGCATCACACTAAAAAGCACTAACAAGATAGCTACTTCTAGAAATATAAGTAAAATGACATACAGATATTTGATATAGATACCATTGTCATCATTATTATTGTCTGTGGGGTCATGACTTCTGTAATGACAATTTTTAGAGAGACTACTCTCTTCAGACTCCCAAGAGAAAGACTGTCTACTCCTGGCACTAACTCAGAGCACGTTGCTAAATTTAGGCTCTTCTAGAGAGATTTCAGACACCTCTCCAGAGACACCCTAAGCAAATTTTGCCTTGTCAGTACTTCCTGTAGGTACCTACACTGCAGTGAGAACTGAACAGACGTTTAACAAAGAGGCAATCCTTGCTTCTTGCAAACAAGCAACACAAGTATAAGCTGACAGAAAGGAAAGAGGAGTATAACACTATCAACAAAGAGTACAGTGCAACAGAGAAAGCATGAGAATAGCACAAAACACAATAGTCAAAGGACACAAGTTACAGAAACACCATCAACACAATTATTACACTTCTGCAACACCTTTCTTCCCAAGCCTTACTCTGTGGGATAAAAGGCACTCTACAGTATCTTTTTAAGCATTTCCACCCCCAGAACTAGTCAGGTCCACAATAAACAGAAATGAGCTTAGACAGCAAAGTTTAAGATGCTTTTCCAGCTATTCACTAAAAAAAACATTTATTTCATCAAAGTAATAATTTCAAACTTATCAGCACCCACATATACCAAAAATAACAATATCGTTTTCTTGGAATAAGTCCAACACAAGCACATATGTGCCTCCTCACAAACAGACTTTTTTTTTTATATTTATAAATAAAGATTAATTTGTAATTACAGTGAAGTATTTCAAACCCACTATTTCAATGTAAGTTAAGAAACAATTGTGAGACACTTTTAATGCTGAATACACTACAATACATGAAGCAGAAATGACAAAAAGAAACTTGATGACATCATGGAGAAACAATGACTCCCTCCATCACTTTATCCTGTCATATTTAGTGCTTGCCTATAAATCACTCTCTCCCCTGCTTTTTCTATGTGTTAGGATGGAGGAATAAAGAGCACTAAGAAGGTTTGGTAGTGTTTTGCTTGAGAGATGTGGTGGTGCCTAGTGACAGGACAAGAGGCAATGAGCACAAACTGAAACACAGGAGATGTTGTTTGAACACCAGGAAACACTTTTTGACTGTGAGGATAACTGAGCACTAGTACAGGTTGCCCAGAGAAGTTGTGGAGCCTCCCTCCTTGGAGATCTTCAAAAGCTGTCTGGACATGGTCCTGGGCAGCCTGCTCTGGGTGTCCCTGCTTGAGCAGGATGTTGGGCCAGATGGGCTCCAGAGGTCCTTTCCAACCTCAACCATTCAGTTGAGGTTGGAATTCATATATGAATTCTAGGGAGAAAGGACCTAAAAGCATTAGGATGTTGAACCCAGTCCTCTCAGTTTTCAGACAACAACAGAACAGACAATTAAGCTGATATTACCCATACATTAGGGGCCACAAAACCTTTTCCTGCTCCCTTAAACTTAAAACATATTATGAAGCAATAAACATAACTAGAACTCTGTGTGGAGCCAAATTGTCAAATACCTTTAAAATATAAAGTCAGATTAAAATTCTTAAGACAGCACTTAATACTTCCCTTTTACTAAGGCCGTATACTATGGTAGTACCCAGAGTCCAATGAAACCGGTATTACATTATACAAGCTACTCCTGAAGGATATAATACATTACAGCCCCTGTCCCTAACAGCTGACAGTCTGAACACCACTTTTGTTTCTGACACAAATCTTTACATGGCTTTGAAATGACTTTAAGAAAAGTGACAGACAGTTAATCATATCATAGGATCATAGAATCACAGAATGGCTTGTGTTGGAAGGGACCTCAAAGATCATCTAGTTCTAAACCCCCTGCTGTGGGCAGGCATGCCACCCACTAGATCAAGTTGCCCAGGCCTTGTCCAACCTGGTCTTGAACTCCAGGGATAGGGCATCCACAGCTTCTCGGGGCAACCTGTTCCCATGCCTCACCGCCCTTACAGTGAAGAATTTCCTCCTAAACTCTAATCTACATGATGACCTAGAAAATGGTACTAGAAATACCAAATATTGGTGCAGATGTAGCAAAACACAGACCGATGTGCGAAATGTAACTAGGCATAAGTTGCTTCCTTGGCATGAAGGCAATGGTTAAAAAAAAAAAAAAAAAAAAAGGGGGGGGGGGGGGCTGGCCATATGCAAACAAGCTGCTGCTCAGCACACCAGTCTAAGTCCTGCACCTGATTACCACAACATCTTTCTACTTCTTATTGAACTCTTCTCTTTTTCTGTGCAAAGGGTTTTCTCTGTGCCATGTGTGAGTGTGTGCATGTGTATGAGAAAGAGAAAAATTCCAGCAAGCTTCGAATCACACTAGCCAGTGGGCAGGACAGGAGGTCTGGGAACCAGCCACTGAGAAAGTAGGGGTCTGATCCTGCAGGCATTTTGGGTCTAGACCAGCCAACAGAAAGATCCAAAGATCAATTTGAGATGCAAGCAAACATCAAATCAGACTAGCCAGTGCATAGCACTGGAAGTCTGAGGACTGAATAGTGGAGGGACAACTACAGGCCAGTTATCAGAGAGTGAGGGCCTAGGGTCATCATTGGAGGGACCACACAGGCTTGACAATGTTCAGCAATCATCTGTACTTCCATTCTTCTGCATTCCAGAAAAAAACTACCCATAAACAATGTTATCATATAGACTTCTCAAGGTGAGTATGATACCGGCTCAGATAGCTAGATAGTCTTGTTTTACATACTTTACACTGTAGAAGTTGTAATGATTGTTCAAATTCATCAGTGAAGGTGATCCAGTACCACTTACGAGTTGTTTTTTTTTTCTTTAATTATTATTGTGGTAACCAAATAAGCAAATAAATAAATGGTGTCTAAGCTTTCAGCTGAACATCCCTTTAAATCAATCAATAATCCTTATCAGATTTCTGTAACATCTGTCAAATACTTCAATAACAAAATAAAATATTCAAGAATATGTGGTAGTACATTTTTGGCATATTTTCTTATGATTCTTTAAAATTAGTACAAATGTAATTGTTAAATTACTGTAAATGCTTTTCAAAACAAGAATAATCCAGGATTCAATTTTTTTTTTCTGATAAAAAGAATTTTTTTGTCTTGCAGACAGACTTACAGTACTTTTCTCCCTCAGTCTTCTCAAAAGTGTGAAGCTTTTAATTAAGTATTCAATTACAGTGTTTGATCAAGCCACTTTCAAAGACTAAGAATGGCTTAGTGACCCCTCCCTCTTGCCTCAAAATGAATATTCCACAATAAAACCTATTCTGTAATTATTCATTTTAAAAACAAATCCCACTCTAGAAGTAAATTAAATAAAATGTTATTTTAGAGGAAGTTAATGAGAGAAAATCATATAAAACACTCAGGAATATAATTTTTATAAAATCCTATGTCTCCAGCATTCTAACAACCCGTCTTGAAAAATTAAAAAGATCAAACAAATCTAGTGGGGTTCTGCAGGGCTCCATTTTAGGCCAGTTCTGTTCAATCTTTTCATAAATGACTTGGATGCAAGACTCCATGGATCCCTTCCAACTCAGGATATTCTATGATTCTATGATCTGTGAATGCCCATGCCTCACTAATATTCAGATCAAAGCGTACTGACTACATTCCATTGTTTGTGTCAGAAAGTTTTACTGTATTACAAGAACATTTGCACAAAGCCCAATTAAAAACTAATTACTGGTCTACATGTTGTAATTCCATAAAATGTGAAGACAGATATACTGGATGTGGAACACTTGGAAAAGAAAGTGCAGACAATCAACTTCTTTCTAATATATTAAAATATGAGTTTAGCTGCCGAGAACAAAGACTATATGTCATATTTACAAGCCTGTGGACTATATCCTAGAAGTAAAACAGCTCTCAAAAGATAGTTAGATGTCATGGCACAGAAGAATCTGAACAAAAGATGCAATGCTACAGACAAGAAACAAAGTGCTCCCTGAAAGTCGAAAAAAAAAAAAGAAATAATATCTTAATAAATAAGCAGTGCTACCTCTATATACCACATGGGGGAGGCTCATCTACATCCTGAAATGTTATTTCCAGTTCTGTTCTGTAGATATCAAAAATTGGCAGTGAAAGATAATGAGAATTAAAGATAAAAGCTATAAGGATCATTTGGGGACTAACAGTGAGCAAGACACATAGGCTATCAGGAGCAAAAAATTATACGACAGCTTCCAGAACAGTCTAGTTTTGAAAATATTCTCTTTCCCATTGAAAAATTATCCTCAGAGGATGAATCACTAAGTGTATCCGTGCCCATTAATAAAACCTAGTTTTGTTTTTACGTTCTATCTGGGAAAGCAGTTTTTTACCTTGGAAACAAGAACACTGATTAGTAATCCACTAGATAACAATAATAGTGCCTGTATTTTTAGGATAATTGTCAGGGATGATGCTACTACTATTGTTTTTAGATTTATGCTACCTTACAGTATTCAAAAATGGGACAGATATCTTCTCTACTGAGGTAATACCTAACATGACTTCTCTACAAACCTTTAAATTATGGACTTCAGATTGCAAATTCTGCACTTTCTCATAATTATAATGACAACTAGAACTCAGTTCTAAGAAAGTATTTAATTATGAGTCACATAACAGTCAATTCCCAAATATGAAAATAAATTCTTAAGTAGCATGCTTATTATAATTTAATAAAAAGTAGATGTCATATCTAAGAGCCACATTAAAAAGACAAGGGTTATCTGTGCAGTGAATGAAGTGAAGTGTCTTCTATGAATTTGTTGTCATAAGAACTTTTAACCAAACACTTCTATCTTCAAGTGCAGAGTAGAAATGTTCCAGTGCAAAAGAGAAATATTCTATTTGAAATGCAAGCACACGCTTCCAAGTAGAATATCAAAAATGATTTTTTTGCAATTGAAATATACAAACCATCTTCAGGAGCTGTGTTAGGAAATCCAGTGACAGCAGCACTTGCAAAATCTCTAAGAACTGCTTGGAATTATGCAGGTGTTACAAGGGGTTATTTCAAATAAATGAAATCTAACAGGAAATAATTCTTACAAATGTATATGTGTGCTCTGAGCACTAAACTTTTATTGTGGGGAAAGACAGCTATACATCTTTTCCTGGTCAATGTCGTATCTCCCAAAAAGTACTCAGATGCTGACAGGAATTACAGATACCCAACACCTTTTGTTATAAGAATCGCATACAGAGAGAAACTGGATCAGTCTTGCCAGTTCTTTCATTCCTTCTAGAGCATTAGAAATTGTATTATTTATGATGGAAACAACAATCCTATCGTTTGCAAGCTTCAGGACATTATCATTTGCTACCCCAAAACCATTTTATGTAAAATTTTAATCTCCATTACATGTGAAAAATAAGGACAAGAAAGCTGTATTAGATCTTCTTAATCCAGTCCTGAATGCCATAACATACATGTGTGATGCATCAACGCACACCAAATAAACAATAAAACCTTGCAGTTCATAACCACCGCTGGATTCAGCTCAAGGATACACAATACAAGCTTTCTTCCATTTATAGTATCTCCTGTTTGCTTCTGCTGTTAACAGACCACAGTGTAAAAGTTCCTTATGACTGCAATTTTCAGTAGCTATGAAATGTATTTTATATCTTAAAGATGTCAAATTAAATGACTTCAAGATGAGCCCTTGGGAAGGGGAAAGAGAATTAGGTGAACAGGACAGAACATGGACCAGTTCTGTGTAAGCACAAAGTTTCTCATCCAGGTGAAACATTCTCTCTGGGGCCCTATCAGCTAAGATTTTTTTTACAGGTAAAGAGAATATAGTTCTGCTGAATTACATATTCCCCCACCTCCACTCCACCCCATTTTTCTTTCATGTTTGTTATTTGTTTGGACATCAAACTTAATTGACGTGACATTGGGATCCAGCACAATAAAGGCTAAATTTCACTGATGAGATTCTTGGGTTTTGTGAAATCATAAACAATGGGAGAACTGACAGTGGATCTGTTTTACAGCATACCATATCCATGGACAACATTATGGCATCCATCTTGAAGTATGTTATTTACTTTATTAAACAAAGAATAGTTTAACCTTAAGGCTATAAATTAATGCAGCCAATTGCAAAACCTACAGACTTCTGTTGCCTACTCTTTTGAAACATCTGAAGAAGCATTTCTGAATGAAAATTCATCTAAGACAAACTCTGAATCTAACCAGTATTTCATATTCTCCAAGGAAGAACAGTTTTCTGTCTGGCAGGCTGAACTGGATGAGATATGGTTTGAAGCTCTGCATAAAAGCTGAGCTCCTACTGACTGACTCCTTGCTAAGCCTCTTAACTCCTCAGTTTATCCGTCCGGCTGCTCCACAGCAGTTTATAGAAGCAAAGCTACATAGCGTAGTTTCAGCCAGGGTGTAAATCAACATCATTTCATTGATTTCAGAGGAGTTATACCAACCTGCAGCATCTAGGAAGTTTACATACCACATCTCTCTTCTCACTGGACTTAACACTGACATCTCCTAACATCTCCAAGTATTACAAAGAAAATAAAGAAGCTCCACCACAGCTTTAAGACTATTATGTGATCCTGTTGATGTGAATGAATCTCAGGAAATAAGACAAAAAGCAATACTAAAAACTAAGGGACAGGGAATTGATTTTGCACAGAGAGCTGCAATAAACAAAACAAACCAGAAAAGTTTCAAACAAAAGATGAATGAAGAAAGCTAAAAAGAAAGAAGTGATCCAGGTCAGGCCGTAAAGAAAAAAATAAAATAAAATAACAATACCTCATCACAAATTGCTCATGGAAAACAGGAAAAATTCCAAGCAAAGATCTTAACATATGAGGTTACATTTAACTTTCATCCTCCTTACAGCTAGCACACTCAGTCCACAGAAGTAGGGCTTGTAATAAGCCTAGTTCATTATAAACCAGATATAAGCTTTAATTACTTATTGGTAGACCGGAGGAATGATGAGAAGCTTGTCACAGTGCTTCACAGAAGAACCACCTGCAGGATACTACCACCGTGCTCATGCCCCTAAAGATTTATTCCAAGATGAAATATTATTTCCACCATGAAACACATAAAACACTTTTTTTTCCACTAGAAAAGAAACAGGCTGGTAAGCACAGCGAGGTGAAAAGTAAACTAGCATGATTCAAGTGAGTCTTGAGCCTGAAAAATCAAGTAGTTATTATTTTATCACTTAGGATTGCTTTGACATAAGTCTCTCACAAGACCTTTAGGCTTATTATGAGATATCCTAATTTGGGATAGTTCACAAAGCAAATTAATATTTATATGAAGATCAGAATGTAATGCAATAAGGAAAACTTACATGAGCGGGAATAAATGAGCACAGATTTACAAGTTGCAAGTAGAGAACATGAATTAGTTAAAACCCAGAAAAACAGTCTCATAAAATTTTACTTTTTTGGTTCACAGCTCTCTGCGTGTAGCCATTCAGATATGCTGACCTTGCAGACAAAAATCAATTTTTATGCTTTTTTATTTCTATGTGCACTATAGTGCTTAAAGAGCTATGAGAATCTAAACTGAATTAATTTTTTGCTGATGCATCATGGACAAAATTACTAATCAAATTCCACCTATAAAACATCTCGGGAAGCACAGACTAGTACATTATAAATGTTTTTTCACTACATGTTTAATATTTCTCACATACATCAGTGTTACTATTGACTGTGCCAAACAGAAGAAGCATGACTAGATTTCAAAATCCCTCTAAAATACCCTTTCAGGGCATATAGCTAAAGGGAGAAAACACTGTTCAACTCACAAGTATAAAGTTTGAAACTTTAGTACCAGAAAATAAAAATGCCATTCTTATTGAGTCACTTGTTAAAAATAGAATAAAATTACATGTACATATTTATACATATATGCTTACTGACTGAGTGGACAGCAAAATAAAAGAACAGGAAGGTCAGATTGCAGAAGGTTTGTTGTACTTTAAAATTGAATTAATAGATTCTTATAACAATCTCATATTTGGTTTCAAAACCGGAAAAGAAATAAATAATGTGAAACCAACTTCTACAATGTTAGAGTAAGAAAGATGATGTTTTCTTAACCCACGCTATTTATAAAGGTACAAGCAATAATAACTGAACTATTAGAATCATAGAATCACAAAATGGCTTGGGTTAGAAGGGATCTTAAAGCTCACCTGGCTACAACCCCCTGCCATGGGCAGGGTCACCTTCCACCAGACCAGGTTGCCCAAAGCCCCATCCAGCCTGGCCTTGAACACTTCCAGGGATGCGGTATCCACAGCTTCTCTGGGCAACCTGTTCCAGTGCTTCACCGCTCTCATACTAAAAAATGTCTTCTTAATATCTAACTTAAATCTGTCCTTTTTTAGTTTAAAACCATTACTCCTTGTCCTATCACTACACTACCTGACAAAGAGTCCCTCTCCTGCTCTCAGTTTAATATTAATTCAATACTAGTTAAAACAATTTTACCATCGAATTGCTGCAGTAGAAACATGAGTCCATTCCCTCCTTGAACATACTGCTCCCATAATGGGTTTTACACAAGGCATATACTTTCTGAGAAACTTTCTGCAAAGTCCAGGAAATTCATCATGCCACAACAATGACTAAAACATAACAGATCCAAGTGACCCATGGTCAATATGTCTATGGGACAAATGTCACTCACTGTGACTTCTACATAGAAATTATACTGATAACCATAGAGTGATTTAAATTCCAAACAATAAAATTGCCTTTCTAATGCCTTTATTGTCTATTAAATTCAAATACCTTGAAAGGGAAAAACAGGTCATGCATTCCTCTGTATTGTTTCTACCTTCACAGTATGGATTTGATTCAGTTGTCTGTACTTAGATGCACAGGCCTGTGTCAAGATGCCCTTGGGAGGCCAAAGGAGCAGCAGAAAAGGCACAGAACCTATGGAAAGTCTGTATCCTTCCTGAGTCATCCAGAGGCAACTGAGGGCATCTTGAATGGTGCTAAATGCCTACAGGAGGCAATCTGAAAGTAGACTCTACACTGGGATTCAGCTCCAGACTGGGACACCCCACACAACAAAAATGTATCTTCACGTGGGTGCCAAGCACCCATTATCATCAATGGACTCATGAGAGCCACTGCTTTCATCCTCAGGCCAACACCTACACCTTATCCCTTGAGCAGCTCCCCAGCTTCTTCTGACTCTGGACAAGACTTGCACTGATTGCAAGCATGGGCATCCAGTTCACACTGCAAACACATGATCTCAGTGGTCTGAATCAGGAGCCAAATTCCACCCTAAAGTTAGGTGGGATGATTACCAACACGTGGACCTCAGTTTCACCTACCTAACTATAGGCAAATGAGCTCAACTGCATATTGCTAGGACAGTAAGCGTTGTGGGGTCTTTCATAGTCAAAGCAAAGAGGCAGATACCTTCAGAGACTGATTCAGTTAAATGCCTGTTTTTGGATAAGACTAACCACAACTTCCTTTATCCTCCAAAGCATAAAGGTACCTGCTCAACCTCTTTTAACAAGGGCTGTAGCTGACTTATACAACCATGTACTCATATTGCCATTGGCTTTATTTCCTTCTCCTGTCAAATTTTATTACATCTTGATAATTTTGGTTTTGCATAAAACCAAAAGCACTGTTTTTCAAATCCCAATGCCAGACCAATAGTAAAGTTAGCATCAAATTTTTCTTTCAAAGAGGTCCAACAATTCCCATTTTAAGAAATATATGAAAAATATCAAATATAAAAAGTGGGAGTTATGCAGCAGAAGAAAAGAATAAGAAAGAGAATACTTTTAAACCTACATCACCAGAAAAAAAAATAATAATAAATTAACAATTGTTAGCACCATGGAGTGGAGGAATACTTGTGTACACAGGAAAAACTGCATGTCGGCCACTTCTGGGCTTGCTGAACACTGAACACTAGTCAAATGCTAGGCCAAAAATGTCAACTTACTAGCAGAGAAATTCAAAGAATAAGATTACCTTGTTCCAATCTAAAGCATAGGGAACGTTTTGCAGCCTCTATCTCAGGACTTGGATGATCCAGAACACGTCTGCACCACTGCAGAGGACTCAGTGATTTCTCTTGAAGGGTAAGAGTCTTGGTAGGCAAGACATACAACCTTAACCAAAATACACACAAATGTCAGCAAGATATGCAATACTTAAAAGTTTACTTTTGTATTCTCAGTTTCCTGCTCTCTAATAATTTATAACACTGCAAATCTGTAATGCACTAATAACAAAACACATTTCAAAATAAAACTTTAAACTCGTTTTCTTGCATCCTCAGAAAACTAGGTGACAAAATAAAAACTCTACAGGTCCAAAATTTCAAATCTAGGTTCTATTAGACTTCTTCTAAAAATCTTGCAACACATTATTACCACCGTCAGAATTTCAGCACAGCCCAAAGTTCAAATGCATTAGGTGCTCTTACACACCAAAGAAGCTACCATTTTTTCCTTCTATATTTATCTTTACTGGAGATTAGATAATTTCAGCATTTGATTTTACATTCGAATCACAATTTCATTGTTACCCACTTCACACTTTTACCTACAATTTAATCAACTTGTCAGGATGCTGATTATAATGTAATTTTTATACACACTATCTTCTCCTACTTGTACAGCAGTCAATTTTTTTAAAATTAGAAAACATCCATTGAGAAACAACGAAAACCTCATTTTGATATTCAATTCCTGTAGGGAAAAAACAAACAAACAAACAAACAACAACAAAAAAAACTATGCAAGAACTAGTACATATGTGTTATTCTCAGACTACAACAGGCAACTAATCAGATGGTCAAGCACATTAGGAAGCCAGGTATCAAAGCAGATTGCATGGGTAAATTCTTGAAGCTGGGATCTGTGCTGCTGCTGCTGTCTTCGTAGGTTAGTGCGTCAGCTCACCTGGGAGAACACAAATCTCCCAGGATGTAAACTATTATTAGCCACCAAAGACGGCTTTCAACTCCTTGGCCTTACCACTTCTGATCAATGTGACTGCAGACAGTCTTAGATTTTTGGCACCAAAACACTCCACAGACTGCAAAGGAATTTGGCATCCAAATAGGGGTGAAAAAGGCAAGACAACAACAACAACAACAAAGGGATTGGGCTTGTTCGGTGCCCACTTTCAGGCTTTCACCTTTAGGGTTTTGGTTCAACAGCTATCCAACCCTGAGCGTAACTCTTCTCCCACGTCTGCTCAGTGTCTTTTTTCTGTGAAGTGAATCAGCACTCCCTGTCCAGCTCACAATGAATAAATCTCTCTGCAATCAGTATCTCCCTTGGCAATCTCAGCAGAGTTCAACTGCTGAATTTCTCCGAGGAGAGGACTCATTTCCCCTTGCTTCCTTGCAGTGCTTGGCTACACATTAAAAAAATTATCCTGAAAAAAGAAAAAAAAAAAAAGACCAAAAAAAAAGCTTTGAGCTCTCCTCCTAACTTGAGGAAGTGTTTCAAAAGCTAAACATCTGACTGATGAATTCTCAATGATCAGACATGTAAAAAGCTGAAAATCAAAAAGAAGTTTTGACTTGTCTGCAATGATGCTAGTCCTAGTTTTTGTAACTGCAGTTAAAAAAACATAGAGGTCTAAAATTAGTAAATCAACAACTAGGATACACAGTGGTCTCTGGCTTTCCAGATATCAGTTTGCTTTGAAGACTTATATTACAAGAAACCCCAAACAGCTGACATCACACAGCTGACCATTAATGGACAATGATGGAGATTCAGCCTTGAACAAAAAAATGCTGAGCAGCTAAAACAACTCACTCTTAGCAGAATAAGTAAGTTATCTAATTCTTCCCACAGACACATACAACCATGACATGTTGATAACCTTCGACCTCAAGGAAGCATTTAGGATTGCTTCCAGGGTGCAAATCAAATAGGACCTTGATCAAGATCATCACTATGTTGAGGCACATAAAATAATGCTGACTTTGTACAGCCCTGAAACTTAAATAAGTGGGAACAACATTTTGTTTAACAGGACTGGGTCACACAAATTTGACATTCTACAGCACTCAGTGTGAAGGAAAGTTTAATCATTCCTGCTCATTTGTCACAAGCGATGGGTTACAGGACTGAGGTGAGCATTCAGATACTCAGATTCAAGGCAGGTCCAAAAATCCCAAACAGCCCTGCACAACCGATAGTGCACACAATGAAGCAGCGCTGAGAGATTGCTATTCAATTTTTGGATGACTCTTAACTGGAAAAAGTAATTTTCAAAAACTGAGGCACAGCATTATTTCATACTGTGAAGTACACATAACCAACATTCAAGAAATATTTATGGTGTTTGGACTAATTATTAAATCCTTTCTCTGCTACCAAAATAAGGATGTTTATATGCATCTCAGATGCATTACACTGTATTTTATTCTAAGCTGACATAAACTTCCGCTCTATTTAAATACTGTAACCATTCTAAAAGCTATCTTGAAGCGTTGATAGACACTTAAAACAGGTATTTAAATATGGATAATACACATTTTATTACTGACACTTTAACACAATCGGGCATCAATTATGCTTAACATGGTTACGTAGCATGATTTCCATAGTAATTCTGCAGGATGTGGATAGCTACTAAGATGTCTGCATGCTTTGCTGAGGCGAGTTTTGAGGCGCCAGACTTTTAAACGCATTGATATCTTTAGTCTGTAATGACCCCTTCCGCTTGTTTTCAATGAATCATTCCTCTAGGTCGGAGTGTCTGAGAGCGTCTGGACAATCAGACACATGGTCTGATTTTTTGGGTGGTCCTTTAGGGACGCAGGAGTTGGACTCGATGATCCCTGCGAGTCCCTTCCAACCCGGATATTGTACGAATTTATGAAATCTATGAAATTTTATTTTCGGCTTTGTTATTTGCCGTTCGTTTCTGCATCGTTCTAGGCACTTACGCACTAGCACACCGCCATGTGTCCTGCAGCAACACGAGACGCACAAACAAGCCCTTAGATCGATGCCTAAAAGACAAAAGCCCTCCCGGCTCCCTGAAGATCCGCGACAATCGGGCCGGGGCTGCAGGACGGGGAGGCAGCGCTGCCCTGATAACGGACCTCCCGATTTTCATTCCTTATGTAAACCGGAGCCCGAAACCGGGCTGAGACCCAAAACCAGGCGATCCCCGCATCCGCAGGGGTTAAAGATGCGCAGACCCGGGTGGCAGCGACCCCTCCGTGCCGCCCCGCACCCGCTGCCCCCCACCCGTGCCGGGAGCACCACCGGCCGTGCCCGGAGGGTGGGCACAGAGCCGTGCCGAGCCGTGCCGTGCCGTGCCGCGGGGCGAGCCGCACGTACCACGTATCCTCGTCCTGCCCGCAGCATCCATCCTCCAGCTCCAGCACCGCCACCTCGTCCAGCACCGTGGCAGCCCCCGGGGCGCCTACTTCTTGCCCCCCGCCGCCGGGAGAGGGCTTGAAATAGGCGAGGGGCTCCTGCACAGCAGCGGGGGGCGCCGGGCTGGGCACGCAGGGCGGCACGGGGGGGCTGGAGGGGCGCAGCCCCCCGGGGGCCAGCAGCAGGTGCGGGCCGGGGGCGGCGGCGGCGGCGGCGGCGGCTCGGCTGCGGAGCTGCTCGTTTTGCTTCTCCAGCTTCCTCACCAGCTCCTGCAGCTTCTTCACCTCCAGCTCGGCGCTGACGGCCGGGCCGGAGCCGCTCCCCTTCACCTCCGCCATCATCGCCGGCTTCAGCAAGGCGGCCTCCATCCTCCCTACCTGCTCCGCCAAGCCGCCGGGGGGCAGCGCCCGGCACCGCGGCTGGGGTCGGGGCTCCGGGGGGCTCCGGGGGGGCTCCGGGGGGGCTCCGGGAGCACCGGGAGCACCGCGCCCGGGGCCCTGCGCTGCGCTGTGCGCGGCGAGCGGGATGCGGGTGGGGTCCCCTCCCCTCCCTTCTTTCTCCTCCCCTCCTTCTCTCCTCCCCTCCTTCTCCTCCCCTCCCTTCTTCCCCTCCCCTCCCACGGGTGGGGTCCCCTCCCCCGAGTGGGGTCCCCTCCTACCCCGGCAGCCGCCCGGCGATGGAACAAAGAGGAGCCCGGAACCCCGCTCTCCTCCCCGGCTCGGGTCCGGCCCAAGGGTGCTGCCCCCTCCCCGTGAATCCGGTGGTGGCGGGGCTGTCACTGTGCGGCCTGAAGCGGGGCGGGAATGGGGGTCACAGCCAGGGGTCGTGTCGGGCCCCCGGTGCAGCCAAAAATGCCAGCTGGTGGCTTCGAGACGTGCTGAATGCGGGTTATGGGTCCGGGAGATGCACTGCTGATGAAACAAGAAGACCGGACAATGCATACTAAAAAACTATATGGGGAAATTGGTGATGGGTAGGAGAACCCCTGGGATGAAAAACAAACAAACAAACAAAAAAACATGTTGAAAGGATTCCCTTTAACATAGTCCGCATAAGCAGCTCAATCTGCTATCTTTTATTGTACTTCAGCTGAAAGAAACCTCCCTTTGCATCCCGTCTGATTCAGTGTCACGCAGCTCAGCCATTACACACCCAGGTCTGGCCCTCGTTGGGTTGATTTACACTTACAGGGGACAGCCTCCTGGGTTTCTTACAGCTCCGACACGAAATACAGACCAAAACTCCAGGAAACACGTGGATTGCCAGGCCAGCCACCACTGACAGATGTCTGGATCAGTTCATTGCCACCCAACTGCTCAGCACCAGCTTTGGACAGAGTAGCAGCAACAGCAGCCAGCACTGCTGTCAGTGTCCCTACCCTATCTCAGGTTTGGTGTATAAGGAGGGACAGGCTTTGCTTTGATTCTCTGTCCAAGTCATAAGTAAACTTGGAAATCATCCAGCCTGTCCAAGTTTCCCCTCTTTTGTTTATGCTCTTTGAAAAAGCATCCTTTTTCTGCACACGGATGGGAAAATGCCACTATTATTCGGTAATCTCTTAAGCACTCTTACAATGTAAGTAATAACAGCTAGTACTACGAGAATGGCTGGAAAGGAAGCCAGAGCAGGGAACAAAGCACTGACTTCCAGATAATACAACTTTTAACACTGAAGAGAATACATATAGCCCCCAGTGAAACAGACTGCAATCAGACAGCGCTTAATCCAAAATTTTCATTTGGTCTCGTCTGTCCATTTGGAAGAGAGAAGTAGAAAAATGTTGAGAATGTAAAAAACTCCTGGCCCCAATTCTGCCACGCATCATCAGAGTGAGTAACCTAATCCAGTTTCCACTACTACAGATAGCCATAATCTTTATTCCCCTAAGGAAAAGAAGAATTGAGCTTCTACATGTTTAGCCCCAGGCAACAGGCATATCTCTCAGGTCGTTATCGCTAATAATGGTACTAGTGCTAATTCTTGGAAATACATATGCTAATCCATTAAGATTGTAAAGTGATAATTAGCAGCGTATACCATATAGAGTTTATTGGACATCGGTAATATACAACAAGAAAAAAGCCAAGTTTCTGGTAATGTCAGTGCCTGTGATACAATCAGGCAGAGGAAATACTCAAAAGAAATTCAAAACGGAGGAGGTTTTTTTTCTCTTTTAGCTGGACAAAGTTAGACCAACAAAACCCAGGAAACAGGTATCCTTTTACCTATATGGTGTTTTTTCATGTTGTTAGCACAGGCTTAGCCTCAAGGAAAATATTAATTATGGATCTGGAAACAGTATTTTGATCACTTTGCCAGCTAGGTTTGCACTGAAGAGCATAAAACCAATGTCCCAGGCATACTAGCAGTCACATTGTCCTCTAACTGCCAGAGCAGGAACATGGCGGTGTGGTCAGGGCCCTTCATTGACAACAAGTCTAATGCACGCACCAGTTTGGAGGCAAATCAGGACACAAATCTGGAGACGAGCTACAGTATGTAGCACCACGGCACAGGACTTTAAGAGTCACCATGGAAATGCTTGTCCTCAGTTATGAGTAAAAGTAGTTGCAGATCTTCAGCTACCTTCTTCTGTTTGTGCTGCCTACACAAATGTCGCATGCAGACGCTTCTTCAGGCAGACTTCCAGAGGAGAAAGAGCTTAGGACTGAGCATAGCGCCTTAGCATGGGTACAAGAACTTTTTCAGGGAGTTCAGCCAAATTGATCACAGGTGGGATTAGGTTCACTACATCTCGTCCCCCAGAAAACAGGCCAGGAGGCTGGCTCTTCTTTGAGTAGGACTGCTTTGAATCTAATCTCCATCTGGCAAAAGAGCTTAAACTTGTGCACTCTTCAATTGCTGTGCTAATAATCTACATGAGACACTCTGTGTTTTGTCTTGTTTTGTTTTGTTTTCCATGTATTTCATGGATGGCTGGATTTACTAAAGAAAAAAATCTATTTCACTGTGCTGCTTTTGTTGCTGTATTTCAAACGTATGTAGAATTTCACTAGCACATCTTCACCCAAGGGTGCTCAAAAACACACAGTCTCACGGTCTTCATGTTGGCTTACTAGTCTTCTGCAAAGATGGTTTGAACATCATTAAAATATTTTTACCTAACTGTTTAAAAAAATACATATATATTGGCAGTATTTGTCATTACTAAAAAAAATGTTAACGAGCTCCATTCAGTGTCCCAACACTAGCTGACGAGTTAGTGAACCCATAAGCTCTTTACAAAGCATAATAAAGCCTTTATGGTTCCATCCCTTTTTATAAAGTTATCGATAAAATGTGTTTTAACGCCACGCCCAAACATCTGAGCATGCCCATGAAACCTGTCATTCCTGAACCTGAGAAACTGGGGTGGCAGAGAAGGGGCTGATTTTGACTACTTACATGGCCTGCTATAGCAGAAATTTCTGAATTGGTGTAGTTGCTGATAGACTCCCAATGTAGAGAACAAAGAAGCAGGAAGTCTACAAATCCCATCTGCTCTTCTCTGATAATAAGCCTGTTGCTTTATTCTATAATAGCTGCAGGCTGGACCTGCCTTTCAGGCAAGCCAGTAAAGAATTAATTGCAGTAATCCAGTCTGGGCTATACAAAAGACGTGTTACAATAAGGTCAGAGCACGGATGGTAACCTCCAAGTCTGGTGAGATTTTTAAAGTGCAGTTCCAGTCCGAAAAAACGATTATGAAAGTAGCTTTATAAAAACAGAGCCACTAAAGTACCAGCAGAAGTCTAACCCAGTAACAAAGACTGATAACAACTCCTTAGGGAAAAACGTATCAGAAACAAGAAAAATAGTGAGGGATTCTCTCCAGCTTTTAGTAGTTGGTGGACTGGGACATCTGGATCATTTATTTTTTTATAGCCACCAATGTGTAATAATATTACATTTGTTGAACCCCATTTTCAAACAATTTATGCATTAGGACTCCACAACACCCTGTGGCAATTAGCACTGCAATTTAATTATGCATTGTAAGAAAAGCCACTTCCTATTATCTGCTTTAAATCTGCTGCCTTTTAATTTAATTGGGTGTCCCTTAGTTCTGTTTTTCTAAGACGGAATGATTAATCATTCTCTATTCAGCTTCTCTTTTGTCATTCATGACTTATAAAACTCAGTTACTTCTCTTCCAAGCTGACAAGCCCTAATTTATATCGCCTTGCCCCCACAGAAGCCAGGCTGAACTTTCTATTGTTTCCTGTCTCCCCCCATAATAAAAAACTGAATTTTCCAGCCCATTATTTCCTTTTGATTAACATTCCTTGTTTCCTTATATCATGACAGCTTAGGGAACAACTATGAAAATTTGCTTGTAAATCCCAATATATTCACTTAAAGAACCTGGCTTAACTGAAAACATATTGATGCCTTCAGATACATTCATGTATTCATAAGCATACCTTGCCTTGAAAAAGCTACACAGAATCTCCTCCTATGTACTATACATATCCAGATGCCTGTGTATTCCATTATTTATTAAAACTTGTACAAATTGGCTTGATAGAAAAGTCAGATTAACTGCAATGTAGCTCCCCAGAGCAGCTTTCATATTTATTCATGTCTGATGTCACAGCTGATGCTTCCAATTCATTTGACACCAGGCATGCTTTGAGTGATAGGTTAAATGCCCGTGAGAAGTTCAACAATGGGACATCTGAGCCGCCGGAGAATTTTTGCATGGGTACTGTCTGGTCCTAGGTATTTGTTATAGCTAGACTTACAGATTTGTTCTAAAGTACTTGAGTAGATAAACATTTTCCTGGAGTTACAGTGTGGAACCTTCTTTTTCAATGTCTCTTGAGAACATTTTGCCTTCTTAGTTCTTACTTTCCATCTCCTGCTAATTGACTTTATTATTTTTATAGAATTTCCTTTTTTAAACTACTATAATTCTTTCTGGCCTTTTACTTATTAAATTAATATTAAATTTAAAGTACATTGCAGTCACTATTAGCATGAATTTTCTATAGAATAAAGTTCAAAGTTGCATCATTTTCTGTGAGCCCCAGTTTCTCCAGGAAACCAGTATTTATTATATCTAAAATATTGCCTGTGCAATAAACTTCCCTTCCCTTCCCTTCCCTTCCCTTCCCTTCCCTTCCCTTCCCTTCCCTTCCCTTCCCTTCCCTTCCCTTCCCTTCCCTTCCCTTCCCTTCCCTTCCCTTCCCTTCCCTTCCCTTCCCTTCCCTTCCCTTCCCTTCCCTTCCCTTCCCTTCCCTTCCCTTCCCTTCCCTTCCCTTCCCTTCCCTTCCCTTCCCTTCCCTTCCCTTCCCTTCCCTTCATAAAGCATCAGCCTGAATCAGGATAGCGTGTTTCTCTCTTATGAGTTTTCACCAAGAATGACAGAAATACAGCTCACAGCTTGTGGATTAGCCCCAGCAGGCAGCTGAGCGCCACACAGCCACTGTCTCACTCTCCCCAGATGGGATGAGGGAGAGAGTCAGAAAGGTGAAAGTGTGAGAACTCATCAGTTGAGATAAAGACAGTTTACTGGGTAAAGCAAAAGCTGTGCACGCAAGCAAAGCAGAACACGGAATTCATTCGCTACTTTCCATCAGCAGGCCAATTCCAGGAGAGCAGGGCTCAGCATGCGTAATGGTTTCTTGGGAAGATAAACGCCATCATGTCCCCTCCTTCTTCCTCTACCCTACATCCCTGATGTTGTACGGTGTGAGACATCCCTTTGGCCAGCCTGGGCCAGTTGTCCTGGCTGTGTCCTCTCCCATCTCCTGGTGCACCCCCAGCCTCCCTGCTAGCTGGGCAGTGTGAGAAGCTGGAAAGCCCTTGGCTCTGTGAAAGCACTGCTCTGCAACAACTAAACCATCAGTGTGTTATCAGCATAGTTCTTACCCTAAATCCAAAACAAAGCATCATACAAAGCCCCTGTGAAGAAAATTAACCCTATCCCATACAAAACCATAACACTCCAAATTGCTAAAATCCACAGCTCACATTTTGCCTGACTTCAGCTTGATTTGTCTTCAGGGAAAAGCGGCTGTTGACAGAGGAAAAACGCTTTACTTCATGATGACGTGAATATACTGAGAGTGTTCAACTAATTCTGGTCATTAGTTTTCTCTCTTTTTTTTTTTAAATTTTTTATTTTCTGTCATCTTTAATTCTATCTACAGTTATTTGGAGAAGCAGATTCAAGAAATTCAGCAGCTTTGCAATAAAGTGGGAAAAAATTACCATCCTCGTTAGGAACCTCATCATAATGATAACTAACTAATTTTTACAATTTGTAAAATTTTAATAAGTATAGGCCAGCAGACTGAATGCTTTATGATATTGTAAAGTGATTTAGAAGTTACCACGTTAAAAAAATTAACAACAATATGCTCAGCACTGGTCATGTGATATATCTAGGAAAAAAATAAGTATCACACAAAAAAAAAAAAAAAACCACAACAGTCCAGCACTAAATATGTTTGTTGAGAAGGCAAATCTGAGTGCACTGATAACAGAGTTGAATTAATGTCTAAAGAGCATGGAAAGTTTGCAGTTGCTTGGAAGTTACTTGTGTCACAGTGTGCGTGTATTTAACTCTTAGAGAGGGGAATGGTTTCATAGAGTAAGTATCTGAACTTTCATCCAAATTCACTTTGTTCAAGCAAAAATCTTTGCTGAACATCCAGAAATACCTGTGTTACTTTTTGTGATTTCTTTAATTCCCATCATATAGGATCAGTAAAAAAAAAAAAAAAAAAGAAAGAAAGAAAAAAAAAAGGCCCTCATGTTCAAAAACCTGTTCTTGCACTGTCTTGAGAACTTTCCTGCAACAAATCATCTTCCAGCTTTAAAAACATTAGCCATTCCTCCTAGGTCTCGGTAGTGATGTATCAGTCTTTCTGGCTATGATGGTTTCACACTGATGGACAGTTCAGCACGACCATGTTGCTCTCTCACAGCCCCTCCTCAAAAAGACAGGTGGAGAAAATATGGTGAAAAAAGCTCATGGATTGAGTAAGGACAGGGAGATCAGTCACTAGTTACCCTGATGGGCAAAACAAACTCAGCATAAGGGAGACTAATGTAATTTATTGCCTCATGATAACATACTAGAATGGTGAGAAACTAAAAGCAAACTAGAAACACCTTATCCGCATCCACTCTCTTATACCTACTCCCCTCGAGCAGTGCAGGGGAACAGGGTATGGGGGCTGCAGCCTGTCCCTGACGCTTCATCTCCGCCGCTCCTTCACGGTCCCTCTCTGCCCCTGCTCCCCGTGGGGTCCCTCCCACGGGATGCCGTCCTTCCCGAACTGAGCCTGTGGGGGGCTGCCCACAGGCAGCAGCTCTTCAAGAACTGTTCCCACACTGCTCCGTACCACGGGGTCCATCCCCCAGGAGCAAACTGCTCCAGCACGGGTCCCCCACGGGCGGCAGCTCCCCCCAGACCCCCTGCTCCTGCGTGGGCTCCTCTCCACGGGCTGCAGCTCCGGCCCGGGGCCTGCTCCTGCGGGGGCTCTCCATGGGCCGCAGCCTCCTCCAGGCCACATCCACCTGCTCCACCGGGGGCTCCTCCACGGGCTGCAGCGTGGAGATCTGCTCCGTGTGGGACCCATGGGCTGCAGGGGGACAGCCTGCTCCACCAGGGGCCTCTCCACAGGCCGCAGGGGAACTTCTACTCTAGTGCCTGGAGCACCTCCTGCCCTTCTGCACCGACTTTGGGATCTGCAGGGCTGGTTCTCACTCCTCACTCTCCCAGCTGCTGTTGTGCAGCAGGTTTTTCCCCCTTTAAGTCTGTTCTCCCAGACGCCCAACGAGTGTCGCTCGCTGGCTTGGCTCTAGCGAGCTGCAGGTCCCTTTTTGGAGCTGGCTCTGATCTGACATGGGGTAGCTACTGGGCTCTGCTCACAGACACCACCCGTTCAACCTGCCCCACTTGCCCTACAAACCTTGCCGCATAAGCCCAATACACTGACTCTGTGTCATTTTGGTCCATTCAGCAGGTGTACAGTCAGTGTCAGACACACCTCCAAGGCTGAAGGAGAACCACCTTGTAATCAGACTTTTCTGAGACAATCTGGAAATAAAAGAAATATTGTGGCAAAAGCATTTTGTAAGTGCTCTCACTGGATTTATGAAGGGCATATGAATTGTGGTTCAGAGCATATCCTTCTCAGCTAGATTTTTTCCTTGTGTTTGTTCAGATTTCTTCATAAGAAGCAAAGTTCCTCCTAGCCTTGCTTCACTGTTTCATTTGTGTTCCTACTGAGGAGATCTGATTCTACTCTGAAGGCTCAATTAAAAAAAAAAAAAAAAAAAAAAAAAAAAAAAGAGAGTTCTCAAAGCATGTGCTCTCCTCTGTCTGAGTGTATGGGATGTCTCATACTACAGTGGAAGAGGCAGAAAAAATAATATTCTTTCTTGTTTTCTTCCCTAAGCTGTCCACAGATGTCAGAACTAACACGCTTGCTCCCACAGAGGATTTTGTCTTGTGAAAGCTGGTACTTTACTTCAAAAAGCTTTACTGTTACTTTTACTTATCTGATACTTTGGTAAACAGATAAAAGCAGTTTTCAAATGTATTATCAATAATATGCTTTTGTAGACTTTCCAAATAATAGTTAGTATTTTAAATTATTGGCTGTCAGAGTTCTGCAAGTTTGGTTAGCTGGTACCACATTCTTAATTCCAGTATTTGAATTAAAGACAGGGTTTTTGTAATTCAAAGTTCCATATGTGAAAACTTCCTAGAGGAACTAGAAGATGTGAAGATAAAGCAACGTTTTCTAGAATATTCATCTTGCAGTCAAGTTTTACTATTGATTTCAATGGCACCATTATTTATGGCAACGCTATTACTTTTTAAATTCTTATCCCTGGTTTTAAAATCACAGATTCTGCTTGTCCTTAACTGGCTTCTTTGCATAATGCTTTCATCTCCTTAATCTTTTCTCCCTCTTCTGCTTCTTTTGGCTATTTTGACATGTGAATACTAGTACTAATTGTTTTCCTCCGTTAGAAAAAAACATCTTGAAAGCCAGAAAAATATTGAATTTTCTTTTCAGAAATGATTGTTTTCTTTTTCTTTTTCTTTCTTTTTTTTTTTTTTTCAGATGAGGTAGTTTTAGAATGTTGGCTGCCGTTGTTTTGACCACAATAGCTGTCTGAGCTTCCTAAACAGATGTCTGATGATTGTACAGCAATGCCAATACTCAGACAAGTGCTTTTGGCACGATTATTCTCAGATATTGAATCTAACAGGACAAAACCAAGCAGTTTTAAGTCTTGGCACAGCCTATGAGTCTGTAGCTGTCAATTTATAACTGACACAGTTATAAAAACTCCACACAAATAGCAAATCTATAAGTAGCTTGCTTGCAAAGGGAGGTGAAATCAGAGTTTTTCTTGAGCCACATACACAGGTGCAGCAGTACCACCCAGAGGCCACTGCTGTGCTGGGCACTGCACAGACAGAGGGAATTTAGTCCCTGACCAGCAGAATTCAGAGACTAAAAAGGCAAATAAAATGCCGAGGCTCAAAAGAGATCATCATCTGAAGACATTTCTAGTACTATCAAATGAAACCCCCACACTCCCACTCCCTCGCTATTGTGCTCTGACCAAATCTGATCACAGGTAACTCCTCTAATACTGCTAGAAGTGAACATGGCATTAATAGAGATTAACAGAGAATCATTAAGACTGCTTTTAATTATGAATTAGACCAATCTGATGGCATGGAGAAATTGATAAAATCATAGAATCATACCGTAGAATGGTTTGGGCTGGAAGGGACCTTAAAGATCATTTAGCTCCAACCCCCCTGCCATGGGCACAGACACTTCCCACCAGACCAGGTTGCTCAAAGCCCCATCCAACCTGGCCTTGAACACTGCCAGGGTTGGGGCATCCTCAGCTTCTCTGGGCAACCTGGTCTAGTGCCTCAGCACCCTCATAGTAAATAATTTCCTCCTTACATCTAAGCTAAATCTACCCTCTTTTAGTTTAAAGACATTCTCCCTTGTCCTATCACTATACTGCCTGAAAAATTGTCAGTTCCAGGATGTGGTCTTTGCTCCTGGGACTGTTTCCATACTTTCTATTCCATAGTAATTCCTGAGGGGTCAATAGGCGCACAGATAGTGAGTGAGCAGGCAGTGCAACTATCCTGTGGTCCGTGGGCTATAAAAATCCACCCTGCACAGATTGGAGCATGTTATATTTCACACAACAGACCCTTAAACGACCTGGTTAAAACATAGGTAACACTGGGGGAGAAATTGAACTTGGCCCTCCCACTTTCTGGGTCAGTAAGCTTTTCAAAGAGGAGAGCAACACCACCTCCATTACTTTAAAAGGTGACATTTTTGAGGGGGTCTGATCTTCGCAGCACATGCCTAATGTGCTTTGAGAATATCTGCAGATTTTTCTCCCTGAAATGCACAGAATGTTTCTAAGTCACAATTTTACTGATGTGGGAGATAAGAACTGAGTTGCTCAGACAAGGCAAAGAGCAAAACATCTTGATGCCTTTCAAATTAAAGAAGGAAATATCTAATTACCTTAAGATGTCAAGGATATTCATCAGTTAAGCAGCTATACAGAGCATTTTTGGTCAACAATTTCAGACTTTGGCACATCAAACCTGCCTAAGTATTAAGTGTCTTTATCCACTGTCTTTATGGAATGAAGTGTGTCTCTGGTGTTATGCTGCTGTGAAGAAAAACAAGTTTTTTTGGTACAGCAGAAAAGAAGACTACATTTCTCCCTTGTAGTCTGATACTGACGACTGGAAGCTAAAACTGTCTCCTGGTGTAACAGAGTAGTTACAACGAGCAGCACTTATGATCAAAAAGCAAAAACAACGATGAAAGAGGATACTTTTTATCCTAAATAATAGGATTATGTTAAAATATCAAGGGGGGAAGAGGGGAGGCATAGTTCTGACCTATACACGTTCTGAGGAAATAAACTGAACACATGAAACTATCCCAACACAACATGCATCTCCACACCAAGAAGAAACATATTGAGTTGACCTACTAAATAAAAGCAAAGATCCTCTGCTGTTGACCAGGTTTTTACAAGATAATGAGGTTTTCCAAAGAGAGCCCATGTCTTGTCAAACTCATGGAGATGCTTATTACAAGAGGAAACGGATTGGAGGACAATACTAACATTTGTCACTTTGCTTCAAGCGCCACTAGGGAAGGGATGCTCAGAGTGTTCTGTAAGAACCTATAAGGGATACAACAGAATACATTACTACTGTGAACCTGTACTTGTGACATTCCTTGTTCATGTAAATATCAGTAGTTTTGATACCAACTACATGTTTAAATGCATCAATATGTATCATATGCATTATTTCACTCCTTTTCTCCTATTGCTTGATTTTCCCCCTGTAGAGCTATGCCCAATCTTTGTAAAATAAAGTATCCATTACACATTGAGAAAATGTGCCTGATGAATCACAAAACCCCACGTAATTTAGTATATTATCTCTCAATACAGCTTTTCAGTCTAATTTAATGCATTATTGAAGATAACGCGTTCATTAAAACAGCTGCCAGCAAACTATTCGTTTGGATTGTTTCATGGAAGCATTAGTCAAAGAGAAATAAAACACCACATGCTAATGATATGCAAAAAGGACAAAAAACAATTAAGTTTTGATACATTGGTATTGAGATGTTAATATGATTTTTTTTTAACGAGTACTGCTATCCAGGCTTTTATATAGTAAATATAAAGCGACACATAACCGGTGTTTCTTTTCAGGAAACTTACAACATACAATAAAAAATAACAAAAGAACCAAAAAAAAAAAAAAAGGCAAAATTACCAGGGCTGTTCAGCAAGGATGAATTAATGAGTGCAGAATTATTATTTATTGTTTCTGTATTGCTACTTCCCTGTCAGTGAGCATTTAAGTAGCAGATATTTGGATCCACAGTTTTCTCTTGGTCTCCAATGAAGACAACTAAACTCTCACATCCCCTCAAACTCTGTCCTGGATTCTAATGTACTGGCTTAGATTAATATCCAACATCTTCTGTTGCAACTCAGCCTTAGCAATAACAGTTGGTCTCCGAACAGGACTAAATTTGTGACCCAATATTAAAACATTTCTACTGATTTTCTCCACCTGTTGTGCAAGTCTCATTACCCTGTTGAAGCACTGGGTAATACTGAGAGTAGTTTGACTACAGTATGTCATCAGCAGTAAGCACACACAAGAAAAAACATTGATAATAATAGATTTAATAAAGGTACTGCCATTAATTCATAAGAATTTTTCATAAAAATAACAAAACAAATTATCTACTGTTTCATGTCTCTTTTTCATATAACAGTACAAACGTGCTTTAAGCCAGGCAAGACAGATTGTATCATTATTCAGCTGAGGGTCCAATGGTTTAAATTACACATAAATCCATAGCTCCTGTCTCCACTAGTGTAGGTAAAGGTGAAGAGAGGAAGTTTGGCTGCAATGATTTTTCAACACTAGCGTTAATCTATGGCTTTGACACTTTTTGACCTTCTAAGCTCTACTGAGGTTCAGCAGCCTCCAAAAGCACTCTAACGCTACCATGTTCATGTCTAAGAAATCCTTTTCATCTGAGAGGTAAGGAAGGAAAAGCATTTTTGAATAACCATGATCTAAATCTTCTCAAGGTGGAGACTAGTAGTCAACACCTTTGTTTCTCCAGTAAACCACTGAAATAATTACTATTTTAGGCAAATAATGCAGATAACAAATTAGTGTTGCAGAAACATATTATAAAAAAGAACGAACTCTTCTTTCAGTTTCTATACTTCAACAGATATACATTGTAAAAAAAGAAAAAAAAAAAGAAAAAAGAAAAAAAGATGTTTTCACTGTAGGCTCAAGAGAAGCAGGTCATCTGGCCTAATGGAGATGTCTAAAATTTGAACTATTCACTCCAGGTTCCTTTGGAAATAATGGAATGTAAAACATATGTTCAGAGTATGGGTAACCTCATCAAAATAGGTGTTTGCAATCTGACCAACTGAATCACTTCCTAAAAATATCTACTTCTCTCTAATGACTATAAAGACAGAATAGATTAAGTAACTTAAATGTAGATGTCCACACTGTAGGGGTTTAAACTTAGGAGAGATTAATCCATCCCAGGTGTTCAGATAGGCAGCTTAAAATAGTAGAAAAGATAAATACAACATAATATCACACTAAGCATGCATTTCTTGATTTCATGGCAACTATTAGTGTGGACATAAAAAAGGAAAAAAAAAAAAACACAACAAAAATGTAATACAATAGTTACCAAGCTTAAAAACATGGAGTTTGATACTACTAATTTAACCCTCCTAATAATTTTTGTCTAGCATCCCTCTGCAGTTTATAAAGAGAGATCTATTTTCCAAAGATTACTTGGAAAATCAGTAATCTTAAAATTATCATCTAGGTTACTTGGGAAGAATCTTACTCTGGAGATTGATATCTGTCCTCAAAGGATGGAGAAAAACCCACCTCACTCAATATGAAACCAGTAGCTTAAAATGGATAGTTGATTTTCAAATGGCTAATCTTAAAGGAGATTAATCCCATTCATACTACATACAGATAACAGTTCCTCATTTCTGAGGAGATGTGGTTTCAGTAGAGAATACAACATCCTTCAGAATGGGTGTGTAGTTTCTGCAGTTCAAAACTTTTCAATAAATTATCATTAGTTTTCCATACAGTTTAGCAATTTCACAGATCTAATGAATATACTGAACGATATCTTCTTTCATTTTCAGGAACGTGTGTATGAAAAGGCATCTAAATTCTCCTGGAATTAATTCTTTTGGGAACAATGCAGTAGGACTGCATTTAAAGTACTTATTTCTAGAAATTAAAATTGATAATTTTCCACAGTGGTTTGAAGTAGCAGGCCAATACACTTAACTAAACAGTAGTGGAACTTCTTTGTCTTGTTTTCTTTATGTTAAAATTAGTAGATCCATTTTTCTGCAAGAGAGAAGAGACTGATCAGAAATGCCAAGCCCATAAACATTCTCTAAATGTCACTGAACTTTAAGACAATGAATTGTTTTTTAGAAAATCTGCTGGAGTCTGTCTCTCACATCTTGTCATTTGCTGAAATAGGATATATAAGTTTATAACACTTAATATGCATACTTTGGTATTTCTTTATACAGTTTTGTAACTGTCAAAATGCCTTATTTTTTTAATCTGATTAACTGTAGAACTCATTCTTCTCATCCAATTTTGCAATGGTTAATAACATTATGTTTTTTAACAACACACAATGATTGATATAATTACAGTTTACATGATTTTCTCTCAAAAGAAGTACAGAGGTGAACACCAGTTTATCATAACATTTCATTTAGGTTTCCATTTGTCTTTATTTGGTATAGAGGTACTGACATAGTATTATAAATTAATAATTGCCATGAACAAGGAAGACTTAAAATCTAGCAACTTTTAGAGGAGTAGAGGAGTTAAAACAAAAGCTTCTTCCTTCACCATGTTGCATGTTTGTTTACTCCCTATCTTCCTCACATGGGAAAGAATGGCACTCACAGTCTAATATTTCATTATGCTTTAACAGATTTTGTAACTGCTTTTTTTTTTTTTTTGTCACAATGACTACATTAGGTGAAAATACCTCAGAACCCTGGCTTGTTCATTTCAGAATAACAACCTGATTCTTGGATACTCTTGAAATATACTTGTGACTTTCAGAGCAAGATTTATTTGCCTTACTGTAGTTGTCTCCATGGACTGCACAGGGAGCTGAAGACATCTCACTCACAGGTACAGAATAATTATTGTTTCTAGAACCTGGGCTTGTATATAATCATAAGCAACTCAGTCTTACTGAATTAAATACTTTGAAAATACTTGTGTACACAGATATAAGTGAAAGCAATAGCTGCATTGTAATATCTTGAAGTTATTTGAATGAAGTTCTTTATGCTTTTTTCCTTATGTTCAATATAATATATCTGGCATCTTACCTTTAACTTTGGAATAGCAAGGCTCACAATGCACAGTTTGTCTGTAAATCCAAATGCTGTCTCCTGCTTTCAAATCTTCCAGTGGTCTTTTGCATACTTCACACTTCAATGCACAAGTAAAAGTAAAAAGAAAAATTAAAATAAACTCCTTCACTATTCATTCCCAGCATGCTGTCTTTCAGGAAGTAAACATACCCAGACAAGAATAGGGGTTATGAGAACTGCAATATTGTCAAATCTGTACTTTGAAAAAGTAGGTTTCATGAACACTAAACTAGACATCTAGTTAGATATCTGTCTCAACTGGTTCCCTATGTTCTATTTACCAAATCCTTCTCTCCCCCAGACATTTCCAGAGGGTAATTTCTCTGTTAGCTTAGAAATTTATTCTAAAATAAGATGATTCACCCTTTCAAGGTCTTTTTTTTTTTTTTTCATTGAGTAAAGGAAGCACAATCAGACTTAAACATCCAACTCAGAGTAGATCTCAAGGAAATCTTATTTCAAACTGTTTTATAATAATTTATCTTAACCATAAAATATGTTACCCATTACCATAGATTCCAAAGACCACTTCAATAAATTTATGGAAAAGCTAAATTTTGAGATAAAGAAGTATTTCCCCTTTTTCACATATGAAACTCAACAGATAAACACAGATGCTAACTTGCCAAGTTCACAAGGAAATCTTACACTGTATCAAGTAGCAAAGGAATTCTATCTACAGAATAGAATTTTGACTACTGGAGCAGTTGTGTGGTGTTTTTTTTTTTCCTGACTGAATGAGTGAAGGGCAAATTCTGGTTTCTTTGGATATTTTATTCACTGATAAATGGAAATGAGCATTGCTTTTACAGCTCAGTTCAGTAAACAAATATTCACCCATCCCAGAAGGGTTGTATGTTTTTCCATAATTTTCACAATGGCTGTCTATTCAGATAAATTTCAACTGAGAATCTTTATTAAAATAAAAAATTAAGTCTTATCCATAACCTGCCTTTGCAGCTAAAAGAGTAAAGAAATTGTTTAATGTCAACATTATGGATGTAAATACAATGTGAACTATCAGATCCAGGATCCAGACAACATGCAATTGCTGTACTTTTCCTATACTCATCAGGGCTAGCATGAAATTGAAATGTAATACTCAGTTTGACTGATGTGTTAGAGCACTAGAGATCACTCTTCTTTTTCTTTTTAAATCTTTTTTTTTTTTCAGTATTACAGAATTATGTTTTATTATGCCTTTTCTAAATAATCTGCTAGTATTAAGGTACTGCAAAAAACTCTGCTTTCTCTTCTCCTTTTATGTTTTCTTTCATAAATCGCCAAAATGGATGATAGGAATATTTTCAGAGCTTTGATAACCAAGATCAACTAGCAGTTTTATAGAGAAAAACACCCTAGAACTTACATTATTTGCTCACCAAACTTTTGCCATATACCTTTACAAAGAAACAAAGACCTTGTAAAGTTCTTTCAACCACAAATCTCTAATGGATATAGTATTCATAAGATGCTAAATGAATATTAATAATGAGGTATTGCACTACTTAGCTAAGTACATAACTGTAAGCAGGAACCACAGACCTACATTAGTTGTTTAATTTTCTGTCAATGCTTTCATAAGCATGTGGTTACACAAAACTTAAGCTGAATTTTGCTGGCCAGACACATTGCCATTTGGGAATAGGTAGCAAAAAGAATACCATCTAAGAAATAATCTGAAATATTTAAACAATAGCTCAGCCAATACCAACAGAAGATGTTAACACTCCTAACTGCATAAAAAAGCCCGTTCCTCTTTATGTGGGTTCATCCATCTAAAAAGAATGGAAGCAAACCTGAGTCTGTATTTACTTATAAGAACAGGTTTGAGCTAGACATGAGCCAGCAGTGTGTGCTTGCAGCCAGGAAGGCCAACTGCATCCTGGGTTGCATCAACAGAGAAGTGGCCAGCAGGTCTAAAGAGGTGAACATCCCCCTCTCACAAGGCCCCACTTGGAGTGCTGCATCCAGGTCTAGGGCCCCCAGCACAAGAAGGATGTAGACCTGTTAGATTGGGTCCAAAGGAGGGATACAAAGATGCTTAGAAGGCTGGAGCACCTCTCCTATGAAGAAAGGCTGAGAGAGCTGGGAATGTGTGTGGTGAGGCACTGGAACAGGTTGCCCAAAGAACCTGTGGATGCCCTATCCCTGGAGGTGTTCAAGGCCATGCAAGATTGGGCAGAAAATAAGCTATGCTAATGAGGTGATTTCCCTGAGTTTTCTTTGTTACAGTACAAACTGCACATGGAGATGCAAGCAGAACCAAGATTATTTTATCCTACAACAGAAACTATCCATAGCAACACAATTTTAACCAATACATTGATCCCAATGGGTAAAATGATTTCACCTCTGCTACTTATGCTAAATTCTTCTTACTAATGCCTTTGAGTATGGCTTTCCCACAAACCATGACTTTAGAAGGCACTCAATCAAGTAAATCCACACGACTTCATAGAAAATTAGAAAAAAAAATACAGTAAGATGAAACAGTAAGGAGGATAGAATTCACTATATCAGACTGGAAGCATATATAACTGAAGGCTTATAAACGTGTATGACATTCTGGTTATGTCCTGTTGCATCCTTTATCCTTGTGGTTGCAAGAGAAAGAAAGGAGAGGCAGAGAGAGAGAGAGAGAAAAGGACTGGGGAGGGAAGAGAGAGACTAGAGACTAGTATTTCCTAGATTAATCTCGTCCTCCAGTGCGCAAGCCTTCCTCTTCTTCCAGGTGGAGAAGGCCTAAGAAATCTGTAATATAATGTAGGTATTACATTTAAGTTTTATTTCTTAGTAGCAGGTGAAATCTTCTTACCTTGAAGCAAGTCGAATGACAGCAAATTTGCAAGGCATCTAAGATCATTTTGGCATCTATGCCCAAGGGCTTCCTGCAGTATGTACATATATCTTTTCCAATTATACTCCTGTGGATATAATATAAAATCAGCTGTCAGAAAAAGAACTACCACTGAAATCTCAAGGATAAAATTGATAAACTTAGTGCATTATGTGGGAAAGACATTAGTATACTGTACAATGGCCATAAATGGAAAAGAGTCACGTGTATTTTCTCCATTCTAGTTGACGTGTAATATACATGCTCCTGTGACGGGCAAATTGATGAACATAATTGCCAAATACCAACAATACCTTGAGAGAAAGAATCATTTTCTTTGGTGAACAGAATGATTTCAAACAGTGAGACCGTACTCAAGAGAGTACAAAGAGAGCCTGTACTAAACTGCTGAATGTCTAGGAGCATGTATGTTAAATGGGGATAAAGTGGAGGGTAATAATTAGAATATTTTAATTGCAAAAGTAAATTGGTAGTTGAATTTAAATTGCTATCATTCAGTCAGTCTGGTGTAGAATTTTCCTCTATGCTGCAGAGGTGCCTGGAAACGTTTTTTATTTATTGTACTGCAGACAGAAATCCTACTTTCAAGGCAGCTATAGGGAACATATGCATAAAACAGCCCAGCTGGTATTCATAAGAACGATACTATTTTAATATATTTTTTTTCTCAGTTCTTTTTGCATCCTCATATGACATCAATCTATACTTTCTCTAGATTGGTGTTGGTGCTGTTTTTGCACTATAAAATTAACTGGTCTTGCTCCTTTACAGTCCATGATAAACCGTTGTACTCATTTCTTAATCATTCCCAGAGTTCCTTATACTTACATTGGCAAGGATACAAGTTTTTATGTTTCTGTATGTTTCCAAGCAATGGGAATGTCCAAATTATCTGAACTGAAAATAGTGAACATATTTAATGTTTTTTCCCCAAGAGATAAGATATTACTGATTTGAGCAAATATGTTTCTATACTTGGGAATGTATTAACCGCTGTGAAAACACTAAGTTTTTAACAGCATTATCATGTGAACCTATTCCCCCACATCTGGGCTTAAACTTGGTCACCACAAACAATATTTTATTTTCATAATGGAAGGAAATTTTGCGGAGTAAGAAGGTATAAAAGACAGAGACCTACATAATCACAAAGCCAACTCTACCACTTAAGGCACTGGCTATTGTTTTAGATATTTTAAATGTCAGCTCTGACAAGCCTAACATAATATTAGGCTGCCAAATTGTGGTAATGATTTGATGGCAAGATCCCACTGAAAGGGAGCTCTGTATGAAAAGCTGCCTGACTAGCCTAATGATGACTTCCACTGCTCTCTTTTGTCTGAACACCTGAAAGCTTATGTAAAATGTCTGTGCCCTTTGATACCATATAACATTATTAATGTGTACTTACCGATCAGAAGTAGAGTAAACTGTTTTGATAGTATTTCCAGTTATATTTTCTTCATAGGCACGATGTGATGATTTGCTGTGAAGTAGTGAGTACATAACAATTACTAAATAGTACTTTTGTTTTTAAAGGCTTCACTACACTGATAGTATGAAAATTAAACATGTAACATGCTTGTAAAAAAAAATCACACTTAGTCATTTCTTTCCTTCTTTATTTATTTTCCCAACCATCGCGAAATACATATCAAATTTTAAAAATGTAAGTTAGACATGAATTGTCCTTAGACTGCATTCTGTTGTACGATTCCTCAGTATTTCAAAAATGAAATCCACAAGCCCACTAAGTGAAATCTACACTATGGTATCTACACAGGCTTTGCCTGTGCTCACATCCCAGCCTAAATGATACATATCAGGAAATGGTGGCATGCCGTGTTTTTTCATTTTTTTTCTTTTGCTAGTCCCCAAGGAGCTGTGAAACAGTCAAACAAAATTACAGTATGTCCCTAGAAGTAAAATGAGGGTCTTTAAAATATAGGCTGTTCAATGTGTTATTTGCGTCCCCTACAATAACTGTATTGTTCCTTATATACAGATTAGGATGGAATACACTGAATTTAGCTGCCATTTAATTCTTCCTTTTTTAACAGCCCCAGTTCTAGTTACTGAACTGTCAGTTTTGTTTGGCATGGAAGGGATGAGCAAGTATGTGACAGCTGAAGAAGCCATCTTGTCATACATGTTTTGAACACTTCTGAACTGATTTAATTATCCTATTCCTCCAGAAATCCATAAAGTATACAGCAATTATTATGTTTCATTTTATGCTAGTTTAATATTCAGCAATGTTGGGATTTTTTTTAATAACTGTATATTTGCAGAACATATCTATTTTCAGGGAAAACAAAACAGACCAAAAACATGGATATGTAAGGTGTTACAAAACCCAGATATACTTTTCCACTTATTTGTCTTTTGTAATGTATATTTGTCATATTTGATTACTATGCCACACCATAAATGCATTACAATTGCATATGTAGTGAGAAATTTAGATGATGTTTTATTTATATTTTATAGAACATAAAAATATTCTTGTTATCCAATAATAATGTAGCAAACCTGGATTTGTTCATCATACAGAAGGCATCTCCTCAGATGAACATCCAATGATTTCCCCTTACCAAGAGACCTGGTGTTTAGTCAGTTCTACTAAATACCCCTATAACACATTTTTTTTCACTCAGATTTGCAATATGTGTGTTTCTAGGGACAGAGTCCACATAAAGCAAGAGTACTGCAGGAGTAAAAAGGTTTCAAAAATAGTTTGTACCTAGTTAAAAAGTCAGAAATGCAGGTCACAGCTTCAGTGATTGGGGTAAGAGAGGTACATGGGTTCATATTCATCCCATATAGCTTTAGGAACTTCACAAGGCACCGGAAGAACATAATGCTTTCCGTATAGCCTCAAAAAGAAATAAGTCCTCCTACCCCACAGTGAAACTCGCATCCAAGTAACATGCTGGAAATGACTTTGCTCTATTGATTATATAAGAATGCTGGCTTAACTGCTCTCCCAGATTTCATGCCTCAGCTACATCTCTAGAGCTACACAGGGTATGTCTGGTCCTGCCCACCCTGTGCACTACAGATATGCTTTGTGGGCTTCTATTCATGGGATTCTGGAAGCAGAATTTGGAAGGGGGTTGGGCATGATTCTGGAGAGCACTGTGAGATTTCCCTGAAATTTCTTTCATAAAGATGGTTTCTCTCTCTCTCTCTCTCTCTTTTTTTTTTTTTTTTTTTTTTTTTTTTAAGAAATGGCACTTTAGATGTTATGGTTCTCAATTCATTGTCCACAGTACCTGATCTTTCTTTCACTGTTGCTGGGGTAGCTTTTTTCTGGGAGATTATTTGGAGCTCTTGGACGATTTTCATATGCTTTCTTAGTTATCCTAAAAGAAAAAAAAAAAGTGATGAGAAAACAAAGACTTTAAAAGTCCTTTTCAGCTACACAGTTTTTAGTTACACTTACGTCCATAAAAGTAGAAGCTTGTGCTAATAACAGCAGGTATAAGAAATTTATCTTTTTCTTACTGTTGTTAAATTGTTGCTTGTGAAAAGTAACAGAATCAGACCTATAATTTTAAGCCTTCCAGTTAATGTTGGGGGATAAATTCATATCAGAAACTTCACCTAACTTAAATTGAACCCTATTTTCCACACCGATGTTTTCAACTGTACGGTAATGTTTCAATGGTTGATAACATTCTGCGTGTTCTTAGCCATATTCTGTAATGTTTTATTTTTACTGTATTTTAGTTCCAACTCAGTAATGGGCATTTTTTTCTCCACTATATATACTACAGTGATGTTTTTATTTGAAATGAACAGCTAAACAGATACATAAACTCTTATTTGTACAAGCAGGATTATGATACAAGCAGAAGAAACCTTGTCTCCTGCAGTTTTTCATGCCATAAACATGATATGCAACTAAATATAAGAATAAACTTTGTCAGACAAATTATAGGATATAAGTAATAAGTGCTAATAATTTTCTTGATTTTACCAAGCAGCTCAGACAAAGGCTGCTCTTGTTTGGTTCTGCCAAAGGCTATATTCTGAAACAACTTGATGATTATAAACCTTAACTCTGAGTGTTTGGTCTGCAGCTTGATTTATTTCAGTGAGCTTGCCAAGGTCTGAAGCTTTGCTAAATGAACCTCACTTAGTGCTGGTCACTGTTTTATATGCATAGCATGCTGCATGAAGCAGCACCCTCTATTGTGCTTTAGTCCTAATCTGGCAGGCTTCTTTTCAGAACTAAAAGAGAAACTCATTCACTGTACACTTTCAGTAAATGTTTCTCTGGTCAGACTGTCAAGAGGGACTGCTAGGGTAAAAATTCTTATATAAAAAAAAAAAAAAAAGCAGTACTTGTGTAGCTGTTTTTCTTCATCGTTTAGATATACAAATAAATGGAAGACTCAAATACCATATTACTGATACCTGAAAACATAATACTAGCTTCACATTAATTGACAAGCCAGTAGTATTTTTTTTAAAACTATGAATGCTTTTACTTATGTTTCTTTGAGAAGTTAATGGCTGAGGTCACAAAACACCTAGATAAGTACAAAAACACTTATGTGGATCTTCATTTTCCTTCACTACAAGAGATTATAGGTTTGAGTTATTCTTTATCGTTATCAGAACACACGCAGTTATATTGCTATACTTGGTTAATCAGGCACATTTTAGAAATAATACAGATATCTTACTCAAGTTATGCAAATTCTTCTGGTTTGTATGAGAATTAGCATTTTCAGGTACCACACTAAACAACTACAACTCTTGATATTAGGTCTTAAAAATTTAGAGAGAATTGTGAATTGAGTCTCACCCCTTGTTGCTTTGGTCATCAGCAGACTTTACGACAGTGTGATCACCAAGGTCCTCATCCCTGTGGAAGTTAGAAACACCTCAGAATTAATCAAATTATTTGATTCAACTTAAATACATTAAATGAGTTGAATCATTTACGTTAAAGAAAAATATAGTATACATTTAACAAAGAAGATTTCTCACTACACTCTGTATCAAAATTGTTTCACATCACAAGTTTTTAGTTATGAATTGTTATCAGTTCAAACCTCAGTATTTTTCAAGTTTCTCTCCAGCATATCACTACAAAAGTATGACTAGCTACTCAAAAATGCTAAGTTAAATCCTATATAGGATTGTATAATTCAGGTTGGATGGGACCTTGGGAAGTCTCTAAACCTCTTGCTAAAAGCAGGGGTAGCACTGAGGTCTGACCAGATTGATCAGGACTTTTTCCAGTTGACCCCTGAAAATCCCCAAGGATGGAGATAGCACAGCCTCTCTGGGCACCCTCTTCCACTGCTGGACTGCCTGCCTTATATCCAGTCTGAATCACTTGTGTAGCATTTCATGACCATTGCATCTCATCTTGCCATGCTAGAGCTGAAGAGTCTGACTACACTTTGTAAATGGACTATGGCTATATCACTTTAACTTGATAACATAATTTCATTTAGGACAGCCACCAGTACTATAGAAATGCTGCAAAACTGTTATCTGCTTTGTTGATATATCCAGCACAGATTCCTCTTACTGTTATTTAGGTCCATATATGTTCTCTAGGACTATATGACCACATCTATACTAGTAACTCACTGGCAGCAAAAAAACTGATTTGATAATAATATTTCTATTAAATGGTCTATAACTTAAAAAAAAAGATGGTCACGCACTGACTATTAAGAGCTACAATAATATAAAAACTATCTAAGTTTTCTCCACATTGAATTACTTATCTTTACTATCCTATATTTAATAGGGAAATTTTAAAAGTTAGATTCAATCAAAGTATTAATTTACTCCCCTAATGATCTTTATAGAACAGAACCTATTAATACCATTATGTAACCAAACACATTTTACAAGAGTGTAAGGGAAAGATGACAGTCTTGCCTCCTATTTTTCTGAGAAGCAGCATTTATTTCAGTAAAATCCTCAAGGTCCTTTCCTCTGAAACAACAAACAAATACACCTGTTACAGTATTCCCTCAAGCTGGGAAAAGGTAAAGTGTAATAAAATAAAGGAATATATTTATACACAAATTTAAAAGGATAAAATTAAATTGTTGGCTACATTTATGTTCAGAATTTGCAGACACTTAAGTTCTTGACTATAATAAGAAAATATGTTAACAATTTTCCACTGGCAAGTTAAAGATCTGTAAAATTAAATAAAAAATATTATCTAGTACAGACAAGAAAATGCAGAAGGTTTTGTTTAAACATATCAGTTCAATAGTTAAAAACTCTTCTTTGCCAGTGGAAATAGTAAAGGAGAAACATGAACCGTCCAAAGAATTTAGTATTAAATTACAGACTCCAATTCAAACATCCTAATCCCAATAAAGGTGTTATTTAGACTAAAAAAAAAAAAATACTTCTAAAGACAACACCTAAAAATATGTCCAAATATCTACATAATTTTTGCTTCTGGAATGACAAGAAGTTATCTGTGTGTGTCATCACAGTTAACAATGAAGGCATTGATTATGTCTGTCCTTGTACTGAAAATGTAAGTATCCAGAGACTCACAAACTTCACATATAAGAAAAGATATTTTTCTTGTTTTAATTTCAGAAGTATGATGAAACTATATGTAAGATTTGCCTCTGGATTTTTTTTTAAACTGACTTTAAACCGTTTTTTTAAAAGCTTTGTTACAGCCTGTTGGGGCAACACTTATCATCCATGATTTCTACAATAATTTGCTCAATGCCCCTTCCCTAACTATATTAAAATGTTTCTGTAATAGTTTTATGAGAAAGAATGTAAGGCAAGTATGGAAGCTTGCCGTAGATATCACTTGTTCAGCTGACAGTGCACGTCATTTAATTCATCTGTATTTTTATATTCATGTTAATATAATTCTGTATAAGGAATTCTACTTACTATAATATCTAGGAACATTTTACAGATTTGCAACATTACCTTTCCTGACATTCTTATCATTGCAAACTACTCGCTGCCTTAGAAAATCAAGGCCTGAGAACTTTGAAGACTTACTCTTTGTCACTTGTGAAAGACCTTGGATTCACTTTGATGAGGTCATCAAGATCTTGTTTCCTTTACAGACAGAACAAAAAACTGATCAAATCACAATTAGTATAGCTGGCTAGAAATTAGCCAATTTAAAATTACTTAAACAGAAATGATAATTCACACATTCTTTATGAAAGTTGAAATTAAACTGATAAGAAGTTCAAAGTACACATCACTTTAGTAATTCAATGATATTCACAGAATCAGCCATATGCACATAAGCACACGCTCTTGCTACAAGCACCAAATTAGGTTTCGGAAACAAGTTATGCCTTATACTTGTCTCAAAAAAAAATAATTCCTGCTGAGCATGTCATGGGCAACTTCAAAGACTGCCAGTTCTCTAACATGCTATGATATAAGTATCTTTACCAGAATCCTAAATCAGCCAAATATTCCTGATATATGTTTGAACAATGTCTTATCTAAAATGTAATTGTGGACTAATTCTTTGTGTCTAAGTCAGTCAAAAAGTCATTTAGTCTATTTTGTAGGCTGTCTGGACCTACTCCTTCCCAATTAAATTCTCCTTTCTCACAAGAAATTGCGAGTTTAAACTGAGGGACACTGAGCACTAGTTACATCCACCGATTACTGAACTCTCATAAAAGAGATAGAAATTGATTTATTATTATTATCTGATTTAAGGGGAAAAAATTGTTCTCAAATTAGAGCCTGTTGGTTAATTATTTTTCTCTTTTTCAATATAATAACATTAAACATATATACAATAAAGTAATGTAACTATTAGAAATGTAATGCAATGTCTTTTATACTTTTTTTAATTGAACATTTTATAGTATCAAAGCCAAACATAGGGTGATGCTTGAATGCCTTTATTTCCTTTTAGAGCATTTAAATGATGTCAATATGTTTCTGTAAAACACCTCATTTCCATGAAAATGCATTTTTCAACTGAAAACCACTCTACTGAAAAAGTTTCAGCAATTTTACCTATGAAATTACCATCTAGTAACCTTAACTTGCAACAAAATTAAATAATTGTCTGGAAAAAAAATAACAAAAAAATATGCAAATTTGTCTTAAGAAGAAGGCAATAGGAAAAGAACAATGTTTGTGATTGTATGGCAGTGTTCCCCTATAGGGCCTGATTTATAACTTTGTAGTTGACAATGTTCCATATGTCTCGTTACCGACATTTCATCCTGAACAGTTCTGTCATGAAACAGCATCTTAGTGAAAGATAAAGACAGACGTTTCAAATTTCTTCTTGATCATGTTGGTCAGCTTTGGGGTTCAATTTGATGAGATTATCAGGATATCTGTTTCTTTATGAATGAAACAGAACCAGCTCAATGCACAGAGAGTCTACTGCCAATTAGTTAGAATTCCATACCAGTCATGAATAAATAACCTATATATTACATAGTTTTGCAAATTCTCTTTACCACAGATTTGATGGTTTTCAGAGTTTTTCTCCAGAACATGGAGTCATGAAGTTATGCAAGAACCTCATCTTTCCTTGATGAATTGGAAAACATATTGTTTCCTCAGTGGAAAAGTGGAGGTGGCAATAGTAAGATGAGTAGTTAAGTCATAAATAAGGCCTCAGACAGTTACTTTACTCACTTGCATTTTTACAATTTTTATTAAGCATGCAGCTGTGTATGTATCTGGCTTGAGTAAAATATACATTATTACTTGTCTCCTGAATCCTCTATGCCATTATGTTCTTGCAAGTGTTTAAAATATAAATCTCAAGTCTTCTATAAAGTCTACTGAAGCTTTGTGGATGCAGCTATGTCAATTATCATCTTTATGTGCCTTGCAGCCCTTAAGTATTTATTAGCTTTAGGGTTGTGTATTCACCAAAAACACAGAAAGCAGTAGATTTGACACTCCTGTTCATTCAGCAGACAGTTATGGCTTTATATGCAGTTTACTCAACAGGGTTGTCAGTAGCTTTTCTGCTTACTTCTGATGACTCATAGCATGAAGCAACAGAAAGGCTATGACAGTATCAAATCTGTGCCCTAGAGCACCCTGCTTCTGTGATTGATTTTCAAAGGAATACAGGCATTTGGGGAACCAAATTCCAATGGGCTTTTTTAAGACTTAGCTCAGTAAATAGATACACTTTACATTTTTACTCAAGTTATATATATATAAAATATTGTATTCACTTTTTTACAATTTTCAGTTTAGTATTTTTTAATATCTCCTGCGTATTGTTCTTTTAGAATCAGATAAATTAATTGAAGACACCTTCCTATAAAAAATCAAATAGTATGCAGACAAAATTTTGGGCCCCTTACTACAAGAAGGACATCAAGGTGCTGGAGCATGTCCAAAGAAGGGTAACAAATCTTGTGAAGAGTAGAAAACAAGTCTTACGAGGAGTGGCTGAGGGAGTTGAGATTGTTTAGCTTGGAGAAAAGAAGGCTCAGAGGAGACCTTATTGTACAATTACCTTAAAGGAGGTTGTAGTGAGGTGGAAGTTGGGCTCTTCTCCCAAGCACCAAGTGGATGAGGGGAAATGGCCTCAAGTTGTGCGAGGGGAGGTTTAGGTTTGATATTAAGAGAAAAATTCTGTACTGTAACGGTTGTGTGGCACTGAAATAGGCTGACCAGGGAAGTGGTTGAGTCACAGTCCCTGGAGGTCCTCAAGAAATGTGTAGAGGTAAAACTTAGTAGCACGGTTTAGTGGTAGACTTGTCAGTTACTAGGTTAAAGGTTGGACTAGATGATCTTAGAGGTCTTTTCCAACCTGAATGATTCTATGATTCTCTGAAAATGTGTTCCTACTCCAAGGCCCAAATACAAGATCTTTTTGTATTAATCTTTGAGAGAAGTATTAAAATGTCTTAATGGTCTTGTATCAAAACCTGCATACTGTAATTAATAATACCCTAGAAACTGATTGTAGAAAACTGGCAAGTTATATCACTTACATTCTTGTTCTTCTTGTAGTTAACATTTTTCTGTCAACAGTGAAGGCAGAAACTACCTCAAGATCAGCAGGAAATATTCTTGCCATAAGCCCAATCTTTTAAAAAAATTTATATGTACTTTAATATTTCTATAGGTACCTTAAAGGAGGCTGTAGCGAGGTGGGGGTTGGTTTATTCTCCCACGTGCCCGGTGATAGGACGAGGGGGAATGGGCTAAAGTTGCGCCAGGGGAGGTTTAGGTTGCATATTAGGAAGAACTTCTTTACCGAAAGGGTTGTTAGGCATTGGAATGGGCTGCCCAGGGAGGTGGTTGAGTCACCATCCTTGGAGGTCTTTAAAAGACATTTAGATGTAGCCCTTAGTGATATGATTTAGTGGAGGACTTGTTAGTGTTAGGTCAGAGGTTTGACTAGGTGATCTTGGCGGTCTCTTCCAACCTAGATGATTCTGTGATTCTGTGATTAACTCTCTTTCTGGGTAACTTCAGATTTGCTTTACCTTAAATTGCTCTGTTCACTTTTTACAGAGTTTTCAAACAACAACAACAATAAAAGTTATCTGAAACAGTTCACCCTTTACATACTGCTTCTTTGTAAATCACAACAAAAATAGATTCACGTGCTTGCAATAATTTAAGAATCATTACTTTATAAATGTGTTTCCTGGCCCGTATTAATCCTGGCGCAATGTGAGGGATAGATGAGATAGTCCTATTCTGTAGACTTCAAACCATCATGACTATGCAGCCAGCAGCATTTTTTAAGTCCTCATACATTATTTTCAATACTTGGAGTATTAGAATGCACTAACTGGCACGCAAGGGGGATTTTACTTGCTGTCCGAAGGGATTGTAACAAAAGTAATAAAAGTCTAGGCTGCATGTGCACACCCTGACAACAAGCAGCCTGATTTATAGAATACTAACCCTGAGGAGGCCTAGTAAGTGAACAGAAATAATTGCAGCTGCAGCTTTCAGCACAAAAGTACATGCTGACTGACCTGTTCAGCTATGCTTTATGGTTCCTGAGGAAGAGAACTCCTTCTGTAAAACATAACCCTTAGAAGATATTAATTTATTGCACCGGTAAGAGTTCTCTAACTTTCAGCTTCGTGCAACTGCTGCTTGGCATGACTGTGGCACACAATCAGGGCTGACATCTCGCAAGTTCTTTGACTTAAGGTAGCTGGTTAGTGAAAAGGAGACGTCACAGGGTATACAACTTCAGACAACTGGTTCGAGCATAGCGCAGGTTAGCAACTGAAGTTAATGTTTGACAGCTATTCTTTATAAAAGGATAAAACATAAAATAGGGCTAATTGCAGGAATTAGTGGGTAAATCTGAATTTATCTGATTAGACATAGGGCATACTTTCCAGGATTTTTTAAATCTCCCTAGCTGTCCTTAGCAAAACGACATTTACTTTAGCAATAGTACACATGGGATATCAGTGCTGAGAGAACCACATAACCAAGTGTCACATTTATTAACAATTCTGAAAGAGATGTCAAGTATTAATGTGGGGAAGAGACTAACCTATAAGGTCATATATTAAAGAAGCTCCTTTAATACCAGAAAAATGCAGTGAAAAGCCACTGTGGAGAATTCTTTCCAGTTCAGGTATAACTGTCATTTGAAAAAAATAAACTACGTCAGTGTCCAAGGCTGGCTGAATTGAATTCATACTTCTTAAGTTTGTCAACAGTTTTTTAGGATATAGATGATGATGGAAAACAACAGCATAAAACTTCTGGGATTACACACAGCAATTTAGACAAACTTGGGGAAATATCTTTCAAATATGGTAGGTGGCTTGTAACAGATACTGACATTTTTCAAAGGTCCTTCTGAAGGATGCCACCCCCGAACACAGTATTTTCAGACAACCATTACACCACTACAAACATTCTGCCTGGGGTGAGTATTTTTAGAAATGGATGAGAAGGAGGCAGGACAGACAGCCTGCCAGGAGGAGAATATATTCTTTGTTCATGAATTCAAGAAGATGAAATATTTTAATACAACCTCAGAACATGACTGGAATTTTTTAGGAATACCCAACTCAGGATAACAAATATATGTTTTTGTATTCTGCATTAAAAAAAAAAAAGACTTGGAACAGCAGTACAGAGGGTTTTCTTGTCATATTTTATACAAAAGGATTTGTTAAATCAAGTATTGACAAAATTAATACACGTATTATAAAATAAAAATGTTAAGCCTTAAATTAAGACCTAGCTGTGCTTGTAATCTTCACAGAAGTATGGAGCACATTTCTATTGGTTCATTTACTTTTCACTTTGTAAGTAACCATATTCAGAGGGAAAAAAAATGTAAAAAAAAAAAAGTAAAAAAAAGTAAAAAAAAAAAAGTATTTTCTGCTTTTAACTTTCCCTTGCAGAAAAATGCTTAAAATACCACTATGAATCTACACGAAAGCCCTATTTTGAAGGTCAGAAAAACCTATGTGCAACTGGGCCACTGTTGGCCTCATGCTGCTGCCTTTTATTTTGCCTCTAGCACCTTGTGTAAAATAGGATTAGAAATTTGACAACTAATGAAGAGTCCAGCAGAATAAAAGGCTGGCAAAGATAAGTAAAGTAGGTTTAAAAAAAGCTGTCAAGGCAGGCTGCATGCAAAAATTATGGCTTACTTTAACCAGACACTCCTATTCTGCCATATCTTGAACCTCTGTGCTTCTCAGACACAAACAAAAAGGGAAATTATTCAGGGATTGTGTAACAAGCTCTCAGAAAATTAGCTAATTTTCAAAAGCTTAATATCTGTGACCATGAATCAGTATTAGCAAAAGTTTCTTCATTTAAACAAAAATTCTCCTTTTGGCTATCTCATTTTACTCATGTCTTTCTTGATTTAATGCATAAAAGACCTATAGACATATTCTGTAAGTAAACTTTTAAAGGTGTCAAAATTAATGTATGATGTAACCACCAAGTATGATTTGTTTCCTTTTACGCTCTATATTAAAAACTCGGAGAAATTGAGTTGTCTATATTTTGCTATAACTTTCACTCTGCATTTGAGTTCTAACTCAGTTCACTTGAGATAAAGCTCTAATATTTTCCAGTCCTTCTGTTCTGTCAGATATGTTTGTGAGTCTCACTTATTTCAGTGGATAATGGTTTTGTAATTCTGGTTTATCTGGTGACAAGTCAGATCACCATCAAAAAGGAAAAGGCAAGTGAATCCCATCCTGACATTCAAGCACAGCTAATACTTTATTGGTCTTGAAAACATTCAGATAAAGTTCCAAATGTCGTAGAAAAAGGAAATGTATGAATCATTGCCTAAAAAAAAAGCTTTAGCAATGTCACCTATTGTTTTTTGAAAGCAATGAAAACCTTTGTAACACTTGTATTTGCAAATCTGGAAGGCAATGGAGAAAAACATAATCCAAAAATAGATCTTAAGATTTTGATCACATTATTCTGACTGTTCTTATGCTAAGGCCAAACTGAAGTTGATCCTGGACACACGTGGGAAAGAGAGTGAGAAAAGAAATTTTAAACACACCCTGGCCGTATTCTTGAACTACGCATCCTCTGAGTATAAGGCAGGAAAATATGTGACAAGTCCCTACTCATTCAGTGGATGCATACTTAGCCTGTAAGTCTTGCTGAGCCCATTTCTAGGTCTAGATGTTCCCTAATTCCTGAAAGATTTATTGCCTTATTACTTATAATTTCATCATTCCTTTTTGCTGATACACAAACAATTCACATAAGACTCCAGTATTGTAGGTGGAGTTTCATGGATGAGAAAACAGGAGCACACGAATTTCACAAGACTTGCTGCAATGTCTGTAATTGGTGGGACACTTAGTGTCAAATCTCAGGATACTCAATGAAGTTTTACATCTACTCACTCTATCATCAGCAACTCAATAATCAAGATGCATATATTGAAGAAGTCATACACAAGATTTTTAATAGACCTCCATTTCTTTTCTGATTACAAGCCATGAGCAGGCTTATAAAAACTACTGAGGTGACGCCCTTTTTCTAAGAAGATAATGTCGCTGACAGAAGAGTTACATAGAATTTGCATTTGAGTTCATGGCAGCTACATTGCATGACTTCCTATAAACTCATGGGAATTCAAAATTCTCTTAGCACCATCATTATTGCTATCATGCTCAGCTAAATGTTAGGTATGATGGAGAAAACAGCTGCCCGAGGACCTTAACTGAACACCATGCTGACTGTTGTCTCTTTTGGTCAATTGAGGCCAAGAGGCCGTGGTGAGCTATACTGAGCAAGAAGTCCCTTGGTCTGGGTATTGATCATGATTCCTAAAATCTGCTGATAACCATCAAGCAGCCTCCATCTCTATATTCAGCATTGACTTTTCTAAATATGACACCAAACAAGTTTCATTGCTTGTTCTTTCTTCAGTGATCTTTCCCAGCTGACCTCCTACAAAGCATCTGATCTACAGCTGTTCCCTCTGCCATGACTGAATATGTAAAGGCCGCACTAATGAAATCTGGCTAAAACCTTAAGGGCATTTCTGCCCTTACCTAGTAATGTCAGCACAGAAGAAGACAGTTTAAGGTTACAGAAACAAATCGCTGCTAAGTGAGCCTTCCAAATCTGAACTAAGAGTTAGTCTAGAATATATTAAATATGTCAGGCACCTTGCTGAATAAAGCTTAACATCACGGGCCTGTCTGAATTTTCATCTGCCATCTATGGCTGCTTTACTGTCTCTATATCACACTTAGTCATGTATAAATGAGAAAGAATAAAGAAGTTCTTTGAGAAGACAGTGGCATTTATTCTGAGGCAGGATGCATTTCCTTCTACACCACTATGCTCACTAATCAGTGCCAGGAGCCCTCATTCAGACCAAAGGCTGAGGAACTGAAGAGCTCTACAGTCAACTGTGAAAGCTAATTTAAACTGTGCCAAAACCAGTGTAATGCCTACCCCTGAGGTTTTCAGTGTTAAATAAAGAGGAAGAAGCTGTTGATCGGGATCTTTTGTAGAAGGTAGACTGGGAAAGATCACTGAAGAAAGGACAACAACTTATTCAGTTTTGCTTGGAGAATACGTATGACCCTGCAAACACTGCATTAACTTTTCAGTCAGGAATAAAGGGCTTGGGTCTCAGCACATAAGCTCTGCAACAGCAAATCATTTATATCAACAGGCAGAAAAGCTGTAAATCAGCACTCCATTCAAAGCCAAATCTGTCAGAATGGGGAGGCAGAAGGTCCCTGTCACTGGAAAGTAAATTAAGGTTTTTGCCTTTTACTGAAATGCAAAAATGTATCATCAAAAATAACTGTATTAACTTTTACTATCAAAAACAATTTTGAAAGTTTTAAGCCACTTCTCCTAACCATAAGAAATAAATTGTCATTGTAGCCAAAGCCAGATCTGGCTGTAGTCATTACTATTGAATTATGGGTATGCTTATGTGACTCCTGTTTTAGTACCTTTGTTTCCAACATTTTTTGAGTGACACAAATGTCTTTCAGATCATTTTATAGGTCTGCTGAAGCATTATATAGTCTCCAAAAAGTGTTTAAAAAAAAAAAAAAGAAAGAAAGAAAAAAAAGACCAAGAGACCTTATTTGAGGACAACCTATTATATTCTGAAAAATACACAATAATTATTAGACAGGGTTATCTTTGCTTCTACTGGCTTCTTGCCTACTTATGTATGTTAACTAGATGTATACCGTTAGACGCCCTAAAAATGGTGAGATACCTATTCTATTCTGTTAACTGTATCCAAAAGGTGGAGGTCCATTTGTTAATTATACCTCCATGCATTCTATATATGTTATTGTTTTAAGACAGATACTACATCTAACTGTTCTATTTGAAAACAATGCAGAAATTGTTTTCTACTTTAATAGAAGCAGGCTCAGGCCTTGCATGGAACAGTACCCACAGAAGCTTAATTCTTAGCCAGAAGAGATATAGTATCTGACATCCTTTTCAGGTAAGTCCCTTTCAAAAGTTTTTCTTTGTATCACTGACTAGTTTGACAGAAAACCAATTACCATTTCCTATTTATTTTATACTGAAATTAATCCATTATGCCTTTAACATCTGCATCAGAATCCTTGACAAAAGACAAATAATCATTTAAGTATAACTTTAAAATGCATGACCTGAAAATCTTTCCATCCTAAGTAAAAATATACTAAATTAAAGGAAGCAAGATTACTTTTAATAAATTTCACTGTTACTACAAATATTTTTCATGTAACTGTTTACTTCCCCTGTGTGGCACAATCATTTTTGCCAAAAGCACAGTATTTATAATGGCATCTTTAATAGAAGAAAAGCACTTCTGCTGACAGCTGCTTAATGCATATTTGGTTAGCATAAATTTAGCAAAATTTGTAGTTTTGTGAAATTGACACATGAGTAGCAGATGGTTGACATCTGAAACACCAGCCAAATCTAAAGGAATTATAACAAGAGTAGAAAGGGCGGAATTTTGCCCACCAAGATTACAGGCTACTTATAGTTTACATACTGACACAAATAGCTGTAGCGCAAGGTTACCATAGTAACTTGTAGACCAAATATTCCTCCAGCTCTCCACCAATGGAGGGAAAGCAATACAAAGCTTGATATGGTAATGAGAGCCACCGGGGGATGATGAATGTCGACTGATTGAGAGTGGGGATTAAGTAAGACTTTAACACGCTTTTAGAAGTGAATGGCTGTGACTTCCCCAGTTAATACGGTGGCATACTTAATTCTCTAAGATTTCCCACAGTTGTTGACAGGAAAATCTTTCACTGAAGCATTGCTTTTTTCCTAGGGATTACACTGTCACATGTCTTTTGCATGTTATTCTTACCTAGTTTGTCTTGTTTTTACATACTGAGGGGAGGGGATGTGATTCGAAATAATATAGACTGTGACTTCAGACCTCAGAAAACTATACACTGTGAATCACATGAAACCCAACTAGCTAATCTAAACTCATTTTAGTACCTGCACAGCTTAGCATTACCAGTTAACAACTGCAAATACGAGCTACCGTAATTATTGATGAATATCTGGAAATCTAATTCTAATTAATTCACTTTTTGATAGCATGTTCAGGCACTTTATTATGGTTGAAGACAATTTTTTTAAGTCAAAATATCTCAGTTCACGAGCTTTTTTTCATCATATTTTCTCCCCTTGTTCTTTTGAGGAGGGGGAGTGAGAGAACAGCATGGTGAAGCCTAGTTGCCCATCAGTCTAAAACCACCACAGATGGGTATTGCTGATTGTTTTGAAAAATATGCCATCTCCATTAGTAGAGAACCTTACAGTTTATTGGAATTTCAGTAAAAAAAACATTTCTGTCTTTTCCACCAATAGTTTTCAAGATATTCTGTACACAGATACATTTATAAGATACATTACTACATATGCCATCTAACATACCACAAGAAAAAATGCATCTGCTTAAACATACTTGTTTGTCACACTAAATGGTATATGTTATTTTTTACTATTTAAAATTTTAACACCAGAGTACATAAATTTGGACTTATGCACATAACTGTGTGAAGATACTACTGCTCCCACAATTTACTGAAGCCCCCAAAAATATACTATATAATCCATATTACTGCAATTCATCTGCTTCTATTCTTTTGCAGCAACTGTCTATATACTACTCTTTATGATGCAGGCTAGACACAATGAAAGAATAAAAACCGAAAACATCTGAGGTAAGTTAGCAAGTTAGCAAGGTGGAACTCAAAGTCCATACTTCTAGGGCATTTGTTAGGAATAGAGGAGTGCTGCATTTATCACACTCCATGTCTAAAAAAAGCTATCAAATATGAAAATAAAAAAATGAAGTACTTAAAATCACATTTATCACACACTATAACATTGTTTTGACTATGTCTGCTATTTACCTTGCTGTAACTTTATCTTCCACATCAGTCTTTGATTCTTGAGGGGTCACTTGTTCTGATGAAAAAGCAGCACTACAATACAAATTGTGAAAAGAAACAATGCATCAGATATTTGGAAACACATTATACCATTCATATGGGCTATCATTGTAGATGTATCTTTTTAACAAACATAACCACAGTGAGTTTGGATTTTTTGAGATTTTTTTCTATTATATTCTTTATACATATTTATACATGCAAAAATGAATATGCCAAGACTAGCTGTTTTACTAGTATGGATGTAGTAATAAAGTGGAGTCTTTTTACCGTTCCACAATTATTTTAGTAATAAAGGAATTTTTAATTACTTTTCAACCCCATACTAAACAAATTTTATTTATCTAGTAAAGACTGAAGTTTTACTTAGTAAAGTACTAAATTTAAAAAAAATAAAAATATAAATAAGTAAATATTTACATTTTCCTATTTTTATTTATTTGTGTCAGATTGGTCTGACAGGACCAGTTAGATTGGTCACTACTGGAATACTACGAAATGATAATAAAGTAAGAAGGTGGCCGATACAATTGAAAATAAGAGTCCATGCTTCTTTAGACAATCGTGCTATTAGGATGGCAATTAAACCGTGACAAGTTTTGTAGCTCCTTTAATCATAAGCCATGAAATTACAAGCTAGTTAAGTAATCTTTTCCTAATTTAGGCCATGTGAAATGTACTTTTCTTTAATGAATGGATTTAATGAATTTATTTTCTAAAATTAGAGCAACCTTTGCTGACAGTCAAATTAGCTTATGAGTACATCAATTAGTCTTATATTAATGCCTTTTACTACAAGCCTCTGCATTTGTATGGCTTTTTAATTTACTGTTTTCTTTACTTTGCTTACCTATTCCTATTCCTATTTTCACTCTCACTTTAAAACAACAGTTTAGCATAAAGGAATAGTTGCATTAAAAACATATGCAACTGTGGAATTAAAATTGTAAAGTAGTTTTTAATTTACTTATTTTTTTTCCAATTTCAATAAAGAAATTTAAGTGTTCTAAACTATACAAAATAATTATAGTTCTGCAAGGAAAGATATCTTTTTCATGCACTTCTGGGACACTGGCTATGGAGGAAGCCCCCCCCCCCCCCCCCCGAAATTATACAGTCTTTGTATTAAATATACAAACATTATATCAAACAAATAAATAAAAATAATCAATATGTGTGCACAGGGGTGTGTTGCATTTCTAAATCTATTAAGAAGCAAAGTAAACAAGATGTACCTTGTTGGAGCCTTTGAATTTTCTGAAGAAGTGGTCCTGTAGAGAAAGAAGAGTAAATATTTCAGAAAACAGGCAACAAAATGTCATTACTGAAGCACTTTACAAGATTTTGGATCAATCATCAGCAATTAATTTTATTTTTCCTTGTTTCCAAGACTATAGTTTTGTTTCTTAATGTAGAACATAACTTGTTTAACCCAAGTAGCATAATACTAAATTCTGATCATATTCTTTATATGTTAGTAAGACAGTCATTCTTCAATTAACATTCTCGAGTAAATCACTCTGATCAGTAGTGTTTTGTTTCCTGCACATATTCCACAGTCAAAAAAAAAATCAATTACAGTCAGCTGCTTATATTCTTAGCTTCAATTGCAATTTTTTTTAAGATTTCTGTAAAGTGTTCTTAATCTGTTTGGAACTAAGGCAAAGCACTACAGAAGTTCATGTCATGCTTGAATAGAGAATGCTAGAATCAGGTCTCAGAATCAGAAAAGCAAAGTAAAAAATAAACTGACAAAAAAAAAATACTTAATTGCTGAATTCCCTTCCTGAAGACAGGCCATTCTCATATTTGAAGAAAAGACACGGGTCTTCGCTCCAGCTGTCTTTAAGATTGATAGTGACCTTTTAAAATTGTAATTATTATTAGCATCTATGCATGACACTTCATTTCCTGAAACTCACAAGCATATAAAAGGTTCTTCTTTGCTGACTATTATTACTTATAGTAATATAGCAATTTCATACAGTTCACACATCTTCAAAGAACTTTTCAAAGATAAAAAAATTAATCATTTAATGCCCATCACTGTTTAACCAAGTATCCTTGATGGCATTGTTGTTATATGATGGCAAGGGTCATGAAAACTTCATAAAGAATATGCCTTTATTTTGGTCATCTCTGTATAATAAAGGAGTAATTGGATAATTAGTGCTGAGAAGGAATCCCAACATTTTACTGGAAGCTGGGCAGGTGTCATGTAAAGATACACCCCATATTACCATGATACAGTAAGATATTCAAATGAAGCCAGATAAATTCATGACAGTTGACATAATAAACTTTTCTTTTAAGCACTAACTTAAAATAAAATAAACTTTGGCATCTAGGAGCTATCTTTCTGCTGGGTGGTGAGTGACTTTGAATCCTGGCCAAACAGATGGACAGTAGTAAACACAGAATAAGATTTAAAATAATTGCTAAACTTGGATTTAAGGATTCATCTTAGAGTCCTCCAGTGATAGAGATTCAATAGAAATGCTACCTAGGATGCCAAGGAATCCTACCCAATACAACAATATATCCATTCACTTCTATTTGATTTAGTTTTGATCATTGATAATACACGTGTACTCATGTTGGAAGCTTCCCAGATTAAAAGTAGGGAGGCACAAGATCATGCTGCATCCAGTAGGGGACCTAAACAAAGAATATCATGAATGTTCATTCACAAATATTTTGTCACCCATATTCTGCTTTTAGATGTGCGCACAAGAAATGTCCTCCCTCTCTTTCTGATCTGCCAGAAACAACTGTGATTTTAGAAATAAATATTAAACATTCAAATGCAAGTAAGTTTAGCCTGACATTTTCTTCTGAACTGTTTCTTGGACACCTTACTGGGAGTTAACTAAGCAGTTTTTGAGGTTATGTCCACACTGTTAACCAAAAGGGCTCAGAGTTATCCCCTGACTGTCTGACCAAATGGCACCAATAGATTCCTGCCCGTATGACTAGTTACTCTATAGCAGACTTGTCTTGTATAGAGCTACCTGGAACAGTCCAAAGTAAAATCACAGAGAAAGCATACAAGCAATGTAGAAAATTTTGGGAGCACTTATGTAACCTCAAGTCACTGGCACTTCACATACTCAGACTCGTCAATAACAAGCATCAATCTAAGAGCCCAAACAAGTATTTAGATATGGGATGCTTTCTCTACCCATGCCATCTTAGCATAGTATGTTCCTCAAAGAATAGTCCTGTTGGCTCCCTCCTGAAATCAACTCTAGCCCAAAATTACAAGAGGAAATAACCAAAGTTCATCAGTACTTACAGCTTGGTTTCTGCTGTTTCTGTTGTGGTCTTACTACTTGAAACTGGGGGAGGCATCCAAGATTGTCTGTCAGTGTTAACAAATAAATTATTAAGTATTAGTATAACGTTATGGGGCTGAAAAGTAGTTTCGGTCTGCTTCTCTTCAAACGAATGTTAGAATCTCAGCAATGCTACAGAAATGCCTGTAAATGTTCTTGAATTATTAGTATTTTGAAAACTTCATAATGATACTTTTTAGATTTTTTTTTCAGACAACTGAATGGAACTGGAAATAATATAGTAATTTTAATTACTGTTTTATAAAATGTATTTTCTGACTCATTTTCAGACTTTCCCAGGTCTTTTCTGCAACATGAATGATTCAAAAATAAGTGGATCATTCTTGGAAAACACAATCCAACAGAATGTACAAAGCAGAGGGTGTCAAATACCAACCCAAGAAACACATTCAGGCTGGTTTTAGATGCCTTATAAGCATCACAGACACCTTCAGGTCTTTTTTTTAATTTTCCTCAAATCTATCACTCAAGCAGTTGTTTGCGTAGAAAAAGCAATTGTACCATAAACAATGCAATTCAGTGATTGCCTTTCACATATTCAGAGGGCCTGGAGAGAGCTACTTGGGCTGAAAACACCATAAACTTCCACTGAATTAAGGTTTTTAATATGAAGACAATGACATTTTAATTTCTACTTTCATAATACTGCTGACCATAATGTTTGCACATGGAATACGGAAAAGAAAATCACAGACAGAATTTGTAACTGGAAAGGATACATAAAGCAGGGCTTCACAGACCTGGGGGCACAAGTGAAGGGATGGGGGCCCAAGAGATAGCCTCCTGTATATTGCCAGAGATAGGAGTGTGGGAGGAATTGTACTCATGCAGATTTACACCTGGCTATGCAGCTATAACCAGGGCTTTGGATTCTTTGATCACATAATGAATCTCAACAAAAACAGATCACTGGAGAGACATGGGATCCACCTGACTAGGAAAGGAAGAAGAATCTTCACTGGCAGGTTCGTTGACTTAGTGAATTGGGCTTTAACCTAATGAACTTGGGCAGTGGGGTTCAAAGCTGTGACACTTGTATACTTGCAAGCTACAAGGTGGAAGAATGCACCTACCAGAGTAGTGAGGAATGCTCCCCAGCCCTCCAAAAAGGTTCTGCCAGAAAAGTTAGACAGTCCAATTGAAGTGTCTGTATTAATAAACACTGCATGGGTAACAAACAGGAGGAGCTGGTAGCTACTGTCCAGCTGGAAAGCTATGATCTGATCTCTATCACTGAAACGTGGTGGGATGAATCACATGATTAGAGTGTGATCAGCTTCTATAAACTGTTCAGAAGGGACAGGCAAGGAAGGAAAGGTAGTGGGAGGTTGCCCTCTAAGCAAAAACAAACAAACAAAAACAACAGGATTGGTTGCACAGAGCTGTCTCTAAAAAACAGCCACACACAGATTGAGAACTTATGGGTGAAAACTGGATATCAAGCCAACAAAGGAAACTTCTTGGTTGGTATTTACCACATGCTGCCTGATCAAGAGGAGGATGTTGATGAAGAGTTCTTTCTTCAACTACAGGAAGCATCATGCTCACCCACACTGATCCTGCTATGGGACTTCAAGCTCCCTGGCATCTGCTGGAAAAGTGGTGCAGAAAGCTGAAAACAGCCTGGGAGACTCCTCGAGAGTGTTGAAGATAACTTCTTATTCACAGAATCACAGAACAGACAAGGTTGGAAGGGACCCCTGAAGATCATCCAGTCCAACCCCCCTGCTGAGCAGGATGATCTAGAGCACATTGCACAGGATGGCATCCAGGCAGGTTTTGAATATCTCCAGAGAAGGAGACTCCATAACCTCTCTGGGCAACCTGTTCCAGTGCTCTGTCACCCTCACAATAAAGAAGTGCCCTCTCATATTCAGCCGGAATCTCCTGTGCTTCAGTTTGTGCCCGTTGGCTCTTGTCTTGTTGCTGGGCACAACTGAAAAGAGACTGGCTCCATCCTTGCAACACCCTCCCCTCAGATATTTACATACACATTGATGAGGTCTCCCCTCAGTCTCCTCTTTTCCAGGCTAAACAGGCCCAGCTCTCTCAGCCTGTCCTCGTACAACAGGTGCTCCAGTCCTCTAATCAAAGTCCAGAGGATTGAAAGCACAACCAGAGGAGAAGTGTTGCTGGACCTGTTGCTCACCAGTGCAGAGGAACTTACGGAAGAGCACAAGACTGGAGGTAGCCTGGTCTGCAGTGACTGTGCCCTAGTAGAATTCACCATTTTGAGGGATATAGGTCAAGGAAAAAGTATAGTCAGGACCCTAAAGCTCAGGAAGGCAAACTTTAAACTGTTTAAAGGACTAATGGAGAGTACACCTGGGAAATTGCCCTCAGGGATAAAGGAGCAGAAAAGACATTTTTCTTAGGACACAAAAGCTCTCAATTCCAACATGCAAGAAATCAGGCAAGGAAGACAGGAGACCAGCATGGCTGAGTCAGGACCTATTAACCAAACTAGAACACAATAAGGAAATGTATTAGCAGTGGAGGAAGGGTCATACATCTTAGGAAGATTATAGGGATATGGCTTGGGAGTATAGGGATGGAATCAGGAAAGACAAAGTACAGATAAAGCTAAACTTGACTAGGGACATGAAGAATAATAAGAAGGGTCTGAAGGAATGAAGTCCTACGCCGCATAGGAGAAAATCAAGTTCAAGACCATGTGAGGAACCTAAGTGTTCACAAGTCCACAGGACCTACTGAGATGTCCAGGGTCCTGAGGGAACTGGCAGATGAAATTGCTGAGTCACTATCCATCACATTTGAAAAGTCATAGCAGTCAGGTGAAGCCCCCAGTGACTGCAAAATGGGAAACAATACCCCATTTTTTAAAAGGGTGAAATGGAGAACACAGGGAACTACAAGACTGGTCAGCCTCACCTCTGTGACCAGTAAGATCATGGAGCAGATCCTCCTGGAAACCATGTTAAGGCATATGGAAGACATAGAAGTGATCGGAGACAGCAAACATGACTTCAGTGACCCCATGGCAGGGGGGTTGGAACTAGATGAGCTTTAAGGTCCTTTCCAACCCAAACTATTCTAGGATTCTATGATGAAAGTACAGCTTTCCCCAGCAGTACATTTTAAATAAAAAATGTAGTTCTTTGTTCTAAACCCTATTTTTTTTTCTCTTGTTCAGACAATACTATCTGAAATACAAATTTTTAAAGCTAGCTTTGTAACATGCTGAAAACCTTTATGTAGTTCATATGTACTGAAAGCAGCACAGGGTCAAGTTTGGCATCAGAGATTTCAGCTGGTTGCAATTAGCGTGAGCTACAGTTCTTTAAACTTAAGACACTGAAAAGACACGCTCTTGCTGAGTTAGGGGCTGCAGTGAAGAATTAGCATCTATTGTGCTATGTCCGCATTGCTCACAAATTGGCTGTACAGAGGCAATCTTGCAATACAGTACTCCTAAGGAAAAAGACAGAGCATGGAAAAGATGAGTTCTTCCTGATGCTTGCTGAAAAGTTAGAGCTTGATAGAGGAAAGTTTTTCAGTACAATTGTGATACAATACTGAGGTGCTATAATATAATGAGGTGCTATAATAATTCAGTGCTACGTAATTCAGTGCTATATATCCTCTGGCAATCAAACAATGTGGCAATGAATACCTTTTTTTCTTGATTGGAGAAGTGGCAGCAGTGTTTGTGGATGATGCATTAGGAGTCCAAGACTGTCTGTTAAGGAAATATAATTCATTCAGTCAGTCAATCATCTTCAATAAGTGCATCATTTAAAATAAGAAAACAAGGATAAAAAATGAAATTTCCTTTATCAGAAAGATACAACTTTCTGGTATGATCTAATTATGTTTACATAGGCCAACTGAAATTTTGGAAACACTTCAAAGGATATCAGATTTGGAACACTGTAAGGTATTCTGATGCTTAAAAATATGTCTTTACTTGATATTCATTTCTGACTCCTGAAAACCTTTACTTCTATATCTACACTTCAGGCTCCAACTGCTAAAATGTTAATATCTTTGGGTTTTGTACCTTAAATTTTATGTTTCTTACTTAATTATGTCAATGCTGCTCTATTTTATGATATGCCTGTAAACGGAGCTGATATCCCTCATATTTCTTACTACAGAGATTCCAAGTCAGTGATTTTTCTCATAAAGTTCATCAAAAAGTTATTGTCTTGCCATCTTCAATTCTTAATGTAATGAGAATAACTGAAGAACAGAGTTTTAACAACTTCTTTATCACTGTCTGGCAGGAAAAAATATATACAATTTAAATCTCACTTAAGTGTCACTTCAGAATTCATGGTAGGATTCATAAATTATCTCCATACAAAATAACACAAAATCCAATTTATATGATATTTCATACATCATCATCACTATGACTTACAACATTATGGTACAAAATCATAATTTTAAAAAAAATGACCTTGCTTGAACTTTAAATGCCAGAGATACTCATTTGCTCTTCAGAGTGAAATCTCAGCACTTCATAAGATACCATTTAATTGCTGGGCTCAGTCTTCACTAGCGATTGTATTCATTTCAATTTATTGCTTGTAGAACTCTACTGACATTGCTGAAGACACACAGTAATATAGTTATTCCTTTACAAGTATGGCAACTGAGCTTTTTTGACTTCCGCTTTTTAAATAATAATAATAATAAAAAAAAATCAATTAGTAGAGCTTTAAGTTCTTTAGAAAATAAATTTTCAGTAATGTTGAAACACGCTATATATATCATGTGGCCACTTCTGCACCACAACTGACGTATTTATAACATGTCAAAGATTTTATACTATCTTATTTTAAATGAAAAATTGGCTTCAACCTGTTCAAAATGAAAAAGGGATCTTCTGAGAAGAGAAAATCTGTCAAATAAACCCTACATTTTCTATTTGCTTTCAATTGGAAAAATTAGTTAGCCTTGCTATCAACAAAAAATATATTTTACATTTTGATTCTCAAGTTTTCCATTGGTCTATATTCAATGGTATTTTCCACTGAAAACGTGAAGCACGTTTTTTTTTTTCATGTAGATCTTCCTCAGAAAAACTGTATTTGATAGAATTCATGCAGACATATATAGAGCTCTAGAACATAATGACATTGAACTGGTTTCAAAATGTTCTTTCTTTTTTGTATCTGCTTCATATCTTAAATCCCGTGTTTCTTAAATTGTTATCAATGTAAATTTGTAAATCTGAGCTGGTCCTTTTTTTTAATCTATGTGGAGAAACGTGGCAGTTCTGGGGGAAAATTCCTCTTACTCTGAAGAATAAGAAAACATCTGAAAGACAACAGATGAATTGTCCTCCAAAAGATTCCTTTTCGTCTCACTGACTGTAAAAAGAGTCTATGATAACTTAGATATGGATGGCTACATTCCAGATGACAGATGGTGAAATGAAGCCTACTGTTAAGCTATATACCATACAAATTCTCTATATATTCTTGATACATATATGTAACTTAGATGAATACACGATAAATGCTATATAATACTTAGATGATAAAGTTTCAAAACTCTTACCTGTTGTTTTGTTTATTATTCAGAGTGGGAGACTTATTTATGTTATCAATATCACTTCTGCCTGGAATTCTGTAAAGAAAAAAAAAAAAAAAAAACAGAAATTGTTTGTAATACATACCCTAGATCTTTATTTAAAACCAATTTGAATAAAATTTAAAAACGAAGTATCACTTTGCCCTGTGTACAGATTAAAAAATCATCAGTATCACTATACGTTTAGAAGAGAAGTAGACTTAATATAAATTATAATAATAATACAAACAGTCTAATTTATTATTTATCTATTATTATTATATAATAATACAAACAGTCTAAGTAGCTCACTGAAAAAAAACCAACTGTTTTAAAAGATTATGTTCATACACTGAATAATATATCAAGCCTTATTGCCACAACAGTTAATTTATGGAATAGAACAGAACAGAGTAGATAACAATTCCTTTAAATTAGATCGGAATACTAGAAAGAAAGTAATGATTTTCAGGGAAGCAGTACAAAAACCCCTTTCCATCTCCCTCACTATCCCTTGAGAGATGCAAGTCTTGTCTTCTTTATGATTTTTAGAGATCAAAATGATTTGAAAATACTCTAGTGTAAAATCCATGATAAAGCGTAGTATTGACCTGTAGGAGCAATATCCATCACAACAGTTAGATTGTTTTAGCCTAAATGGATTTTATTAAGCCATTCAGTTTACACTAAAAACAACGTGATTTTTCAAGCCCTTAATGGATTCTACAGTTGCTGCCCGAAACCCATCCACAGTTTCACAGAAAGCATTATGTAGCTATCATAGCTGAAACATAGCTTAAATACTGATATATTTCAATTTTCATTCCAAAAATGGAATCACAGATTGGTTAAGGTTGGAATGGACCTCTGGAGGTCATCGGTCCAGCCCCCCTGCTTAAACAAGGTTTACTAGAGCAGGTTGGATGTGTAGACATGTGCAGACAGCAGGACCATGTGTAGACAGACAGAATATCCTTTAATAAGAATAAGGAGAGCACAAAATTCTCAAATATAAATTGATATGTATTTAAATAGATCACAAGTACTAAGTTGAGGTGTTTGTCTTAAATATTCTGATAAATTAGATGAAGAATATTTTGAGCTACAACTTATTTACATATCTAAATTACATAATTTTATTTAGTTATATATTCACATCTATACTACAGATGCTACAATAGAAGACACAAAATAATTAAGTCTACAACTATAATGCAATATTATGTACAAAACTTTTTGTATGCCACTGTCAGCCATGTATTACAAGTATTTAATGGAAACCCTTCAAGTGGGCTCTGGGGCACAATCTGTTAAATTTAGTTGTGCAGATAACTACCTCATACCATGGGCATCTTGTAACTGTGACCGGCAGTTACAGTTACTCAAAAGATCACTAGAGGTCTCACTAAACTTGCAAACATTGCTGTGGATGCAAACATGAGTGTTCTAATTCACAGCTATCCAATGAACCAGCATTTCATCAGAGTTTCATTTCACGTTTTCAAGATTTAAGCACAATACTTTAGGTAGTGATGTATTTTCTCATTTTAGATAAGACTTAAAGGGCCCCTCTGGCATCCTACTCTACTGCTGCTCAATGTAGCAGTATTTTGAAAAAAGGCAAAGAAAGGTAACTATGAGGTTAACTTTTACTTGTAAAACTTTTCAGCCTCTGATAAGCAGTGATTAAAAAATATCCGTTTGCATACACAGTGCTGTCTCCAACAGACACCTTTGGATCAGTAATCCATTTATCCATCTAACATTTCTCTAAACCAGTTTAAACATCTGAACTCAACAATATCCTGCAACGGTGATTCCTATAATAAGTATATGTGTTAAGTGAAAAACAAATTTATTTATTTATTTTTAATCATTACCTACACCTTTTCCTATTTCTTAAAGTGAAACAAATAGCAAATTCTTCTTCCTTACTCACTTTCCCTACATCGCACTCTTTTCCAAACTGAGTTTTTTTTTTCTCTTCAGACATTCCGCATATGAACGCTATTCTGTACTATTCTGTACCTGCAAACATACTTTCTGACCTTCCCCCCCCCTTTTTTTTTAATCTGGTTCTATTGTATTTTTTTCACATAAGTGAATATTGCATTCAGTGTTCAAGATGTTGTAGTGGGTTTACATGGCAAGGTTTTGGTAGCAGGGGGCCATAGGGGTGGCTTCTGTGAGAAGAACCTAGAAGCTGCCCCATGTTTGGTAAGGATCCCAGTGCTGACCAGAGCAGAGCCAATAAGTGATGTTATTTTGCGCCTCTGTGAGAGCATATTTAAAACAGGGGAAAAAAAAAAAAATGCTGCGGCACACAGCAGCTGGGAGAGTGAGAGGAGTGAGGAACAGCCTTGCAGGCGCCAAGGTCAGTGAAGACGGAGGGGGAGAGGTGCTCCAGGCGCCGGAGCAGAAGTCCCCTGCGGCCTGTGGTGAGGACCATGGTGAAGCAGGCTGTCCCCCTGCAGCCCATGGAGTACCACGGTGGAGCAGGGTTCCACCCTGCAGCCTGTGGAGGAGACCACAGTGGAGCAGGCAGACCTGCACTGACGGAGGCTGCGGCCTGTGGAAGACCCCTGCCGGAGCAGGCCCTGGGCCGGACCTGTAGCCCGTGGAGAGGAGCCCACGCAGGAGCAGGTGACCTGGCAGGAGCTGCTGCCCGTGGGGGATCCAGGCTGGAGCAGTTTGCTCCTGAGGGATGGACCCCATGGTACGGACCCATATCGGGAGCAGTTCTTGAAGGGCTGCTGCCTGTGGGCAGCCCACGCCGGATCAGTTCAGCAAGGACTGCATCCCGTGGGAGGGACCCCACAGCACAGGGGACGAGAGTGACCGAGAAGGAGCGGCAGCGAAGAAGCGCTATAGACTGACCATAACCCCCATTCCCCCATGCCGCTCAGGGGGAGGAGGTGGAAGAGGTTGGATGGGGGGGAAGGTGCTTTTGGTTTCTTTCATTTGTTTCTCACTTCTCTAGCTTGTTAGTAATAGGTAATAAATCTTACTATCTCCCTATGCTGAGTCTGTTTTGCCCGTCACGGTAATTACTGCACGATCTCCTCGTCCTTATCTCAACCCTTGAGACCTTTCCATCATATTTTCTCCCCGTTCCTCTTTGAGGAGGGGGAGTGAGAGAGGGGTTGTGGTGGAGCTCGGCTGCCTACCCGAGTAAAACCACCACAGATGTGCAGAATTGGTTCATACCATGACTGAACAGTGGTGTCTGGTTTGCTCTCAATTCATTTTCTAATAATTTCTACCATTTCAAATGATTAGATTATTAATAAAGCAGACAATGAATGTGGGTTTTTTGTTTGTTTGTTTGTTTGTTTTGCTTCAGTCCCATATCCTGTGATTTGACTGCTATAAATGCAGTTAGTATTTATTCTTCCTGGAAGTTATTCTGGACATAGTAGCATTTAGCACTTGGAAAAATAGCAACATTATTTTAATTGTCACTATCTGATTTTTAAGCTTTCTCCCATCTTTTGTTTAACATTTAGCTAGTTGCTACTAATAAGAGAGGAATAAAAGGATAAATAAAATTTTTCCTCCCATCTGAATGTTGCAATTTTTCTCTGTGATATGTGTAGATCTACATGCCAGTACAAGTATATGTGCATCTACTGCAGTGAAGCTGTGGATCTCTAACAGGTCAGCTGTCCTTATGCTTGCAACCAATGGTGCAAACATGTAGTCATCCCCAACATCTGTTCCAGGATGTTAATACTAAAACTGAAGTTCAAATTTTGTAAATATTGGGCTAGGCTAAATTCATATCAAAAAATAGGTTCTTTGAATATGGAAATGGCAGTATCCAGGAAGCAGAGCTGTACTTGGCTTGTAGATATTCTTTCACTGTCAGATTTCTACGTGTTGTGAAGAACCAAATATTACTCCTCTGTTCCTCAAACAGTTTATTTCTGAACTTTTTCAATAGAACTTCAATGACTATTTGCCATTTTGAAAAATTGGTATTGAAAAGACATTCATCCAGATAGAACCATATTCTTAAAATTCTTTTCCTTTGGAATACTACAGTCGTGGCCACAAGAGATATAAAGTAGAAGAGTGGAAAGATGTTCCAATCTCTGGCTTAAAAACTGGTAGCTTTCACACACCTTTTGCAGGATAGAAGATTACCATTTTAAAACATCTCAGCTAGAAACAAATTATTTTCCATGTAGACAACATGACTTACAATAACTTGATAAACAGCTGAGAGAGATCTCCAATACTGAGAATACTGAGGATATTCTTCTCAAGAACTGTCAAGCCGGAACAGAGCTTTAGATTTTATTCTACATTCCAGAATCATACTCCATTTTTCAACTATGCCTTTTGAAAAGAAAAGTTTTGAAAAGAAAAGAAATGAAAAAAAAATGCTTCTTTATGCGCTTTTTTTTTTTCTTAACAATTTAGGCAACTAAACAACATGGCTGTTCTGGAAATTAGTTTATTCTAAGCTTGAGATTTTCTTTACTATGGGAATGCTTGCCAGAAACAATTTATAATAAAATGAGGGAACTGTACCTGGTGGAGAACATCCTTCAAAGAGGAAGCAGAAATACCAAATTAGACTGCAGGCTACAAAGAGGTGTTAAAGGAAAATACATCACCACACCCTTTTATGCCTTAGGTTGCAAGTTTGAGGAGATGCAGAACATGTGGTCCTCCCTTGCAGAAGTGCCTGCTGGCAATGGGTGTGCACAAATTAATCCTGGAACGGCTATATTTCAGTTTTGAGAAGATGAGTGATGACTGAGAAAAAATAAACTACTTGACTAGAGCTTCCTCATTTTGATAATTTTAAGATAGAACCAACATTATTCACTCCATTAATTGACATATTCCACATTAGTTAAGAGAAATGCATATTCACATATATAGTCTTTTCTCTATGTATTCTCTTTTTTGTCATCTGTTGCATAATAAGAACTATTTATCTTAGATATTTGTGTGTATGAGAACACAAAGACAGGCAGCTTACAACCTAAAATACTGCAGGCATCTTTATTATCTCAGCATAGAACAAAAAGTCATAGAGAGATAGAGATGTGTACATCCCAAAGAACAATGCTGCTCAGCAACACTGGAGAAACTGGAATTGCCCTACGACGTCTAAAGTAATAGTCAAGGATTCTATGCAAGAAATTAAAGCTTTAAAATAGTTTTGAAGTCAATGAGTGTGTGTATAAGTGTGATGTAGCTGATATATTCTACTTGAATTTCCAGATAGACTCATAGAAACTTCCTTGTTAAAGACTTTTAAATAAGCTCATCTACTACATGGTAATAGAGAAGGTTCTTTCATGAACAAATAACTGGTTAAAAAGTCAGAAAACGAGGTTTGGAATAAATGGCATTTTTTTTTCAGAGTGGAAGGAGGGATCTGTACAAGACCTGTGTTTTTTCCATATGCTCAGAAATTATCTGGAAAAGTGAGATGATGTTGCTTGCCAATGACACTAACTCATGGCAGTCAAAATAAATGCTGACTGGCACGGCTTTCAGAAGTCATCTGCTAAAATGTCAGATTTCTAAAATGGCAGAAGACATTCATTTTTCTTAGATGCAAAGTAATGCCTGACAAGAAAAACAATTGATCTCTGAACTAGCTATTATCACTCAGGAAAGAGGTCTTGGAGTTATACATACAATATTGTGAAAATGACAGCTCAATTCTCAGCAGCACTCAAAAGAGCAAATTCAATATTATGAAGAAACGGAATAACAGATGAACCTGAAGCTATTGTTATACTCTTGTACATATAGAAGATATGTTCTGAAGTGGATCCTAAGATCAAAAAGACTAATTCGGAAATAGAAAAGATATGGAGAAGAGCAATAGGTAAAATAAGGTTACAGACTGGCTTCCTCATAATGAGGAAGCAAATACAGTAGGAACCTGTATCCACCAGCCCATGGAATAATTGATGGAGGGGTCATAAAGAGCTCTGTAGCCCATTCTATTCCAGCCTTCCATGGATACACTAGATTTTATACAACAAATTTTCATTGTTTCCTACAACACAAGAAGCAAGGATCATTGAACAAAATTACAAAGAGCCAAGATCCAGCCAAATGTGTGCACATTTTCCAGAGTGTGCATTTAAATTCTGGTACTGATAGACTCGGGGTGTTTCAGATACCAGATATTAATGTTGACTGAATTTTGAAGAAGTGATGCAGAAAGAATCTGCAAATACAGATGTAGTCATGTCTTGGCAGAGGTCAAGGCTGGAGAGGACATTCAAATTAAACACCTTTAAGATAAGCATATGGTTCTGATATTTGTACTGATCACACTATGAAGTGGCAGCAAAGATCTGCAAAGAGCTGTGGTTTTAGACATGTTGTGCTTGACTACTGGAGATAGGATTCTGATTTATAGCTTGACAAGCAGGAAAGTGGATAGTTCATCTGCACAAGGATATGTACATTTATTAGCACAAGAATTCACAGAAATTGATACAAAGGAAGAAGAGCAAGATGTCAAAAAGAACCTTTTCTCAAATCATATTTCCATTTGTCTCACTTACAGTTCATGCAAAAATCATACATAATCTTCTATTTAGACACTTAATAAATACAAAAAATAATATATAATTTATTTCATTCACACCTTCATGTTTAAGTCCACTCATACATATGAGAATCACAAAATACAATACATACGGAAAAGAGCCCTACCTGTCCAAGGTAGTATCAGACCTGTATCGTCCAAGTACAGCTTTCTGATCTTCCTTTTCATTTGTGCTACTGCTATAAAAAAGGTTAAGAATTAAAATTTGGTCACTGTTTTTATCAAACAACTTGTCAAAAATAAAACAGTATATAGGTCTTAAATTAAAGTACCATACAGAATTTCAGACCATTCAGATGTTAACGGATCCAACCCTGCATCCATTGTAATCACTGACTCAACAATTAAGTCAGATTTGAAATAAGAACAGATATACAATGGAAGCATGACTACACTATAATTGATTAAAGAAAGCTCTTGCTATAAACAGGATCTAGTAAAAGGGTCCTCAGTTTTCTTTGTCAATATCATTAGAAAGACAGTTAGACAGTCTACCATACCTGTGTAGGCCATCTTGGGATTTGTACTGGTTAAGTACTGCCCTTCCATAGTTTTCATCAGCACTTCAAGGAAAAGAAAGAGAGCAGTTAGTTAAAATTTGAATTATCAAAAATAAAAAACTGTTTGTGGTTGTTTTTTGTTTTTGTTTTTTGTTTTTGGTTTTCAAAAGATTTATGTCCTCAACAAGATTTTACAGACATTTACCAGTAGCACACCAACTACACGTCTCCAGATTAGATTACTACAGACATTTTGGAATGTCTGAATCATCTCTTCCTATGTGCTGTTCATGGACCAAATAATGAGGGCCTGGTCTCAAGACGGAGTTTCTACTGTAATACAAGTCCCAGTTTGCATTACAGTAAATTTCGAATGATTCCAACTTCACTAAGTTCCTTAAAGGAATTTGTCAATATTTATAATCTTCACACCTGTAAAAATGAGTCAGATGGTATTCTTGCAACCAAAATATATGAAATGTGTATTTTGCGTGTAGGGAAGAAGATTGAGATGCTCATTACATCTCATTAAATGATCATTGCATGAAAGTCCCGACGAAAGAAACGTCAGTGAAAGTCCAACAGACTAATAGTTCCAAAAGGCAATCAATATTTCATCAAGATGAGCAAGTAATAGTTATTTGATGAAAATTATGTAATTTTAGGTACTATAATTCATGAATAAGTAGACAATCCCAGAAAATGTACATAGCACACTAAACCAAAGACAGAAGAAATGTACGTCAGATCTTTCCTACCTTTCCTCTTCAGGTCTCTTCTTTATCCAGCTGTTATCTTGCAAAAGGGTCCGTCGCTTGTTAACATCATGAATAACTTGTCTGCTTTTAATTGCAACAGAAGGGCTCTTATTATCTACAAATGCAGATAAATGTGTCTTGAAAATGAAGGTATGGGAAAGCTTTGGAAAGTTAAAGTACTGTTAGAAGAGCTGAAATCTGTAAAAATTCAGCACAGTTTGAATCTTCAGCTATCAGATACAGACACAATACCTTTTTTAACATCAGAAAAGAAAAAGCACAAGCATTATGTTTGAAGATCCTGTTTAGTACAGACTCTTTTCTTGAAAAGTTTGCAGATTAATGCCTACAACCTTAAAGGGAATGCAGAAGACCAGCTTACCAAACTGAATTCAGTTTCATCCTTAATATGAGACAGCTTGGAATATTTTTTTAATGTAAACAAGTTTTATAGATCTGATAAAGGAATTATAAAATATACATGCAGCTGTAATTCCAGGAAAGCTAAAATAATGAATCCTATTTCTCAGGGGGTTGTCTGTGGTTGGATTTTCAGATGTGTGACAAGATAAAAATTTCAAATGAAAGCTAATCTTGAGATGATCACATGGTCCTCCACCCACGCTCAACCCAACATGTGTGGATTTTCAGGTTCCTCAAAAGGGTCAGACTCCCTCTGAAGCTTTTACCTCAGTGGCTGAACAGAGTGGCTGAAAGAGAGTGAAAGCTCTCTTTTCTAAACAGCTATCTAGTTTTACTTAACTTTTTATAAATGCAATACCTCCATGTTTTCAAAGTTATCAGGAGGAACAGACAATCACACATCCATGCACACTCACATGCTGTATGAACATAGAAGTCTTACTTATGCTAAAAACCTAAAATATCTTTGCCCAACAATGCTAATATCTAGTATATTGAGTGACTAACAATATGATGTTCACTTGATCTATGTGAATATATATTCTTCACTATGTTAGAAATCTGATGTTTATTTCCTTTGGTTTCTCTTTATGAGGAGTTTGACCCAGGAGCAAGGAGAAATATTCAAAGATTATTGTCTATTATTCCCGTTTGTTCTTCTTCCCACTAAATTTCATATTATCATCCACTTTGAAATTGAATATTTTTTAGTACCATTACAACATTTCCCTTTAAAATGGAAGACTATAAGTTGAGTCCTAATAGAATCATAGAATCATAGAATATCCCAAGTTGGAAGGGACCCATAGGATCATCAAGTCCAACTCCTTGAAACTAGAAACTCTATTTTTGAATTGTAATACGTGCCCAACCTTTCCCAGACAAAAGATGAAAAATTAAATACAAAAAAACTTTACTGATAGTATCCAGTTAATCAACAAACTGACTGGTTAAGAACACTGAGTTTATCAGGTTTTTCTTAAGAGGTTTCAGTGATTTTCTCCTAAGTCCTAAATCCTTGAGCATCCATGCAAAAGGATTTCTATACTGCCAGATTTCAGGACATGTTATTATCTGGTGGTCAGTAGGGATGTTAGATCGTAAACGTTGTGTATAGAAAGATCATGCTTCACAGTCCATATTGTATCATTTGTCAGAGCTGTGTTTGGCATTCTGCTGTGATTTATAAGAAAATATAGCTCTTGCTTTTCATCCAAGAATTTCAGCTGCATTGATAACATGTAAAATGACAAATAGCTACAGCGAGGGGAACACAGAATCATAACAAAGCACCAAAACATTTACTTTAAGTGACAGAGACCAAGAGTGATCTTTCAAATACATTTTCTTCATGAAAGAAAAACACTGTAATACTATATAAAATTCAATCTAAAAATCTATAGCTGACTGCAAACCAAACTGTGCCTGCTCTTAACTGTTGCAATTCACTATAGATATGTCCAGAGCACTAAATAAAAGAAGACCAGTGAAGGAATTCAAGGACTGGACTCTTCATCATTTGTATTTGTTTAGTTGCAGGCATGCTCTCTGGCTTTTTGTTTGACTAGCTCTTTCCAAGACTAAGCTGCTAGAGAAGGGACATACATTTAAGAAGCGTGGATGTGACGGCATGTATGTGTGTTGCTGTCACAACAGGGCTGTTGGCCCTCATCCCAAGGTTTGCTTTTCTTTTTTTGACCTGCACGGATGCAGTCCTTTGAGACTATTACAAAATTAGTAGGCACATCAAAGATGGGATTTATAAGAACATGTTTACCATCACAGTAGGTTAAGAACAAAGTCATCTATCCTCATTACATGATTTCTGTATCAGCCTGTTCACATCCATTTGAGACAGTTTTTCCCTTAAAAAATATTTATTGAAACCTGACCTAAAGACTTCAAAACAGGAAGGAAGGAAGGAAGGAAGGAAGGAAGGAAGGAAGGAAGGAAGGAAGGAAGGAAGGAAGGAAGGAAGGAAGGAAGGAAGGAAGGAAGGAAATGTCATAGCCTTGCCTGCATAGCTCCAATAGTTCATTAAAATATCTATTAAAAATCTACTTGACTTCATGCAAATGGAAGAGAGGATGGAACCCCATTAGTTTAAATAATGTCATTGTCTCACAGTCACTGAATGGAGATCATTGTAATAGGCAAACAAGACTATGTGAAGTTCATTTGCTTGAAATATTTTTTGTTTTGAATATACTAATACTATTAGTAATGACTGGAATGTACTAGGGACTTCGATGAACCTACATATAGATAAGAAAAAAAAAAAAAACCAGCAACAGACAAAAATAAAGGACTTGAATGAAGATACAATAAATACATAGATATTTTTAATTGGGTGCAATCATTTGCATTGAAAAAAAGAAATAGAACTAATTTTTAAAAGTAAGAAAAATATGAGTTCAAATATATGCATTCCAGAGATAAAACTCTTCAGCAGAGATAGCTAATGGCAACTGAAGGGGTGGAAATAACTCCAGCATTCCTTTCATACTAATAGTTTTAGCCAGAGATGTTTTCAACTGTCTGCAATAAATTTAAATCTGTGATGTGCTGTCAGACATAACCTCTTCTGAATCTTGAAAAAAAGAACTCTTCAATGACAGGAACATAACATAATCACACTGGTATGTTGAAGAAGTACTCAGTATATACCCAGCTATTAAAATTAGCCTGTTATATACAATATTTTTTCTTTTCCAATGCCATTTTAGAAAAACTCTTATCACCCACCCCAAAATCACTTGGAATTCATAGAAAACATGGCTTTTTTAATTGCTTAGCACAAACAAGGCTTCAGCAGGTCTCCTATAAAGGCAGCAGTCAAGGGATACATATTGACCTTTCTTTTCAAAAAACATCACAAGTAATTTGCTAAGGCTTAAGGCCCAGGATTTACTGAACAATATTCATTTCTGGTCTAATCAATTACCTCCCAAGTTTCAATTACAAATTAAATATAGATCCAATACAACAGTTTACATCACATGAGTGCAGGGAATTTATCCCCTTCTTATTTTGGCAATAGTTTGAGAGACTTGAATAATGGTGTTTCTAACTACCTTTCAATTTTTTTTCTTTCTATTTTTTCCATTTACTGCTTCTTCACTATTTTAGCCTTAATCTTTTCAGCAGAGTTTGAAAATGGGAGCAGAGGAATTACCTCTCAAAGCCCAGATGAATTCAGCCACAAGTACTGAACATTGGAAATGAACTGCTGATTTCCAGCATGCTCAAGGGGGACAGGTGGTACAGCCTGTTTCAGGGTACCAGCCCCCAGAACCAGTTTCCAGAGTCCATTTCCAATTTTGCTGCTTCTGAAGAGCCCTCTTCAGAGGGCAGAGTGCTCATCCCCTCCCTGCCCTCTGCTGCTCTGCAGCAGGGCTGCCTCACCCTGTGCGCTGCCTCCAGAGAATGGAAACATCAGCACAAGCTCTTGAAAGTTGTAAATAGATAAACCCACAGATAATAAAGCTGTTTGCGGTCAATCTGCCAGGCAGGTTGCACAGTGCTTATGCCTGCCGTCAAGCTGCTTCCAGTCCTGGCTAGCACTGAAAGCATGGCCACAACCATCTTGATGCACTGCGGCCTCTAATGTCTCACCAAAACCAGGCCCTCAACACACCTCAAAACATGTAAGTCTTTAGAAATATTATGTCCTATCTGACAAGGATTAAACAGATTTTCTCCCTCCTTCCTTACATTGTAATTCTCCTCAAATTCTCCTAATTTCCCAAGTCAGAGGGTAACAGATATCCCTGCCTGCCCACTACCCTCCCAGCTGCCATGCTGCCCTGCAGTTTCCACAAGGCACCCACACGGAACCACCATCTTGTACCGCACTGCCTGGCTTGCTACCCAGCACGGTGGTTTGGCCTGAATCTCTGCCAGCAGAAGCTTACACACAACACTGCTGGCTTTGCAGCTGACGTGGGTCTGACTGTGAATCCCATAACTAGCATGTCCCCTGCCAAAGAGTGGCAGTGTACCCTGGAAAGGGAGCTGAGCAATGGGTATGGCTGTGCTTGCATACAGGAAGGCAGGGAAGCTATGCTTCAACCTCTTAAGTGCCCAAAGGGAAAATGAAGGAGACTCAATATTACCACTTTGATCAGGAGACTGTTTTCGTATGCTGAAAGCTGACATTTTGTTCAGTGGTGTGTCCTTCTGTGGGTATCTAAAAGAGAATGACAATAAAAAAAAATAAAGTCTGTGAGATTTAGAATCAGCTCAAAAGCCAGCATAAATTCATTTGCCACTTTGATCACCTCCTTGTACAAGTTTAGTAAGATAGAATAACTTAGAGATAGCTGCAACCCTCTTTGAAATGAAGCTCAGACATGGCGTTCACTTTTCCATCCCTCATTATGACAATATATTATCGTGCCCTGCATCTGTGCCCATCTCTCTCTTCTTGTCTGGAGCTTCTTCCCTGAGAATATGTGGGGTGATGAGAGCCTTCAGAGAAAAAGATACAGTAATGAAGACTCAGATGAGATGATGAGCCGAATAAGAAGATTTTATCAGCCCGTGGCTCAGAGCAGTGCCTGGAGCACACATGGGCTCACCCAGCTCCGCTGACAGGTCTCACAGCCTCAGTGGCCTGCAGCTAGTGCAGGGCTCTGGGGACAGAGGAGGAGGAGGAGGAGTTTCTTTTGCCCCGCAGCAGTTCTCAAGTTCTTTCCATGTCCCAAATGAGGTTAAAAAACAAGCTTCCAAATATGATGATTTGAAAATATATATATATTTGGGAGTTGAGTCACTCAAAAGATTTCATGTTGTGCTTTGAAACTCTGAATTTCCATTATCAGTTTTATACAGAAAACATCAAGTAGAACATAATGACATTTTAAAGACAAAAAAAATCTCACTTCAGAAAAAAAAAAAAAAAAACAATTCTAACATTAACTTAAGCGTGTGGACAAAATTGACCCTCTTTAGGGGTTAGTTAGAAATTCAGCAAATTAATTTTTTTTTTTTTGGAAAGCAGCATTTCCCAAGAAACCAACATTAAGCTGGAATGCTCCCAACCAGCTCCACTGGTCATACTGCTAAGATTTAGAGATGACAACAAAACTGTTTTTTTGACAGGGGCGATCATTAAAAATCACAAACATTCCTTGTTCTCTGGGTGTATTTACAGATGTAAACAGTGGATTGACAGACCAGAGCCTGTGGCTGTTTCTTTACTGATACAAGGTGATGTTGAATTTTGGCAAAAGCTTAGCAAAGGTACTAAAGCAATGCTTAAAACAAAGCATGGAAACGAAATACTCCAGTGGATGCCACAATGAATTGTGCTTAGAACAGATTTTTTTTGGTATGTTTTTACTGTCAGATGATTGCTAAAAGAGCTTATGCGAACCAAACAAACAAACAAAAAGGAAAGGAAAGGAAAGGAGAAAGGAAAGGAGAAAGGTAAAGGAAAAGGAGAAAGGTAAAGGAGAAGGAGAAGGAGAAGGAGAAGGAGAAGGAGAAGGAGAAGGAGAAGGAGAAGGAGAAGGAGAAGGAGAAGGAGAAGGAGAAGGAGAAGGAGAAGGAGAAGGAGAAGGAGAAGGAGAAGGAGAAGGAGAAGGAGAAGGAGAAGGAGAAGGAGAAGGAGAAGGAGAAGGAAAAGGAGAAGGAAAAGGAGAAGGAAATCAAAATCTGGATATAAACAGATCTTTTTATAAAGTACAGTTATAAATACAAAAATAATATTGGAGTACAAAAGTCCACATATTCCCTACCCAGCTCTGAAATTCCAGATGTTTATAGGAGTTTAATATTTTGACATGTTGATTGGAAAGCTCTGACCCACACTCCTTTCTTTGAGCATTCATTGTTAGTACCGAGCATATGTTGGCACACTGCATGTAGAAAACATGTGACTGCTGGGTCTGGTTCCCACCCAGGAAAAATATGCTCAGGGCTATCGTGAGCCTTATTTATTTTGCAATAGGTTATAAAATACCTTTCAAAATTACTGATACAAGGTTTTAAGCAGATATGCGCTGAATTTCCTAGAAACTATTAAGGTAGTTATCAAGGTTATCAAGCAATCAGTTTTAGATAATGACTAGTCTTGCTATATATTTTCTTGAACTATCACAGTCATATAAGAAACAAGATAGTAGAAAAGGTTCTGATTTATTTATGTTTTCAGCTTAGCACCAGCTGGACATCTGATACTGCCCTTTATTTTAGTCCTTGGATAATAGGAAGCTTGACATTTCAGTATATTTCACAAGCAATGAGTGCTGGCATTTCTTCACTTTTTTACCCAGAGAAAAAATACAGTAGTAGAAGGAACTTTGATTTATTTTCTAATAAAGATTTTTAAAGATATTTCCTAGAGGAAATGTATCACAACACATTGAAAACAGAGCCTTCCTTTGTCAAAATTAGACCAAATGTGGTCATTTTAAGTCTTGGAATTTCTTGTAAAAAACTCACACTTTGCACTTTAAATATTTCTTATTAAAAATAGCAGGAAAGTCCTTTGTAGTCTTCATGGTATACTATCTACTTTTTTTGCGTAGATTCTTGATGGGATCTGAAATTTTTCACAGAACTGACAAAGAAAGTGTCATTCATGCATCTTTGTTATGAAATAAACAAGAAACTCTCAGACATTAGTTCAGAAATATAAATTATCTTTGAAGTAAACAATCCATACATTTTGAGACTCATGCTTAAAATCTACAAGAATAAAATAAAATAAAATAAAATAAAATAAAATAAAATAAACATATGTTAATGGCGCTGGGACACTGAAAAACAACTGAAAAACAAGTTTGCTACTCCCACTTGTGTCCATGCATGAGAAAAGAAAGTCAACAGAGAACTAAGAACAGTCCATACATAACAAGAGTACTTTCATTCTCCATCATTTAATTGAAACTCTGTATTGTCTCTTGTCTTATTTTCATTTTTTAATGTTGTTAGGGCAAAACAATATTTCTGTTGCACATGTATATAGCATCCAAAATAAACTACTATGTAGTCTTCAAGCTCCAAAGTAGTACACTTAAATGAAAATAAGCTCACTGTTTTGTACAGTCAGTACTGAAAATGTGTCAGGCGTTCAGACATTTCAGACCCAGGCATTTTAGTCTTACAGAATACTGTCATGTTGTCCTCAAGCTTTACTTCTTGCTTTGGTACTTTCAAGTTGTATATCAAAGATTAATCCATTAAAATTTAAAATGCAAATTAAAAAAACACCTACTTTAGTCTCTAGCACAGATAATTAAGAATCATCAGAGTAAGATTTAAATTTCTTAAAAATGAAAAAAATCTTGAATAAAGAGGCAGGATGCAACTCAAAGCATTTTTTCTTGATCTTCACTGTTGTGTGAAACATCTGTCTATGTGAAGGTGTGCGTACCTGTGTATGCTAAAATAGGAATGGACAGAAGATTGTGAGAATCATGTTATTTTAAAAACTTCAACTTATAAAGACCTGGAACCATCACATTATTCACACAAGTCAGTGAACTGTTTTTGTTTGTATGTTTGTTTGTTTTTTTAAAATGTTTTACTCTAAAATGAAGTTGTGAGAAAGAGAAGTTATAGTCCTCTACAGTAAAGTAGCAAATTATGTTCAGGCATTCTTAATAAGAGCTCAGCCACTGGAGCAAAACAACTCAGCTGGAATGCAAAACAAAAACAAACAGGAATGCATCTCCAGTGCAATTTGAATTTAAAAACAGCGTCAGGAAACTAAAAGAGAATGAAAACTGCCCCAGCCAGTCCAATGAGCTGTTCCCAAAAAGTTTTAAGGCATACCAATCCTAGATTCAGAATCCTCAATGTTTCTGTGGAAATCCAAATACAATCCCAAAGAAACCCAGAAAAAAAAACTTCAAGCATGACTTCAGAGACAGTCAAATGCCTCTCCAAGCTAGTAGCAAGTTATTCAGAAAGCAGCAGGAGTCTTCGATTCGATTTTTATCACAAATAGCCACATTCATGTGTCTACATCTCCTTTTTACATCCTGATCAGCAGAAGACCTCAGGCTGCCATAAATCTTCAAAGCTAAACCTTCTAGTTTTTAGCTAGTCTGAACACACCCATTCTTCCAATACAGAGTTCTCTTGCCTTCCTTGTTTTGTTCTGGGCTGTAGCTTTCTACATAATTAGGTTTCACATATATGCATTGCTGCATTTTGAAGAAAAAAAAAAAAAAACACAAACAAGAATAATAGAAGCATTTCTGGTAAGAATAATTTTTTCCACATTAGACTGAACTAGTTATAGCCAAAAAAATCTTTGTTCTTTAGCTTCTAGCTATGACAGTGATTAAGATCTTATTTATAAATATTTAGATTACATGTATTTTGCTTTTAATAAACAATATTTCTTTCCTCAGCTTAAAGGTACTGCATATCATCAGACTGTACAAGTAATTCACCATAGGAAATCTAAAAATGTAGAGGGAGGTACACCCACTTCTCTGAAAAGTCAATAAATTTGTTTTTCTACAGCAGTTTTTCATATAAAGTATTGCCAAACATCAATGTCTAAAATATTAAACTTCCTACTATTATTCATGAACTGGACAATACAGAAGATTATAGAAGAAGCATTCTAAAACAAACAAACAAACAAACAGTATTAGAATTTTCCTGTCTTCTAACTTCTTGTGCTATATTGTTAAAACAATCTAGATTGTAGAGAAGCCTCCGAGTTTAACATTTCCACATAAAATGCCATATGGAACAAACAGGTTTCTTACACATGGCTCTACAAAGCCACAGTTTGCTGATTATATGTACTGTGTCTTTAAAGTTCCAACTTTTCAAAAACATCGAATGTCTGCCATTTGAATATGAACGGATAGTTTGTTCTTTATCCCAAATTCAAAACTTTTCACTAAAATGTTATCTTGAAGCCCGATTTTCTCTAAAGTAAGTTGAAAATTTGGTGTCTTGTGAGTAATCAGAATTCAAAATTTTAGAATTATTCAATTAGAAATCTAACAGATGGTTAAGAAATTAATGTTCCACATCCTTTGTGTTTTAACTGATTTTCATTCTTTCATTGCAACCTAGGAGAAATTTTGGCCAGAATAACTTCATTGATGACTGAATAAAATGCAGGCTTACTTTGCTTTACCTTCTTGTTTCTTTTTTTGTTTTGTTTTGTTATTTTTTCCATTAGAACTGTCTAAGTCAATGCTGTCATGCATAACTTATTTTCCATTTATATGAGATGAATCTCAAGGATATGACATTTTAAAGAAAACAACATTTGATCCTACTTAATCACAGTTGCCTAAAACACTACAATATTTCTGTGCCCTCAGTTAACATCTTCTATGTCAGGTCAGCAAACTCTGTTATTTTGTCCATCATTTCTTTTGAACATAGTAAGATATAGATGAGCAGGAACTGATTGAAATCACTTTGTCTTGATTAATGATAGGGATCTCCAAGACTTAGAAATAAGGTACTGGGAAGACACATCATTACAATTCTAGATAGATAACCATATGTGTGAGATGCAGTCTTGCTAGTTTGGAAGTCAACACCAATTTTGCTGTTCTCTATACCCATCATTTCTCCCCTCAAATGAAGATCTATCACAATCCTATCAGAATGTTGTGTCTATGCTATCACCCTACCTATACTTAAATAATAATTTGTTTTTCTAAACATGGGTTCACTTCCTCATTGCACATAAAGGGTGTTCTTCAAGTCCTCATCGTAGCTAGAGCCAGCCAAATCTCTATCATCCTTTACGTTGCCAACTTTGCTGTTTCAGTCAAGCATATGATCCCCTAAATAGCCTTAAAGGTCCACTCTGTCAGATGCAGATCTGTAAGTACGCTACACTTTCCCGCCTCCAACATTGTCACCAGCATCCACTGCTGGAGTTCAAGATTATAAGTCAGGACATGAAATGGAAAGAATAACGCTCTTGCTAACTCAGTACAGTACCAAGTGCATAGTCAGAGCTTAAAAACAAACACATGAATATAATTTATATATTCTTCAAAATTGTAAGCCACTTGTCTCTCTTTATTCAGAAATCCATTCATCTTTTGTCCTTTTGCTGAAAACCATATGTAAAAATAACTAGATTTATTTTATTGACAATAAAGAACAACAAAAATACGTTCCTAGAATGATTCTTTTTTCGAGTTTTGTGTCAGAGAAATAGCAATATAATGCATTTTTAAACTTCTGAAAATAATATATTGTGTTTAAATGAATATTTTACTATATGTTTTATGTCAGAGAATTGATAACGATAACAACCCTCATGAAGAATAGGAATAATATGTGTATGTACATAAAAGATAAACCAGGCAAGGTTAGAACAGGCAAGGTTGGGCTAGAGAACACGTGAATGTAAAACAGAAATCATTCATCTATTTGTAGCAGAAAGAACTCTCAAAACTGGTTTTTCAGGACGTGGGCGGAGGAGATTCTGTTTTGAAAGAAATTAAGCTTTGGAACTGTCCCTAATGTATGCTGAAAATGAGCTGCTAAGTCATAACTCAAATTTGTGTGTGCTTTGTAGTTAGAAATATATGATCAGTTTTAAATGTGGTTTTTATTTTTTTCCTTTTTTTTTAATGGAATGTAGAAGGAAAGTAATAATTTTAGATTTTTTTTATTAACCTACTTCCTTTCACTTTGCTACTTTTTTAGTGAAGAACCTTTCTTGTTTATGCATGGGTTCAGTTAAATGTGTGGATAAGTCATAATATCAAAATAGAATAGATACTTCTACTATACCTTTTGCAAAAGTGGAAATGATTTCTGAATACTTCACTAGCAGTGTATTCTTAAAAAGCAAACTATTGCCATTTTTCTCTTCAAAATCATATAACTAAGGCAAATTCAAGTAAATGAGATTTTAATAATTTTTAATTTCATTTTAGACAAAAATTCTGAAGAAAGAATAAAGAAACGATAAACCAAGCCAAAGAGCAAAAATGACATTAAAACAGCAATTCATGAAAAGTGGTCTGAACAGTGAGTTTGTCATGAGAGAAATAACACTAAAATACAATACAATTAGTAATAAAATGTAAGTAAGCAATTAATTAAGATTGTGTGGGTAAGAATAAGAGTAATTAAGAGTATGGGTAAGAGACTTCAGAAAGGTCTAAGAAATCTGAAGACCTAAACTACGACACTTTAAGGGCTGAGTTTTCATAACACATTCTCGGCACTTCTTGAAAATCATAACCCTTGAAGTGTGATCCTAAGTTGGACACTCAGAAATCATAGAACATCTGAAAATGTAGGACTTTTGATACATGATAAAGCAGATATGATAAGCAGAAACATAAATGCCTTACCTAGATATGGCAGAAGTTTGTGTCCTAGTGTGGTTCAGTGTGGTAAGTCAACCTGGAGATACCCGCAAGTGAGATACAGTCAAAGCAGACGGAGAGCTGAACTGTTGTTCTCCATCCAGCTGTCTGAAAAGACAAGAGACTTCTCCTTCAGAGGCTGAGTCACTTAAGGAGGAGGTAGGAGGTGTGGAAAAGGGTGGCACCTTGTAGAAATACCAAATCAATTAAAAGTACCGGTAAGTTGTTATACTTATGTGCTTGCTGTACTTTTCAAGTGCAATAGGGCTGGGCTTCACAAAATAAAATACTTGCGTACACCTTGAAACAGAAAACCAAGCAATTACTATCTGAAACAACATACTACTCTCATATGGATTTGCTACAGAAATATATGTTGCAGAGTTATAGGGCTGCATCTCATGTAGAGGGTTTCAGGTAATTACACAGGCAAACACAAAGAAAAAGTGCATTTCAACACAGGAAAAATCTGCTGAAGTGTTGTGTGGGGAAGGTACACTGGAGTCTGACACACATTAGGTATTTGCTCTGTTTGCATATGTGGGCAGAGGCAAAACATCTGTGGGGGAAAAACCCTCCCACATGAGATCTTGTTCCAAGTCTCTTATCTGTGCATATTTACTTTCTCCTTCAACACAGCCGATATTAAAATTAAAGAAGAGACTGCCTTTGCTTTTTATTTTGTTTGTTTGTTCTTTATAATAACTGCACTTTGTTTCTCTTTAGGCTAAAACTGACTTACTATTAATAAAGACAGTAGCAGTAAACAATCACTTCATTATAGAATCACAGAATGGTTTGGGTTGGAAGGGATCTTAAAGATATCTAGCTCCAACCCCCCTGACATGGGCAGGGACACCTCCCACCAGACCAGGTTGATCAAAGCCCCATCCAACCTGGCCTTGAACACCTCCAGAGATGGGGCATCCACAGCATCTCTGGGCAACCTGTGCCAGTGCCGCACCACCCTTATAGTCAAGAATTTCTTCCTTATATCTGATCTAAACCTACCCTCTTTCAGGTTAAAGCCATTCCCCCTTGTCCCCACTCCCTGACAAAGAGTCCCTCCCCAGCTTTCCTGTACTTTAGGTACTTTAGGCCCCCTTTAGGTACTGGAAGGCCACCTTAAGGCCTCCCTGCAGCCTTCTCTTCTCCAAGCTGAACAACCCCAACTCCTTCAGCATGTCTTCATAGAAGAGGTGTTCCAGCCCTCTCGGTATCCTGGTGGCCCTCCTCTGGACTCTTTCCATGACAGAAATGTTGAGTAAGACCCCACAGTTCTGTTTGAGACAAAGGGTCAGTTCTTAATGTAACTTTTATAAACCTTGTTGTATATTCACTTATTGTATATTCGGGGAGCTTTTGTAATGAAATATGCGAGATGTTGTTGTACGAGATGCTGTGTCACATAGTCCTATTGTCTTTTGTGAAACTTAAGACCTTTCAGTACTAAAAAAGCAAACTCTGACAAAAGCAACTTAGTAAATGTATCTTTAGCCATGTTACTAGTCCTTATTTGTGCTGATGGTTCTCTCTTCACAGGCTTGGTAGTTAACATGAAGTTACTGTCTAAACATGGGTTATATCTGATGAAATGCAGCTGATGAAGCCACAGACCAGAAAACACTAAGTATAAACTACTAACTACCACAAGTTTCACAATTAATGAATGCAAGCATACCTTTCTGAACTTTGTACATCTCAGCCTCCAGGTTTCTGAAAATGAAAAATATTTACAGCAAGTGTGTTCGAGTACGCTATCCTATATCTTTAAATTTTTACAATCGAGACGAAAATGTTTTGAATGCATCTCTTCATACATATTGCAGTTTTACATTTCTAACATGCATGCCTCCCAAATGAAACAGAAGTCCTTCTTCATAAGCAGTGCACAATGGGAATTAAGTTTAAAAGAAATTCTAATAATGTTTTCAGTTGAAATGGAAAAATAGCTTTGATTTGTAACAACAACACCTGAGAGTCAGAGTATGTTTTTCTTTTGAAGGATTCTTCTTTCAGAGTCCAGGTGCTGGATGACATCACTTTGTCAGCATTTTCAATTCAACCAAAAACGTTCTGTTCCCAAATCAGAGATGAACTTAACCTGTCTCACAGCACTGCTTTCTTTGGCCAAAAATGCTGAGAAACACAAAAAGAGATGCAACCAATAGTCTAGAGAAATTAAATAGATACTTTCCTGTGTTTATAACCTTTGAACTCAGAGAAAAAAAAAAAAAAGAAAAAAAAAAACATGGGACGCAGCAAGCCAGTTCTGCTACCCAAAGTAAGTCAGAGGCTTACTTTAAGAAAGTCTTGCTGGCATGACAGCATAGAACCTCCATAGGAAAATGCATAAATATAAGGAATTCTATCAATGGTACTTACCTCAGCTTAGGAAAAAAGCAGGCCAGACTGTCTGATCTGCAACAGTCAGTGGATTCATTGGTTGGTAAATTTTTGACATTAGCTATGGTAATTATTTAATGCTTCAAAGCTGGAAAAAGAAAAATATATATATATATTCTTCAAATTAAAGCAAATATGACTAACTGCTAATAATTCTGTCTGATTTTCTCTATAGTAATTGTACAAGTATTTTACCTGGTGAATGAGGAATATATAATGCAGGAACACATATCAGGAATTGAACATCTTGAGCATAAGTGTAGAGTGAAAGTGACCCATAACTAATTCCCGTGAACTAACTTACCATTCTTTGAAGAAATTTAGCTTTCAGAAATTCAGAGGAACTCAGTTTTTGCCTCTGGATCTCAGTATAACCCACAGATTGTGTGAATAGTTCTGCAGTCAGCATTAGAAAACAGTTTTGTTTTCAGTCCCTAGTTTAAGCCCATATTTAAGTGTAGGTGGGACAGAAACATAGAGTGAAACAATTGATCAGATTATGTAAATTTGAATCATGTCTCCCTCAATTCATTCCTTGCCTATGATAAAATTCCCGATATAGCACAGATAGTATTCTGGACACAGATTTTTCAGTGTCAAAACACAGGAATGCAAAAAATACAAGTGAATATATGTCTCTGTATTGTCCACCAATGACTTTCAACTAAAGAATACAATTTACCTAATCCAGTAGTTCACAGCATTGGGCCATGCTGTCCTATTGATGTATCAGAGCTGAAGGAATTCTTTATGAGTTCAAACTATAAGATAGCTTTGATGACAACGGTGACTAATTTCATATCTACCCATTGCCATTGTGCAAATACTCTGCTTCTTTCAAGAAAAAAAAAAAAAAAGAAAAGAAAAAAAAAAGCTTCTTTAAAAAGTAGATACATACACAAATAGCCACAATCCTCAGCTGATACAATGGGGTGTAACTCCACCGAAATCATTCAATCATTCTGATAGCATGATTCATAGTAGCAGAGTACATGGTCTGACATGGCTTATGAAGGAAAGCGAGAAGTGACTTAGAATTCTTCCTTATATTAACTCATTTTAAAATAAATAAATAAATAAAAAATAATATAGACACATTAGTGATTAGTAATCAGAGGTCTCTATCTCATGCTGATCAGACTGCTAGCAAAGTTTGGAGGCCATTTCTTAACAACTTTTTTTTAAATCAGGTTTATTTTTTTTTTTTTAAATTCTTTGACAATCAAGCTTCTTTAGTCAGTCAAAGAATTCTTAAAATGCCTCCTAATAAATTTCTAGTTTCCAGTGGGCAGTGTTGACTTTTAAAATTGTGTGACACTGGCAGAAAAGTGTGCATAACTCATTCAGAAAGGCAATCATTTAGATTTGAATGGCTTATTCACTGTTATTAAAGTCAAGCCCATGTACCATCCTACAGTGATAATACGTTATTGCCCTTTCTGATTCCTGCCTCTCTCCAAACAGGATAGTTGTATTCTATGTACTTAGCTTTAGCTTATACTTTTCTATAAAGTCCATGACTCTCTACAGCTCCTAAGATGTATTTTCTCTACAGGATTTTCTTGTCATTTTTTGTTGGGTTTCCATTTTTACGGACAAAATATACTACAAAGTATTGTTCTACCTCCACATCCTTACTAAGGATAGAGTGGCTATCATCGGGTGCCCATCATATGAAAACAGCATACTGCAGCCTAGCCCTGTTGAGCTGTTATGCAGGTACACAAGAGAGAGACAGGAATGAGCAATGACTCAGCAGGCAACTTTTCGTACAAATACTGTTCTGTGACTCCTCCCGAAAAGGGAGGAATACTTTACTGAATATATTATTTTCATAAACACAATCCTCCAAAAGAAAAGTCCTTTAATACTTTGGACCTTCCAGTTAGGATTGCGAAACATGCCTTCTGGGACATCAGATGCTATTATTGTTATTGTTGTGTCCAGAAGACTTAAAGACATTCTAGCAAGTGGTGTTCTAATTTTTTAGTTTCAAGATACAAATAAAATAGCTACATGTATCCTACGTAGCTAAACATACCAAGCCCATTCCCTGGCATAAGGGGAAGTGATAGAGCATGGTTTACATCCATAGGGCTAAATTTTCTTTCCAAAAAGAACTGTGTAGCCTCATCCTCGCTCCTATCAGAAACAATACAGGGCTTCTACTAGAAATATCCATACCTAAGTTTTTGTGGTTTTTTTTGTTGTTTGTTTGGTTGGTTGGTTTTGTTTGTTTATTTGTTTGTTTCAGAAGGGACTCACTGGCAAGGACAAAACTATGTCAAGGAGTACACTAACAGATAATGGCGTTGACAAATGGGGGATATTGCTCAAGTCTACCCCTACTTAGTTAACGAGTATGGCCCAACTCATTTAACCCGATTTTTCCCAAGTGAATCATGTTTAATATAACTTGTGTCAAAAGGTGACAAAATTATAACATACAGAGGTGTCAGCAGTGGATGATGACTGGTTTCCAGCCCGCATGGGTTAGTAGGCAGAAACAGATAGTTAATGTAACCTTTATTTGGGAGGAGGGTTGTACTTCTGTGCTACCAACATATTTTTCTTGCTAAGGCTTGGTCTAGGATCACCTACATATGTATGCAGCAGTTTTAACAAGTAAGTTAAAAGGAGAGTGTCATTTAGGGAAGACAGAACCCAGCCCAGCAAACATAAAGCTACTTAGGTAAGGAAGTGGTGCTCATGCATGGGGTGACATCTTTCCCTTGAAGGTGACTCCTCCCCTCATTTCCACTTCAGCCCTACTTCATAAAATAAGGGTATGCTTAGGACTTTTGCTATGTCTGTGTGCAGAGGTACATTTCAACCCTAGTGACAATAGTTTACCAAGGGAACATATTGCCAGTGGGTACACCCTTACCAAGACATTTGTGACTCAGAACTAGGCTAGAAATAGTTCATGAATCCCAGTAAGATTCACAGCTGCAACAGAGAGGAGATAGAGGAATAAGAAATATGCTTTTTTTCCACAGGTAGGTTATTCCATCATTAGATCCCCACAGGATTTCTGTAACCATCTGTAGATTTCTTTTCCCCTATAGATTCTGGTTCTCCTGCACATGGGAAGACATCTCAAAAACAAAAAACCAAAAACCTACCAATTTGATGGGAGATGTCCATGGGCATCCTAGCTCAGACTAGGATGTATGTTGTAAAGGTAGATAAGCAATTTCCTGGGCAGTCTTGCAAAGCCTAACTACTGGCACTGCCGAGAGCCTGCACTCCTTTTTAATAACTCTTTTTCCTCCCCTGGTGTTCAGAGGTTAGAATTTCTCTGCCTAATCTGCCTGCCAGGCTCATCTCAGAACATGCCTAAACCTATCAAAGGATAGAAAGAGAAAGCAACAACCTTCCAATTTGGAAAAATCATTTAGATTTAGACTATTAAGCCCAAGTTCACAGAATCATAGAATGGTTGAGGTAGGAAGGGACATTAAAAATCATTCTACCCCCTCTGCCATAGGCAGGGATGCCACCCACCAGATCAGGTTGCCCAGGGCCTGGTACGACCTGGTCTTGAACACCTCCAGGGATGGGGCATCCACAGCTTCTTTGGGTAACCTCTTCCAGTGCCTCACAACCCTCTGAGTAAAGAATTCCCTCCTAACATCTAATTTAAATCTCCCCTGTTTTAGTTAAAAACCATTCCCCCTTGTCCTATCATTATCTGCCTGAGCAAAACTACTCTCCATCTTTTTTTACAAGCCCCCTCTAAGTATTGAAAAGGTGCAGTGAGGTCAGCCTGGCACATTCACTTCTTCAGGTTGAACAGCCCCAGCTCTCTCAGCCTTTCTTCACAGGAGAGGTGCTCCAGCCCTTTGAACATCTTCATGGCCCTCCTCTGGACCTGCTCCAACAGCCCCATGTCCTTCCCCCACTCCAGGTGGGGCCTCACAAGGGCAGAGCAGAGGGGGACAATCCCCTCTCTTGACCTGCTGGCCAATTCTCTGTTGATGCAGCCCAGGATGCAGTAGGCCTTCTGAGTTGCAGGCACACACTGCTGGCTCCTGTGAAGCTTTTCATCCACCAGAATCCCCAAGTCCTTCTCTGCAGGGCTGCTCTCAATGAGTTCTTCTCCCAGCCTGTACTCATATCTGGGATTGCCAGGTGCAACACCTTGCACTTGGCCTTGTTGAATCTCATTAGGTTCACATGGGCCCACTTCTCAAGCTTGTCCAGGTCCCTTTGGATGGCATCCCTTCCTTCTCTTGTACCTACTGCACTACTCAGCTTGGTGCAAACTTGCTGAGGGTGCACTCGGTCCCACTGTCTATGTTGCTCATGAAGATATTAAACAATACCAGTCCCAGGAAAGACCCCTGAGGGACACTGCTCATCACTGGCCTCCACCTGGTCATAGCTATTGACCACCACTCTCTGGGTGTGGCCTTCAAGCCAATTCCTTTTCCAGTGAATAGTCCACCCTTCAAATCCAATTTGGAGATCAGGATGTCATGTGGGACTAGATGATCTTCAGAGGTCCCTTCCAACCTCAGCCATTCTGTGACTGTGTCAGAGGCCTTACAGAAGTCCAAGTAGGTGACATCAGTCAGTCTTCCCTTGTTAACTGATGCAGTCACTCCATCATATAAGACTACCAGATTTGTCAGGCACAATTTGCCCTTGGTGAAGCCATGCTGGCTCTCTCAGATCACCTCCTTATCCTGCATGTCTTAACATCACTTCCAAGAGGATCTGTTCCATGATCTTGCCAGGCAGAGAGGTGAGGCTTTCTGGTCTGTAGTTCCCCAGGTGTTCCTTTCTATCCTTTTGAAAAGTGGGAGTGATGTTTCCCTTTTTCCAATCACCAGGGTCTTCACCTGACTGACAGGCCTTTTCAAATATGATGGGGAGAGGCTTGGGTTCAAATCAATCCTCCTTTTGAAAGCAGCCCATTTTTACCAGTAAGCTACTTTAACAGCTGATTTGTAAGGTGTCTTCCGTGGGAGGGATCACAATCACCACAGTTATTCTACTTCCGTAAAGTTTAAATATTCACTGGAGAGAATAGCTCTACAACGCTTTTACTAAAGCATACAGATATTGATCCCACCTCTGCCTAAAGGATTATTTATATATTATATTTGGATTTTTTCCCTTTATTTTTATATGTTATTTTTCAGAAGTTTATGAATTGTGTGATTGAAGTATTTAGAGAGGAGGATCATTTTGTAAAATCAGGTAGAAAGAGCTGTTGTGCAGAGACAAAAAAAAAATTAAACCACTTTTAGTAGATTATGTTTCTGTTAAATTGAGAAAAATATTTCAGTAAGTCTTAGGCTGATACAAAACACTAAAATGCACACCCCATAAGGGTGTGTTTTATGGATTTTAAAAATCTATTTATTTATTTATTTGCCAGCCCAGCTTGCATTTGCTACTGCTACTGCAGATTGCCATTCCTGAGGAAGACCTTTTGGCTGGTAAGTGTAAGGTATGCACTTGGTTGTTTAACCACACCTTCCTGAGTACAGGAAGGAGCACTATCAGAGCTTTTTCATATGCATTTTTTAAATGCTAGGAAATCAGTAGTGACATTGCAGATGTATTTGGCAGCCCATTGTTCTCCCAAAAGGTGTGGCAGAGTTCATAATCTAAAGAAGGAAAAAATAGAAATACTATAAATAGTATGCAAAGTGTCTAAACAATTTCACTGCTTTTAGTTGCCACAGAACATGGCTGAGCAGTTTCTGCTGTTTCCTTTTCTAAAATTGCTTTGTAGAGAAAACATGCTAATCATAGCAGGTGCCAGCACATTTCATGGCAGATATATAATCTTCAATGTTAATAGTCCTGCTTTTTGCATAATTTGAATACCTCCCTGCTCTGCAAATGAGTGGAATATCTTGCAAAAATCCCTGAAAGTCTCATCCATAGTATGCTAATCCTGCACCACTACCATTACTACCTTAGCTTAAAAAAAAAAAAAAAATAGTTACTAATAAAATCAGTTGTCTAAAGAACATTGTGCTGAAAATCTGGCTAAATCAAGTGACGTTTGCATGGTACCAGCTGAATGGCTGTAACCGGTTTTGTAGCTTATGTTATTGAAAAATAGCTTATTTGTTAATGTGTTATTAACAAAGAACACAAATGGGAGTGGCTAAAGAAATTAAAATCAGACTTTGACCAATAGTAGGGGGACTGTAAGAATTATGATTAGCTGTGCTTTTTCCTTAAAGAATAAGCAAGACTTTACAATATCCCCATCACCTAGAAATCCTCATTGAGAGCTCTAGGAAAGAAGCAAAGTTAGCAGCCTCAAGGAAGACATCTTGTTAAAAGATGCTAGAGGAGAAATTGAAGAGAAGAATGTGCCTTCCTGCTACCTAACTAATATTTTCTTAAAGCAATTTATTGTCCATGGGCACTTTAAATACATTGAAGACATCCCCACAGGCTGTTCTTTTAATAGAGTACATACAGAGATGTATCTACTCCATAAAATGATATCTATCTGAGGAGGTTCAAATTACACTTATCTGATAGATTGGGTTTCTCTCTTTAGCTTGGTATGGTGCAGGATTCATCTGTGAGGGCTAAGAAGCTTTTGTTGTTGTAATGATGACTATATCTTTTACTATTAGGAATGAATTAGGTGATACAGAAATTAACAATTGCCTGTCATTTAAAAACCTATATGGAAATTTTATATCAGTCAAAAAACTGATGGACCGGCGCAATAATATTCCATCTATTTAATGAAATCTTCATTTGGTGTTTCCACATTTGTGTTACCAGCACACATAACTGCTGTGTATGCCTTCCAAGCATAACAGAGCATGATCCCATTCCCTATCTACATCAAAGTCAAACATGACAATGACAGAAGGGTAGCTTTTCCCCCATTCCCTATATATCTCTATATATCTGTGTATATCTGTGTTGCTCTGTGAGTGTGTACATGTACGTATACACATATATGCATTAGTATGTACTCATATGTAAAAGAGTTGAATAAGAATGGAGATATGCTTGTCAAAGACAAATCCATTGATTGTTACTAAGTAAACAGAAACCACATTTGGCTAAGACTCAAACATGCAAATTGATAGAGCCTATAAGGGCACTTAGGGAAATCAGTACGTACACTTTCCCTGTTCTTCCATACTTCCCTAAGCATCTGCTTTTGGCCACTGTTGGAGACAGAATATTGGGCTAAGTAGACCTCTGGGCTGACCAAAGACTGCCACTCCAATGGTTTACCCCTATGGTCAAAATTTTTATAATGTACATAACTAAAATTGTATTAAATTGTTCCTAATTCTTTGATGCTGATGTAAACAAATAGCAATATGATTAAGTTGTGTCCTGGTTTCATCTGGGATAGAGTTAATTTTCTTCCTAGTAGCTGGCATGTTGCTGTGCTTTGGATTTAGGATGAGAATAATGCTGATAGCACATCAATTGGTTAGTTGTTGCAGAGTAGTACTTACACAGAGTCAGGGACTTTCCAGCTTCTCGTTGCCCTGCCAGCGAGGAGGCTGGGGGTGCACCAAGAGCTGGGAGGGGACAGAATCAGGACAGCTGGCCCAAACTGGCCAAAGGGATGTCCCATACCACATGGCAGCTATAAAGGTGGAGGGAGTTGGTTGGGGTGGCAGCCACTGTTGTGGGTCTGGCTGGACATCAATCAGTGGGTGGTGAGCAATTGCATTGTGCATCACTTGCTTTGTATATTATTTATTATTATTGTTGTTGTTGTTATTATTATCCCTTCATTGTCTGCCCTATTAAACTGTCTTTATCACAACCACGAGTTTTTACTTTTTTTTTTGATTATCTCCTCCACCCCACTGGGGGGAGGCAGGGAATGAGCAAATGGCTGTGTGGTGCTTAGCTGCCTGCCAGGTTAAACCACATCAAAGTGATACCAGATTTTTTTTTGAAAGTTTATGCTTCAGTATTAAAATAAGCCAGTCTCCCTAGTGAAGGGGCTGCCTTTCAGCCACTTAACTGGATCATTCAGCAAATTTATTTTAGTTTCTTCAGACTGAATTTATTCTCTAGTTACATGGCAAATGGGAAGAGTATGTACATACGTGATTATGGAGAGCACTGCATTTTGCTAGTGCATGTTTAAGACCCTTTTCTTAAAACTACCTTTGCAGTCAAATAAAATTGCTCATCTATTCAAAAGACAGATAAAATCACAAGGTAGATTTGTGATATGTGTTGAAATGTAGGTCAGCTGCAGGAGTAAAATAGAAAATGGCATTATAGATGTGGCATTTTCCCTCCTTGTCCCCCTCCAAGCTTCTCTGAACAATAATTCAGTCGTTTTGTTGTCCTCCCTTGTCCACAGAAGTAGAAGGATTAATAGCATTTCTAAGCATATTCCAAGGAATAAATTTCAGGTGCAGATTTCAATCACAAAGAAACTATGTGAAAGAAAGGAAAATAATTTTCCAAAACCAACACATACCAAGTAAGTCATAGTGGACTGAGAAGTTGAATAAATGATTGAGTTCTCTTCTTGCCTTTATAAAATATTTGTCTTATATATCTTGAAACTTGCCAATAGACTGTTAGAATATATTTGAAATACAAACTTCTCCTTCCCTCTTATTCTGAGTAAATGATTTTTTTTTTTGAATAATTGTTTTAAAAACTGGAAGTAGTTTGGAAAGAATGTTGACAGAAACAGTCTTTCAAGTGAGTTTTAATGTTCAGTATGTGAAGGGTTGGGCTGAAGATTTTTTCATTTATTTTTGTTGCTGTTGTTTTTCATTTGTTTGTTGTTGTTGTTGTTAGGTGCAAGGGAAAGAAGGCTGGGCTTTAAAACAGGATGTTTCCAAAATACTTTGGGTGTTATTAGAAGGAAAAGAGTCTGGACAGAATTATTATAATTATCTGGATGTAATCATGGAGTCCCAGATCAGTTCCTGACTTTCCAGATCCTGCCATGGTACTATAGTAGCATACCATGAAGGACCCAGTAATTTCAAGTGTGGGTTGCTCTGGATCATTTTTCAGGCTATTAGCCTGAGAAATCTAAGTGACAATTAATGCCTAAGTAAATAATCTGAATTCTACTCAATGAAAGGAGAATCCAACCTGGTGACAGCTATGTTCAAACACTCAGTTCCTCAGTGCTGGGCAAGACTTTCCATCGCAGGCCTTGTCTAACAAAAAAAAGGTAGGCAACATCAAAAGTCAGACTCCTACATTTGTCACCCAAGACTCCACTAATGAAATTCATTTCACTCTAATGTAAATGACTAAAGTAGGTCAGAGCATTGGGCTCCAGAAGTTGCTATTTCTTTCTGCTGTCTTGAAAGGGAGCCTAAGATGACAAGTCAGATGTAGGCATCTACACTGTAAACACATAGACATGTCAGATGAATCCCATGTAATGGCAGGATTTCAAATTAAATTTTTGCTCTTGCAGAAAGCCATGATTCTTGCCAAATTTCAAACAAAAGGAAACATGCATTCAGATTTTTTTTTCTCTGTCTCTGGCCAAAATTCAAGTTGCAAATCTCATTCTGCACCCTGGAAAATAACAGCACCTATACTAAATCAAAACTTGTCTAATCTTCAAGCAAACTGCTTGTCCTGTGATGCATTGTAGAAAACAGCTTCCCAGCAACACTGTGGCCACTTACAGAAAAAGCATGGCAAGGAAACTATAAAATGGGCACACTGGAGTCTAACCCACAGAGGACATGCCAGATTAGGGGACGGAGAGAAAACAAACGAACAAAAAAAATCATTGAGTTTTTTAGGCAATTCCTTCCCTTTCATTCATGGGTACAAAGGGAATATTCCTATTTCTAGAAGGAATATGTCAGATCTTTCTGAATTCTAAGCCTCTAGCTATACTTAAAGTAAAACTTTAATTTTTAGCTGTCTTGTAGTTAACTTTATTCATTCTGTTCAGAGTCCTGAGCTGCAGATAAACCAGTAAAAACGAGATTTGACATCATCTACATACCTGTGAGCAGAACCTCCATAGTATTGTGCCTAAATGACAGTATTTGAATTCTTCATCTTTTCTCAATTTTTATTTTGAAACAATTCTGCTCTAGAATATTTTAAACTTTTAAACCCATAGTGGTTTTACCATTTTAAATTGCTGAAGAAAGCTCCATGTCAGTGAGCTATGCTGTAGCTTAATTACACAGCCAGCATGGGTGTGTGAGAATAGCCACCACATACTAGAGAATAAATTGCTGGGTTTGGTTTTTCTTGATTTACAAGTTGCTATATGAGGCGCATGTTCCTAGGGAGTGGTGAAAAGTAGGGGTGTGTTAAACAGGTTTAAGAACATTTTAAAGAGACACAGTCAGGTTTGAGACATAGTAGATTTGGTGTACTTCCTCCTTCCTGCCAAATAACATTTTCTGTTTCTGTGGTTAAAAACAGTTGAGCTGCACCCTGCCTCTCCGTTTAAGTGATACCACAAAATCCAGTGTCACAGTATGTGTCACACTGGTCTCTCTCTGTCTTTTTTCGTTTTTTGTCATCAGTAAGGAAATGAAACTGCCAAAACTGCTGGTCTTCACGCTCCTTGGAGAGCAGAATTCGCATGCCACCAAGCTCAGCCAGTAAAATCTTGTGGTTTTCTGTAAAAATAGCTGTGGGGAGGACAAACAACACTTGGATCAAATTATTTCTCTACTCAGAGCAGTACAGAAGTTATTTGCTAGTGTTGCTGGGGCTACCACTTCAGTGTCTGAAATACCCCGGTATGAAACCTGGTTTTCAAGTTCCCAGGTACCTTCTCAAAAATCACATGTTGTTGAACATGGATTCTCTTGTTTCCCATATGTTTTGCATGGAGAATGGGCATTATTTTGAATCTTTCTTACACATAGTACTGGCTTTGAGCCTTGGAGAATTAAATGTTATTTTCTCTTTCTGGGTAAAGATCTCTACCGGAACTAAAGATAATTTCAATTGAAAATAAGAACAATCTTTCTTGCTTTCACAAGAGATGACAGGAATATCAATTTCAATTGCTTGCTTACTACAGGAGAACAAAATTAGCTGAGCACAATGTGTATACAAATTTCAGCGTGCCATTATTGTAAATAACATTGAAGTTTTTTTTGGAAGCATTTAACCTCACTTTCTCAGAGACAGTTTTTCTTCTTTTTTTTTTTTCTTTCTTTTTTTTTTTCTTTCTTTTTTTTTTTTTCTTTCTTTTTTTTTTTCCCCCTAGGCTGATAAATATGTTAAAATTTGGATGTTTTCCATTACATTATACTATACTACTTGAGGTGCTATCTTGTTCTATATAATCAAAACATTTAGAACTAAAATTCCAGTACTTAGTTATTTGAGAAAATACATGTTTTAAATTTGCCCTTCCAAAGGTAATAGGTGAGCACCATGACACACACAAAGATCATTGTTAGTCAGACCAAAACTTAATTCATGAAAAGAGCACAGTGGGGACATGACTTGTAAGTGCCAATGTTTGGAAGAAGGAGAGTAAATGGAAAAAGAAATTTGAAAGTAGGTAGCAAAGTAGCTGAAGAAGAGTTGAAATAATTAGGAAGGAGGGCAATGTCAAAGAGAAAATGGAAGCAAGCAGAAAAGGAAGGCCAAGATCTGTCTGATCTCATATACTGACAATGCAAATCATACAGAGCTGTGCTTATAAAAGGGTTTGAGAACTGGAGTCTTGTATATACAGAAGATATATATCTCCTACCATTTTTAAGCAAGGTGGATAGAGGTGTTTATATAAAACAAACAAACAAAACAAATCAAAAAAAAGCTTTCTACAGGAATTTTACATTCTAGGAAATCTGTGATCAGATGAAGAGAAAGGATGAGCAGTGATATTGCATGAGAACTATGTCATGAAAAATGTGTGGCATGTTAGCAATTCTTTCCACACGGCCTGTGGTCGGGACAGAGTAGCATCTGAATTATGCTGCAGAAGGAGCAATTAAAGGCAAATGCACAGGATGAGGAAGGATGGTTGCTTAGCTGAAAACATGAGAGCTGAGAGATATGAAGACAATACCACAAATAAACAGCCTGCGGAGGTTTGCGCAGAAGGCCAAGTTCAGTGATAGCCTCTTAATATAATTTTTCTACGGATTTTGTGAGTTCAGCTTCCTAAATGTTCAGAGGTGTAACTGCAGTGACTATCTGTTCAGGAAACACCCCAGAGATTGCCATGAATCAGTGTCTCTGTCACTAACCTAACTGTACAGTGTAGTGATCCAGTAAACGGGTGCTGACAATAGCTTTTGTGGTTAGCAGCAAGGGCGCGGTTTCATTATCAGTTTAAACTGATCTAATACCACATTCCCACCAGGAGGAGCAGTTCTGCCTTCCTTGTCCTGCCCTTGGCCATGTTCGTGCAATAGTCTCTTACATCAACTCAGTCAGATCAGTAAACTGATCCAATTCACTGCAGGTCTCATGATCAAAAGAACAGAAGAAGCCTATAGCAAAAAATAATAATAAAATAAAATACTGGGTAAGGCAACACCACCAATTTGTCAGGGTACTATTAGGAGGTTTACACCAGTCATGAAACCATCTTTTAAAGCTAGTACCTTAATTTAGCAACTATTGAAACAAAAGGACAGTTCACACCTCAAAATTAGTATTTTAACTTCTCCGTAAATTCAGCCATGTTATTTCTAGTCATATTCTTCCTCCAGAGTACAGAGTATTTTCCCTGCCCTAGCAGCTACAGACTTTTACAATACAACTTTCCCACAGGATTTCAACCTAAAGGACATGACAACATTTAGAATGAACAATCTACATTCTTTCAGAGTATGTCCTGATTCTCTTAAAGTCTTAAAGTACTGTGCTAGCTTTCCTCTCATCTACAAATCACACCTTGCTCATATCTCTACATGTATACATATGGGAAAAGCTATTAAAAACATAAGCATTTGCCAAATATTATTGGTACATCATATTTTCCATACGGAAAGACTTTTCCTCATCTCAAAATTTGTTTCTAAATTAGTGATCTTTGATATCTTCCAAGCACTAATGGGAAGGACAAAACTTGAGGATGGGATTTGAGTGATAGGAACCATTATCACTTTAGGCATTAAGGAAGTCAACTGACCACTAAATTGGTCAACAACTCAAAAGACAAAAGAAATACTTTCCTACATTTTTACACTACTACACTTGCAGGCAGACTTTAATCAAATAATAGGATCAATTCACAGAATCACAGAATTGTTGAGGTTGGAAGGGACCTCTTAATCTCATGTAGTCCAACACCCCTGCTTAAGCACGATCAGCTAGAGCATGTTGCCCAGGATGGTGGTCTGGTCAAGTTTTGAATACCACTGAAGATGGAAACTCCACAGCCTCTCCAGACAAGCTGTTCCTGTGCTTGACTACACCACACAGTAAAAAAAGTATTTTCTTGTGTTCAGATGGAATTTCAAGATTTTCAGTTACTTCCCATTGCCTCTTATCCTGTCAGCGGGTACTAACGAGAAGAGTCTGGCTTCCCTTTCTTGATTCCCTCTCAGTAGGCATTTATTCACATTGATGAGATCCTGCCTTCTCCAGGCAGAACAGTCCCAGCTCTCTCCACTTTTCCTCATATGAGAGATGTTCCCAGCACTTAATCACCTCTGTGGTCCTGTGCTGGACTTGCTCTGGTAAGTGCCTATCATTCTTGTACTGAAGAGCCCAGACCTGGACATGGTACTCCAGATGCAGCCTCACCAGTGCAAAGTAGGGATGCATGATCACTTCCCTCAACCTGCCCAGGATACTGCTGGCCCTGTGCCATGAGGGTGCATTGCTGGCTCACGGTCATCTCGTTTTCCAGCTCCTGGACAATTTCCACTCCAAGGACCTTCTCAGCAAAGCCGCTTTCCCAGCTGGCCCCCAGCATATACTGGTGCCTGGGGTTAATCCTCCCAGGACATAGGATTTTGCCTTTACCCATGTTACCCATGCTTTTACCCCATGAAGCTGAACTTCATGAGATTCCCCTCTGTCTCATCCTCCAGCTTGTCAGGGTCCACAACCAACCGGCACATCAGCCAGCCTACCCAGTTTGCACCATCTGCAAACTTGCTGGGAGAGCACTCTGTTCCTTTGTCCAGATCTTTAACAAAGATGCTAAACAGTATTGGCCCAGTGTTAAGCCCTGGGATACACCACCAGTGACTTGATTAGGTTAGACTCAACCATCTAAAGCATAGGCTTTCCTTCCTCTTATGAGTGTCAATTTCCTAAGCTGTATGTACACTGTATAAATGGCTACTTCCCTAAAGGGAAGATGAAGTTAGAATTAATAACTTTGAAAAGCAGTCTACACTTTGTCTGTAATTATGTGCATCTTTCCATCGGACAGTGCTAACCTGTTTCCTTCCTTTTTTTTCCTCCCATCCTTGCCACATCCTATCTCTGACAACCATGGTTGGTGAAAAAGATTAAGGGCTTCCCCGAGCTCTTCATGTAATAATGAACAAGACGGAAGGAAGTAATCACATGTACATTTGCAACTCTATGATTATAAAGTCAATGAAATGTAAACTATCTCCTCTTTTGCCTTATAATTAATTAATTAATTATGAAAATGTACTGATTTATTTTCATTCTTCTGTTGCAACAGAGGTGACTATTAAGAAGTTTGCAAAAAGAAACTATAGTACAAGCTCAAAAAGTGAAATTCATGTACAAGAGGCTGCTTAAACACAGATATAAATTTCTGTTATGAGAAAAAGAGATGAACATCATAAGAAGGCATATTATATTGTGATGCTCCACTCTGAGCCAAATAGTATTTAGTCACTTGCAGTTTTGTGTAAGTACTAAAGATGTTGATCTGTGATGAACATCCAAGCTAATCTGAATGCACAGGCACAATATCTCATAAGCAGTAGAACTATGAAAGCTAAAATACATAACAACTTTGATTTATTCAACAAGGTACAGAATATGCATTCAGGCAAATAGACAAGTATATATTAGAAGCAGACATCATAGATAGTGCACAGATGAGGGAAACTTTAACAATAAATTTATATATTTTAATTCCACACTATATTTCACAGTTGTAAAATATATATATATTAGTTTACTGAACTTAAACATAATCCTGTACAAAATTAATGTTCCAGATGACAAGCTTTCTCTATAGTTGTCATGAGCATCATGCCATAATAACAGGAGTTCTGCTCATACAGAGAAAACAAGGTGGCTGTGTGTCCCTTGTATTACTTTCTCCTCAGTTTGTTTTTAGTAGAGTAGTCCTTAGTCAGCACTTTGAAGAAACAATGGTGGACACTAATCTGTGTCTGGTCCCAGATGGATAGACCTCAGGAAAAGGTACCTGTGAGATGTAAGAAATCCCCCACCCTCAGTGTTTTTGTATTGACTACTCCTAAGTGTCTACACAAAGAAAAAGTGAATTTCAAGTAGCTCCATGTTTGGGTGTCTCTGTTTCCATGCCTCATTTAAGGTCTCTGACTCCATACAAAGCTGACTCAGAGCTTTGCATGCCAGTGTAAGTGGCAGACGCCTCCCTGAATGCTGTGGCTATGTCTGACTTTCCCCAAACTGCTCTGATGTTCCTGCTGAGCCCTCCAGAAGTTCTCCCCATAAAACTTGGGACACATGGAAGTTCTGAAATCCTCACAAAACAGCACCAAACACAAGGGGTTAGATTACTCCCTTTTAAAACGTTTATCTCTATCAGCAGATAGGATTTTTCAGTCCACTTGCTTAGGCATGTGCAGGTGTGAATTCTTACGGGTCTTGGGCTGCTCTGCCCACAGCTATTGCTGCCCCTGCCTCCCAGCCCTCCGTGGTGCCTCCAGGTTATGGCAACTCTTATATTTGCTACATCCAGGCTTCAAGCAAGAATAAGGCTTGGGAGCTTCTGCTGTATTTCACACTCAGTACAATAGATAGAAAATTTGTGAACTGTTAATTCATTATTTCTGGTATCACAAGACTGTTCAAGGTAGATGAACAGCTTTATTATCTTCATGCTAGAGGGTGAGCTGTCTGCCCTTAAGTCTGACTGCAGATCCTTGCACTGCAGATCATTCCTCTGAGGCATCTGACTGAGCTGTCAGAAACAAGTTCCTTGCCTGAATGGTTCTTTACGTCTAACCTAGTGTGGCCATTCCTCTGTAAAGGAAAGCATCAAAAAAGAACATTAGTCAAAGGTGTCCTTCTTTCTACTAGCCTTCTTAATAGAAAAGAGTGATTCAAAATATAGTACCAGCATAAAAATGTTGCAAAAATCAAACTCACCTTCCTCCTCACTTTAAGCTCTAATAATTTATTTAGTTTTCCACAGTATCTCTCATAAAACATTTTCATCCACATACTCATTAGCCCAAAGATCCCAGGACAGGATTGTATATACAAGGCTGAAGAGAATACATAATGCTAATTTAGTTTAATCATAATCTATTTGCATAAATGCAGTCCTCCAAGGAAATCTATTTATTTTGCCAAGAGCAGTTCCTTAAAGGATGACAGGGTAAGAAATATGACACCTATTATTACAAATGATTACTTAGAGGTGAATGTACTGATTTTAATTATATCAGGTAATCTTGAGGTTTCTCATACTGTCAAAAATAATTTACTCTGCTTGCACTAGTTTATTGTTGGCTTTAGATACTGTCAGTATGTTTTTTCTCTTGTAGCAAAGTCCTGCCTTCCATCCCCTTGGAAGGACACCGTCCCAGTCCCACTCTGCTTAAAGTACCATAAAAGCTGAGATTGTCTTCATATGATCAGGTAACTATGCAGAATAAAATAGCCCCTCAGCTTACCATGATCCAAAACAAGAGCAGCTGTTCCAAGATGGGTGCATCTTCCCCATAGACCCCACGTATAGACCCTACCCCTTCGGAGGCTGCTTTCTGTAGTGTAGAGCTACACCTACAGTGATGCCTTCCCTAGTTTACAGGTCCTGCCAGATGATTTTGGGACTCAGACCAAGCAAATCTACACTTCAATGCAGGAATCTCTCTGTCAGGGATAGGGCTTTCAGGTAGCAACAGAGAATATCATAAAATAGTGCTCTTTCTTTCCTAACCCTCCCCATAGAGTCTCCATTAAAAGCTCAATTCAGTTAAGATTATTTCACAAATAAGAAAAAACAAAAACAACAACAACAACAAAAATATAAATAAAATTTGGGTTTACTACTCAAGCAGGAAGGTTGGGTAATAGCAACTGATCTAGGCTTGAACCATTCTGTAGCTCCAAGTTCAGACAGTAATGCTCACAGTTGTAGAAATAATCCAATATTTTAACAAGCGGGTTCTGATAGACAGCTGCTGACCTGTAGACCCATATGCACTTAGTCTTTAGAAATGTTAAAATAATTGGTCTTTTACTGTCACTATAAACAGTCTGTAAATCAAAACAAAAACACATTTCAACAGAAAGGACTGTTTGTCTTACACATCTATGATATTAATACACCACTTTACAAATCAAGGAAAAAGATTGGTTAGGAAAATGAAATTTAAATACAAAGTTGTAACTCTGGAAACATTAGCCAGCCACTTGCTTATCTCTTGCAAAATGTAAATTTCCTTTTATTCAGACTTCTCCAGCCACATACACATATACCTATGCGTAGCTATCTGCCTGGTTTGGAGCAAGCACCTTGGTGTCCAAGCCACACCTCAAATGGGTGACAAGCCACCTCAAATGGTATCTCCTCTAAATGAGGAGATACTTCCTCAGATGAAGGCCTGAAAGGAGTTGAATGCAGTACATGTTGTTAGAGGTTGCCTAATGCAGTAACCAGTGCTGGACACTTAATAAATAAATAAATAAATAAATAAAAAAGGTGAAGGTGACCACAACAGCTAGTACACTGTCCTGAATGAAGGACCAAGAAACTATGAGTTAGTTCCTTAATCTGGACATTAACTTTTGCATGTGCTCAAAGAGAAAATGTAAGGGGAAAAAAAAAAAAAAGAAAAAAGACGAAGAAGAAGAACTGAAGCATTTTTCCTAAAGAAAATGTCCAAATTACAAATCCTCAAGACAACAAGACAAGACATTCTGTCCCCCTACACATCAGACGTCAGAAGCTTGGATAAATAATAATCCTGTATTTTTTCAGATGGTGTATATGGTGCAGTTAGGTCATTTAGCTATTTTGCTCTAGTTACAAGAGTAGGCAAATAAACAGAATTGTTGTATCTAGTTTTTCATAAGAAAAGCATAAATACAAAACATCATATAGTTATCAAAGCTGTTGCCATACTTGTGTTGTATGAAGTGCTGTTCGACATTAGCAATACCATTACTCTTACTTTTTGTAAGCATATATAACATATTAAAATGTATAAGACCAAGGCCAAATTTATTTTGTCTTAGAACATAACAGAATTTAAAACATCACTGTCTATACATGCTTTTTATCTGTCCTTAAGCCTCCTGCTACATTTCACATGCAAATCCTTCCTAGCAGAGCCCAATGCTGATCTACAGGTACCGATTCTAGAACATACTTACAATTTAGTGTAATTTGCAGTTTGAACACTAGGTGGAAACAAAGTAATACAAATAAGATCTGTTATCAAATAATCTTCAGCACAGCAAATGGAAGAGCTTTCTCCAACACACATGACTGAAATCCCAGAAGCCAGAAATGGCAGCTTAAACCTGCTTAATTGCACCGGAGGCCTCTGTGATTCTCACTACTTGGACACAAGAAGAAGAGGAAATAATCTCCCTAGACTTCTTAAACTTGAATATTTGATTTTCTTTCCTTGATGGCTTACTTTAAATTTTGGGATATGTGTACCCAAAATGCTCAGATGTATTCGTATTGATCGTTTTTCAAGTATTTCTGTAAAAACTGGTACCCGAATTCAACATGTAAAATTTTTCCTCTATTGTTTTTCAGTTTTGCAAAACTTTAGATTGAATGTATACTTAGAATGAGCAGCTTTTGTCTGCTGCCCTTTGCTTGTCATAGATTATGAACAGATAAATAGTGAAAATAGAAATGTATATATATATATATTCCATCTCATGGTTATGCAACAAGAAAAGCAAAGCAAGAAAAGAGTCACCCTCATTTCACTCTTTTGTGTAACACAGTTCTAGGAGCCTCTTTATTATAATTCCAAATTTCCTCAGATCAAGAAAGGGAACTGAAATGATATTTAGTTTTGGATGATAGCCATCTTTTGATGGCTTTAGATATTCTGTTGCTTGTGGAAAACTTGGCTCCGGAAAAATCCATATGCAGAATGCAACTGCAGCAAAAGCCCATAAATAAGGAGGAATGATGTAGCATTTCACTGCAAACCACAATGCAGAACTGAGCTGCACAACAGCAGTGCTGGTCAGGATTTGACATTCAGGCATTTTCATCTTCTTTCCAGGAAAAAAACAATCTTAGCATAAGACCATCCTGTTGAAAAGATGCAGCCATGTTTTACACAAATTCAGAAGAGACTGGCCTAGTGATCCCTCGTCCCTTTCAGTACTGTTTGCAGAATTTGAAATGGTTAAGAAGGTGGTATAACAGCAAGGGACAACCCTAGTTTTATTTATAGTTCATAACATACTCTTTAAAATGTGAATGGTACCCTGCCTGCATCCAGTATGAATACATAACAAACCATGAGGTTTCCAGCAATATTTTCACCTCTTCCAAATTTTTCTAATTTTTTAATTAATACATTGGTTATCCCAAGTACCTTGCTCTATTTCATTCTACATGTTAGTCCGAGTTCTGCCTCTTTGTCCATCTTTTCACACAATAAGAGGGCAGATGCTAGCCTCACAGGCTGGTTTTACAGACTGTTTAAAGTAGATTTCAACTGCCTGAGGTGATTTAGTCAATTGGCTCACATACCAGAGCAAGTATTCATACTGGTGGAATGCAAGTCAAAATCTTAACTGAATTTGAAACCTGTTGAAGCTTGGTGAATAACTAAGCCTATTGTTCCTGATCCAAGTAAATATAACCCTCTGTCTACTGAGTACTTCTATTCAAAGTCTTAGATTAAATGGTTTTGTATATATTTTCTAAACTCTGTAGGAACAAATGCTACGCTAAACTCAACGAGCATATATCAAGTAGCTGCATAAGGCCTACTGTCATCATTCCTGAAGAAAGTTTGTATGTGATGGGTGCAAGGACACAGATAGGGCAAGATATAAATATAACAATGAAGTAAAAGCTTTGGGTTTGGAAGAGTTTTGAGGAAGTCAGTATAGTTGCCATTGAATTCAACCTGCCATTGAATTCAACCTACCATTGAAAGACTATATTTCCTCAAAGCTTTTATAAAGAAAAAGATTCTGCAGAACAAACAGTGTCTAAGTTAGTTCTTTGTCCCTCAGTGGATGATTATCCCAGTCTTTATCCTTAAGGTCATCTTTTAGAGGAGACACTTGTTAAATATCATGGAAATCTCCTTGCAGTACAATAAAACAGTGTCAATCATCCTTCAGTTATGACTGAAAGGTAATGAACTCCTAAATAAAATATAGCAATTGTTAAATGTAGAATGGCAACACATCCTTAAGAAACAACGTTCTGTGTACATTCCGTATCATCTCCACTTGAAACAATACCAGAAAACTTTGGTATCTTTTCTATTTGTCTTACTATTCCCACCCTGCTAAGTATGTGTGAACTGGATTTTATATCAATGGGTTATTTTAATACAGTCTATCTAAATAACTGATCAATTTCCTGATATCAACTTAAAGAAGTTAAGTATTAGGGCAGAGAATTTTAAAAAAAAAAAAAAAAAAGAATTTGACATGACAATCAGAGCCCAGATTACACACGGCAGGAGTGGAAGGGGAAATGCTGCTTGTAAATTTAGAAGAATCTATATGGAAAACACTGAGTGTCAAACACAAATGCATTTGCTTGTTTGTTTGTTTGTTTTTTAAATTAATCCCCATTTCAAAGTTCCCCAGGCAAGCTTAACGCTATAACATTGACTTACCAATTTTGGCACTGAAGAGAGTAGCTAGAAAGACTTTTCCAGATGCAAGAATTTCCACTGTTTATAAAGCCGTGGGTCTATTGATCACTGATGAGATGTCCCTTAATATGCCTCCAGTTACTACTTCCTATAGCTCAAATCCCTCTTCCACCAAGATTCAAGTTTCAGGTTAAAGCATATTGAAAGTTTGTCCCTGCTGTTAACTGCTCTGGCTGGTTGGCAGTTGCTGCTGGTGACTGTGTTACTAGGAGTGGTTTTGGCTTTGAGTAGGATAGTTGTGAGTCAACATGTGGGAATAAATCCAGACATGCCCAGCTTTCCTCCTGCTCTGTAAACAAAGTGATCTGATACAGAAATCTGACTGGGATGATCTTTAGATGCAATAAATATATCTGCCCTTCTGACACATGAAGGCTATCTTCCTACTGAACCCAGTAGGCATGTGACACAAGTTATTTTTTGAGGCACTCTAAATTGCAATAACTTCCTTGCCTGCAAGGTCACGTATTAGTGATAAGCATCAAGAGTGGGATCCTTGCTGCACAAAAGCCAGGAGCAAAAATCCCATTGATCTCAACAGAATAATGGCATTGCCACAAAGCACTGCAGAGCACTGCAGTGAGGGGAGGCTTCCCACAGAGCCTACTTTCTTGCTCTCCGTCTTAATCTTCTAGCACCTTCTTTGCATTCTTCTTCCATCTTTGCTTCCAGCCAGCTTCTTCTACCAGAAAACCGCTCATGACAAATTTCCCTGGCCTGTTTCCACTCTTTCCTCAAGCAGTCTGCCTTTAAATTCAAGTTTGTTTTGGTCAAAATAAATTCCAGCTAATAGTGTAATCTAAAATCTTTCCATAATTTTTTTTTTTTCCAGGAGAAAAGTTGCAGTGAAGCAACAGCCATTCAGCTGAGCTCTTTAGAGCATGTCTCTGTGTTACATACTGTGGGAATAACAATTTACTTTCCCAGGTTAATATCTCATGTTACACAAGTCTTGGCACTGTAAAGTATCTTTGCAGACAGACATTGTTTTAAGCAGGTGACCAGCAGGAATCTGTGTTCATTCAAAAAAGCTACTAAATGCCACTCTAAAACAAGAACTGTGTATAAAAACTGTTGAAGGAATATATCAAACAGGCAAGGTAGAGCTGTGCTTTTGCAACAGAGGACTTCAGAAATCTGTGTTTCAAAGGCATAGAAATAAACTGTACATAGAAAGAGAAAGACATAACCATGTTCTTTGCAGACTCCTGCTATCTTCAATAAAGTAAACTAAACAAATAAATAAACAAATAAAATACAGTCTGCAAAATGTTTGTTAAGAAAATTCAAGGATAAATGAAGATATGAAATTAGACAAATAAGAATTACTTCATTGAAGTCAGGATTTGTTCTGGAGTGTTTACTTATATCACCTACTCTACTCATCCACTAATGAATCTGCTTTTTTGTCCCTATGATACTGCACAATCATAAATTATTATCATGAAAGAGAACACTTTGATCTTTATCATGACATCCTGTAGAGTCAAGGCCATTGAACTGCCTTGAATTTTGTTTATAGATAATGTTTTTTCACATGATGTGGGTAATATTTTACTTTATCACACTGCAGTAGAGATTCTGCTTTATCAAAGGTAATAGAAAACTGGATCTTTGCAGCAATGCTACATCTGTAACACAGTTATTTGTGGAATTTGTATGCAGGGCATAGTAAAATTTGCTCATTACTCAAATTAGGCCATCAAAGTGGCAGGCCATGGAGGAATTCTCACATGGTCCTCAGATCATCTTCCATCATCCTTTAAAACTGTAAAATTTATTTGCCATCTGATCCTTGAGTAAACAGCAATAAAGTAATCTCTCCCTTGGTTATCACAAAGTTTGACAGTCCTTGATTAAAACATAAACGTCTTAGATGCAGAACTGCTGCCTGTAGAATACTTTTAGAAGTAAAAGCCTTATCTAAAGCCAAAAATAGTTTATCTGTGTTGTTTGCTGAGCTTCTGGATGCTGGTCTTCATCTTTGTAACTGAAAGGTACTGAAAGTAATTTATTATGAGCTCTGTATATATAGATGCACTCATGCCTGAACATACTAACCAGTTGTGTTTAATTCAGTCTGTACATCAAATCTCTTTTAAGCTATTTATTCAGACTGATGGACTGAGTGGTATTTTTATAAGTGTATCATGGATAGCATAAATTATAATGGTAGTACACAAACAAATAACCCAGTATCTGCCAGTACTCAGTGGAGAATACTGGCACTTAGACATTGATATATTAGGTTGACACAGGAATTTTCTATCAAAATAATTCATAACTAACAATATGTTACAATTTTAACATAGCTGAATAAAATCATGATCGTTGATTAAGTAGAAGTTTTAACAGCATTTTAATAAGACAACAGTGTAATTTAATATCAGTTAACCATGAATGCAATTCCACAAAATGTACACTGCCTGCAAGACTGATTCTTGAGTAGTAATTCAGGATATGCTAATTTTATAATGTCAGTGCCCCCCAACCCATCAAAACCTTCGATTCAGTGCCCCTTGCAAAATGGCAGAAGTTCAAGAACATATCAAGGAGTGGAGAGCTTAAAGCAGGTGCAGTCACTAACAAGTATTATCATGCACTCAGAATAATTGCTACTAAAAAAAGCCAGCAGCTATCAAGCAGCATTTTAATCTTAATTCAGAATAACTACAGTGTATTAAGCCCCTCCTCTCATTCATCCCTGTCTGCTGCAGTTTCTAACTGGACATGCTGAAAAATACTTCCCTTTCCAGCAGGAATGAAGGGAACTGTTGAACCCTTGCCCGCTTGTTTTTCCTCAATATACTGAAAAATCACAACAGTTACAAGGAGGCACAACTTCTCCTTCATTTTATGAAACAACAGCGAAAAAACAAGTTGGATTTTGACAGATAACATCCTCTTATACCTGAGTTTTAAATATAAGTCTATTTGGCACGTGAAAAACAGTCGTCTTCCTACATGCAATATACAGAAGCACATGAGCTATATCTTAAGAATGAGTTCAGTTCACAGTTTTGTGTTAACCTACAGTACAAAATCTCCTACAAATCTCCAGAAGACTGAACACAAATCATAGGCATGCTATGTATATGTACTATATATGTACTGTATATATGTATATGTACTATATATAAATTGAAATAGACTGCTTTTGTTCTCAAATAGAGAACTCACAAATGAAAGCAGCCCATTACCACGCAGGAAGGTCATGTGGTCCTTTAATACATTAAGCAGAAGGAAAATTTGACTTCAACAGCAGAGACTATTTCTTCCATACAAGGTAGCTCAGCCCCTAACTGCCTGCATCCATTCTTCAGAATTGAGACAACACATCATACACCATTCCAAGCCAAAACGGTCAAGTGACAGTCTTAAAGATGGTGAGAAATTCTCATATCTGCTATGAACAAAGCCAGTCCCAGGAGCTAAAACAGAAGGTAAGACAGAGGAATTACTTTGTGTTCTCAGGTGCCTTGCTCTTATTCACAACCATGAGAATTAAAGCTATGCATCACTCATAAACTAAGGTGTCTCTTTTCACAGGTGTGATGTAAGAAGGAACACAATTTGTGGAGGCATACACTGTCTTCAGGACGACTCTCGCCATATCACATAGGCTCATAGTGCAGATGGGGCTATATGTGAAAGCTGCTTATTCACAAAGTACCGGGGAGAAATGTTTCCTAGCTTGCTTTGCTAGTGGAGAGCATGCAGGCTGGCAGACAAAGAAGTCAGCTGGTCACTTAAGCTTTGCACAATTGGTGATCTCACCCTCTCCTCCCACTATTACAGAGGAAAGGAGTGCTAGGTTTGACTGATTGGTTTTATTTTATTACCTACTCTTCTGACATATGAGAGAAGTTAACGCCGAGTTCTTGGATGTTTAACTTAATTTTAAATAGTGCTGCTTGGAATTATTGGACACAAGCCAGCTGATGATGACCGTGCTTGGGATTTTTTTTCTCCCTATAGGAAAAATAAAACAGCGCTGGACAGTTACATCAGAGCTTTTTAGCAAGGCATTAATAAATCATGCAAAGATTACTGATACTGACGATTACTCACAAGCAATACTTTAGACCTCATGTTCCTGAAAAGAACCAGGTGCCTAAAACTATGTATTGCAAAGATTTGTTCTGAATGGAGAATATTTGCCTTCTCTGTACTGTTTGATGGTATGGAATGAAGCTATCATTCATAGAAATACTATGAAAAAGTTATTATTCATTTCAATATTATTTTTGTATAAACAAAGGAATGTTGCAAATAGAATCTGTTGTATTTTGAGAAATAGTTCCTAATGAACAGATTGCATAGGATTGATCACTATTCATTTAATAATGCAGTTTAAATTTGCTCAGCAAGCAAAGAAAAATGTTGGGGAAAAGTGTGTTTCTCAATGTCGTGGAAGACAACATTATGTTGACGGTTATCTATGGAATTGAGAAGTGGATACTGAAAAAAAATCTACATGTACAAAATCTATATAAGTAATTTCTGGGAGAATGAAAATGGGGAGAATATCTGTTGAATAAATTATTTCAGAACTAGTCACCTGATCTACCTGACAATGTTATTCTGTGCATTGGTGAACTGCTGAAAAAGCACTTTATAAAGTTTGAATCCTCTGTTTCATCATTATTTTGTGGTGCTGTATTCAACCCTGGATGTTCTGCCACCCTTTATTTTTTATACTGTTTTAAGCTAACAAATGCTGCTGCTTTGATCATCTGCAGCATGTGCCAAGGCACAAGACATGCTCCAATGCTGCAGTTGTGCAACATCAGAAGATATCTTAATATTGGAGAAAAAAAATATCTCTGCACTTGAGATTTACGCAGGGATTTTCTTTTCCTTTGTTTACTCTCCTGCTGATGGCACAGCGCAGCTGCCTCTGAGAACGGCAATGTACACACAAAGAGGAGTGGAGATGTGTGATTAATGCAAAGGATTAAGCAGGGGAAGTTAGAGATTTTTATCCTGATTTTCCATTGTCACCTAGGCAAGTCCCCTAACTATGAAGTGCAACACAAAAGGCAACTTAATGTTTGATTATTTACTGAATTTTTGAGCAACAGCCTCAGGTAACTTGCAGTCTCTTTAGAAGCAAAAGGATTTCACTGCTTTTCAAAGAAGAAAAAGCTGTGAGAATGGACAGGAGGAAACACCATGGCATACCTAAGATACTTCTCGGGAGGCAGAGCCCATAGAGGGCAGGAAATGACTTGCTAATGACAGGGGATGCGGAAAAGAGTGAAGAGTCCTCTCTGCTAGCAGAACTGGGGAAATACGGGCAACATCACCCTTTCCCTAGCCTTCAGGAAGAAATTCCCATTAAAGCTTCTAGCACAATGCAAAATCTCCTTTGTTGCCAAAGGACAGCTTTAGAGTAATATACTGACCAGGACATTCTGTCGTCATTTTGGGAGGGTTTTTCATCAATGTGGATTTGGGTTTCATTTATTCATTGTTGATTTTCTTACCAGCTCAAGACCAGTCACTGATTTAGTCCCAAAGGGTCTGTAACACACTGCTAAATAAATAAGGGTAGTCTGTGAGCTCCTGCTCAGGATCCTCCACCACTCATATTACCCAACTTTTCTTCTCTCTGTGGCTCCGCTGTGGACCACAACAACTGTCTCCAAGACAGGTCTGTTAGAGAAGGGATGAGCCACAGGGAGTGCAGGCATAAGCCAGCCTGTGGGCTCAAACATTCACCCCTTTCTCTCTCCTTTCAGCTGTGTTGATGTATCCAAGGGTCACGTGCCAAACTATGGCCAAAGGTATTGTAGTCAGCACAGGCTGGCAAGCATACTGACACTGGTTCATATCAGGACTGGATTATTTCAGCACAAGCTAAAACCTGAAGACACTTGAGCTTTTGGGTTGCTTTTGGACTGGCAGGCAATACTGTCCAAATGAAGTGCTTTTCTATGGGATGGGTCAGTTGCTGGAAGCACAGTCTTTATTGGCAGTGGGAAGAGCATTCTGGGTTATCCAGGTTTTAATCTAAGCCTTGCTCTTCTCTGGACACTTAATTTATCTTCCAGTTATACTTCTGGGAAACAGTGTTTGAGGGGCAAGAGGAAATTTTCATCCGGAATACCGGCTGTGGGAATTGTGAATGTTAAATGTCACAACTGACAGAGGGCATTAAAACAAAGAGCAGTTCAGACCTGTCATGAAGCTGCGTGTATTGTTCAAACAGAGATGGAGATACCACTATTTCACAGTTGCAGTGAGTAGTAGCTTGGTCTAGATGTCTATTTGCAAACAAAGGAAACCTTCTACAAACAGTTCTCAAGAATGCAAAATGTGAAATGAACTCCTCTAAATGACAAAGTGAAATATAAAACAACACATATGTGGTAATACTGATCAATTAATAAACATTTCACAACTAGAAAATGGGTACAGCTAAAAAATTACAGTTAAAATAGTCCATTTAATAAAAAGACAGACTATAGAATGGATTCACTTTTAAAATTTGAGAAGGGATGGAGGGAAGGAAGGGAGGAAAAGAGAGAGAAAAAGAGATGGAAAGAAAGAGGGAAGGAGGGAAGGAGGGAGGGAGGGAGGGAGGGGAGGGAGGGAAGGAAGGAAGGAAGGAAGGAAGGAAGGAAGGAAGGAAGGAAGGAAGGAAGGAAGGAAGGAAATGATATAAAGAAACAGAAAAGAGAAAGTAATGTTGGGAAGCCTTTTTTTTTTTTTAATTTCCTGTCAAATTCACTAAGTAAACAAAAGGTTTTAACCAGAGCTGCACAGAAATTCTACAAGACAGCTTTCACTATTGGCATACTCCTTGCTTCCTTTTGTTTTACCATTTTTCTGCTGTAGTAGAAATCTGTGCTCTGTCTCCTTCCCATCCCCTAAAACATTTCTGACATAACCATTAGGGCTATATTAATTCAGAATGACTCAGTCATGCTGTTCTGCCAGATCAAACCCAACTGTCCCAAACCAAGCACAAACTCCGTGGATTCAGATAAAACACTTCAAACATGTGCTTTGGAAAATAAACAATATACTTTATTTCCTATGATGAGACAAGAAGGGTCACATCTTAAAGACAGTCCTAAAATATTTATAGGAAAACAAAAATAATGATGGTTATTAGTCAAACTCTTTCCCCTGTAAAGCATTATCTAAGGATGACAGTTTAAATATGATCATAAATTTATGTGAGAAATAACATCTATTGATACATCCACTTTGTTAAGTTATAATTTGTGTAAGAGAAATGACCTCATCCAATGACCATACAATCTCACTCAGAAAAGAACAGAATGAACGTACACCAATTTTAAAAGGGGAGAAGGACAGAAAGAAAAAAATAAAGGAGAATTTAAAAATAAACCTTTTTAATATGCTTTTATCATCCTTTCTTTTAAATCTTGGAGATATTTATGCTTAAACGCAAGTCAGTCACTGCTCATCATACCATTCTTGCACTACATTTGTACCAGCACAATGCCATTAGTCATTCCCAGAACCATAGCCATTAGAGATTGAAGTGACCTTTCAACGTCATCATGGCCTCCCCTGATTCCTACGATCCATGGCAACAGACTAACGCCAAACACATAATTATGACTTCACTGCAAAATGTAGCAAAGGAGAAGCTGATTTCCAGTTTTAAGCTAAATCTCAGAAGGCAGAGGCCTAGCCTTCTGTCACCCAAATTAAAGTTATTTGCATTTCTTCTGCAAGTTTCTCAGCAGTCATTGTGTTTGTAACCACACACCTTGATTTGGTACCTACATGGATTGTTAAGCTGAGGAAAGAAAACAAAAATGGCCAAGCCATGGAGAAACCAGCATCTGAGCCAGGAACCTTCCAAATCAAGGACAACTTTTTTTGTAAAGCTGTGTGGACATGGTTTATCTGCTTTTCTCACCCCCACCAAAGCGTGAGGGCCCCTGGCTTCCATGGCAGGAGGTATAGATGGCCCCACGCTCATTTGATATAACACAGACTCCAGCATAAACAAGTTCCCAGCTCTATCCCTCTCACCCTCCAAAGGAACTACTCTGCTCCGGATCAGACTGAACTAACTTGTCTGCAGCACTGGGAGCTGGAACCTGGGATAAACACAGAGAATAACCAATGTCACGGTGTAAATGCCCTTTTGGAGATAAACAATTAGTTTCTATCTGGCTGGGTGTATCTAGGTATGTGTATATCTGAAATACATTACTGTGTAAAGATATTTTGGCTCAATTTAGGCTGAAAGCTATGTAACATTATCAGTGTAGCACTATGCCTATGGTAAGTAGCTCTTCCTCAGAGGTATGAATAGTTTGGGCCATTGCCATGCTAATACAGATCTATTGCTTCTAGAACCTGAGATAATACGTATACAGGGCTATTTACTCAACTATACCTGCTTAGTTTTTAATTTACCTTTATTCAAAATAATTTCCTATCAAAATAAAGGAGATAAACTGAATTAGATATTTTCTCTTCAAAAGGACTAAAGAGGACTGTGTAAGGACTTATTTAAGAAGTTGTCCCAGAGCTTTTTAAAATGCAGCATTAGAAAACAGAGCATCTGTGGTATTATATTTCAGGGATGATGCAAGATTTTTCGACCTTTAAATTACAGCTTGTGCAAGCAGTACTCTGTTACTTAACTCTACCAGATTTGCAGATGTGTCCATCTCCAAGGTAATGGGCATTGCATTTCTGTCATTCAAAAGGCTGAGATTCAAAATAAATCAAATAATGAATTAATCCTCTCCTCTCATTCTCTAAAAGCCTCTAAATACTACTTGGAGGAATTCTAGCAGATATAATAATAGATTTTTATAAAGAGACTCTGAAGAGTTTACAAGAAAAAAAAAGGCAAGAGTTGTTAATCTCTGTTTTAGAAACAAAAGAGAAAAGGGGGATTTGTTTGATCAAGTTACACATACAAACACTGCCAGAGGTTAGTATAAACTTGGTCCAAGGTCTGGGCCTTACTAACTATATTATATACCACTCTCTCTTCCCACCTGAAAAAAAAATCCAATATGAGAGTACAGACGGACAGACAGACGAAAGAAAAGAAGGGAAGGAGGAAGGAAGGGAGAAAAAAAATCAGTTCTGGAAAGTTAGACTTGATAATATTTCATGACAAGGTTTGTAGGTATTTTCCTTTGACTGTTGAACACAGGGCTTATAGAAAGCTGCATATTTTTATAACTGATAATATCTGCAGTGATGCAAGCTAACATAGCAGTTCTGTCTCAGGAATAATGGCAGAGTTCATTGAAAGGACATGATGATGATGTTACGTGTGTGCAACCACAGGGAAACACTGACTGGCATTTTCCCTTTTGACCTGACATGACAATGTTACATTTCAATTCAGCCTAAAAACAACACAATAAAATAATCTGTAGCAAATAAAACTAAAAATTGCCTCAGTGAAAAAGGACCATACTTGGAGCTAACAGCATCTCTGAAAGTCTGTTTATTCTGTTGCCTCAAATCTGGTAGGCCCATAATGAATTAAAGGAGCTACAGTTAAAAGAAGTGTTTGGAGTGAACTAGAAATGCTTTGTTTTCTTTTTTCACACTAGGACTCGGCTGACTTACATACCTAATCACAAGATGCAAGAATGTGACTCTGCCCTTCTTACTGTGTGACAAAAAAAAAAAAAAAAAAAAGAAAGGAATTAAAAATAAAGGCCATGATAAAATTAGAAAGAAAAATCTTGGAAGCTTGGTATTATGCAAGTTATTCCTTAATACAATAAAGTGATATTTCTACACTTCAGCTTCATGATTTGGTGCTTGTGGCTCTAAGTTTACAGGAAAAAAAAATCACAAAGGAGAGTCAAATTTGCATGGGGCTGAGAAACTGCTACCTCAGCTCTCCTAAGGACCTCTTTGTACTGGATTGGAAATATTGGACTGCTAACCTGTTATTTCTGTAATTAAGGAAATAGTACCTGTTTTTCCAGGTTCTAAAAAGTGTTAGATGAAACAAATCTTCCAATCATGAACTTATCAGAAATACAATTGTCCCTGTTGAATAAAAATTTTCAGACTCACTCTCCTACAGCTCCTCCATAATATTCTGACCCTTGAGAAACTTTTGCTTTACCAGAGAGGGCAGAAAATGAAACTGCTGTCTGTGAAAAAGGAGCACCACTGTTCCTCTACAGCAAAACCAAGAATTCTCTCTGTTTCCCAAAGACAGGACAGGGTTACTCCAGAAGAGTTTTGCAAGGGGTGCCCTCCTCACTTGTACTACCACTAGCTAAGCTGGGTAGGGAGAGATGACCACTTGGAGGTACCCCCACCATGTCCAGAGGAGACTGTGGATCCAGAAGGAGATCCAAGGACGTCCTTAAAAACAAATCCACCTGGTTATGCCTATATTGGTAGATTGGCACACAGACTGTGACACTGCTACTTTGCTATCTCTACTGATAAACTGCTAAAAAAGACTCTGGTATGTTTCTGGCCCTGACCAGCAAACAAGTTCCCAAACAAACCCTCAGCAAAGATATAGAGTAAGAAAAGGCCAGGGACCATTTCCCAATAGGCAGCTTGAATGTAGCAAGCTTGCTTATGAGACTTCAATAGTACAAACCACATCGGTCCATGCCAGCTGGCCAGAAGACCCTGGGACTACAGGATTTATGAGTACAGGGGTAGCCCTTGTGTTTCACATGTGGATGAGAGAAAAGCTGTTAACATTCAGTGCTAGGAATGGCATGAAATCAGTAAGATTCCTAACATTAATAACGTCTGTGGAGGGACCAGGAGACTTCAAGAGGTGAAAAAAAACAGCTTATATCCTGTGGGTGGATAAGGGTTGATGTTAATTTAAGTAGAGATGGAAGCAGGTGGAGTGAATGGATGTGCTTGCTCTTCTGAGGAGACAAGGGAAACTGGGTCCTCAGAAAATTTTGTGTATTTAAAATACATGGATTCTTTTACTTAACAGTGTTTGCAGGTGTGCTCAAGATTTTCACGATTCAAGATTTTTTTGTGCTACTTTGTATTTTGGTTCACTATTTTCCATTACTTTGGGAGATGTGTGTATTACAGCAAGCTAAGAGAGGCTTCCCAAGTCATGAGCTTTTGTTGGAAATTTAAAATGCAGAGTAAACTCCCCCAGATTGGCCAACTTTTTAGACAAACTGTTGTTAGGTACTGAGGGCTAATCAAGCAGAATGGAAGGAGCAAATACACTATATCACTTAGACTACTATATCACTTAGATAAAAACAAGAAGCCAAAATGATTTAATTTTAAAAGGTGCAAATTAGTCCTAAACATATATATATGTGTATAAATAGTATTAGTTCCTATTTTCTTTACTCAGAAGGGAATATTGAGTCTATTTCTTGTAAAACTGAAGACCACTTTTTAAAACCTTTAAAATGGATTTACAGTCTGTAGACAAAGTTAACCAGCAAATTCAGTGGCAAAAGTACACCCTTTTAAATTATTTGAATTTGCTGGAAAGGCTCACCATGACTGAAGCTCCAGTAAGAAGTCAAATGAAATCCCCAACAGTCAGGTTGGTAAATTGTAATAATTGCTTTTTTTTTTTCCTCCAAGGAAGGAGTGGTAATTTTATATCATTACACCTTTTGAGATTATCCAATTGGCCAGGTTACAAACCTGCTTCCATTCCCTTCAAAATTACTTTGAAACAAATAAGGATTATTTCAATGGCACTTGTAAATTAAGAAAAACATATTTAGACTCATTAGTTTTAAATTCCTTCCCTCTAGCATTCTTACCACAACTAAGTCAAAAGAGGATATTAGACTCTGACCCTTCTTTAGGAATTCATTAAAATAGATTAAACGCTATATTTTGACTGTTTCTCTCATTCTCTCAGAAGATAAATTTAGTTTTGTTACACGATGAATCACTAAAGCATATTAGCAACTATTTCAGCTAGGTGTTAATTCAAATCCCAGAACATAAAAAAAAAAATTTGCATGTTGTTGAGCCAAAACTGATGTGGATATTTTCCTTTTAAGGGGAGTGAACTAAAATGAATGTTGATTTCATCCTACATTTACTTTCACTGAAGCTTCTTCATTTCCTGCACCAACCTGTTCTGCAATGGCATTTGTACTAACAAATAACACGCTAGATTCTAATGAAAGATAAGAGATCTTAAACCTTTTCTTACTGCAACACGAAATTGCTTCAGCCGTTACCTCCGTGTTGATTAAAATGCCACACCCGTATAACAACTCATGACGACAATTTGGAGTGCAGAGTACAGATCTATTTGGGGAATGTAAGTGCCCTTAAGCAGTTTCTGTTCCAACAGGAGTCACAAAAAATGGTCGATCTGACAGAGGTATCTTGAAAGTGGGTTTTAATACGGACATAGGAACGAAAAATCTATGTCCTGATTCACTGGTGCCACCTGACGCAGCACCTGCTGCCTTTGTGGCAGCATTGCCTTTGAGCTTGGCTCTGCAGGGATGCCTTCCCACTGCATCCCAGAGCAGAGCTCATCCTGACAAGTCTGAACCAACTAATGATTTCATGACATGGGAAGCCAAGGTGTGGAATGATAGCAGACTACGCAGTAGTCCAAGTACCACAGATATGCCTGAGACATGTATGTGAAGCGAAAGATGAACAGATAGGCAGCCTTTGAAAGCAATTAGTTTTCTCTCTTCCAAAAATGGACTGAGGTGGAAGCAGTATTCTGACAGTGTGCCCCTCAATATCCAACACTTGAGGCTTGACTGCCCTTTATCCAGACTCACCAGCCACTTTCTTGTTTGTTTTAACTTCCTTTATGGGTTGACCTTCCATTCATATCCCAAGTGTCCCCTGACACCCTTTCCCTGCCTCACCTGCCCATAGATCCCAGTCCAGTACTTTCTCTGAGAATGAGACCAACTGCAATAAAATAAGGTTACATAAGAGTAGCAATTTAACTTTAACTGTTCTCTAGGTACGGTGTTAAGGGCAGATGTGAAGACAGTTGCATGAAGCTGAGGCAGGGTAGGTTCAGGTTGGATATCAGGAAAAGGTTCCAACACCTAGACGGTGGTTGGGCACTGGAACAGGCCACTGGCTCCCATAGAGTCATAGAATGGCCTGGGTTGAAAAGGACCTTAAAGATCATCTAGTTTCAAACCCCCTGCTCTGGGCAGGGTTGCCAACCACTAGAGCAGGCTGCCCAGAGCTGCATCCAGCCTGGCCTTGAATGCCTCCAGGGATGGGGCATCCACAACCTCCCTGGGCAACCTGTTCCAGTGCCTCACCACCCTCTGAGTGAAGCATTTCACCATTTAGAAAGACTATGTACATAATATTAAATCCAGCAATATACCCAAAATTCAGGATGTTGCTGTCCTCGTGTCTGGGTTCCTAAGACCTGGATTCACCTTACCTCTCTGGCCATTTAACTAACGTGCCTAGAGATTTTTTGTAGTCTGTTAAGAGACTCAGCTCCAGGGAGTGTGTCAGAGCTGAATTACTTTCTGGAGATGCCCCTGGGAACCCACTAGGGTTCCCAGACTTGGGTGCATGCCCAACCCAGCACTAAGACATGCAAGACACCCAAGTGAGACACCATTGTCTGTCTTGATTTCCAGGTGAATGAGGTACAGGTGCAGAAGACAGAAGGGAACCACCATGTTCTCTAGCAGCTCTCCCCTATCTGGGCAATCAGGGCGGGGTGCAGGACTGCAGGGCACACTAACTTATCTCCCACTACTGACTATGTAGGCTGCAGACAGCACTTAGTTCCTAATTTAGGCACTCTGAAAAGGCCAAAAGGGATTGGGATGAACAGGCGCCTTAGCTTTTATCAGATCTAGTCCTCTACTAGATTGTATCACCCAATTCTGTATCACTGCAGAATTTTCTCTATTTTCCTACCTCATACATGAACAAACACTTCAAGGTATCTGAAGGATTGTGTTTTGTTCTTTTGTGTATTTAAAATATAATAGTTGACATGCATACATAGGTGTGAGTCAGGGAGCCATTCCTCTGCATACAGGCTACAATGCATTTTTTTTTAAATGTATTACTTTTTAAAATCATTATATTATTGAGTTTAAGGACAAAGAATGAACAAATAAAAAAATATTCACTGAGTTACATGTGGCATTAAAATGTGAATGGCTGCGAGCAAGTTTACAGAGAGTGTTGCTACCTTAACTCACTTTTCATTGTTCTTTAAATTCTTGTGGGTGGGAAGAGGACTTTCTTTGAAAACAGTTTCTCACTATCTTTATTTTTTTTTCTGTTGTATCAATTATCTTGATGTTCTTAATATACTACCAGATTTGAAATGAAGATAAATGAATATTCCAAAAGTTATTGCTTTACTAACAGAGAGCTATATTTTGGGCAAAGTTTTGGAAAAAAATAGAGAGGTCATTTGCAAGGTTTCATCTTACAAAAATTAATTGTAATAATTTGTTCAAAGATGAGATCTCTGACCATTCAGACAACTAAAGCCTATATATTTCATGACATTCCTGAAGAGCAATTCACTTCTAATGTTCAAAATGATGAAGAAGCCTAAATAAATTGTCAAATATTCCACAATGGAGCTACTGAGAATTTCAGAATTGTAATCAGAGGTATTAATGAGACTGTTGAAATACATGGTAATGTGAATGAGGCCACAGTGCCATGAGAGGCCTTGTACTGACTTGTTTGTTTGTTGTGCTGTTTGTTTAAATTTCATAGCAGTATTGTTAAGACTTCTGATTCGGCAGAGAAAAAGAATAATAAAGCTGACTTTGCAGAAAGAAGCAAGGCACAAAAAGAGTCATAGACCACTTGCTGCGCCAAATCAGGTAATGTGTTTGGCCTGATGTTGCTCAGCATTTAAGCTACATTTCCTAACGTAGTACAGTCTTTCTTACAACACTAGCTCAATGAAGTACCCTTAGGAAGATAATATAAAACCTTTAACACTTCAGTTGTATACGCAGAGGAAGACAAAACATGGTGGCAAGGGCATGAAAGAACACTTGAACCATCTTGAAGGATGGCTTTGCTTCATCCTCTGCTCTCTGCTCCCTCCTAGCTTTCCTCCAACTGAGGCACGGTGAAAGTGCAGTGCCCTGACAAACCTTTTGGTAAGCAGTTGGCAAACTTGTCCCAGCCACAACGCATGCTGACACTGCAAAATGTTCTCACCACTCACTTTGATTTCTTTTTTCCTTATCTAATTTAATCCCATCCTGGAAATTCTGCCTCTTAGAGCAATAGACATAATGCCACTGGATAATAAGAGACGGAATATTAATAGGTATTTATTTTTATACTGATATTAAATAGATGTTATGGGGCTGAATCTTATTAAATGATTTCTCTACAAGTCTGGTGTTTACATATTTATATTCCATAGGCACGTGGAAAAACATTGTAAATATGTATGCTCCTTTGGACCAGGAGACATGAAAATTAGCAGAAAGAGGGTTTCCAGTATTGCAATGAAGACTGTGACCTCTCGGTTTCCTAGAATAAATGTGCCCATTTTCACCTTGAAGGCTTGCCAGATGCTAGGATTGAGTTAAAGCACCTGGAAGCACAAGTTCTGGGTACATCTGAGCTGCCAGTTGGGGCTGCCTCTATTGCCCACATGCACCTGCTGATCATTCATGGGTTAGGACAGCTTGGTTTCCACGCAGCTAAAACATGCAACTGATTCCCTGATAAAAACCTCTCAGGGCCTGCTCCAATAAGCGTTGAGAGTGAGTCAAGACAACTCTCACTACCTCCACCCAGCCCAGCCTTTGAACACCATCCTACCAGGGGGTGAGCTGCCATAATACACAGCTCCTGAGGCAAACACACCCTTGGCATCACACACAAATACACCAGCATTAGAGATGCCTGTGAGTAAGTGACTGCAAGGGATTGCTGCTGTACTAGCAATATCCAAATGCTACATGCTACAGATAGGGCTGGGCTTCTCAACAGGGAGTGTGGCAAGCTGTAGGACACAATTCACTCATTAAAGGATGGGAAATACATCCCTGCAGCAGATGGTGGCACCAGCACAGACACAGTCATCCTATCCCCACTGGAGACAGGTTGTGCACAAGCCAGTCCTGGAGAACTAGTATCAGCTGGTCATGTACTGAACATCTTTACACGTTTCTTCCTTACTGTTTTTGTTTTGGTTTGTTCGTTTAATCACTGAGCTGGCTTGTGCTGAATGGCTGAATGCTGTAGATCAGGTTTGCTTAACCACCAGCATTGCTCCAGGGCTTCACACTGTGTACAGATTCCTGCACTGCACAGTCTTTGTGTTTGGTGACTCCTCCCTAATTCATTGTCCACTTTCACCCCAATGCCTGTTTCTATTTTCTGTGCTTTTTGTGGTTTAGTTCAAATGCTTTATTACCTGTATTTTCCAGGATCCCAAATAGCTTTGTTATTTTTTTCTGTTCTGCTAAATTTATCTTGGTATTTTTCATGTCAGCTCTGATGTTTGCAATACTGTATCTCATAAGAATACAAACAGATCTTTCAAGGATTTTTTTTTTTTTTTAGATCTTTAGCAGCTATTATCAGATGATAACACTTAATTCCACAGAAAACTAGTAGACATCTCCTGAATTCAGTATTTGTTCTCAAACCGGTACTTTCTGTAGCTTTATGAGATGTTTTTCAACCTATGTGACAGAAGGTGTAGCCAATTTCATTTGGACTAAAAAAAGCTGGCCAAGCTTTAAGCAGGAGGTTGGACTAGAGACATCCTGAGGTCCTTCCCACCTGAATTGTACTGTAGTTCTGTGGCTGCAAAGGTCTCCTACAGACTGTCATTAAATATCACATAGTATCACCCTCATCGATCATCTTATTAAAATTGTTCAGGTTTACCATTTACCTGGTTAGCACAAAGACTAAATTTCATCACCTGTAGTAGTAATAGCTGACAGCAAGATCTGTAGCTCTGGCTTGTTTCATGTACTCTTTGCTATTGTGTAGACATTAGAGCACATTCATACTCTCATTCTTTGCCTTCTGTCTCCTAGCAACTCCATCTGCTGCCTTATTTTGTATGTTGGAAGTACAAGTCAGATTTTTATTATTTTTTTAGTTAGGAAAAAGCTGCTCCTTCCCTGCTTCCAGCCTAGTTTAACACATTGCTTTATATTTAAGATTCTGGAAACCCTTTTCAGCAAGTGAAGTTCATTTCATCCTGTACTCTGTCACAACCAGACCCTCTTTTCCACAGATCTAGGCTAGTCCTTTATCCATGGGTTCTTGGCCACACAGGAATTTTAGTGACTATTAATATTGGCAGTTCTCTCCAAGACTTGTTAATCCATCTTCTGTTTGGGGGAATGTTTCTGGTGTTTTTAACCCCTATTGTTTGGCCTTTCATGAGCTATAATTAGACATTCTCTGGCATCCATAATTCACACAAATCTCTATTACTCATTCCCTGACACATGACATATTTCCTTGCCAATGTTTGTGGAGCATGCTGTGAACTGAGTGGCACTGAGAAGTACGTAATAAAAAATGCTTATCCTGTATATTCCTGTCAGTTACACACCCATTAAATTTAACTCATCCAGCTCAGCTGTGATATTTGTATCCCTGACTACAAGTGATTAACTGCCACAGCAGCATAATCTCTTATCCATCCAACAGATAAAACGTCACAGTATTGGGTGATGGGTACAAAAAGGAAGGAAAAATGAGTCTGCTCTTAGAAGATGTGAGAGTGTCACAAGAGAGCACCAAAATATTATGAAACGGTTCGCCTTTCTTAAAACATTTTGCTATTTATATATGGAGGGTGAGTTTTATCTGCAAAGTAACAGATTAAAACCGAAGATTTCTTTGTAGCCCACAGAAACATTATGACAACTTTCAAGTATTTGCAATTGAGGTTCAACATGGCTAAGTGCCAGGCCCTGCACTTTGGCCACAACAACCCCATGAAGTACTACAGGCTTGGGGAAGAGGGGCTGGAAGGCTGTGCAGAGGAAAAGGATCTGGGGGTGCTGATAGATGCTCGCCTGAACATGAGCCAGCAGTGTGCCCAGGTGGCCAAGAAGGCCAAAGGCATCCTGGCTTGTATCAGGAATAGTGTAGCCAGCAGGACCAGGGAGGTGATCGTCCCCCTGTACTCTGCTCTGGTGAGGCCACACCTCGAGTACTGTGTTCAGTTTTGGGCCCCTCACTACAAGAAGGACATTGAGGCCCAGGAACATGTCCAGAGAAAGACTACAAAGCTGGTGAAGGGTCTGGGACACAAGTCCTGTGAGGAGTGGCTGAGGGAACTGTGGTTGTTTAGTCTGGAGAAGAGGAGGCTCAGGGGAGACCTTATTGCTCTCCACAGCTACCTGAAAGTTTCAAGAAAACCCATGTATTAACGGTGTCCCTAAGGTGATATAAGTGTCATACAGACTGCTACTGCAGGTAGCAGGTAACTGCTATCTGAAGGCAGCTCAGATGGCACATATTTTGGCAGGCACAGCACAAAATCATCTCTTCTCAGGTTTCACTGTTCTGAGCAGACCAAGGACAAGGACAAGGACAAGACAAGGACAAGGACAAAGACCAAAGACAAGGACAAGGGGAAAAAGACCCCTGTCCTGCACCTTTCCTTGCCCTGCCTAAGCCAGTGTCACTCTTGGTAAATTGATCCATAACATGTTTTTAATGTTTTCTCTCTCTGCCATTAGAAAGTTTATCTCAATATCTAACTTAACTTTTCTTGTTTAAACCTACTATCTCTTATCTTAAGCACATACCTCAGAGAATAGCTAGATTTCCACCACTTTAGAAGCTGCTTTTTACTATCTGAGCATGTTTTCTTTACAATCTTCTCTCTCTTGACACAGTTCAGTCAATCCTTCCTTATAGGCTATGTTTCCTAACCCTCTGAGTGATCTTGGTCAGGAATTAGTTTTGAATTATAAGAGGTCTTAAGACAAAAGAGAAAAAAAAAAAGAGTTTTCCAGGGTTTTGATTTTTAAAACATTCCTAAGCAATTGCTAATGGCCAATGCCTAATAGCATCTATGATCCTTGGCATAAAGATGTGATGAAGTCAACTATAAAAACCCACCTCCTTCCAAAATTCCCATATGGAGACGAGCTAGAAAATAGCCCCTCTGCCTCAGTGCCTTCTTGGGGTCTGCTGAGGCTGTCATGAACAAAGACAATAATCCCCTAATTTACCAGTGCAAAATGATGACAATGGGTTAATCCCCTAAGTGCTTCACCCATGTCACTGTAACAACCAGCAAACAAGCATGGAATACTCTAGCTGTTTGTATTTACTCCTTTCGCAGTTGCCACTGGCAACAGGAAAATTACTGTGTAAAAATCATAATAAAATATATATTGATTTTAATCAGCGAAGAATATATTGTTTTGAAAATAAACAACCCTAGCAGTAGAAAGATGTAATGAAATATATGAGCTTTTTAAAATTTCTTTTCTAATTTGCACAGCTGCAGTCTTCTATCATAGTGAACTAAAAGAACAGTAAATAATAGGCAGCTGACACTTAAATCATTATATATCTTCTAGTTTTCAGCTCAGCATCTGCTGCATCATTTCTCAGACTTCAAAGTATCTGGGAAGAAAGACCAAGGAAAAGAAAAATGCACCTTTTCAACTGAAAGCATGTATTTTTGAATGACAAAGGACTATAGGCCATATTCCATTGCTATTGCACAATAGAAGGACACTATGAAACTGTCTTTTTAATTTAAAGAAAAAGCTACCTCTACAATAGCAATTTGGAGGCGGGGGGAGATTAACAGTTACAGGAAAAAAGAAGCTTGACTGAAACCCCAGTGAAAATTAAAGTATCCATTTTTCCAAAAGAAATAATGTTCTGGTGCAGACAAGCTGTTTCAGAGTGTGATAACACCCTCAGGTACCAGTTCAGGGAAGCAGTTGTCTTTCCTGTGCTACGCTGATTTTTGGTGCAAGAGGAGAGTTCTGATTTCAAGAATTTCCTCCTTAAAATGAAAGCGCCTGATTTTTCTCATGCACGTATGCCAATCAGGGGAAAAAGACCATGGGGTAATAAAGCAAAGAGAAGATAAGACACAACGGCCTGAATATTTCTTTATTTATCATCCCTTTCATTAAAAGAAACTACCCAGCTTGTAGAGAAATTGACATTCCATGCATATCTGAATAAACCCATTATATTTTTCTAGATTTTCTCTATACTTGGCAGAGCTTCTATAAAGGACCATACAAGATGACTTTGTCCCCCATCATCATAAAAATCAATAAATTTTAGTTTAGAATCAGATCAAAATACTGCGGTTCAAAACAACCAGAACTGTAAAGTCTTATCTAAAGCCTCCCCTTTGTTGGAGAAAGTTACACAATTTTTGAAGGACTTTCAAAGCCTCGGTACCATATTTTAAAAGGCTGGAAAACTAAAATCCTACTGAAGCTGCACTTCTAACCACTAGACCCTCTCTGTCCATGCTGCCTAAGTGTTAGCTACTCCCTGCCTCTATTTTGGACATATTTAGCCAAGACCATTTTGCCCTTTCTACACAAGTGCCCCTTGGCTAACCATGGGCATTCTGTCAAGCCCTAACTGGTGCGATGTGTCCAGAAGTGCCAGTTTTCATTGAGTTTTAGGGAAAACTGATGAAGTTACCTTGAAAAGGAATAGGGATGCTTTTGCTTCCTCCAAACTGCCCTTTGACAAAGGAGAAGGGTACCATTGGCAGTTCTTCTAGCCAGACACAGAGAGGCTAGGTCACAGATGGAGCAAGTGCCTCTCTCCAGTCAAAACTGGTCACAGGAACTGATTTCTACAAATTAAAATCATGTCTCAAAAGCCATGCTTGTTTGCTAAAATATAGTTGGAGGGTGATTCAGCTGCATTAGGTGATTTCAGCTGCATTCTCCACATCCCACAAAACCATTTCCATTCTTTATACAGTATGAAGGCTATCTTGGAAAGAGGAAATACACTCAAGCCTTCGTATTGAATATTTTTTGCCTTGAATAAAACAACTGGAATGTGACAAGGACAGGCAGATAGCACAAGAATGAAGCCTGATCTCCAGTGTTACTCATTACTCTGGATCCTAGTTTAATGCAAATACATCTTGTAACCCAGGATTAAATTACTGTTTTTTTTTTTAAAAAAAATGCCTTTTCCCCCATATTTCTTACTGACTAGCTGTTTACTTTTCTTGCTTGTTTTACAATCCCCATTCACAAGCCCTGATTCTACACACACATACATGCACACACAAACACACACACATGCACAGACATAAATACCTCCGCAGGTGTGCATGGTACCCTTATCCCATGGTGCTATGGAGGGCTTTTGCTAGGCAGCAATATCTTTGCAAGGCACTTACTGTAACAGCACATTTTTCTGTGAATTTAGCCCTGGTCTAGGAAGCTAGTTAGGTGCTTTGCAAAATACTAGTCATGTTGCTTGGTTACAGCACACAATATTTAAGAGCTTGGACAAAATAGACCTAAGCAACCCTTTGCAAGAAATTGCCTAAAAAAGAAAATCAAGTTCAAGCTAACACTAAACCACATTTCTAGATTGATACACACTAAATCCCACAGAAGATAGTATTTTTGCCATTAATTTCAATAAAACAAGGTTTTCGTGTTACATGTCATGTTGACAATTTACTCAGTGGGAATGAAAGTTAATTTCTGAAAACTGTTAATTTGCAAATTGACTTGAAAACTGTGAAGCAAAAAGTCCATTCCAAAAATGTTTGAGGATTTTTTTCTCCCAGTGTGGCAGGACTTACCACTCCTTTTCTTGTGATCTGTCTTCCACAGTTAAAAAAGATGTTTGGAAATCGGAATTCACTCTTACAGTGCTAAATAAATGCCAATGATAAGGAATGTAAAATCTTCCATTTTGACAGCTTAATTTTATATAGTTAATTTACTACATTTTCTTTATGAAATATCAGTATACTACACAAATAACAGGGGTGTTCAAAACCATACAAATATTGATAAAAAACTTCTGTCTGTTGCTATGATACTGTACTCATTTTATATTCCCATTTTGGTTATAATAATATTTGCTCTGCTGTTTTCTACAAAAAAGGAAAGACAAAAAATGGGTAGTTTCATTTCCTCTCCTGTTTAAGAAGCGCTTAAACAGATTCATTACACTTTTCACCTTGCCTTTTGTTAGAATTACAGAGCTGGGGCATCATTTTAGAAATGAGCACTGGGTGTATTGGTTTATTGTTTTTAACCTAGTTATGAAAACACTGAAAAAAGAACAAAAAACATTTACGTATAGGCTCATAAAATGAGGTATACATGTCCTACAGGGAAACAGCACAAAAATGGTTAATGATGGTCCTAATTTCTTTTTCCACCTGTGCCCAAGCTGACAATAAAAAGCAGCTGGTAGGGGAGCCAGGTGTGAGACTTGAGTTGGAGGTATTTTGGTCTTGCAGATTAAGAAAAAAAAAAAATAGTACAGGGAGAACTACTGAGGAGGGAAGATAAATAAGGGACAGATAAGGTTTATATTTGTTTGTTTGTTTTTGTCTGTTTTTAGTCAATTCATCTGGAGCTCTTGCCCTATGGTTTGAATTAAGTTCTGAGGCTGGCTCTATATATTATCCTGCAGCTATTTTAAGGCAAGGTGGATTGATTCACCTGTTTCTGGAGAGTAGGTGATGGAGCTGCTTTAGCCTGAGAAGTAGTGTCTCTGACTACACAATTCTTTGTCCCTCTTGGGGAGGGGATGTGTTGGGGACTTTACAAATATATGGTACAGTTCTGGCTTTTGTATGTTTCACTCCTTTCTTCCCCTGCAATGGAAGAACCTTGCCTTTATTGTCCTCTTCAATGACTTCAGGAAACTCTAGAGGGTGAAAAGTAATAAGCAAAAGGTCTGTGCAGATCACTACAGGAATGAGAAAGAAGGAAGTCTGAGAGGGTGTGGTGGTCTTGGAGAGGAATGAGGGAGTCCTCATGTCTTTTTGCAGCATCTCAAAACCCTTTTTTCTCTGAACATATTGGTCCTATCTGTAGTTTCATTAGAGCCCTACAGACCTTTCCCCACCCTCTCTTACCCACGTGGGATCCCACTAGCTTCCTAGAAACCGGCTTGTCCACAAAACCTGTCTGCACTGCCAAAAAACTTGGACTTACTTCTGGTCCCTAGCCAGAAGGGAAGCAGTGGCTTTGGAGATAAGGGAGCTATGGGCTAACAAGTATCACAGTGGAGAAGTCAAGGCTGACCGTACAATTGCCCAAATTATATGATGGGGATATGCAACTCCATATTTCTTGTTGGATGGGCATTAGTCCTCCTGAATCATATTGATAGGAGGCATTGTAGGTATCTGTGATAAGCCCATATAGAGGTGACACTATGGATGTTGCTGGTGCTCTTTGGTAAATACAAAATTGAGATTTTTTTTTTTTTTTTTTAACAATGGGAGCACCAGGCAGTATGCAGGAGGACACTTAAACTACATGGGAAATAATCCTGGGCGGTGAGTACTTCAGTAGTAGCAGCGGGTTCACCTGTCAAATGGTCATACTTCCAGAACAAAGCTGCTGTCTAAAATGGAGAAATTTATGGTGTAACTATTCTGGCATAACAGTATTAGCAATGGGTTGTTACACTGGTCTAATTAAATAAATACTACTATAAATGCACTAGTGAATTTTCCTGCACAAACAAGTCTTGCAGAGGAAAGTGCAATATCTTTTATTGTTCCTCGATGAAAGACTGAAATGTGAAAAGAACAGCGTGTATCTGTCTTTTGAAAAGGAAAACTGCAGTTCTGAGTGTCCCTTTTCCTCTCGGCAGACACAAAAGACTTGAAGGCAAGCTTGTTGTATGACTTCTCTAGTGCTCTCTTCCCCTCATTTTAATTAACGCACAGCACAAAGGAGGAACTAAATCCTGCTTGTTTTACTCAAGCAAGTGATCCCATTGACTTGAATTGAGCTACCTGCAGGAATAGAAGGATTAAGACCTCAGCGTAGCAAATTAATTTCATTCTCTGTTTCAAATGCAAAATAGTTGTCTCTCGATTGCCAGTGCGATTTTTCTGTTGGTTGTTTAGCATGATGAGGTCCTGATTGTGTTTCCTGGGCTCCACTCTAACACAAACATACCCATCCTTGACAGAATAATTGGGATGGAAATGGAACAATAGGTGTTCTAACAATTATATTTGTATATATATCAAAAAGGACAGAAAAACTTTTTCATAGGGAATTTGTTGCATTAATTAGTTGAATCCCTGAACTTCTAGTTTCCACTGTGGTTTTATAGCTGTTTTCCCTTTTCTGTAGATAAGCTTTTGCTCACCTCTCTCTCGCACTGCGTTGCTGAGGGAGAGATACTAATACTTGATACGCATTATTTTACAACTGATGTGACTATCTTGTGAAACCACTTTATAGCTGCTCTCATTAGAATGTCTCCACTGAGTTCAATAAATCACTCACTGTTAACTCAGCTGTAACTGAGAACATATTTTGATCTGAAATGTCATTTTAATCTGTAACCCATTATTTTAACATACCTAATACTTATTTCAGGCAGGGACAGTATTCACATTTTATTATTGCTTTTATCTAAATGATTTGAAATATTCAGTACAAGGGATTGTTGCTATGTATATCAGAAGTCTCATAGTGTCTTGAAACTCTCCCAAACTAATTGTATGATGTATATGTTTCTTTCATAGCAAGGCTGAATCTTTCTAGAACTTCTTGATCATTTATTTGGTCTGCTACTAAAGGTAAGTTTTACCTTTCTACTGGAAAAGCACACTATAACAATTCTCACTAGGCCCATGATATAATGTCTTTAATTTTGTAAAAACGTGATTATAAATTGATGTTACATATTACAGAAAATTACTGAGAAAGGAAAGCAATGATGTTACAATGATGTATCATACTACAGGGTTGGGTTCCAAACAGAAGCATTAAAAGGGGGGAAAAAAAAAAAAGGTGAAACAAAGAAAAAATGTAATTTAGCAGAGCACAAAAAAAGTGTTGAAACTGTTTCTCTTTTTTTTTTTTAATACATTTATATAATCTGGCCTTCGTCACTTAGACTGTCTCAAAACCATATTTTTTAATGACATACTCTATTTTATGCATTTCTTGGTTTACAGCTAGAATCACTGTATGAGTGTCTTCCATCTATATTAAAACGTTCAGCCTTGAGAACTCAGAGATGATTTGAAAAATGGAGCTCATTAGAAGCAGCATATTTTGTGTAACCTTCAGAAACTGCAGGTACTTTACTCAGTGTTTGGACGTCAGGCTTACAGCTGTGTTTGCCTATGCTGATCCTCAAAAAGTCAGTATGATCCCTGGGGATGTGCCATCTATACCTCCAGGATTGTGACTGAAGAGTAAGAACTCAAAAGAGTTGGTATGCTTGTCTGAATCAATACTTCAGGTCTTCTTTCTTGAAGCTTTAATGTTTTTTGGTTTTGTTTTGGTTTTAATGCATTGCCAGTGAAACCCTCTTGGCTTCATTGTTGTGTTGCCCTGATTTGGCAGTAAGACTCCTTTGATGGAGATGAGCCAGTGCTCCCCTTACAAGATAGGAATCTAGGATGCCAAATCCTCATCAAGTTTAAAAAATTGGAAGGAACCAACAAATTAGCTGGCAGTTCTGTCTTTGTAGCAAGGAACATCCTGGAAATATTATGGGTCAATTGCAAAGTCAAAAATAGGATCTGGCTTAAAAACATTAGAAGCTCCTGTAAGGAGACATAACAAATATGATGAAATCTGGAGTCAAGTTGTGTATTTAACATATCAACTTTTTAGATGCATTCGACACAGTAATACAATAGATAAATAAATACTAAAGTACAGATTAAACACTTTTGCTCTTCAAAGAACTGCTTGAATTGCGGACAGACAGTGGTTAACCACAGTTGTTACAGGGTCATGGTGCAGACAGAGACTTGCAAGCGGGGTAATACAAGTAAGCAGAAAATATAGTATTGTCCTGTTGATATTTCACCAGGAATACCACGTCTCAAGTTATTTGCTAAAATGATAGCATAATTCCCCATAATTTTGGAAGATACCCAAGCAAATCTTTACTGCATTGCAACTAGCATTTTACAAATAAAATGCTCTGTAAATTAAATATTAATTTAAATGTGCTGGTTCTTTAATAATAGGATTGTTAGAGATCTGGCATGGCTCAGGGGATTAAAAAGGGTGTTAGACTTAAATGATTCTCAACATAAGCTCAGGCAATTGTCCTTACAAATCTATTGCCAACCTGCACTGCATATAAAAGTAAATAAACTTTTGTCCACTGGTTGTTAGGCAATCAATGTAAAGTGCATCTGACAGAGTTGTGGAGGACTCGCTGGCCATGTTCTCAAACACTTATGAGTATCCTGAGCTGAGAAACTACATATTTGTGAATAATAGGTCAAGCTTCCTCTACTCACAAGTGCCCTTTCAGTAGAGAATAGAGCAGGAATAGGATTAATTACTGGGGTCCTTCACGGATGCTTCATTTAGCTCACAGCTCACCACCTCTGACAGCAGTGTGACTGCACCTGTCTTTAACACAGGCTGTGCTGCCTTTTAATACAACATATGTGTGTGTTTTTAGAAAGAGATACAGTTTTGTTGCTTTAACTGCTTGTCAAAACAGGAGAAAATTTTATATATGCAAAAAGCAATATTGTTTCTTCAGAATGATGCTTAACTTTAATTTCATAGAAAATCAGTAGTACAAAATAAAAAAATAAATCAGAGGTTGTCTTGGGACTAATCCAGAGAAAAAAGTTAGATGCCTAAAAGTTAAGTGAACAAAATGTCTCTTGAGAATGACCTGCATTGTCACTGTAAAAGGAGATGTCTCAGGGTGGAATTCAAAACAGATGGCATGCTAAGCAGGAAAATGTCTAGACTTAACCAAAAGACATCTAAAATCCCATCATTCTCTAGAGCTCAGGGCCTTTTGATGTGCATAACGTTCTCTTCAAAATACAGGTTAAATCCTTTCTTTCAAAAAACTCTGTAGGATTGCAAATGACTTTTTAAAAGCTAGCAGATTAAGTCACTACCCAAGAAGTTTTGTTCCATACTTATCTAACTGCTAAAAGTAAAATCATGTCAGTCTTAGAGCACAGAAGTCAGATTTTGCATCTCCAGTGATTCTTCTGATCATTATATGTTAAAACAATCTTTTTTCCTGCTATTTTCTGCCTCCCCAGTGCTTTGAATGGCTTCCAGGTTTGACCTGGAGCAGAATACAGCCTTCTGTTCAGACACTGCCTTGCAATCCAAGATTTGAACTCTCTCTGATATGTCATTGAATCCAGGCCAGCGGGATGGGGTATCCCTTCCTAGTTGTTGCAGAAAGAATCCCACCTTCTTCTAGGTGTGTTCTAGAGAAGACATTTTCAAGTATGCTTTCCAAGGATCCCGATTCATTACATGCTTTGGGACTGCTGTAAAAGCTCCTTTGGGATGTGCATTCCTTGAAGGACTCAGCAGCAGAGAGGAATGCCTGCTGTCTGGCTCCCAGTCAATCTTTGGTGGAGGGAAGAGTCTGAGCTGCTCAGAAAGGGCACTGCTGCCTGTCCTCACTTCAAGCAGTTCATTGAAGTGTAAAAGTGAGTTTTTAATCTCAGCCCTGGAAGAAATTGAGGGGTTTAATCTTAAATTCCACTGGTACACACAATACATTGCAAGAAGCTACCACAGATCATGCACAAATAAATTTCAACTATAGTGAGTGGTATTCTTTCAGGCTGGTACAAAAAACTTTCTCAAAAATACAAGAGAACATTTGAATATTACAAGTGATGAATGTGAGAGAGAAAGCAAGAAAAGTTTGGAGAGGTAGAGAGATGGACACCAGAAATATAGAGAGTCTTGTGTTGGTGGATGCTCAATGGACAAGAGGCCTCTCCTCAGTAAGGTCCAGTAAGGTAATAAATTCTGCTTCATGTAATGCATGCTGAATCTAAAGAAAACCGTTTCTAATCATGTGGTTTGAGGAAAGTCTAAGGAATAAGGAAAAATGTGTAGCCATTTAGATACATGTGATGGTAGGCTTGTATTTCTAAATGATATTGGAAGATTTTCCTCAAAAATGATTTATGGTGAAGGTGTGTGGTACATATCTATCACCCAAATAACTAAAAGAGATTCAATTGTAGCTATTTCAGAACAAATCATCTTGAACATGATGAGATACAGTAAAATTTGTTACAAATGAAAGGAAGAAAAAGGCAAGCATGTAAATGTGCTCATAATATAAGATTTATTCTTCATAGAGCTACCTCATAATTCTGCTTCCCTAGTAGTTGGCTAAATTCATTTTGGTAATAAGATATACACATCACATTCTTCTACTACTTTATATTTGTTCAGTTCATACTAAGACAAATATTCAGTACTGATTCTATTCATTTTGCATTCGATTAATTCGTGTTTTCTCATATCAGAGTACAAATACAGAGGAAATTAGAGTTTGAGATAAGACTATCAATGTCAGATGGGTTAAAGAGCTCGTATTTAAAATGTTTTCTTGCTTTGAATGGCTCCATTACAACTTTCAACATATGAGATGATGGAGTTTTTGTCTCTAGACAGACTGCAGAGATGGTTAGAATTTGAAAATGGGATGGTAATCAGTGTGATTTTTTTAAACATAAAATCAATTCTGTTGCTATCAATTCTCTCTTTTCTGTGTCTCAAAGGCAATTAGGTAAGTGATGGTATATGTTTTAACTTATTGATATTTTAAAGGTGAAGTTGACTGACTATCCCTCTTTTTTAATTGCAGCAAGAATATGCATATGCAGCTTTTCCAGTTTTTAGAACAGGGTTTTAAACACAAGCTTCCTTTCAGAGGAAGTGAAGCTGATGTTTAACACCCAAACGTGGGCATCTAGTGCCATTTCAGATGCTCTATGATGTATGCCACATCCACGTCGGGTTGGCATATATGACGCAAATCCTGAGAGGCTACTTCATTTTGAGATGCCTGCTGGAAGACAGCTTGGATGCATACTCTCATTTTTATACTTTAAAAAATGCAGCCCTACCATGATTACAGACTTCTTAATCTGAGAACAAAATAAAGAGCATTGAAAATGGTCATTTGTTTTATGGCCAAAGGGGCATCAAACATGACTCAGAGGAGAGGTGCTAGATAGGAATAGTTAGCTGTAGGCATCCTCCTGGTTGACGTGGGTGATAGCCGTCCTCACCACTACAACCACAGCGACCACTATGGCACGTTTTGCATTCATGTGTTTTCTGGGAAGGCACCCACTGGGGCAGGACTGAGGGAAGAAAAGCAGGCAGTACCAGGGCTGTACTCAGCACAGTGCTGTCACGTGCATGCTCAAGTTTCCAGAAATCCCATACAGCAATTTCTCTATTATGCAAGTAGAAGAGCCAATGTTATGTGTCTGGTCATTTTTCCTTCCTCGTATTCACAGTAGTAACTGGTCAGTATCATGACAGTCAACATTTACCAGGTGTGGCAATAAATAAATAAATAAATAAAATAAAAATTGGACCTTATTTATTATTAGTGGAGTTAGTAATTATTTCTGGAATATTTGCAATTGATAACAGATTTCTGTTTCTTAGGACACAAAATAAGGTTATCAGTCACAGTATTTATATACCACTTTTCTGGAATAATATCTTAGGACTTCAATATCATTAGCATTTACAACAATTAACTTTTATAACGATATATGTGACAGGTCAATATGAATTTGTATTGACAGCATGAGTAACAACCAGGGAGAATGTCTGAAGCTTTCATTCAAAAATAAATTGCTCTGTCTTTTCCCAGAATCTTAATGTCAATAACTACCAAAACGTTTTTGTATGGATTATTATTTATAATACTTTGTATGGGTAATCTCTGTGCTTTTGTGCTCATTTTTCCTTGAAACAGGACACTGATACCTAATGTTGACACCTGCTGTGATTCGCTGGATTATTCTGCTAAGAAAAGTATAATGCTAAATAATTTACAGTATTTTAAAAAATATATGGTATATTTAGCAAACGATAAGCAAAAAGCTTCTTGTGATACTCCCTAGGAAATTTTCATTTAAAGTTGTTAAAATACAGACAATAAAGAGACCATCTCATTTAACTTCACTGATTTGCAAACAGACTTTAGGCACTGTGTTACATCCTACACATTAATTTGGTCTTCTAAAATATTCATGGAGCTAAATTAAGTATTTGAAGTCATTTCCATTTTGAGTCTTAATATGAATATTAAAATCCCAAGGCAACTCAGAACTTGCATATTTAAAACATCTTTTAAATTTACTTATAACTTCTTAAAAGTATGATAATCTGTTGGGTTAGATCTTGGAACTTAAAATGTAAGTTGTTTAATAATATGACCTATATTTTAACAGAAAAAAATCTGGATATATGGTTGGTCAGTTTATAGATTAATCCTATGAATCTTTTGCTTTCCCTGTTATAATCGCAAAGAAATTCTGCATCTGTCTTACCTATTATATGCACCTGGCTTGTTGTTATTGTTGTTTTTTTCCCCAAAGAAAATATTGTATTTTACAGAAGATTTTTTAATTAAATTCCCAGCTGAAAATAAGGAGGAATCAGTACATGGGCTTCATCAAGGTCCACTGACAACAGGAAAGACAGGTCAAGCGACATGGACCAGCTATCTATTTGGTCTCTGCACAAAGTGCACAACAGACCTCTTTTGTAAGACTGTTTACTTTAACTTCTAAACAATCCAAACAATCTCACGGCCCAAGTAGATTTTTAGGTCTGTAAAAACTATATACATATCCGTTTAAGTTCAAAACTATTTTTTTTTCAATCTTGGCATGAAAATATCTTAATTTGGGCATTCAGCTGCCTCTAACATTTGCTGTAGGACAGCGGATGTAAGCTTTGAAAAAAGATACTAAAAATTATATGAAAATTATTTATGTGTACCTTACCCATACTCCAGCATGATTTAAGGTGATTTTGTTGCATGCCAGTAAAATCCCAGCACTGGGAAGTAGTGTGCAGCATTTGTTGTGTTGGTAATGCTGGAAGACCTCGTAACAAACCTGCAGGGCAAATTCTGACAAACTAGATGAGATCAAGGTGACAACCCATTTCCCTGTATGATGAGTTTCTAGACTTCTACACCTTTCGGAAAGACGGTTGAGAACAAGATGTGGCAATTATCTATTTATTAATCTCAGCAAATTATGCATATCCATGACTTACAAAATTCATTTCAGACTTTTGTGGTTTATACCATAGCACTAAAACTATTTGTTGTGAGTCTAGAAGGTTAAAGTAAATTTCAGCCTAGTGGAATACAGTATAGTTGTATATAAGATATACTTTTTACAAAAAAGCTTAGGACAAATAAAAAAAGATATCTTCTATGAGCAAATGCATGCTCTTGTGTACATTACACTCCTGAGTCCAAAAGCACAATACAGCATCAGATTTGGCTCCCTTAGCCCTAAACATCTTCCAATGCTATTCCAGCAGGTTTTGAACCCTATGCCAACGTTTAGGACTCACCATGCCTACCTTAACATCATTCTATTAAAACATCATGCTGCTGGGCTTTGTCACAGCCTTCCCAGTGTCTCAGTGTCTCACTTTCAGTCAGAGCTGGATGCACTTGGAAGGAAGGATGTGGTCAGAGTCCAGCCTTGTAAACACAACATGTCAATGAAGGCCAAGAAGACATAAGGCAATGGAAGTACAACCAGTCCTGCTTCACTTCTCCTTTCTCTACTACATTTGCAATGCAGTCAGCCTCTGCTCCTCTCTCACCTGAGCTCCTCTCCCTAAGCAGCAGAGGGTTAATTGAGTCTTCCCTGCAGCCAAGGCTCTGAAAAATGGGGAGTCTGCTTTTTGCTTAACACTACAATCTTGTCTCTGCAAGCAGAAATCCTGCTGCTGTAGGAACAGACAGATTTGAAGAACAACCTGATTACAAATAATATCTTCTCAGCCCAAGTCTGAAGTTCTTTTCTTCTTCCAGCAAACAAAAATGACTATATATTTTGACCTTTCAGAAGTTAAGTATCCCAGGATGGATTAAGAAAGAAATTTATTTAACTTTTTTACCCAAAGATCTCATTCCCTGCATTCTTATAGTTTTTGAAATTAGTAGGAGTCTTTGAAACATTTTAAAACTGTTTTGTAATAAATCTGAGAGTGAAAAAGAGTGAAATAATTTTTATCATTTTCATATTATATTATGCCCATTATATTTCATTACATTTTTTTAAAACTCGCACACTTGTTCTCAGCAGCATCTAAGATGTTTAACAGGGTAGCCTCTAGTAGCAAAGTTGAATAAAGCACAGAGATACCATACGCTTATTTATTTATCTTCTAAGCTCAAATGGACTAGCAATGAAGTAATTGCTGACAAATTATGTCAGTATGGGGGGATGTGGGCATGCTAAGTCTTCAGCATATTATGAGGTCTCAAATAACAGTGAGTAATGTGCTTGCAAATGATACTTCCCACTCTCGGTGGGCCAAGGAATTTTGCAGCAAGAGTGCCTTCCCAGAGAAAACCATTGATGTTGCAATTTTTATTCGTTTGTTTTCAGGATGCTTTCAGGAATCTCTGAGGAAATCATTAACAGACTGCAGAAATCAGCTGTCACTTTAAATGAAACTTCTTGCTCTTTTTCTCCTCTGTAGGGACCTATACAGTGATTTCCATTAAACAAGATCAGCTTTTAGCTGTTCTTTTTATGAAATTCTAACTAAAAATACAGAAACAGAAATACATATGAATATAAGTTACTGTTTGTTTCCTTTCCCTTTCATCATTTGATCAGGGGATACCATTGAAGCAAGTCTTATTTCAGTAACACGTTTCAGCTTCTCTATTGAAACTTAGTGTCAGATTTGCAGAGATTTGAAGCATAAAATGTAAATAGGCACCATTTTATGTATGTGATTTCCGCCTTTTTCTGCATTACTAGTCTGTTTCCTAGAGGAAGCTACAAGCTACCCTGCTGCTAAGTCATTAATGAAGTTCTGCTATGTAATTATTCAGAGGAAGTAGCTATGGGAGTGATGTCTTGCAAAGGTATACACTGCAACTTGCTCTGTTCCTAAACTTTGGTGTTGGTGTGAAATGTGTAATTCAAGTGCAAGTAATTATCCAGAAAGATAATTTTGATGCAGTGTCAGAGGTTAGATGGCTATGGTGGGATACAGGTCTGCTCAAATTTTCTAGATGGGTGTCGTGAGTCTTATCCTAATCGGGTAGATGTGGGTTTGAACTCCCAGAGAGACCCCTCAAGTTTCCTACATCAGCACTACGATTTCTCACCCCAGTTGGCTACCTAAGAATTGCCTCCCACATGTTCTGCTTCTAACTGCTGACACACTGGTTATTCCAGGAGAAGTATTTGTGTTATTACTTAACTGCTGATGTTCCTAGCACAGCAGGAATGTGATCTGTATACGGAATAGCAAAAATTACATGTTTGAGGAGTGATATTGGGTAACTATTGTCTTTTGTCTATTCAATCACAATATGTTATAGGAAATAATATATCTTTTTTTTTTTTTAATTGTAGTTTTCTTTAAATTCTCATTGTAGCTAGTTATGTAAATAAAAGGTGAAACACTTTAGCACAAAAAAATTATTAGGTATTAAGGACCAGAACATAGTAGACAAAGGAGCATACATTCAGCCATACAGAGGCACATTTCATAATCTGAGGCTTTCACAGGTGAACGGTAAAAATATACACAGAAAAATCTTATTTAACCAAAGTTTTCATATTGCTCAGATCCCTGAAGACAGGCCCATCTAGTCAATTCACTCTAATCAGCTATTGAAGAACTTTCTCCCTGTGAACTCCTTACTAAATTGTAGCATTGTTTACATTTTACATGCCTGCAACATTTCTTGCAAATTAGATCTAGCAAAGAACGTTTGGTTCAGTCAAACATATTTCAGGCACCTGAAAGGTGCTTGTCAGCTGATGTTTTGTTCTGTCATACTTGCATCTTGAGGTTCAATGTTTATGCTTCTCATGAGGGATTTCTTATTAGAATGGATATTTGTTTGTATGACCTTGTCTAATCGCAAGTGCAGCAAAGCATGTGTGAGCAAACTGATTTGTGGGCAGCAACTACTTGTTATTTCTGATTTATAAATGCCTGAGACACTTAATTAGGAAATTAAAATGCCATCTTATGATTTGAGTTGCCAATATTGTAGACATTCATGAATCTCAACTCTGAAAATCTGGTAGTAGCTTGGCTAACCTTGACTGATATAGATAAGCAAATTATGACAGATTTATAAAAAAAAAAAAGCAAGAGGAAAAAAAGAATCTGTTGATCTGAAATTTAATTGCTAAATGATAATTTAGATAAACGTTTTCCTAATCAATAACAATCAAGAATATCTTAATAAAATAAAACCATTGGAAATAAAAAATGCTTTTCGTTTTGCAGTGAAAAATTAACTCAACACATGAACCTTTATTTTTAGTAAACACAAATATCAACTCATTTCACAGCATGATACTTGGATCATCAGGAGATGTTAATCCGTTATCAATATGGCACCTTTCTCCTAACAAACTTCACAATGCACATATCACACCAGGAATGTGTAAATCATTTCATGCCAAGAACTCCCTAATCTGCTCTGTCCCATCTTGCAAAACCTTTACAGAAATTACTCTTTGGGTACTGCATGAGAGGATTTGAAGGAATCCAGCCATAATAGAGACAGAATTGTTGAAAGTGTCAAGATATTTTTATGCATACAATCTTACATGCTTTGCCTGCTGTAGTCCTCAATAGATCTTAAAAAATTCCATCTGCTTTGATCAGATTAAAAGAGTCCATCATGCCTCCTTTGCACTACCTTCCAGTTAGAGTAACTCAATCTCTTACTAACAGAGTGTTTCATTTAAACTGATTAAAAACTGTGTGAAAACATCACTAACTTTAAAGGAAAGAAAACCATGCAACTTCTATAATACATTAACTATGATTATTTGATATTACTGAATGATTCCACAAAAAGTTACCTTATGTTAACTAAAGCTAAAATTCCTCTTTTGAAACTGTACGGGGGAAAATCAAAGGAGGGCTCATAACGATAGAAGGTGGCAGCATGCCATTATTCTTTCTGTTGTCATTGGCAAGAACACGATCATGTGCCCTTTAATCTTCGTTAGTCAGCCTGCTGCTCATATGGATAACACAATCAACCACTTCTTTCAATCAAAGGAATAGGAACAGAATTGTCTGCATTGAGAGAGGTGCCAGGATTAGACTGGACTTATGAAATCTAGCTACTGTGTGTCCCAAACTAGCACGTAGTTGTAAGCCACAGAGATAAAAATATTCTGTACTTTGCTGTACACCTAGTATAGTCTAGCACAACAAATCATGATGATAAAAACAGCAGACAAACAGATTAAAAAATAGAGGGAAAAGATTTCTTCATCTAACTGCTTAATTTAAAGGATATCAGTAGTGTGGCACAAACTGATTTTGTAGGCAATAGCTTTAACTTATTAATATATTTTATTTCATACCTCACAAATGTAATGCACACATGTTGCATTATTAATAGTAATAGTATTACTAAAAAACCCCACAAACTTATAGACTTGATAATTTCATAGAATCATAGAATGGTTTGGGTTAGAATATACCTTAAAGATCACTTAGTTTCAACCCCCCTGCCATGGGCAGGGACACCTCCCACTAGAACAAGGTTGCTCAAAGCCAGGTTGCACCTCCAGGGATGGGGCATTCACAGCTGCTCTGGGAAACCTGTTCCAGTGCCTCACCACCCTCTGAGTCATGAATTTATTCCTTACATCTAATCTATATCTACCCTCTTTCAGTTTAAAGCCACTGTACTCCCTGAGAGAGCCCCTCCCCAGCTTTGCTGTAGGCCCCCTTTGGGTACTAGAAGGCCACTATAAGGTCTCTCTGGAGCCTTCTCTTCTCCAGGCTGAACAACCCCAACTCCCTCAGCCTGTCTTCGTAGGAGAGGTGATCCAGCCCCTTGATCATCTTTGTGGCCTTGTTCTAATACTTTCATGTTCTAATACTTCCCCTACTAGTGCTGGGCGCCCCAGAGCTGAACGCAGAGCTCCAGGTGGGGTTTCACGAGACCAGAGTAGAGGGGAAGAATCACCTCCCTCACCCTACTGGCCATGCTGCTTTTGATGCGGCCAGGATACGGTTGGCTTTCTGAGCTGAAAGCGCACATTGCCAGCTCTTGCTGAGTTTTGTGTTGAACCAACATCCCCAGGTCCTTCTCCTCAGGCATGCTTTCAATCCATTCTCTGCCCAACCTGTATTTATGCTTGGGTTTGCCCCGACCCTTGTGCAGGTCCTTGCATTTGACCATTCCATTTATTCGACTTTACATATTATTTTCTTTGTAATTTTCCTAACGCTCAGTCCCATTTATGTCTGCTGTACATTTCAAGAGAGCTAACAACAGTTTACTTGTAAATTCTAGGAAATGTTTTAAGATTCTTTGTCCCTTTTTTTACTCATATGATTCTCTTTAAATAGTAATACCAGAGTAGTTGACAACTGTCAATGTAAATTCTTGTCAACTTAAAAATTAGTTACTAATTTTTTCAGGCAGTGAAATTTCCTTGTCAATTCTGTGTTTTTACTATCTTTTTTTAATATGTTATTACGTTATATCAGGAAAAGGAGATTATAGACAGGTTCAGAGAAAGGACTTCAGTGCAGCAAGGCTAACCATTGAACTACTAGTAAATAGAACAAAACCCAATACTAAGACAGGGCAAATATTTCTGAAGAGGGTTCTGTACAATTTTCCAGAACCTTGTAAGAACATTTATAATCAAGATGAATTATGTAAATACAATCTCTGCCCTAATTAAGAAAAGAATACCTCATACATGCCCTTACACAATTTAAATAATGTGTGCAGAACGTCTTCATATTTATGTCACTGTATGCAGAGCTAATCATACTCATACTAAGTATTTTGCACTCCCCAGGCTCTTGAGTGACTCACTATGGAGTAATCTAATTTTTCCAGGAAGAAATTTCACTAGAACATCAAGTCAAGGAGTAAAAATGCTTGTGATAGCAGAGGTTTCATATTTAAATACATGAGAGCATTCATAAGACCAGACATTTAATTTCAGAAGTAGATAAAAATCTAGCTTAATTTTAAGTCTGTTCATCTGAGATCATAGGCACTCAGTCTTCTGTGAAAGCTTGTCTGTATTACAAAAACGCATTCATTCCTTTAATGACAGCTGGGTAACTTCATGGGTCTCTCACTCCCTCTCACTAAAGAGTTTTGCCTTACATCTTTATCTGTTATGGATTTAACACTGATACTTTCAACACTTCACTAAAATGTTTTTACTAGTACTCTGTCTAGTCTAATTTAAGAATGTACACCATCTCTACAGTGTGACAAATCTCATTCCCTACAGTTTTTTTTCTGGGTAATCTTCCTGAACTTCATCAATTTGTTTAGACTTGAATAACACTTTGTACGGATTTCAGCCAGTTCAGATATTTAGAAATATACGATTCCTCCATTTTGATGACTCTATATGCCATATATAAGAATATGTAAATACATATATGACTATAAATTGTACAGATTTGTAAATTATGTTTACCTAGTAATTACTTAGATACTACTTAGATACTTAAGAAACAGCCTAATTTTTCCTGTGATACAAAGAAATGATCAGCTAAGCCTAATTCATTGCACTAGATCTCAGTGACATTTCCTTGTGAGGAGTGCCATACTACATTGGAGATAGAAAGTGGTAATATTTACACCAATACTTAGAAGTATCATCAGTTAAGTGGCCTGAGTTTCAAGTAAAGGTAGCCATCAACAGGAAATAAATAGGGAGCTGAACTTCTAACACATGCTGTCTTTCTTGGCTGCTGAAGAAGGGCCATCCAGGATTAAAAGACTTCCTTTCATAGTTTTGGAAAAAAGGATGGCTGAAGCTCATGGCACTCAGCAGTTGATAAAAGCAGAGATGGACCATACATTGCTAAATGACAAAACAGGAGCATGGAGGAGAACAGAATAGGTATGTCTGATTAAAAGCCCAGGCACAAGAAGGTACCTTTCTCCAGTCAGGCATATCATCCATGTAACATGACTGCATTAATAATTAATAATCAAATAAAATAAAAATTTAAATCCTATTTGGTTTGTAATCAGAAAACTAGTTTCTTCTTAGAAAAATTAAGGCCAAGCCAACCTTCTTCATTTTGCACTTCTGCAACTGATTTTTTCTATCAATATATAAAACCTTTCACTTGTCATTATATAATTCAAACATTAGTATTTCAGGACACTTCTCCTACTAGTCAAAGTCACTTTGAATTCATATCCTGTCATCTTCAGTTTTTGTAGCCCTTGCCAGATTTATATAGTTTCCAAATGTGGTAAACATCCCCTCTGCAGTTGATACAGGACATTAGCACAGAGTGGTGTCCAGCCTGGCATAGGTCTTTTTGGATCCCTTCCTAATATATCCTTACAGTCTGACAACAAGCCAACAAAACCTCTCTTCTGAGCTTTATTTTTGCACCTAGCTGTGCAGCCACCTTGCAAAGGTATCATGTAGGTCCCTAACTTCTGCGTGAAACTGCCATGTGAAATGGTGCCTAAGCCTTTCAGGTCATAATAAATCATGTCTGCTCTTTCTTCTTGCCTGTTACCCTGACATAAAGAGAAATAATTTGGTTTGACATGATTTGTACTGGACAAATCGATGACGACTGTTACTTTTCATCTTATTTGCAATGAGTTTTCAATACTCCAATACTTTACAGGACTTAGTTAAGCTAAACAGTACATAGTTTTTTGGCCTTTTCATGGTACTTCTTTCCCCTGGTTTTCAAGGATTAGCGCTATTATTGCCCTTTTACAGTCTTTTGGAACTTTATCCATTCTGCATGGGTTCTCAGATACAAATGCTAATGGCTTTGAGATAGTTTCATTCCGTTTCCTGAGGCCCCTGCTGTGAATTTTACTTGGCCGAGCAAATTTGAAAACATCTCACAAATCTCTTGCCTTTTCTTTTCCTACGCTATCCGATTTTTACCTCTAATTCCATATATGTTAATTGTGTTAAGCAATTAGGCTTTTTAGGGAAGACTGGGAGAGAAGAAAAAAAAAAAAGCCTCTAACAACGCTGGAATTCTCAGCATCTTCCACTCTTGGGTATCCTTTCCTTTTCTTTAAAGATCTTTCTTTGCTCTTCTACCCACCAGTAAGCTTACAGAATATCTTATGCCTCCTAATAAGTGTTTCTCATTTTCTACTTTTGTGATTTTTTATCTACAAGTTCATGCTATTTTTTTTTCAGTGAGTCCCTCCCTCCCTCACAGGGAAGCAGATCATTATTTGATCTAGGAAAGTGCCTAATTGGTTGCAGGGCAATGTAGAGAGAACCAGAAAACAGTTTCCAATCCAAAAGTCAGCCCAGTGCACCTATCTCTGTCAGCACTGCTCCTATCCCTTCTATTCCCCTCTATATTCTTCAACACTATATGTTTCTATGTCAGTCCTGTTGATCCTTCCTCACAATGCTGGATGCATCTTATCTGTTTCCTAAGGGGGTCTGCAAGCAGATGCATCCATCCTGACTGCAGGTCCTTCAAATCAAGGCCAGGAGCTGAGTAAATGAATTAATCTGCTTTCCCACAATTATCATTCTGTGGTTCCTGTACATTATCTTCTACTTTCTCCCTTTTGAAAGTGTTATTTCCTACCGCATTTGAATAATTTTACCTACCCGACTGTTTTATCCCATTTTTAATTTCTTTTATTCCCTTTATTTCATCTGAGTCTTCTTGGTAAAGATGCACACAAGTGTACCAACATCCCAAGTGGGATGTAACTTCCCTGTTTTGTCATGATTCTGACCACACGTAGTACATGAATTATTCAAGAACTCTTACTTCAAACCATACATCCTTCTCCCAGTTAATCAAAAATGGCTTTTGATTTTGGGGGACATTTTTTCTCCAGAATGACTAGAGGGACATATATTCATTCAGATTTTAACCTGATGTTCATCACAGTGATTTCTGTAAATCCTCTATTTTTAGAGTACTGTTTTGTTATATTATTAGCAAACCTACAAAAAGCTCCCAAGATGACTATACAGATATTGAGTCCAAAGACTGTCATGGATAGATTTTTACATGATGCACGTCTGTGGCTTTTTCCTTTCCAAATGCATGTCTGAGAGATTCATTCGTATAATGCTAATAGAAGTGAATGAAAAAAGACTACATTTAAACAATCAGAATTTCTTGATAATACTAATGGAGAAAAAAAAAGGCTTTATAGCTGCATATGCAGTAGTTTAGAATTTTAAAGTTTAATTCTAGATCTTTGCAGTAAAACAAATGAATAGAATAGAATAGAATAGAATAGAATAGAATAGAATAGAATAGAATAGAATAGAATAGAATAGAATAGAATAGAATAGAATAGAATAGAATAGAATAGAATAGAATAATCTTGTATCTTCAGGCATTGTAATTGGTCACAACTATTTTTATCTAGTTTAGGGTTTTGGTTTTAGAGTTCTGTTAAAGTTCTGTGCAACAAGATTATTTTTCTGTTACCCTTCAAATAAAAATACTGTAGTGTGTTAACTTCCCACAAACTGTGAGGAAAGAAAAATATTAGTTTTAAAATAAATCAAATCTTAGCATTGCAGAACACAGATATCTAAGTCTTACTGATGATAACATTATGACCTAGTTCCACTCAGAACAAGTACTGGCAAGTGAAAAATATGTGGTAACATCTATTATATTGCACACATCAAATCAGTATTTGTTAACTTGAGTTTATCAACATGTGCACAAGATTTGGTAAGACTTACTTGGAATGTGAGAAAATACAAAGAATAAGATGAGGCTTATGAAAACAAATGCAATAGAAATGAAAAACTAACTTTCATGTGAAAGTTCAAAAGTATGCTAACAATAAAAAGTCCGTTTTAGGTTGTATACCAGTCAGAACTAGCATCTTGTAGAATACCAGTTATTAGAAACACATATGACTAATAAATAAGCATTAAAGAGGATGAGGTTTCCTTTTTTTTTTTTTCTCTTTTCTTTTTTTACATAACATAATATATATATATAACATAATTTTAATGAATGCACACTCAGGCAGGTCAAAGTTTTGTCTAGGTTGACAAACTTTCAAAGTAATTTTATAGCTGTGGTTTGAAAACAAAGTGTTCAAGTCTATAAGTAAATATCTCCTTAGGAATTATAAAAATGTAGTAGAATTATTTTTAAAGTGATTAACAATATTTCCTTTCTGTATTGAAGTTGTTGTTCTCCAGTACTTGCAAACACATTCATCTAGTTTTCCTTGTTACACTAAACATCTTACTTTTTTATGTATCCTTCTACCAATCTAAGAATGAAAAAGGTATTTTTCACCTCCTGTTTTTTTGTGCCTTTTTTTTTTTCACCTTTCCCTACCAATGCTGGTGACTGCACTTATTCATTGCTATTTCTCAGTCGGAAATTTTATTCTGTACTTTCCCAGTGTCCTAGCTTGCCTCTGCTATTGTTTATATTTCCAATTGTAGGAACTGATCTTGCACGTACCAAGGTCATTGGTAGACTGGAACTGACTTGAGTAACAATGGAGTCAGGACTTAGAAAAAGCAACAGTCTTGCATTAAAAAATATCTAAATTACACTAAAATGTACTCTTATAAACTCTTCTGGAGTTGAGGGGTTGGCAGGAAGACATACATGGTCAAAAATAGACTCCAAATGGAGAAATGAGAAAAGGTGGAAACAGTGATGGAGAGCAAAATGGAACAGAAAAAAAAATCACAAAGCAATGAAGAAAAGATAACGAAGAAGTAAAAGTAAATAGAACTGCAGAAAGAAGGATAGGAGGGGATGTAAAAACATATTATAAGCAAAATATTCTATTAAAAGTATTCTGGTTTAGTTAACAGTAAAAGAAAACAAGGTATTTTATTTATAACCGATGCTTTTATTTCTTATTTTTATTTTTACATCATCCAGTTTAAATAAAATCTAGGAATCCTAAACCAGCAGCCTTTAGTTCAAGGAATTTTGAGAAGGAATTATTTTGTTTCTTGGTTGTTTTTTGTTGGTGGTGGTGGTTTGTTTTGTTTTGTTTGTTTTGTTTGTTTTGTTTGTTTGTTTGTTTTTGTTTTTCCCATCTGAAATACTGGTATTCCATCTATAAACTGTTCTGATTTGATAATGTTCAGAAACCAGAACTTAGGATTGCTGAACTTAATACTGACCACAATTACATTTTATAATGAAGGTGAAATTTCTTATCATGTAGCATCTACAATTTTCTATATATTATACATATATATATACAATATATATACATATCTTATACATGTATATACACATAATATATATACATATTATTTATCACTTTGTGACTTATGAAGAACTTACAAACAACTTGTTAGTACTTTTATTCTGAAATGCATATTGATACTAGCACACACAGTGTTGCCAAGGTAGCCATACTAGCTGTAATGAAGAAATCAGTCACACTGAATGAAAGTCGAAGAAGGCAATTTTTCCAAATGCAAAAAAATGTTAATTTTCCCAATACAAGGGTGGCCGTACAACTGCAGAAAGACATCACTTTCCAATATATGGATTAGGAAAGCTGTTCTGAGTAACTCTGATAGTAAGTCTTTGTTTTGAATAATTCTTTGGTAGTAATGATACAATGAAAGTCCACTTACTGTCAAATGAAATCCTGCAGAAAAAAAAATAGAATGGTTAAAAAAATTATAACCTTTAGCTGTTCGCTTACAGATAATGAAAATACACTTGAATTATAGTCTATTGATTACTCAACTAGCTCACCCTAGTTCACTTTAAGAATGCTTAGGAGAACACACTGCTGCTAACATGTCTCAATGGTAACCTTTAAACTGCTTGAGTTAAATTTACAGTAGGCCAGCTCACCATGCCGCTATCTTCAGACTGAAAATAAAATAAATAATAAAATAAAATAAAATAAAATAAAATAAAATAAAATAAAATAAAATAAAATAAAATAAAATAAAATAAAATAAAGCTTTCTACTAAGCAGCACCACCTCCCATCTCAGAAGATATATGTAGACACCAAGGACTAGCATGTACTTAGTTAATACCTATAAGTAATTCAGTAACTGGCATGCCAGTCTGTTTTCCAAGGTCCCAGCCAGTCTGCTAGATTCAAAAACCCTGTTATATTTATTTCTCAGCAGCAGAATACATCTTGATTTATTTTATGCCAAGTACTGCAGCTTTGAAAGAAATGTTTTTTTTCCACCATCCTCCTTAGCATCCTGACAGTGAGGTCACTCATCAGAAATAGGAGTTCTTACTTTGAAACAGTGAGTCAGTGAACGTGAAATTTGAGACTGCAGTAACAACTAAGATAGTGAAATCTGATGATGATTCTTTAAGACATATATGCCTATAACTTTTTCTCAGATGTGATAATACTGGCCTCCAAATGACTCCCTTTCCTATCTAGTGGCAGATATATATATAGCTAATGATATAAATGTGCATTTGAAATATAACATATTTTATGTATATCTTGGTGAAGAGATTTGTTCCATAAGTAGAAAAAATAAAAATAGAAATAAATATAAATTTAAATGTACAATAAACCAATATAATAATTTTCTCTTTATGAGAGGACTTTATAGATACCATAAGGCCTTTGTAATAAGATTCAGCCCAATTTCAAACCTCACCTATCTTTAATTAAGGTAAATGACTTACTCAGTCTCCCTCTGCAATTCATTTCCAGCCATCTTATCTCAACTAGTTTGGCCTCTAGATTATATGATTATATGTCAATATATATTGACGTTTTTTGACTGAATCTTTAGCTGTTCACTTCCATATGATTCTAATGATGCCTTGTTTTGCTGTGAGGTCAATCCTTGCTTTCATTTCCAGACAAACTGAGATCATTTCTGCAACCATTCATAGTGTACAGCACTTTCTATTTCAAAATGGATGGCTAATGAGCAATCTTTTGACACAGTTATTTTTCCTAAATGGTAGTGTAACCTTGACAATATTTTTTTGCAGCATATTAGGAATTAGTCTTAATAACACTGGATTAACACTTGGACCTTAAGAAGTAGTGTAAATTATATGTCTTTTGAACTCAAATGAAATAGTTTGTATTCACTTCATTAACTAGCCTCTTAGATATGAGGTATAGGCTCAAATGTACAATAAAATACTATCAGAAATTGAAAAAAAACATTATCAGCATCTTGTAGGAAAGAAAGTGAATGACAACTGTGCGAACAAAATTAGCATTTAGTTGTCATTTTGGTGGTCATTTTCAGAGACCACTCAGTTTTACCACATATGAAAAGACAATATTTAAACTATGGCAATAAACCCATCTGACAAAATTTTCTTTTTCAGATGTCCTTGGAAAGCATCCCAAATCAGGTTTTAAAAGATAATGGAGTGAAATAATTGTGTCTGCACCCTTCTTTTTAAACAATACATGAATTTTACTTGATTCTTAGAAAAAATGTACTATATACACATTGCCTTTCACATGGAACTCAAGCCTGTACAGCTCTAGAAGAAGACGACATTTCTGCACATCCTGGGCAGGCCACCAAAGTTTCAGAGAAGAGCAGGATTCAGATGTATTTCTGAACCCATAATTTCTAAATGTCTGTTACTACCAGCTGCATGCTTCACACCCTCAGATACATTGGCCCCATTCTGAAGCTCCAAATTCTTCCCTTTCACAGCACAGGGAGTTCAGGTCACTAACCCAGCCTTCTTGTACACCAGTCATAGGTAAAGATGTCTAAAAACTGCATATTTGGGACCCCTAACTTCAAACATCTAAGCTGTTTACTGCCTACAGCCTTTTCCTGTAATAGCATTTCTTTTCAAAATTTGTAAAGTCCTACCATTGGAAGCTATTTTGTGAACTACGTCATTACAGTAACCCTGTTTTTCCATTTACTCTTTCAGGAACAGTGCCAAAATATTTTCTTTTCTGGAAACCTACTTGTCTAAGGAAATGCATGTTTTGATTTATATCTTATGTTTTATATTTTCGATTTATATCTTAGGTGTTGACACTGATAATAAATAGGCTAGCGTTGGTCCTTTCAGACTCACATGGATTATAGAAACTACATTAAATCTTGGATGCTTGCAGAAGTTAGCAAGTCTGCCTCCTGTTACTGTCAGATCTGTTCCTCCCAGAAATCAATAAAGGTTTGAAGAATGTATTTACCCTGAATGTGCACATGCAAGTTTATGAATGAGAAACTGTTCTAATTTAAAACCGTGCCTGCACACATGCCACGAATTATTTTTAGTAATTACTACAACATCTTGGGCAGAGGCCTAAAAAGCACTTACATATACTTGTACGTATAAATCCTAAACAGATTCTCAAAATCTTTTCTCAGTTTCTGCATAACTATTTAAAACTTGCAGGTGCCTGATGTTTTGAGATTAAATGTATGCCTAGAAATGCAATAGTCTTAGAGAGCTAAATAATTTTGCCTAAGCTTGATTGTGATCAGAAGTTAAGAACTCCTCTGTGATTGTCCAGGACAGGCTCAATCTCACAGGCAGTGAAAGCTGGATGCAGACACTGCACAAAATGCAAGTGTGGCAATTCTTGTCTTTTGAAGTAGGTAAGTGGAAGTGGCAGACTCTCACGCATTACATCAGTGAATAGCAAATTGACAAAACTACCTGCCTGGTGATAAATGATGGGATCAGGTTCCTCACAAAACAGAGTGACATTTTCGTGTAAAACAATCTCATGGTCATATGGTTCTCCGAGGAAGAAACTCAATTACCTTTTTATGGTGTAATAAACTTTGAAGTTCTTGCTGCAATAGCTGCCACCTCCTCAGGAAGAGAGATGGAAAGCATCTGCTCTCAGAATAGACTAGTGTTTAGGCTGACTCCCTGAAGACAGTTCAAACCCCTCAGGGAAAGGATGTTATTCAACACAACCACCTATTTCTTTCCCAAATGCTCTAACTTCTACACTAGCATGTGAAAAAGTAGCATAGCATTGGCACACACTTCCATAACAGGAAGGAGTGGCAGTACCAACAACTCTGTCTCATTAAAGTCCTTCTGCTGTACTTTGAGAAGGGGTTGATTCTGATCACGTGTGTTAGGTTTGTTCAGCGCAATTGTAATCGATTAGGCTAACAGGGACACTTAACCTAACTATGTCTAATACACACAGGCGGAATTCAACCTGCCAAAGTTTATGTCTGTAATGTAGGTAGTCTACCCAGGAGAAATTAGAGGACATCTATTACATTCAGTAGAGAGACAATTGGCCCAGTCAATGGATTCTAGAAAGCTATTCACATCATCCTGGGGTGTACACACATTTCAGCATCTGAATCTCTCTCCACATTCTGTCTTCTACATTATCTAACTCCAGAAAGACTATAATTAGGTCTATGACACCTAGTTCACACATAGGTCTAAAATTAAGATAGACTGCATCCTACCCTGTCTGCATTAAAATAAATAAATAAATAAATAGAAAAGACACATCCACATCCATGCACCTGGGGTTGCCTGATAACAGGGATATTTTCAGTTGAAAAATGTCCTTAGCAGGTGTACATATCCACAATGACAAAGACAGAGAAGCCAGGGAATCAATAGTACCTATTGAGCAGACACACTAAATACAGATCTTGAAATAGAAAATCTTTGATTTCATAGAACTGTACAAGTTATGAGCCTACCTCCATTACATTTGTTTAATGATTACCTTCTTGGCTTGGAGAATGGCCCCAAATTAAAGACCAGCTTCTCATTCATCTGACACTGAATTTACTCTAATCAGAGTTAGATAAGGCCAGTGCTGTTAACTGGCTTAACACCAGGTTTTCCAGCCTTCATTTTCTGTCTGTGAGAAAAAGTTTTTCAAGTTTTCCAGAAGATTGCTGACAACTCTTTTAAGGCTTGAAAAACCAGTCAGTGAGACAAGTTTGGTGTGATGCTAATTAGCAATGATAATTAGTGCTTTATAATGTCTTTTATCTTCAAAGAACCTAAGAAATGCTGACTTGGCATTAATTCTCACAACATCTTCTCTAACCTTGCTGAGTATACTAACAACTGAGCAGCTGAATAGAAAGAAAAGAGAGGGAGAGAGAGAGAGAGAGGGAGAGAAAACACCTCCATTTTTTTCTGTGCTCTGTAAGATTCACATAGACACACAGCTCCTGGAATAGGTTTCTACTATAAAGAGAAACTGTCCATATCTGAAGTTCAGACAGAGACTTAAAAACTGATACACCTGTCATACATATTTATTTACAGTATTTATCAAAACACCAAAAAGTTAGATGCTGCAAAACTTGATTTAAATTTATAGATATAACTTCAATCTGTTGACAACTATTCTTTAAGCCTGGTGTTCCAGACACTTTTCCATCCTGTTTGTAGTCCATCCAGCCTCTCTATTCCTTTCTAGGCTATGGATTTGCTATGGGAAACTATGTCATAGGCCTTGCTTAATTCAAGGTAAATGGCACCACTGCCTCCACCCACTACAAAGAACCAGTGGTATCATAGAAGGCAATCAGTCAAACATACTTTGGCCTTGGTAAATCTACGCTGCCTGCTCCCAAACACATTCTTGTCCTCCATATGCTTGGAAACAGCTTCTATGAGGTTTTTCTCCATTATCTTCCAAGAGACTAAAGGAAAGATGACTGGCCTAGAGTTCGCTGCAGCGTTCTTCCAGCTCTTTTCAAGATGGATATAACATCTGCTTTTCCCACTCATCAGGGGCCTCCTTCAATCACCTTGACTGTTCAAAGATGATAGAGAGTAGCCTTACAGTGATATCAGTAAGATCGTTAACCTTTCCTCATAGATAAGCTTTTCTAACCCCCTTATCATTCTTTTGATTTCCTCTGAATTCTTTCCAGTTCATCTAAAGCTTTAGAAAAACATACTGACCAAAACAGGGCATAGCGTTCCCACTACTGCATACCAGTACACTCCAAAACGAAAAGCAACATTGCACTGTTGACAGATGCTCCACTTTTTGATTCATGATAGCTCCCACGCTAGCTAATTGGAGACTGCATTGAAGAATGGCAAGGCAAAACAATCATATTTCTGATTCATAACATAGTGCTCAGATCACCAGGCAATGCCTTTCTCTCAGGAGAGATTCAGGTTTCTAAGATCTGATGATTTATAGCATCCATCATGATCAGAACGATAAGACTCAGTGTCCTTGACCAAGAATTTTTTGACACAGAATTACCGCAGATGAGCTAATAAATAACTCACTTGTTATATTAGACTCATTCTATATGTCTGCCCTTCCATAAAATTTAAAAATCTTCCTCAGATTATGTCACAGAACCATTTTTAGCAGCTCTGTTCTAATTAATGTTGCATTTAGTGTTAAATACTTATTCATAACACTGAAGTATCTCCACTTATAGGGAATATTTTAATAAAATTACTGATTCTTCCCTTATTATGGCTACTGATAAGTGCTCTTTTGTTGAATTCCTCTCTCCTTACCTGTCTAAAATGTTAAACCTGGGGAATTAGGTTTTTACTATGTATATTAATTAGAAATAATTTCACTAGCATTTATAAAGAAATTTCAGTGTTTTGGCAGTTTTTATATTGTATTGTAATTAGTTTCATATTATTTTAAGGTATTAATACTTCCATGTTTATTTTTAAATAATGCATTTGTAAGTGTAGTACTACTTGCAAACAAATATGAGATGGTAATAATTTAAACAGATTTTCATATTAAATAAAATAATGCTTAGAAAATTTCTCTATTTAAGATGTAGAAGCAAGGTCTACACTGTTTTATTGCTCCCAACCTTCTACCCTCACATGATTTCTCCAGCAGTCATATAAGAAATGATCTGTATCCTATTTTGTATGATATTGAAATAGACTGATACAAGATCACCACTTTTTATGTTTTCTTCCATCTGCATGTGAGATAAACTTGATAAAGAGCTGCCATCTGAAGGACTGTCTGCATATTTGGGACATCCTGGTTCTATAACCTTCATAATCACATAAAAGCCATCTCATATTTTCAAAATCATCAGAATGCTTTGAAAATATCAGCCTTTAATTAATTCTCTCTGTTTAATTCTAAACAGTCTCTCCAATTATATGTTATTGTATCCATCTTTGATAACATCAGAAAAAGATATAGTAAAATCTTATCAGAAATTAGTAAGAACCAGGAACAGTTCTTTTCTTTCACCATTCAACAACACATTTACAAATCCTTTCATATAACCATAGCATAGGATTGGAATCTCTAAACTGTAGGTAAACTAGTTTCTGAGGCAACTTAAATCAGTTAAATCGCCCACTTAGATCACCTACCTCTATAGCCAATGATCTAACTAACCATTTACAGATCCAATCTTCTGTACAGAAATAAAGTGTCTGCCTGGCTTCTCCAAAGATAAAAAAAAAAGCTGCCAAGAACATATGTGTAGGATACACACATACTCTATACTTCTGTGTATCATATGGGTTGTTTCATTGCTTTGATATGACATGGAAACACGTCTGATGAGGAAAGTGGAGAGCAGCTGAGTTCCCATTTACACAATGGATGTCTCTGCCCTGCTACATTTTCTTTTTTAAAAGACATTTTCTCCTGAGTTACATATGAACTATTTTTACCAGTGAACTGATTTAGTCTCTGTTTTTTTCTTATTTCTAAATGATATGGCACACTGGAACTAGAAAAATTAAGTGTAATTTTGTACTTCTTCATCATTCACAGCTATGTCTGATCTTAATATTTAGAATAGTTAGCAACACTCTTTTCTTTTCTTGTAATGTAGCTTTCCTATATTGAAAATAAATGTAGCACTATTACTGGAAGACTTTCCTGGCAGGGAGTTTTTCTCAAGGTACTTTTCACAGATAAGCAATAAATAAATAAATAAATAAATAAATTAAAAAAAAAAATCTTTTTCAGACATACATAGGAGGGATTCCATTTCTTTGTTCTGTGAGAAAAGTCAATACTTTATCACCATAGCAATGCTCACTCTTAGCTTAACAGTTTTTGTGAGGAGAGAAAATACATGCACTGGTTTGTCATGGACCAAAAATTATTTCAAATGGTCCCCTAAGAAATATAGCACTCAATCTTTTGAGAATCTTTTCTTGTTCATGGTATTAAGAAGAGAATAGCAGAATTTTGAAACCTTCCAGGGTGCTAAAATTCACTGAAATCTTCTGCATGATCTAAATTTGTTTACTGTTAGTATTTTTTTCTCTCTTCATATATTTAGTTTTTCCTTCAATACAGATGCAAAAAAAAATATCCCCCAGAAAATTAATTCACTGAAGAACCTATTATGAAGGAATTTCTGTTTTATTTCATACTGATTGGGAATGTGATGATAATTACTTTGGCAAAGAAAGGTATTTCCTTCATTCTACTTCCATTCTTCAGTGTAAGGACCTGACACCTTACCTAAGAACAATTTTGGCTTTTGTGCTATTGGAACCATGGAGGGCAAACCTTTCCCAAAACCAGCATTCTTTCATGAGATTTTCTGGAGAAGAGAAAAAAAAAAAAGAGAGAGAAAAAACCACCATTCACTGCAATCTTTACATGTTTTGTTTAATTAATGCTCACTGGAATCTAGGGCATATAATGCATGTGAATGAAAGTGGACTGTAATTAAGAAATGTTTGCAACAAACACTCCACTCCCATTGCTCATCATTATATGGATTACTAAAATACGCTGAAAATATACTCCTTTTAACTGAGTCCACAATAACATCATTAGTGCTGTCTTTTTGAGTTGGCATACAACAACTTTCCTCATAATAATTGGCAAATCGAATACAATAGACATTACTCAGCAATAATCTCAGTATCAGCAATTTTAGACCCAAGTTACTGAGTGCTGAACACAGTCTACAGCTTCAAATCGAATTTAAAGGTTGACAAGGTTGTGATATTATGTGACTTTAGAGAACTCCTTATTATAATAGTGCATTTTTTATGTAGGAAACCTACTTCTTTTGGGTTTCTGAGACATCCCATAAGGACTGATATCCATCAAAGATCTCCTCATATTCCATACAATCACTGAATCACAGAACAGCTGAGGCTGGAAGGAATCTCTGGAGGTCATCTGGTCCAAACCCCTGCTCAAGTTTGGCCACCCAGAGCGGGTTGCCCAGGACCATGTCCAGGTGGCTTTTGAACATCTCCAAGGAGGGAGGCTCCACAACCTCTGGGCAACCTGTGCCGGTACTTGACTGCCCCCAGAGTAAATATGTTTCCTGATATTCAGGTGGAAACAGCTTCTCTATTTCAGTTTGAGCCCATTGCCTCTTGTCCTGGCACTGGACACCACTGAAAAGAGCCTGGTTCCATCTTTTTTGCACCCTCCCTTCAGGTATTTACAGACATAGATGAGATCCCCCTCCTTGAGCCTCCTCTTTTCCAGATCGAACAGCTGGGAGCTCTTCTCCCAGCTCTCTCATTCAGTCCCTTTATCATCTTGGTGGCCTTCCGCAGGACTCTTTCTAGTATGTCCATGTTTCTCTTGCATTGGGGGGATCACATGTCTCGACCTGCTGGCAATATTTTGCCTAATGCAGTCCAGAATACTGTTAGCCTTCTTAGCAGCAAGGGCACACTACTGACTCACATTGAACTTGACGGCCACCAGGATGCCCATGTCTTTTTCTGCTAGGCTGCCTTCCAGCTGGGTTGTCCCTAGCAAGTACTGGTGCCTGGGGTTTTTCCTACCAAGGTGAGGACTCTACACTTTTCCTTGTTGAACTTCATGAGCAGCTCACCTCTACAGCCTGTCAAGGTCCCTCTGGATGGCAGCATGGACCTCTGGTGAATCAGCCACTCGCCTCAGTTTCATGTCATTTTACCCAAGACATGAGACAAAGAAAAAGAAATCATGAGATTATCACAGCAAGGGAAATGATCACGGGATTTCAAGTCGTAGGAAGTATTTGGGAAACTAAGGGAATAAAATAAAAATAAAATTTTATTTAGATCAAGCTGTTTCAGTAGTATTAATATATCCTAGGAATATAAAAAATATAATAATAATAATAAAAAAGCAAAAGCTAACAAACTAACGGTTCAATTAAAAGAGAGTTATAGAGCATCGCTGAAACACTCATTAAAGAAACTACGGAAGCTATTCTATGACTCGGACTGTGGTAACCTGCCCATAGACGTAGGTGCCTTACTACCTGGGCTTCAAAATTAAATAACCTACTAGTTTTATGTGGCCTTTGAGAAAGAGGAAGCTTTTCCTCTGTGATTTTGAAAAGTATCACTGTATCCACAATATTTTGATATATTCTCCTGGGAAGTTTTGGTTTACAGCCCTTTCAGCTACAGTAGGTAATAGGATATAAGTCTCTCATTTCTTTGGCAACTGTGCTAACCATTAGGTTACTCTATGAAAGAAAAGAGTGAGCTCAGCTGAGTTCTCCAAGTGAGAGACTGTTGGCACTTACTTTCAAGTAAAAGCTTTCTCAGGCACTCAGTGCTGTTCTATAAACTTTATTCTCCTAAATACTTTTCACTGCAAGTGTATAAAATGATAAGACAATGGAAACCATAAAAGCCGCAAAATACATATACTATATGAGAGGATGGAGTAGTCCTCTCCAGCTTTGGATATAATGTCTTTGGGTTGGCAGTAAAGCCCATCTCATCTTTGAGGAGGGACTCTTTAACAGGGAGTGTAGTGATAGGACAAGGAGTGATGGCTTTAAACTAAAAGAGGGTAGGTTTAGATCAGATACTATGAAAAAAATCTTTAGTCAGAGGGTGGTGAGGCACTGGACCAGGTTGCCCAAAGAAGCTGTGGATGCCCCACCCCTGGCAGTGTTCAAGGCCAGGCTGGATGGGGCTTTGAGCAACCTGGTCTGGTGGGAGGTGTCCCTGGAAATAGATGATCTTTAAGGTCCCTTCCAACCCTTCCAACCCATTCTTTTATTCTGTAATTCTATATTTTGCCTGGTCACTACTAGAAGAGCATTTAACACTGCTGTTAATAGCATTTAAATAAATATATTTAAAAAATAACTTCACCCAACCTGCATAAAGAGCTAGGAAATGATCCTTGAAGCTAGGGGCAAATGACATCAACCATCCTGTAACTGCATGGTTTAATGCTGACTGCTTGTTGAGCAGATATGTCTTGGATGGAGCTAATCCAAGAGACAGTGGCCAAGCTAACAATTAAGTAGCATGCTCAAGATCACTCTGTGACCCTCTTTTATTTCACCACAGATTTACAAGAAAACATAAGTTAATGCTTAGTTTTTCTCAAAGTTATCAAAATCTTACACAGGCTTCAAAAATTGTTAAGAATTCAAGTTAGAAAATTTTTAGGCTTTACATTAATCTTTGTAAGCCTATTCTACGGTGGGTTTTGTTCGTTTGTTTGTTTTTAAACTAGCAATCCTACCTGGAATAAATTCAGAGAGTTCTGGTTCATTAAAGGACAGGTCTAGTCAAAGCATGACCTTGTAACCTGAAGACAGCTATACCAAATACAGTTCAACCCATTCAAACATTCCTACAGGGATAAGCTAATGTACTAGAGATGTGGTTTTCAACCATTTCTACTTCTGGAAGCTTAGCCATTTTTCAGTAGCATACAGAAAAATTGAAGCTTATTGACAAATAATTGCCCGGCTTTTCTTAATTTCCCATTTTACATTCTTATGACAGAATTTACAGTTCCCAGGAGTCTAGGTGTCACAGGTTAAAAACCACTAACTATGCTGGACAAACCCTCTACCCTCTATATCATCCCACAGTATTTTCACATGCACAATTTTCACCTACCTTTCTTTTTGATTGAAATGAAACTTCAGTTTGATGTGTTTTTTGAATTCAGTTGGCCTCCTGTTTCTTTTCCATTTTCTTATGGAGAAGGTGTTTCCTTCACAGCTTGTTTCCAGATGGTGGCTGAATTTGTCTCTTCTTTCCAAGGCTTCTAAAGTTGGTAAGAGAAAAGACAACCGACAGATGTGTGTAAGATAAAAGCATTGTTTTCTCACAAACATGGAATATTAAAATTACACAGGAACCTATATTCACAGAGCTAGATTTTCTCCATCTATAAAATATCCTCTTTTGCATTTGATTTATTCTCAAAGTAACATAAAATAACAGTAACATTTATTCTGAAAAGCAACTGAATAATGAGTGAGCTATACTGAACTACCTCCATTTGACATTTATTCCATTATTTTCACTAGTTCTAAGCCCAATAAAGTATTTTTGCAACAGTTTCTTCCCAGTCTTCTTTTAAGAGCAGAAACTGAGATTTTTCTATGATGAAGACATGTCACTTTCACAGGAGAAAAATAAAGAAGTACTAGCCATAATACAATATGAAATCTACCTGACATTTTTAAGGAATAAAGATGTAGATGCATTTTAAAAATATGACCTGTTCTTCACAATTTAAAAGGAAAGAAGTGGTTGCTTATTTGTCTTAATGGGAGGTATTGCTAGGGAATTCAGTCATGAGGGAGATGTGTTCAGCAGCAGTGAGTTAATGAATCCCAAAGGGAAACAAGAAAAGGGCAAACTCCAAAGAACCTACCACCCTGAGGAAATTGTCCTAGATGAGTTTATCTTCCAATGAACAAGGGAAACAATTTTTAAAGAATTCTTCTTTTTAGACTGCACACATAGGGCATTTTATCATCATTTCTGATCATGCACAGACTTTCTTTTAAATTTATTACAAAGTATTGACTCAGAAATGTCCTTGAAAAGATATTTTATTTCTGGAGTTTAGACCAAAACTGAAGTAGAGTCAACATCCCCTGCAGAAAGAACACCCATCCACCTACTAGGATTCAACCTGTAGCCTAGGCATCTCCTCTAAATTAAGTATCCAAGTTTAGGATCAGCTTCTGAATATTGCTAAGGCAAAGATAGAACCACAAAGGCTGAACTTGAAAGATGCTCACTTTTGTGGATGTTCACATTAAATGCCCCATTGTTCCCTACTGATATTCTTATGAAGAAATAACTATTTGCTCCCATCTTGCTTCCAGGTGTTCCTAATACCACCTATTTATCTGGCCATCAATGTCCTAATTGCATTTGGTCATTTAAGGAAAGGGAGAGGCTATTTTGGATGAGAATGTACATCTTCTTCAGTAAATAATGTTTTACTGATTTTGTTCCCATTTAATGGCTAAGCACTCATTCAGCAAATATTTGCCCATGGGAACAGATTGGCTCATGAACAGATCAGGTACTCTTCTCCATTAACCTTTTGGGACAACATGCTCTGTTGTTCTCTGCCTCTGAAGTGACTGTCTGCAAGATAAACTCATTGGGAAAACTCTATACAGCTACAGACAGAACAGCGTTTCAAGGGCTTCTAGGGCAAACTTTCCTCCAGATTACTTGCCTGAAAGCCTCAAGATCAGTCCAGAAAGCAACAAGGACGCAAATATAATAATTTCTTTTATCAAGATGTTACTTATGTATTTTTCAAGTGATTCAGGCAGGGTCCTCCTTGAGATATGAGTAGAATCAAAAAGTCCAGTGGGATGGTTTGAACTTTACCCCTGAGCTGAGCTTCTTGGTGTTTGTCTGGGTTAGAGAGCAACGCAGATGATTGCCAAGCCAGGAACAGTAGGCTTGCATCAGTTGCAGGATGCATGACTCACCCATTGGCAGAGCATCCTGACTCAGCAGGCAGAGCAGGAATGGTACTGTATCCATGTGGCCACACACAATCTGGGGCTTTTTGGGGATATGGAGTGAGAAGTCAGTGGTTCCCTTTCTTCTTTGCATTCCTGGACAGCTGTTGCACAATTTGAGCTGTGGTGGTATTATAATACTGACCTTTTCAGCCTGCTAAGGTGGAACAAAGCTCTTGAGTAAGGTGCTTTCAGACTATGAAATCCTACCACTCAGTGGTACTGAGATGACTAGTTTCAGACAGTCCAAGACAGAGTCTCAGAAAGTCCGTGTCAAACTTGCATGGGACTAGACAAAGGGGTTCCCCACAAAGGACTGTCAAGAGATCATTAGTATCCAAATTATCTAACCTTTCACTGTTTACATCATCAAAATCCATTAAAACAGTCTGCTCTGGGACTTCATAGGTAACTTGTGTTTTCCTCTCAACCATGAAGCAACAAGGATTGGATCTATGGGTTCTGATGTCTCCTATCTCATAGTCTGCTGTCATCTGTGGGATGACAGTTGCAGGGAAAATCACCTGAAGCATTTTTATCCCAATGGCAGCCACACAGTCAGATTTCAGCTTCCCAATATCTCTCTTATACGTTGAATCATCTGCTGTGCCCATAAGGCATTTCAAGAGACTGACTGACCGTGCTGACAGAAATCTGATATGTCAGCCCACTGATTTGAGATCCATCCTCAAAGTGTATTCATTGCAATGGTCAATATGGGCCAGGTCCAGCTGCCTAAACATGGACACCTGCCTGCCTCCAGCTGCCACTGAAGAAAGGTAAAAATCTCTCATGGAATTTGAGTCAAACCTGTTGGTCCAGTGTACCACATATCGAAGGCCTCCTGAATCCTCTAAGGCTTCTCAAATTACATTTATCAGTTATGTTTGAGTAACAACTCTGTGCTTCTGACATGAAACCAGAACTAGATAATCTCATTCCTGGCAAAGATTGAGTCAGTTCTTTCAGTACTTTTGCAGCAGAAGGGCTGGTCTCCAGCCAGATCTTGAACCAGTGGCATCTCAGGCTATCACTTGAAACATTTAAATTAAGATTAGAGCTGAAGACATGACAGAATCCTGGAAAGTATGTTATGAACAGGATTCAAACGAATATGTGAAACCAAACACATTCACTGTTTTATAATTTTGCTATTTCCTCTCATGTTTCTTACAGAGAGGATACAGTTAGCTGATCTGTCCCCCTCTCTGAATGGAGCACTAAGCACAAAAAATAGTGCCTAGAATAGGGGAGAATCTGGTCTTTACATCTCTACAAAGGACTATAGAGTTCAGATCACAGGGCTCGCTAGTGACTCAGTCAAATTCAGTTTAAATGAGTGAGAAGCTGTATCCAATTGCAACAATTATTGTATGCTTCAGCAAGAATTGCCCGTATGTGTCATCTCATTTGGAAAATAGATTCTTCAGGCAGATTTCTTCATCAACTCAAACTCCGATTGGTAAGACAGACTTTCTTTCATGGCAAAACATTCCAGGAAGATGATTTTTGTTGAAAAATCTTCCATTCATGATATTAGTTGTAAGACTTCTCCTACAAGACTAAAATGTTGTCTTTATACTATAGAAACCAGAAAAGTATTTTACTACTTTTAGAAGATCCTGTAGTCTGAATGACCCTCAAAAATGTTTGTGGATTTATCCTTTCTAATACCAGACTTTTATTTTAGGTCATAACTGGCTCCACGTACTTCCAGATGGCAAACTTGCCCACCTATCACCTGAGTCACCCACTGGCTGTTGAGAGTCAATGGCAACTATCTACCTGATTTGGCACCGTGTATTGGGTTTCTGTGGCAAGGTTTTGGTTGCAAGGGGCCACAGGGGTGACCTCTGTGAGCAGAGCCCAGCAGCTGCCCCATGTCAGATCAGAGCCAGCTCCAGACAGCTACAAAAGGGACCTGCTGCTGGCCAGAGCTGAGCCAGGGAGCGAGGCTGATTGGGCCTCTGGGAGAGCAGATTTAAGGAAGGGAAAAAAACTGCTGTGCAACAGCAGCTGCAACAGAGAGGACTAAGAAACAGGTGTCACCAAGGCTGGTGAAGAAGGAGGGCAGGAGGTGCTCCAGGCAGGCAGCAGCAGTTCCCCTGCGGCCTGTGGAGAGGCCCCTGGTGGAGCAGGCTGTCCCCCTGCAGCCCACGGGTCCCACACGGAGCAGATCTCCACGCTGCAGCCCGTGGAGGAGCCCCCGGTGGAGCAGGTGGATGTGGCCTGGAGGAGGCTGCGGCCCATGGAGAGCCCCCGCAGGAGCAGGCCCCGGGCCGGAGCTGCAGCCCGTGGAGAGGAGCCCACGCAGGAGCAGGGGTCTGGGGGGAGCTGCCGCCCGTGGGGGACCCGTGCTGGAGCAGTTTGCTCCTGGGGGATGGACCCCGTGGTACGGAGCCGTGTGGGAGCAGTTGTTGAAGAGCTGCTGCCTGTGGGCAGCCCCCGCAGGCTCAGTTCGGGAAGGACGGCATCCCGTGGGAGGGACCCCACGGGGAGCAGGGGCAGGGAGTGACCGTGAAGGAGCGGCGGAGATGAAGCGTTAGGGACTGACCGCAGCCCCCATTCCCTGTTCCCCTGCGCCGCTTGGGAGGACGAGGGGGAAGAGGGTGGGTGGGGGGAACGTGGTTTTAGTTTGCTTTTAGTTCTTACTGCTCTAGTCTGTTAGCTATAAGCAATAAAATACATTAATCTCCCTGCACTGAGTCTGTTTTGCCTGTGATGATAATTGTTGAGTGATCTCCCTGTCCTTATCTCTACCCTTGAGTCCTTTCCATCATATTTTTTCCCCCTCTACCTTCGAGGAGGGGGAGTGAGAGAGCAGTTGTGGTGGAGCTCAGCTGCCTAGCTGGGTAAAACCACCATAGATCTTCAATTATTTGCCTAAAATTAGCTTGGAAAAATTGGGACTCTAAAATGTTTCAACATGCCAGCTGGTTAAACTGTTGTTGATTCTTAGAAAATGAACTGCAACCTGCAGAGCTGAAATCAGATTTGGAAAATAAATAAACAAATAAATAAAAATCCCTGTTTTTCTTCTATGTACTTAAACAAAATAGACAGATGAAGCACTCTTTTAGTTTCACCAATTCTTGAAAGAGCTTTCCATTCTTGTCCCCATCATCAGTCTTAAATGGAGTACTTTAATTAGGATCTCAGATACTTTTAAAAAAAATGAAATTAACATATTTTCCCCAAATCAGTTGAACTAATCTAGTTTGCAACTATACTTCTTTAATTTTATCAAACTGGCTGATCCCTCTTTAGGTTTCTAATCATAGAATCATTTATGTTGGAAAAAATCTTCAAGATCATCAAGTCCAACCACCGAGTCCTATCACTAAACCATGCCCCCTAATGCCACGTATTATTAACATTTTATGAATCCATTTCTCTGTCTCTTTTTAATCGTTTCCTGTTGAGTATCTTTTTTCCCCCTTATTATCTCCTGACAAATTATGTTGCAAGGCATGTCTTTTATGGTTTTTCAAAAGAATTCATGCATGTTAATATTTGTGAGCGTTAGCTGTGTGGTTGATAGACAGATAAATGACTTTGTGTTCCCTAAGCTTTCATAAACGAACAAGAGGGGAAAGAGGAAGATGATGAAGGATAGCTCTCAGTCTGACATGAAGCTGGAATACAGCTGGAGATTGTAGCTGGACGCAGATGTCAGGACATTCCCCTCCATTCCACAGTTTAGATTGGCTTAAGTACCATTAATATAGCAGAAAGGAAGTCAAATAAGCAAATAAAGAGAATACATTTGTTTTTCTTAAGAAGCCTTCTAATCTTCTTTTCCAAAATGTACTATTGGCTGATCCATCTCTTCCTAACATTTAAAGCTCTAAAAGTTTGGCTGTCTATTCAGATCACGACTAGAAAAGCTCAGTCAACACTTGTTCCTTTTGCTACACTCATAGTGAACTATTCACTTTAGGATTATTAAAGGAATTTATAGGCTAAATTCAGTAGAAATCAAGAAGCAAGGCTAAAACTTATTTAATTACTAGAATCAAAGCTCCAGTCTGCTTGTTTGCTTACCTTTAAAATGACCTGCCATAAAGCATAGCTTCATGTTCATAAACAGATTATGGGGAAATCTTCAAAGAAATAAGTTTCTTTTCTCTTCAAAACTTTTATACTTTCTAAGCTACCCAAACTATTCATTTCCAAAACATTTCTAAAACATTAGATTGGCTACTATTAAGCACATTCACTTAAAACAAATTTATGTTATCTTCTATTACCAAATCTCCATAGCTAAGTAACTAATATAACTTAACTTTGAACTTGGGTGCTTTCAAAAACAACTTTATCAAACATCCAAGACATTCCAACTTAATAAAAATATAGCTTTCCTCTCCTCTCTAGACATTAAATATGCTTTTAAAGGGTAACTAGAGTCTTTCTGATGGTAAACTAACTGCTATTTATCAACATGTCCATCATTTAATTCATTTAATCCAAATAAAATAAACTTCTTAAATCTGAATTTTCCCTGAGTGGATTTCTGCAAACCCAAAAATCCTGAGTATCCTTAATATTTACACAGAGCTGTTGTTGAGTACAAAAATTCAGAAGGTCTTGAATTTTTTTAGAGCTAGTCTTGGTCTGTTCTTCAATATTATGGAAAAGCCTACTCCAGGAGAAGAATAGCAGGGATAACCTTATCTTTACATATATCTAAAAGATTGCAATAATAAAAATTTATTATGAAATCCACAGTCTAAGCATAAACATATTAACTGAAGTTCAAACAAGAATATAATAAGTCCCTGTTTTCCTCAAAGCACAGCAGAAATAAAATTCTAGAAATTTGTGAGGTAAGAAGATCTAGTGAAAACATTTAAGGACTTGCATCTGACATGCATCTAGATCAGCTGCCCAGACACCTTAGTGCAACAGCCCCAAAGCAGTTCCTGGATAAAAAAAAAAGAAAAAAAGAGGGACTGTTTTAAGTGCAATGGGAAATTAATACGATAAGCAATGGCTAGCAGCTTTGAGTAATTAAGGTCTAAGGACTATACTGGGATATGGCTTCAGATGAAATTGAACTGATATGAAAAATAAAATTACAGTAGCTAGCAAGCAAGATTCTTGAACTTTGCAATACAACTTTCTCTACTGTGGAGTTCAGGAAACAAGGTTGTTAGGGCTTGCTGGAAAGCCTCTAGTGAAAATGAGTAAGTGAGAATTTAAGGGCTAGAATGAATGAATGCGTTTTGATTTTACTGGCTCTTAAAATAAAAGAGAGCTATAGCTGAAGGTGCAAATGCATTCAATGCTCACCTATAATCCAAAAAAAAAAAAAAAAAGCCTTCTAATAGCAGAAATTAAAAGCATGGCTCCATCATGTCATGTTAGAAAGATTTGCAACATGAGCCATATCTGCCTTCACATTTTGCTATTTTGCATTGCATCAATACAAGCAAAAAACTTGAAAAAGTATCACAACTACCTAATTAACAGAGGTCTACACCTTTTATGTACTATTTATCAGTTTCAAGCTCTAATTAAAATATGGTGGGTACCTCTGGAGGGCAATTCATTCCACCAGAAAAACAGGTGCTAAGGACAGGTGGGATAAATTGCTCTCTGGAGGTACTTGTCTCTTTTTATTTAAAATGGAAAGATCTTAACAAGGTATGGGCAAAACAGGTAATATATAGGTGGTTAAAGTGAGTGAGTCCTGCCTGGAGGAGACTGATTATTTGCTGCTCATGCTAGACTGAGATATGTTATGTACTTAATTAAATTTTAAGCCAGATTAATCTGAGATACCTAACCTTTAGATGACTAAAATTAGATAAATCTTCCCTTTTGTAACAAGAATGACTATCTTACAGGAGTTGTAGGTTAACTTGTATTATTCCAAGTGTGAATTAGCAGAGGCTAACAACTTCTTTTTTATGTTTCTCTGATTTACGTTGTGAGCGGAAGATACTTGAAAATTTCACCAAAATGTAGCTAGTTAACTTTACATTGTATTTCATTGCTTAAAAAAACATTATTCCAGTAACTGCTTTGAATGGAGAAAAGTGCCAAGAAGCTCATCAAGTTATCCTAAATTCAGCAGTTAGACACATGGTGCTTCCAGATTATTTTGAGCACTGTGTTGCAAACAGCCCTATTCTCCCATCGCCTGTAAGTGGTTCTGGACCAAAGGGGTGGAGATAGTCCAGATGTATATGACTAGTTATTTTGTAGGTTGCTCCTAGGACCTATATCTCTATGCCTTTATGCAGACTTAAGGATATCTCATTCACAAAGCTGAAGCAAGAGAAACAGGAATAGCTGTCTCTTTCTAATATTCTCTCCAAGAATTTCAAATTCATCTTTTAAATGGTAATTATAAACCTGTTCCTCACTGATCTCAACAGTACAGTATATGTAGATAGAATCACTTCTCTTTTCTTCCTCTTCATTTCTCCATTCTGTAATCAAGGATTACATTAAGTCCTTCTTGATACAACACTGTGGTTAGGTGTTACAGTAATAGAGTTTGGATTCTTCATTATTGGGAATGAGAAAAAGAAGGTGAGAGGACTGTGTGTGACCTGAAGGATAGTGGTGGGTCTTTGATGAACTGAATAATGCTTTCTTTGTGAGTTTGTTTGTAAAATAAAGCTTCTCTGTTTAACTGCAGTAGCTGTATAGGGCTGACAGTTCTCACAACCCCGCTACTTTTATTGCTTTTCATTTAAATACAAAAGTATACTAGACGTAAAATCTTTATTTGAAAAAAATTGTATTAGTAATTTTTTTTTTTTTTGAGGGGGGAGACAGAGACAACTATAAAGTAACTTGATTGTAAAATCTTGTAGCTTGGGGGATGTGGTTTTTTGTTTGATTATTTTTTTTTGGTGAGGGGTGCTTTTGGTTTTGTTTATTTATTTTTACAGCATTAATTTTTTACTATAGAGCGGGGCTGGATTCCAGTCAATGAAGTATACATTGTGATAGAAGTAAATTCTATAAAAGGATTAATCGCATATATATTTTCGAGAAGTACTTGTTAATCAGTTTATTTATTTTATGGTCTATTGTTTTATATGGAGTTGATGTCTGAGTCAGAATGTTTTGTAGTACTAACTTTGATTGCTACGCTTGTAGCTCTTTCAAAGAGATTTATTTAATGAGACCTATTTTATTTTTTTTTAAGACCATAACTTATGCTATTTCATCTTTGGTTGTCTAGCCCTCCAATCCTTTCTGTTACCTGAGTGAGGAGAGACACTAAAATAACTACAGGGCAGTTATTGTTTTCATTCTGGTTGTACTTTTGATACTAGTATAGATTTAGTGTTCTAGTTATCTTTTGGTAGATCTTTGAGTCCCAGGGAGTTCTAGGAAAAAATAGAGTATCTTGAGCCAAGGTTTTTATATGCTTCTTCACTATAACCAGTTAAAAAAAAAAATAAATAAATCTGTAGAACTTCCTAACATCTAACTTAAGAACTAATGAAAATGGTATGCAAAGTGCCCAACTGCTTCAAGGTAATGCAGGCACTTTCCAGATACAGACCAAACGTGTTACGTACTTAGTGCTTTTAGCAATTTTACTATCATTGCTTATTAGAAGGAAAGAGATCATAGTTCACAAACCTTCCTTGAGTCGTTCCTCCTTATTTTTCTTTTTCCCACTTTGTGGTTGTTTTAATTCTAGTTGTCTTAATTTTGCAGCTGAACACCAGGCTTAAGCTAATTTGTCTTCTTCCCTGACTCAAAGCAAACTACCTTGGAAATTCTCAGCTTTTAATGATGTTTCTATGTTTAAACTTTTCCTCTTAATATCCTTTAGTCAATTATCCTATCTCTAGATCTAGGCCTTTAAAAACATTAATATTTTAGACATTCTTCTAAAACATCTAATTATCACAACACTTCTAAACAGAATTTTTTAGTATATTCAATGTAATCATGGCATTAGAATGGATTTCTTTGTGATCACCACATTTCAGTTCACAGATCACCTTCATACATAGCCTTTGTAGTCCAAACCAATTGCCATTAAACTGTCCATAAGTCTATGCATGTACCAATACATAAATGAGGAAAATGTTGGTCCTGTTTCAGGGCCAACTGGCACCACCTGGATCATGTCCTGTGTGCCTAAGACAGCTTCTTCCAGAGTAAACTAAATGTATCTATATGATTTAGTCACGGCTTTGCTGCACTGCTATTCTGAGTATAGAAGTATGCCTAATGTGCTGCCATTCTCCCTCGGACATAATCTTCTCTGTTTTCTTTAAAGAAGAAGTAATGATGTTTTATCTTGCCAGTTATGTAAACTCTCTCACAATTGGTAACAAGGCCAATTATGTAAATTGAATGTTTGTTTATGTTAAGACAATTTGTCTAGGGTCTTTAGACTTTTAGTATGCCCATATAAGCAGATAGAAAATATAAAATACTAGTGATGCTTCTCTGCTTCTGTTTCTATGTGTAAGGCTGTACTCTACCTACGTGCTTGGTGTTCTCCTTGTACCACAAACAACCTTTCTAAATGATACCTCTCACTTTCCACTAAGATTAAGAAATTCTCCTCCCTCAGTGAGATATCCAGATCATCTCATTTACACATCTTTCACTACCACTTGACTAATGAAGTACTCAACTTATTTTCTTGCTCATTTTACAGGTAGCAACATGTTTTAATATTTTTCTGTATACTCTGGAGACAGGGTAGGTGTCAAAAAGTATCAATCTGTGACTTAATTTCATCATGTTTTTATAGGTAACTGCAAATTTCTAAAGCTTTAGATGACACCAAAACACTTATCTGCTGTGTTTTATCACCACTGGAGACTTCCTAAATATGTTTACAGTTCTTATCGATGTTGTTTTTATTGTTTCCGTCCAAAGGAACCTGGACACTCTTCTTTTGGCCACTATTGAGTCCCCCATAAGGTTTTTTCTTAATCAATAGATAACATCATATAAACTATTTGTATTTCTAAGATTGAAGAACTTATTTTGACAGGTGCTGGCATAATATTGCAAAGTTCACAACCTGTCCTGGCCAATTTCTGGACATTCTCCACATAAATGTGAAGAAATCTTTGCTGTACTCTCCGTGTCAAAGTGGAAGAGCCATGGCATCATCCTCAGACTTTTCCTGTTTGCTGGCTGTTGTGGTTTAACCCGGCTGGCAGCTAAACACCACACAGCCGTTCGCTCACCCTCCCCCCTCCCTCTCTGGGATGGGGGAGAGAAACGGGAAAATGAAGCCGGTGAGTTGAGATAAAGACAGTTTATTAAGACAGGAATATAATAATAACAATAATAATAATAATAGTGATAATGATAATAGTATTAACAATAATAATGTGTAAGAAAACAAGTGATGCACAATGCAATTGCTCACCACCCGCTGACCGATGCCCAGCCTATCCCCGAGCAGCCCCCCCACCCCGGCCAGCCACCCCTATATATTGTTTAGCATGACGTCAGATGGTATGGAATACCCCTTTGGCCAGTTTGGGTCAGCTGTCCTGGGTCTGTCCCCTCCCAGCTCCTGCTGCACCCCCAGCCTGCTCGCTGGCAGGACAGAGCGAGAAGCCGAAAAGTCCTTGGCCTGGTGTAAACACTGCTCTGCAACAATTAAAACATCAGCATGTTATCAGCGCTCTTCTCATCCTAATCCAAAACATAGCACCCTACCAGCTACTATGAGGAAAAATTAACTCTGTCCTAACTGGAACCAGGACACTGGCATTTATATATGATTTATATACGTATGTGTATGATACTTATTTATGTGTTGGGTGAGAAGAGACAGTTGCCCACCACTCTTCAACAATTTCAAAATAATATGAGTAACATGCAGCTCTAATGAACAGCAATATTGGCTGAGATTTGTCAGTTCAACCAATGAAGTATTTAGTTATCAGTAGCAAATCCAAAGATATTGCCGTGTTCCAGTGAACTGCCAGTGGAACTTGGGCAGTAGAATACCATTTCCTAGAATAATGTTTGGGCCAAGGTAATGTGCCCAGCATCTCAGAAGTGTCCAACAGTCACAAGCATATTTCTTCTTTGTGATACAGGAAGTGATTAGAGCTGATTAAGATCAATTCCAAATTTTAATAAGCTCACATCCTCAGAAACTCTAATAAAATAACTCTACATAGGTGGGTCAGTGGCCCTTGTTCTTACATAAGTAAGGAATGTCTATAGACACAGAACTTTATATGTACTTCATTGTGCTCTGATATGACCTTGCTATTTCTTGTTGTCTGTCATAGCTTTATTTACTGTGCTATCATCTATTCCTTGTAATATTTATCAATTTGCATCAGTTTTAGTTTTTTCTTTCCTGTATTGTCTCCTCTACTGGTATATTTCTCTTCTATCTCCTCCTAAAACAGAACTAATCAAAAAAAGCGATAGCAAAATTTAGTTTCAGGCATTGCCTAAATTTCTTCAATGTGGTTTTGACTCTCCCAAATACAGAAGATCTGTTCATATGTAGAATAGTGTTTAGGTCCACTTCCTGTCACACGGTATGATCCTCTTCATGCAAAGGTTTCTGTTTCTTAAAACAGAAATTTTTAAAGTAACTTTCAGTTACTAAAAATACATTTGTGGATAACTACATGGGTTTTCAGGCAGTTGCACCTTAGAATGGTGTGTTTTCTTTCTTCTGTGATTACAGCATCATCTTTTCACTCTCCTAGCTAGACTTACAAAGCTCTCACAATTGTCCTAAATACACTCCTGGCATCCTTCTCTGAGACTGGAATTTTAGTTTAAGATTGACCTGTTTTATCCATTTGAAAAGTCTCAATAATGTAATTTCAGTCTTGTATGAAGACACAGTCCAAACAGAAATATAATCTCATCCCATTTTTCTTTTTGGGATATGCCATATTACTGTTTGGAGAGTAACGTTTGAAGTGTTAGGGTGTTTTTTTCTGCCAAGCCAAGTTTCCAATAGAATGCAGGTGTTCTGTGTCTTGCAAATGACCTACAGTCCCCGTGTCTGTTGCATCATTTCTGGTGGAGGACTGGTCTTGAAGACCTAAGTGATTCCTCCATTCCTACTTTTCTACAGTAGGACTTTTGAATGGGATTGCATCTTAGTCTCTATTTTATTTCTTCGTCCTATGTAATAATCCAATAAACATCTCACGTTATCTGGGACAGGACTTGAGGTTTCCAAGGACAAGGTCCAATTCCAAAGTTGGCTGGCATCTGTAGATTTGAATGTGAAACCACATTTTATCTTTCTCTCAATCTAAATAATTTCATAGCAATTATATTTCATAAATCATTGATAATGTCATCTTTGTGGGTTTCAAGTACTCTTTTTGGTTCTTGTAATTATTTTTTTCGAATTCATTCACATGCTACAGTACTGTTGGTTATAATGTTGTGCGTAACTTTTCTCGCTTTTTAGGGCGATGCCTTGGTAACATTTCTTCTACTTCATCTTTGTAGGAATGAAGGAAAAGACTGAGTTAAATAACTAATCGCTACATCCTTGAAAGGAAAAAGTTACTCATGAACAGCATGCTTATTGGAACATGTATCTATTCTTTTTTATTCTAATGCCAGTCATATCACCATGTTATAAGTAAAATGCTGGGGGTTTCTTTGTTGATCTCACTACTGTACCTGAAAGAAATCATTAACTTAACTTCAAGAGTTGATGCATATGGTACAGCATAATGAAATGTCTGAGCTGTAAGCTTTTACTTTGCACATTTTTTTTTTCTAAAGTCAGTCTTAAAGAGAGAATTTCAAGGAGAAGACGACACAGTTTGGCGAAGGCAGAACTAAAGGCAAAATGTTACCACAACAGAAAGTATAAAAACAAAAGTTGGAGAAGGGGTATACAGAGAGACTTTCACATTAGTAAGCTCTTTGGGATATGTGACAGCTGGCATATAAAATGAAATGTATGCTTTGTTTTGTTTTCTTGTTTTTTATTAGTTTCCTTCTAGCACTTCTCTACAATTAATGTTGGGGAAACTTGACTTGCAAAAAAAAACATGGCAAAGCAACTAAACTTAGAGGTGTGTTTCTCTTTTTTTTTTTTTTTTTTAATACATGAGCTTTGTTTTCCTTCTCATGGGCTGTGTAGAGAAACTAAAGATGGGTAAGCATAAGAAGTTGTCGCTTGGAAAACAAGCAGATGAGCATCTCCGTTGTAGGAATGGAGAAGGCCTTGTATTTACAGTCAACATAGTTCCTGTCCTGCACTTTTTATCATTAAAGAACTCTTAAAAAAAAGTGCAGAACAGGGATTATGTTGTAAAATGTTGTGATTTTTTTTCCCCAATAATAATGATATCTCTCTCTCAAAAAAAAAGTGACTAATCATATTCAGAGCTTTACAGAGTATCTTAATAGTGACAGCAGTTTAGTAACTGAGATATATAATTTTTCTCCTCCCTCCCCTCATTACTGCTTTAAGTCCTATTTGTGGATAACATGTGACAGTAAGAGCTAGTTGCTTCTAGTGAACAAGAAAACCACCAGCAACAGATTGTAGCAAATCATGAGTTTTATCACCGAAGTACTGAATTCTGTGGTTCATAACTTTCTGGCTGCAACCCAACATGCAAAGGGCCTAGTTTACATATTTTGATGTTATCTTATTCTGTATTCTTTGCTTGTGAAGAGATTACTATATTGGTTTGTATCAGTTTGAAAGCTTAAAAAATTAAGGCCTAGAAATATCATTAAAAACTGAAAAGGATTATGAAATTGTAGAACTTTCCCCTTTACATCCAGTCATGTACGTATGGGAGCTTTAGAATTACCTGTTAGAAATTATTGTAATGCTGTGTTGAAACCCATGCCAATACAATGTTCATGTGAGCAGTGATAGTGAACAAGACAAACCGTCAGACTCTGATTCTGGATGACTTCTGAACAATTTGTTCTGCTAAAACCTACTTATGAAGCTGCCAAGTGCATGAAAGCAACTGCTGAAAACCCCACCTTAAAGTTAGAGGGAGAGACTGACTGGCAAAGTGCTTCATTCAATAACAGCAAGTAGATGTTGCCAAAAAGGAAAAGAGTATTGTCAGAAGTAAGATATGCTCTGGTTGCAGAGTAGAACTACCAAAAAATGACAGCTTTTAGTTGACTGGGACTGTTTTGATGACATAATAAATCTGTCTTCTAAGCATCTCCTGTTAGATAAAAAGCTCTGCAGCTACATAAAACAAAGGGCTAATCTGGTGCAAACTGATTCTCCAAAACTGTTATCCCCCCCCCCCCCCCGGGCACAAATTTGAACCCGTACACGCTTACACTAACTGCAGAAGTATGCAGTATGCCCAGGTCTCTCTAGTACCGGGGAGCCCAGAACTGGACCCAGTACTCCAGGTATGGCCCCACCAGTACAGGGTAGAGGGGAAGGATCAGCTCCTGTGACCTGCTGGCAAAAATTTGCCGGATGCAGCCCAGGATACCATTAGCATTCTTTGCAGCAAAGGCACACTGCTGGCCCATGTTCAATTTGGTGTCCACCGGGACCCCCAGGTCCTTTTCTGCAGAGCTGCTTTCCAGCTGGTGCCTGGGGTCCTCAGTTGTGCTGTTGGTTGTTGCCAAATATTACAGCTCATCCTAGGCTGAAGCTTATGGGAGGAGGACTGTGCACTGTGGATAATTGGTGAGATAAAAAAAAAAAGGGCAAAACAACATGAGATAAAGAGATGCATATAAAGAGATGCAGAGTATTAGTAGTTGCAGCTTGGGGAGAACAAAGTTCGCGATGCCGCATGTGGCTCTCTACAACACAAGCCCAGACAACTTCTACAGCGTGGAGCAATACGCAAGAATTGCAATAAATTGCATCACTTTCATAAAACTTTGCCAGAACTTTGCTTTTATAGCACACGTATTAAGATGGCTACAACAGCATTAGTGCAGAGACATGACAGGCAATGTTACACCAGAAGGGAGTGCATTTGTCAGGGGGTGTGTAATTGGTGAAGGAAAACTAGCAGCTGTTGAAACAAAACATCCAAATGAGCTGAAAGGTGCTGGGGGTGGCTGGGTCCCTTGTCTTCTGCTATATTCTTGCCTCTAGGAATGATTTTAGGTAGTTTCTAAAAGAGGAACTAGAAAGCATTATTATTATGATTTCTAGAGGGAATGCAATTTGGTGGTGGTTAGCACCGTAAGACATGGTGCTTATCTCACTGTGGTTCCTTCTCTCATTGCTGGATTATCCTTTTCCTTTTTTTTTTTTCCTCAAACACGTTACAGCATAAGAATTATACTTGAAAGCTTTTTATGTAGTTAGTATTTCAAGTACTTCTTGGATGGTCTCTGCCTCTACATTCAGAAAGCACTCTTTTTTCTCAGTGATGGCACTAATCTGGCTATCTTTCTCTGACTGTGAGAGCTATCCCTAAGAAAACCTGTATAATTTATTATCTTTGATATCTCTAGTTCTCTGTAGAAAGTGCTTGAAATTTGGCATGGATACATAAGTGTTGGGGAGTTATACACAAGCTTAAGAAAGATTACAGTCGCATATTGACTTGCATTTGCTGTTACGCAGGAAGTTGTTTGCAAATACGTATATGCTGATGTATTCAGTATCAGCAGAATTACAGGCTTTTTTTAGGCCTTCATTTGGGAAAATAATAATAAATGACAGCATACATCTTGTTTGGGTGACAGTTTTTGGCAGACTTAGATTAAGATGTATTTTGCATGCAGTCTTATTTTAGGAGGATTTTTTTTTCCTTTTTTATTTTATTTTTACAGCATGTACTCTGAGGTGTACACCTGAAGCCCTCAGCTGGGTAAAGCTGTAAGGAGTGTGCCAAAACTGCAGGGCTAAACTCACAACAGATCAGTGAAACTTTAAGGAGAAAGGAAGGCAAGGAGGAGGATGAAATGAGGTAATACAGAAGGAGCACACTGCAAGGCTGCCCACTGCACTGCCTCTCCTATCCTCTAAAGGCAGATGAAGCATCGTGGGGCCTGTGAGGAACATCTGAGGAAACCTAGGCCCAACGTGGCAACCCCATTTCGGGGGCCGTGTTTCTGCGTGGAGAGGGCACTGCTGCTCGTGACAGCGTTACAGAGCACAGCCCCGGGCGGCGGGGCGCTGCCACCTCACGGCTCAGCCGCCACTGTTGCTCTGGCCACCACGCTGCCTGAGGGGGGATGGCGGCGACCCTCCCCTCGGGGGACCGGGGGCTGACTCCAAACGACCTTTCCCTCCGTATAGAAGGGGCGGGAGCGGGGCTGGGGCTCCGCGGGGGAGCCCCGAGGCCTCTGAGGGCCGGCGGCTCGGCGCCGTAATGGAGGGGGGGAAGGAACGGGCGGCGCCGAGCCGCGCATGCGCCCGGCCCGGCCCCGGCCGGGAAGGAGGGAGGCGGAGGTGGGGCCGGGGCGGCTGCGCGGCGAGGGCGGCGGCGCGGAGGAGAAACTCCGGAGGGGAAGCGGCGGCCGCCGGCCTCCGCCCCCCGGTAGCGGGAGGAGGAAGCGAAGCGGGCGGCCGGGCCGGCGCCGGCCCCGAGGTGCACGGTCCCGGCCGGAGCTCGGGCGGGCGTTTGGCTCCCCTCCGCCGCCGAGGGGAGGAGCGGCGGCGTCCCCGCAGCCCCGTCCCCGGCGGATGAGCAGCCCGCGGGGCGGCTTTGGCGGCCTCGCCATGGCCGGGCCCCGGCGGTGAAGGCAGCGGGAGCCGCCTGCGGCCGTGTCCGTGCCCGCGCCCGGCCGGGAGGCAGCGCAGCCACCAGGGGGCGGGCGGGGAGGGGGATGAGCGCTGCCGCCGCCGCCTCCTCTGCGGGAGCCGCCGCCTGCACCGGGGCCGAGGGCGGCTTCTTCTTCCTCTCGGGCGGCTCCGCGCCCATGGGGCCCGAGGAGGGCTCGGCCGGCGGGCTGGGCGCCCTGGCGCCGCCGTCGGTGGGCTGCCGGGGCCGCTACCAGCTGCTGCTCTCGGGGAAGGCCCTGGCCGACAGATACCGGAAGATTTACACGGCGGCGCTGAGCGACCGGGAGCTGGGGAGCCACCCGGGCAGGTAACGAGCGCCCATCCCGGCCCTGCGCCCATCACCGGGCGGGGGGCTCCGCCGCCCCCCCCCCCCCCCCCCCCCCCCTCCCCGAGGCCGGGGCACGGCTACCTGTGCCCGCCTCCCCTCCCCCAGCGAGGTTTGGGGCGAGATGACGCCCTTTTCGCCAACGGGGGCGATCCGAGCCCCGGGCCGCCCGGCAGCAGGGCGATGGCTCGGCCCCGTGCTGCAATCCGGGGCCGGTACGGGATAACGGGACCCCGCCGGGGCTGGCCGTGCGGCTGTCACGGGCTGAACCAGCCCACGGGCTGCCAGCCTCGCGCGGCACCTGCCCGTCCTGCCGGCGGGGCCGTGTGTCAGAGCAGCCTTTCACCATCCTATTTTTTTGTTCGTTTCGGACGTCGCTGCCCGCGGAAAGATGAGGGAGAAGAAATGGGGCGCCGCCGGGGCCCTGAGGAGGAGGAGGAGGCGGCTGCCTTACGGGAGGGGGGCGAGGGGTGGTGCTGGCATGGGCACCCTCCTGCTGCTGCCCCGGTGCTCCCCGCTGTGCCCCTCTGGAGGTGGTTGGGGTCGTGGATGGCACGGAAACGGGGCCGTGAGCCGTGATAAGGCGTGGTGGGGGTGGCCTGGCGGCAGGAAGGAAGACCCTTCAGTCGGTGTTGAGTTGGTAAATGGCTGCACAGCACGAGGTGCTTGGCATCCTTGGGTGTTTTCTGGGTTTTGTTTGGTTTTCTGCCCGGCTTGAACAGCAGGGGTCACTTCCCCCACAAAAGGCTGCGTATGGGAGTGTGTAATAGTGTAAGAAACTTAAAGAATAACGTAATCTTCCCAATGTGCTCTTGGCAAGTGCCAGGAACGTGTGCTCTCTAACACTGGCATTTGACATCTTTGCAATTTCTGAGTTCTCTTCAGATCGTATGACAGGGAAGCTATACCTTTTTACAAATGTATATATTTTTATATGTGTATATATAACATATATGCGTGTATATATATGACGTATACATACTGTGTGTATATATACGCACTATATATATTTATAATAAAGTATGTATATACATGTATATGTATAGTATTTATATATATACATAGTACCTGTAAGTTTTCTTACCCTTGTTCTTCCTTAGCCCAGCACTCATGCCTTTTTCCTTTACGTCTTTTTTTCCAACTTTTGAGCATTTAATCTTGGGACTGCAAGTGCTAAACGTGAAGAAATCTGTGTTAAGCTTTAATCAGATGTGATTGTTCAGATATCTAATCTGAATTTTTACCTTGATATGCCTGTACTATTTAAAGCTGTAGTTTTGAGCTTTTGTCCTCAATGGTTTTTGGTTTCAGCATAATTCAACTGGTATCTCTTCTACTTACTGTTGTAGAAAATACTAGCTTTAAGTGGGTGTAAATTTCAATATTTTTAATGTATTAATTTTGACTCCAAGATACCATAAATTGCATTCATTTTGAGTCTGTTTCCAACTAACAGGTTACTATGAGAATGACAATTAAAAGAGAAATGATGACATTCAAAAGTTGCTGTGTATCTTCAGTTTTGAAGACTAGAGTTAGTCACTTGTCTTGGCTACGTTTTATAATCTTGCAGTAAATCACAGAAGCCAGAATCCTCTGTACAGGGGAAACAGATTGTGTTAAGGTATTAGGCAGGTGAATGCCAGCTAATTAATTATGGTGAATACAGTCAGCCTGGATAGCAGGAATTTTAAGAGGTTTAATGTTTAATAACCAGGTGTTGCTCACCATCTCTTGATACTGACCCCTAACATCTCTTTTATCAGACTGATGGCAGCCAACGCACTACTCATCATCTCCACCCTTTTCCATAGCAATGTCAAAACATTCCAGTTTAAGATTTGAGAATTTCAGCTACCTGGTGGTCTTTAAAAAGAAATTGTGAGACATTACTAACATTTTCCTGTGCTCTAAGGCTCTCTGCTTTGAAGGGTGATAGTACAACCTGCTTGCGATATGTTGACATAGAATTCTTGCTTCATGTCTGCAAAATTGTGCTCTGCACTTAATAGTGTGATCAATGCCTCATTGAGCCCTTTTATTCCAAACACTGACTTAAATGTTTATGAAGAACTAGAGAGCTGTATTAGAATGCTTGTGCACAGAAGAGGAAGTGAGGCATTGTGAAGAATGTTTAAAAGTTGCACGTAAGATTAATTTCACATTTGCAAGGTGTTTGTGCTAGCTGTCACCTGAAAACAATGAATATCACGTGGTGAGTAGGATGGAGTAATTGGCTTTGAAACGGCGCTAGCAGTGTTTTGCATATCCTCCTGTAATGCTGGCCGTGGTGTTACAAAAACTTTGGTCGCCAAAGAAGATGGTTTGGTTGCTATGCTTGTTGCCCGCACCATGTTTACATAATTATTTATATAGTCTCTTGCAGTAACAGATTAGAGACTCATGCTGGGTTAAAATTAACTTGGCAAAAATGGTTTGTTGTAATCCAGCCTAATTCCCCGATCTGGCTCACCTTGCGATTGTACCCATGCTTGTGACAGCGTGAGGGGAAGGTTGCACAGAAATCTTTGCACAGAGAGGTGGGAGGAGAGAGGCTGCTGCTTTTGCCACCAGCGCCAGGCTAATAATTTTATGAAAGGGAGCAGAAATAAAGTATCTAATGCTGTAATTTAATGTACAGCCATCTTTGGTCAGCTGACAACTTTAAGAATCTGTTACAGTGCAGAGCAGTGGGAAATTTGCATGTCAAATCAAGATTGGTTTGGAAGATGAATCTACTCTGAGTATGTTTAATCTGTAGTTTGTGCTTTGTGGCTACCAAAATATATGAAGGTGATCGTTAACGGCATTATGGCTGATATGGCCATGAGGGTCTGTAAAACGCAAGTAGGAGCCTCTTCAGGGGACAAGTAAATGTTTCATGTTATTAGAACATGAACCCACTCATACATGGCTTCTGAGTGGATGAAACTCCAAGTCTGCTCTCTGTTACTGAGAATAATGGAAGTTCTTAAGTGTTTTCACTCCTGAAACTTTGTATTTACAAAATAGGGCACTTTAAAGGTATTTCTGATTTTCACGTTTTGCTGTCTTCAAATATATAGTTTTTCTTCTGATATATCACTTGGAATTTAATCCTAACAAACACCTCTATCCAACTGAATTGCTGCTACTAATTCTTGTGTATCTCAGGGCTTTCCCTAGACTGTCAGACCCTTTGCTTTTCTTTTACTTGTGTACATATACTAGAAGAATATCAGGTAGGTTTATTGTGTTCTTTGAAATCTTCTGTCATATACAGATAGAAATGAATTTGTAATGGCTTTTGTGTGGCCTGTCTTGTAATGCAGATGTTTACTGAATAATTTTGACTAATGTGAGTTTTTAATATTATAGTGACAATATATTCTGAAATGATAGTAATTTCACACTCACATCTGAGTGTTTTCCCATCTGGTTTGCAGCTATCAATTGGTCTTTACCAAAAAGATAGTTTTTTTTTTTTTTTCCTGAAGAACGTAAACTCAGCAATTGTGAAAGTAACATCAGGCAGATAGATCCAAGAATGGTTTCCGAATAGGTTCTTCTTTGATCCCATATGCATTTTCAATTACTTATAAGGACTGTGTCTGTATTTCTCTAGTAATATTAGGTGTCAGAAATGCAGCAGTATTTATTGAATAATAACGAGTAATAATATTGAATATGCTCTTTATGCTTCTTACTAAAGTGAGTCATCCTGCTGAGCTTATCAGATTGTTAGTTTGTTCTTTACATAGTTGCTAGAAACAACCTATCAATTAATGTAGAAGCATTAGGAACTTAAAAATACGGCTGCTTTTTCTGGATTACCTTTTTTTGTCCATTACTTCCTTGCTAGCGTTGCCTCTTTTATATTGGTTCCCACACAGAAAAAATTGTATTTGCGATCTGGGAAGAAAAAAAAAACAAATCTAATGGTGTGAAGCAGCTTGCCTTGAGACCAAGGAAAATTTCGGTTATTGCTGGAGTGTAAGATTTGTGCTATTGACCAGAAATCAGATGGGTGTTTCTCCAGCCATTTGACTGAAGAAGAGGCAGCCAATGTCTTTTGTTTCGTGATGATTCTTTCCACTGGACGATAAAGAAACTTGGGGAGGTAGGCCAGCTCATCTGCACTCATAGTGGTAAACTATACATCCTTTGGAGCAAATGGATCACTAGTTCGTTGTTTAGGCCTTTCACAGTTAAGTGAAAGTCTGAAGTCTTCCCTTATGACCCTAAGTCTTCCCATATGCCCCTTATGCTCAAAATGCAACGCTTATTTGGCTGTGGAGTACTTTAAATTTATACTTTATAAATATATATTTTTCAAAATTTTATTGGAGAAATGCTATTGAAATAATTCACCTTCGTGCTAAGTTATTAAAGCATGTGTAGAAACCATGTTTATTATATTTAGATACATGAAGTTTGTGTAGATGTGGTAGTTGGTATACCAGAAAGCCTAAATTTCCTAAGATCTAAAGTCTTTATAAAAGCTATAAGCTGCTTTCTGTTTGGGACTTGATACTTCTTTTTGTTTTGTTTTTGTTTGATTAAACTATAATTGCAAAAAGCTTGGAAGTATTCATTTGTTTGTAAAAGTAAGGTTAGTATACATAGAGACCAATAAAATGATTAGTGGTGTGGGTTTTTTTTGTGAAGAATTAAGTATTCTTTTCCCGCTTTACTCCTGTAAAAAGATTTGCTTCTCTGTTTTTCAATTCTTATGTTTTGTAAATGTCATTTTACCGAAAAGAAAGTTGAAGCAAGTCCGTATGTAAACTTAAAACTTTATTTTATTAGAAAATTTATGCGCTGCTGAATCTTACATTTTAGCTGCAATATAGCAGTGCTTTAATACTTTATTTTCAACCCTGGATATGGGGAGAGCAGACTTCAGGTTACTCAGGGAACTAGATAGTAAGGGCCCCTGGGAAACTGCTTTTGAAGGCACTGGGGTCCTTCAATGTTGTTCACTTTTTGGGTACCACCTCTTAGGAGCAGAGGAACAGGCAGTTTGAATATCTTGGAAGTCAAGGAGGCAGGACAGAGGCTGAGCAGGAAATCACGAGAAAAAGAGAGATCCTGATCCTTCTACAGATCGGGAGGAAAAAGAAAGTATGGACACTGAAAGTGAGGTTGGGTGACATGGGAGGACTACAGAGATGCTGTTGGCCACTGTAGGGAGTTCCCAATCAACTCAAAGCTGGCAAATGCTGTCCCAGTTTTCAAGAGGGTCAAGAAAGAAGATCCTGGTAATTACAGGCCTGTCAGTCTCACTTCAGTGCCTGGTAAAGTTATGGAGAAGATTATTCAGGGAGTTATTGGCAAATGTCTGAAACACAACACAGTCTTTGGACACAGCCAGTACAGGTTCATGAGGGGAAAGTCCTGTTTAACAAACTCAGTTTCCTTTTATGACAAGGTAACCACCTACCTAGGTGACCAAGGGAATCCAGCTGATACAATATTTTTGTATTTCAGAAAAGCTTTCAGTACTGTTTCTCACAGTGTCCTTCTGGACAAAATGTCCAGCATACAGCTAGATAAATACGTAATGTGATGGGTGAACGATTAATTGGCTGACAGGCCAAGCTCAAAGTGTTATAGTAAATGGAGTTACATCAGGCTGGCAGCAGTCCCTAGTGGAGTTCCACAGGGCTCCATTTTAGGGCCAATTCTCTTCCATGTTTTCATAAATGACTTGGATGCAGGACTCAAGTACATATTAAGTAAGTTTGCAGATGACACTGATTTATGAGGAGCTGTTAGCTCCTTCTAGGGTGGAGAGGCCTTGCAGAGAGATCTGGACAAATCAGAGGGCTGGGCAAATCACTAACGATATGAAGTTTAACAAGAGCAAGTGCTGGATTCTGCACCTGGGATGGTGCAACCCTGGCTATACGTACAGACTGGGGGATGTGAGGCTGGAGAGCAGCCCTGCAGAAAGGGATCTGCTGTTCTGATTGATGTCAAGTTGAACGTGAGCCAACAGTGTGCCCTAGCAGCCAGAAGAGCCAAGCATGCCCTGGGTTGCATCAAGCACAGATGGGCGTTGCTAGCTGGTCAAGGAAAGTGATGGTCCCGATCTGCTCTGTGCTAGTGCAGCCTCACCTTGAGTGCTGTGTGCGTGGTTTTGGGTGCCATGATGTAAGAGGAACATAAAACTATTAGCATCCGAAGGAGGGCTACAAAGCTTGTGAAGTGCCTAGAGGGCAAGATGTATGAGGAGCAGCTGAGGTGCCTTGGTTTGTCCAGCCCAGAGCAGAGCAGGCTGAGGGGAGGCCTCATGGCGGCCTGCAGCTCCCTCACGAGGGGAGCGGAGGGGCAGGCGCTGAGCTCTGCTCTCTGGGGACAGCGACAGGACCCGAGGGAACGGCATGGAGCTGGGACAGGGGGAGGGTCAGGCTGGGGGTTAGGGAAAGGTTCTGCACCCAGAGGGTGCTCGGGCACCGGGACAGGCTCCTCAGGGCAGTGAGCATGGCACCAAGCCTGCTGGAGGTCAAGAAGTGTCTGGACAACGCCCTCAGACACATGGTCTGCTTTTTGGGTAGTCCTGTGTGGAACCAAGAGCTGGACTCAATGATCCTTGTGGGTCCCTTCCAACTCAGGATTTCTATGACTATATGATTTATTCTGCTTTTAGTTAGTTGGGATTAACTTGTTGTTAAACTAAAGCCATGTATTTTATATATCTTTTTCACATATATTGTGATAATGGAAGTTGTTTTACAGATTTTTTTGTTTTAGAGATGCTATAGTAGGTGCTTAGTCTAATGTGGTTTGTGTTTCTTCAGTGTTGGCATAGAAAATGGAATGGGAAAGAAGCAAGTAACCTGTCTGATTGCAAAATTATTAAGAAGTCAAGTTGATAAAATGAGGGTGAAAGCACTGGCAAATAGACTAAAATTTCTAAGCACCTTTAAAAGGACAACGTGAATTCTCTCTTTCTCTGTTTTAAAAATTATAAAAAATGGAATCCATGAGGGGAATATTCTGTTTCTGTGGATTGCTAGAAAGGAATTTCCATTTTGCCAAGATGGATGTGGAAACCTCATTAGATGTCTAGTGATGCTACAGGAGACCTTTGTCTTTGTAGTCACGCGTCCTTCTATTTCTTATGAAGGAGGAGCGTACGTAATTTGGAAAGGCACTAGTGCATGTGATAGAATCACACTGTGTGGTTCTTCTATTTATTTTGGAGTACAAAATAATACTGTGTGGAACGTCTTGTTTTTCTGTCACAAGTTCAATTGCAGGCCGTGCTGGAGCTGAACAGAAGTTACAAAAAAAGCCCTGTGAAACTAGGTTTTGTAGCTCTGAGAGTGTGTTTGTATGAGTGCGTGTCAAGTATCAGCAGCTACTGTGTGAGCTGCTATTTAGGGACATTGGGAGTGTGGACCAGCGGAGAAGGAAAACAATTATGTGCAGAACATGTCAGTTTGTTACCAAATCATTTGTATTGGGAATGTACCAATTTAGCAGTAATATTTTGATCATTATTGGTTAAGGCTTCTTAGTGTTTATATCGTAATTGTGTCAGGAAGCATCTTTCCAGAAAATTATGACAGCAGATTGCTGCCTCTTTTTCCCATTATTGGCTCTTCTGTTTCAGCTTCAGGATTCTTACAGACGCTATTTAAGCGTAGGTAAGGCCCTATGTCATTTTCCTTTCTTGGTAGATTGATCCTTGATGTTTGGTGATCTCTTGTTACTGCTGCTAACTTTGAGGATCTTGGCTACTCAGTGTGCTCCAAAATACTGTGTTTCTAAAATAGTTTATCCTTTCTGAACGTCAGGTTGTGGATTATTGATGAGAATGTTTGTGTGAATGTGATTGTAGGTGTTGGTATCTACACAGTGGCAAAATCCTCAACTGCAGCAAGACCTCTGACTCAATTATTAGCTTTATGCTTGTAGTTGTCAACTCTGTTACATTAAGTTCATGTTACGTGAAATTTCTTCCACTTGAAACCAGCAAACATTGCCTGAATATTCTGCCGAAGTTCACAAGAATTTGGAATTTTAATACCCAAACATAAAAATAATACAACTTCTAAGTAGGACAGGATGAGAAAAAATAGCATATTAGATTTGCAACATTTGTGGTTTACTTCATTTCCTTAATATTTTAACCAGCAACTGATTTTTTTCTAATTTATTTCAAGATGGGCCACAGCTTCATGGTTAAAGGAATAATTAGAGCTAATTTTGCTTAATTGGGATTGGACTTCCATTTTTTAAAGACGTATGAGTTCTGATGGCAATTTAATATCAAGTTGGATATTTTGTTCTCAGCAATCTTCAGACTAATCTGCATGTCCCAGGGATTCTTCCACCTACTGATTCGAGACCATCTGTTTATGTGTTCCAGTCTCTTTTTTTCTTTCAATGCTAGTTTGTGGTGGGGGTTCTTTTGTGTTTTTGTTACTGTTTTGTTTTTAAACTGTGAGGAAATGCCAGTTAATGTTTCGATTCCAGTTATGCTAGCTGCTCTGGCAGACTGGTGGTCTGTTAAGTGACAAGCAGAAGCAGTTAAGGTTAGGCTGGAGCTGGAGTAATGTAAGAAGTTACCATCCCCCGCAGCTGGCTGTGTTAAATGAGTTGAATGGGCTTTCTGCTTCATGAGAGCTTGATGTTGAATTTGTGCTTCCACTGTGTGAGGATTTTTATATTTTTATTTTTTTTCTTTCACAACTCTTCCACTCCCTGCCCCATCCCCTTCCATATTATGCTCTTCTTCTTGGCCATGGTATCTTGAGGATGCTGTAGTAAATTCTTCTCTTGATATGACTACAGATGCGTTTACAGAGAGCACAAATAACATATCAGTAAGTCTTTTGTACTGAACCATTTCCTGCAAACTGTTTTGTGTCCTCCGTTTACTTTGGAAACTGGACTCCTTACAGCATCTCTCGAAAACATGGTTGCGTTTCTCTTTCTTACCTTGCTTGCCATAAACAGTGCTTCAGACTGAGATGCTGGTTGGAATAATAGTCTTAGAATTAATTAAAGCTTTTATATTTTAAATATACTCTTGTTAAGTAATCTTTCACAGTCAATTCCTACCACTGTACCACTCCAAAAGATGAGTACTAGAAATTGGCACAGGAGAGTGGGCTACTTGTATTCTAAATGGCTACACAAAGATACATGGTTCTTATATGTTTAAATGTATGCTTCATTTTTTTTCTTAGCAACCAATATTTCTTAGTAAATAGCATATCATAGCTCAGTACCTTCCTTCAGACTGATGAATGTGTGGGACTAAGTTTTTATCGTTATAACTGTACGATAATTCTTTCTTTGCATGTGATATATCTATCACAACTTTAATGTAAGAAAAGTGTGGGTATTTTTCTTAATAATTTAATAAGTCTAAACCTGTACTAGTTGCACAGCCTAGACAAGAAACAGAAGTTCAGCTACCTTGTCCCCATATCAATCTAACCAAAGCTCTCCAGATTTGTGCCATTCCTTATTTTTCATTTTCTTCCCTTGATTTTACTTGATTCATGTTCCCAAGCATAATCGTTTAAGGTAATGGTTTTTCAGCTGTGGTTTGTGAACTCCTGGAAAACACTTCATAGATTCTATGAAAGTGGAAGTAAGATAAGGTGAAAAAAAAATAAGCCCATTGTTAGTAATTTTAAATTCATTAGAATGATTCAAACCACTACTGAAAATTTTTATAGGTCTACAAATCTAAATAATTGGAAGTGTCTTCTATAACTTGTGCTGCAGTGTCATAGGATTTAGGTTGTTTTGATCGTGGGCTCTGTCAATCTGGAAAAATACCTAGCTAAGAGTTTGAGCCTTAACAAGGTCAAACCCTGAACTCTTTGTTTCGCTTCTCCAGCATTCTCTGTCTTGTTGATAACATCACTCATCTTTTCTGTTGCTGAGCCTTTATGTTTGTCTTTATACACATCCAATCCAATGATTGTCTTTATACAGATCTGTGGCCAGTCTTTTGCATTACATTGAGATGAACTTGATCTTAAATACCGTATTGTCCTGTTTTTTTTATCACAGCTTCATCTCTCATATCTTGATTTTTCTCAAAGTATTCTATCCCCTTTCTCTTCAAACTCTCTATCCCATTTTATCACTAGAATATAGTAGAATATAGAGTGTTGACCATTTGGAGAATGGTAAGTTTTCAGTAGTGTGCACTAGGTGGTTGCAGCTTGTGCTGTCCAGTGAAGATGGTGCAGTATTTATTTGTTTCTTTGTAATAGTAGTCCCTCTGTCTAAGGATTTAGTACTGTCATTAACAGCTGTAGTGTGCTTTTTCTTAAAGTGTGCTCTCTTTAAGTAAAGTTCTTCCTTAATTTCATGGAGCTGATTCTCTAAATTAAAATTCTGCTGATATGACTTTTAAAAAAAAAAAAAAAAAAAAGCTTTGTACATGCTTTTGTTTTGGTGGTCGCATTTGGATAGGAAAGTGGCCAGAGGTTCTGATACTGTTTTTGCTATGGCAGAAAGACTTTTTTATTTTTACCTAAGCAAAAAAAAAAAAAAAATCCCTAAAGCTGTCTGTAGAGGTGAGAGATACAAAATGCTTTCCTTCACACTGAAAAACTAGAAGTAGAATACTTTACTTACATGTATTCTTGCAGATCTAATTTCATGGATAATGTTTCAGCTAATTCATGAAAAATCAGGTAATTACAGAAAAGAAACTATACCTGTGAGTGATTGTGTTGAGAAAGCATTCTCTTTGTGCAGAGAATACTTTGTAGGTGTGCTTCATTGTGCATTCTCTGTGCTACTAAAACAGCATAAATATATCATAAACATTTTATTTGTAAAAGGGAAATTTCTAGATACTGTTTTGCAGTTCTGCTGTTCTGTCATGGTTAAATTAAAATCAGATCTGTTTCACTTGTATAGTTGGTTTAAAAGTTTAAAAAGGATATTCCAGCAGGCTGAATAACCTGCATCCGTAAGCCTCCAAAAATTAGATTTTCGAGGAAAAAGGACGCTAATTGTTTTAAAAATTCATGTAATAGTAATAATAATATAATGTTATGTCATAAACTTGATAAATTGCTCTGAGTTATGAAACTAAGTCGTTGTGATTAAAACGATGTGCAATTTCTGCTCACAAACAGCAGCACATTAAATTCCCAACTGAGAAAGTAATATTTTTTTTTTCCTTTTTCTGTACCAGAGTGTGCAGGAAAGAGTCCCAGACTGTAGTAACATGGCTGTTAGCCTTAGCTGTATTCCAGGCGTTTGATGTCTTAACTTAGCTGTAGCTTCTGCTTAGCTCTGTATTCTTCCTCATGCAGTGTTCTCCCAAATCCATCAGACTCCTTTTTTGATTTTTTAAACCTTTTCTCTTCAGATCCTTTAGAAGCCTGGTACCCTGAGCTGGTGGAAGGGGATGGGGAGCAGGATGTGGCCCTCGCTATCCATGAGGAAATGGTTGGCGACCTGCTACGACACTTGGATGGACGCAAGTCGATGGGGCCGGATGGGATCCACCCAAGGGTACTGAGAGAACTGGCTGAGGAGCTGGCCAAGCCGCTTTCCATCATTTATTGGCAGTCCTGGCTATCAGGGGAGGTCCCAGTCGACTGGCGGCTAGCAAATGTGATGCCCATCTACAAGAAGGGCCGGAGGGTAGACCCGGGGAACTATAGGCCTGTCAGTTTGACCTCAGTGCCAGGGAAGCTCATGGAGCAGATTATCTTGAGTGTCATCACGTGGCACTTGCAGGGCAACCAGGTGATCAGGCCCAGTCAGCATGGGTTTATGAAAGGCAGGTCCTGCTTGACGAACCTGATCTCCTTCTATGACCAAGTGACGCGCTTGGTGGATGAGGGAAAGGCTGTGGATGTGATCTACCTTGACTTCAGTAAGGCTTTTGACACCGTTTCCCACAACATTCTCCTCAAGAAACTGGCTGCTCGTGGCTTGGACTGGCGTACGCTTTCTTGGGTTAAAAACTGGCTGGATAGCCGGGCCCAAAGAGTTGTGGTGAATGGAGTCAAATCCAGTTGGAGGCCGGTCACTAGTGGAGTCCCCCAGGGCTCAGTGCTGGGGCCGGTCCTCTTCAATATCTTTATCGATGACCTGGATGAGGGGATCGAGTGCACCCTCAGTAAGTTTGCAGATGACACCAAGCTAAGTGCGTGTGTCGGTCTGCTCGAGGGAAGGAAGGCTCTGCAGGAGGATTTGGATAGGCTGGACCGATGGGCTGAGGTCAACTGTATGAAGTTCAACAAGGCCAAGTGCCGGGTCCTGCACCTGGGGCACAACAACCCCAAGCAGCGCTACAGGCTGGGAGATGAGTGGCTGGAAAGCTGCCTGGCCGAGAAGGACCTGGGAGTACTGGTTGATAGTCGGCTGAATATGAGCCAGCAGTGTGCTCAGGTGGCCAAGAAGGCCAACAGCATCCTGGCTTGCATAAGAAACAGTGTGGCCAGCAGGTCTAAGGAGGTGATTGTCCCCCTGTACTCGGCTCTGGTGAGGCCGCACCTCGAGTACTGTGTTCAGTTTTGGGCCCCTCGCTACAAGAAGGACATGGAGGTGCTCGAGAGAGTCCAGAGAAGGGCAACGAAGCTGGTGAGGGGTCTGGAGAACAAGCCTTACGAGGAGCGGCTGAGGGAGCTGCGGTTGTTTATCCTCGAGAAGAGGAGGCTCAGGGGTGACCTCATCGCTCTCTATAGGTACCTTAAAGGAGGCTGTAGCGAGGTGGGGGTTGGTCTATTCTCCCACGTGCCTGGTGACAGGACGAGGGGGAATGGGCTAAAGTTGTGCCAGGGGAGGTTTAGGTTGGATGTTAAGAAGAACTTCTTTACTGAAAGGGTTGTTAGGCATTGGAATGGGCTGCCCAGGGAGGTGGTTGAGTCACCATCCCTGGAGGTCTCTAAAAGACGTTTAGATGTAGCCCTTAGTGATATGGTTTAGTGGAGGACTTGTTAGTGTTAGGGCAGAGGTTGGACTAGATGATCTTGGAGGTCTTTTCCAACCTAGACGATTCTGTGAAGCCCAGTTTAGCCTGTCCTACTAGCTTGCTTCTGTTTTTCTCCTATTTTAATTGGATTGCAGTTGATATTCCTTGCCCTGATTTACAGATTGAAGTGGCTAGATTTTTGATGATTTTTCCATTTGTAGATAAACTGCTTTAGCTCTGACTTGCCTTTTATATTGGCATGGTGAAAATATACATCAGAATACTTTTTTAATAATGCAAAGAAGATAGTACAGAAACTGGTAATGGTTTGGGGGACATACACGTGGCTGTTAGAATGACTGTTGAGCTATTGCTCACTTTAGTAAAAAGTAGTGGAGTTCCTCGAACATTAGATCTCAGAAGTACCACATGAAGATAGTAATGCTAGTAATGCTTATCAATATTTGAAGTGATCTGAAGATAATATTTGTTTTATCAACAATCAAAAAAAAATCAAGCTTTTATTATTTTGGGAAAGGATTGATTGTACTCTCTAGTTTTGTTTTGAGATCTGTCACTCAAGCTGAGTGGTTTCCTTCTCCAGTGATTCTCACCGGTGAGTTCCTTAAAACATCTGCAGCCCACGATGGAAAGTAATAGTACTCCCAGTGTTTTTCAACAACATCTACAGATACCTTCAGGACAGAGAAAGCAGTGATATTCTTTACCTTTCCTTCAGTAAGTCTTTGGACACTGTGTCCCATGACATCCGTGTAGACAGGCTGACAAACTGTGTGTTAAATAAGCGGGCTGTGAGTCCGGAGGCTCACGATCAGTGACACAAGTGACACAGAGGAAGGCCTCTAATAGTGTACCACAGGGGTTGATACTGGTACCAATACTGTTTAGCATCCTCGTTAATGACCTGGATGTTGAGACAGAGTGCACCCTCAGCAGATTTGCCAGAGAACAAAACCAGGACTGGCGGCTCATACACCACGTGGTTGTGCTGCCATTTGGAGGGACCAGGACAGGCTGGAGAATGGGGCTGAGAGGAGTCTCATCGAGATCAGCAAAGGGAAACGTACAATCCTGCATCTGGGGAGGAGTATCCACAGGCACTAGTAGGTGCTGGGGGGCTGGCCAGCCGCAAAGCAGCTCTGCAGAGAAGTAGTTTGGGGTGCTAGGTGGACAACAAGCTGACTCTGAGCCAGTAATGTGCCCCTGTGGCAGAGAAGGCAGATAGCCTTCTGGGCTGGGTTAGGAAGTGTTGCCAGCAGGTCGAGGGGAGGCGATCCTCCCTGCTCAGCTCTGGTGAGGCTGCATCTGGAGAACTGAGTTTGTCTCCTCAGTACAGGACAGACATGGAGCTACTGGAGAGAGTCCACCAAAGGGCCACACAGATGCTGAAGAGACTGGAGCACCTCTCCTGTGAGGAAAGTCTGAGAGAGCTGGGACTGTCAGCCTGGAGAAGAGAAGGCTCAAGTGCAGTCCTGTCCATGTGTGTAAATACCTGGTGGGAGGGAATGAAGAAGAGTTAGCTAAGCTTTTCTCGGTAGTGGTCACTGACAGGACAAGAGACAATGGACACAAAAATCATGGAATTCAATCTGAACACAGGGAAACACTTTTTTTTTTTTTTTAAACTGTGAGCGTGGCCAAGCACCGGAACAGGTTGCCCGTAGAAGTTGTGGAGTCTCCTTCCTTGAAAATATTCAGAACCCAACTGTATATGGTCCTGGGCAACCATCTCTAGCTGACTGTGCCAGAGCAGGGCGGTTCCTAGAACCACAGCATGGTTGAGGCTGGCAGGGACCTCTGGAGCCTATGTGGTCCAGCCTCCTGCTCTAGCAGGGACACCCAGAGCAGGTTGCCCAGGACTATATCCAGGTGGCTTTTGAAGGTCTCCAAGGAAGGAGACTCCACAAGCTCTCTGGGTCACCTGTGCCAGTGCTTGGTTACTGTCCAGCAAAGTTATCTCCCTTCTAACCTACATGAGCTTGTGATATGGTAATTCTTAGGAAAGTAGCCCAGGATGAGAAAACATTTATAAGAGGCTTACCTGTTGTCTTCTGACAGGAGGTGTCCCAGGGAACAAACCCAAGGGGTGTTGAACAGTCTCGCAGCAGAGCTGTGCTCAAGCCGTGGTGGTCATGTTACTGTAAACATGTATTGGACCTCCATGCCGTAATTCAAGGGAAATAGAGGGAATAAGAGGGGAACTGAAAAGGTAATAACAGATGCAGTTTTAAATAAAAGCTACACAGTTGTCCTAACATTCCTGTAGGAAGAGGTGCGTGGTAACAAGATCCAATTGTACTATTTCGTATCATCAGCTCTGTCACGTGAGCAATTTCTGGTTTGTCCCAACATTTTATTGACTTCCCTCCCACCCTTCCTTTGGTTTTATATTTGACGGATGTTTATCGGTTGTTAACAGCAATGGTCTATGCCCTATAAAAAATAAAAATAAAAAGCAAGTAACTTCTTGCAATAAAGGAAGAAATACAGTCCCACAATTTTGAGCTCTTCAGCCTTGATAACCCTTTTTTCTTTAGTGTTCCCTTTCCAATATTTTGAAGCCCTTAATAGTTGAACTTCCATAGCAAAAAGACAGTGAGTAGTAAGTGTCTTGCTGACAGGCACACTAGTATTTATCAGCTGTGGTTCTCCGTTATGCTATTTGATGTTAAGATCAAACTTGAAACTGGATTACAAATTAACAGCTGTTTTGGAGCACTTCGGAGGGTGGAGTAAATGGCATGGGAGATAGCGAAGCCCAGCAGAGGCTGCGGTTGCTTTAATGTCTCTCTGTAATGGCTCTACCCTTCATCTGTGTGATCATGTATCAGATAAATTATTTAGAAGATAAAGAAAAAGCACAAAATAAACATCATTGTAGTTCATCAGAAGAGTACTGATTTTTTTCTACATGATTGAAAACTGATGCAGATCCAGTAGAAAAGACAGTAGTGCCTCATTATACGTTAAAACAATTGCAATCAGTGATGAAGGCAAGAATAGAGGACTAACAGGCTAGAGAGTAGCTTGGTGTTTTCACAAACCTGATGAAATTCCTCTGTATGTTGGTTGGAAAAACTGGCAACAGGCTGAGACAATTTCAGAGCTATTAGGAATTATCTTGGAGACTTCACAGATGTATGAGGTTCAAAAGACTGATACAAAGCAGATTGATAAAAAGTCCCTGAATAAAAAATGGATGAAAAAAGACTCGATGTACTACATTGAGCTAGACTACATTTCGGAAAGTACTGAAAAAAAATCTTTTATAAATCAAGGTGGTAAGTTAGACAAAGTGGATATATGATGAGCCCTGTCTGGGTGTTGTGGTTTAACCCAGCAGGCAGCTCAGCACCACACAGCTGTTCGCTCCACCTGCCCCCCTCAGTGGGATGGGGGAGAGAACTGATAAAAAAAAGTAAAACTCGTGGGTTGAGGTAAGGGCAGTCTAATAGAAAAGGTGTGTGGGGGGGAGAATACAAAAAACAAAAAATACACAAAACAAGTGATGCACAATGCAATTGCTCACCACCAGCTGACCAATGCCCAGCCAGTTCCTGAGCAGACCCCCAGCTAACTCCCCTCAGTTTTATTGCTGAGCATGCCACCATGGCCAGCCTGGGCCAGCTGTCCTGGTTCTATCCCCTCCCAGCTCCTGGAGCACCCCCAGCCTGCTCACTGGCAGGGCATTGTGAGGAGCTGGAAAGTCCTTGGCTCTGTGTAAGCACTGCTCTGCAACAGCTAAAACATCAGTGTGTTATTAACAATACTTTTCTCCTAAATCCAAACACAACACCATAACAGCTACAGTGAAGAAAATTATCTATCTGTAACCGGGACACTGGGAAACAATACTTGGTCACTATTAACAGTTATCTAAAATTATTTTTCGAAAATTATGGAAGAAAATTAGTACTTCCCCCAAATAATTTTAAGTGTTAAACTTATTTTAAGTCAGATGATAGTTAAGTTTGGATCCAGCTCTGGGTATGGACCCAGCCTGACCTTCAACTTAGCTTGCTATGAGCTGAAGCAAGCCCAGAATGTCTTGTTGTTGTAGATCAGCTAGGAGTATAGAGATCTCTACATCTAGCCTTGGGTCTGCTCTGGGAAACACACTGAACTTCAAACAGATGCGAATAAGAAAAGCTAGTGTTGCCCCCATCTACTCTGGCTGGACTGTAGCCTTCCTCTAGTTGAATATTTTTGTGTTGTCTTCCAGCTGCTAATTTGGCTGCTCCTGTTCGAATGCAAAGTGGGGTTATACCTGTTGAGACGCCCACTGTGGCTACGTGCTGCCCACCGGCCTGCTGCCAGACAGCCCGATGCCTGGAGCAGCAGTGGTTGTGCATCTGGATCTGTCCTAGGTCCTGAACTGCTCCATCTCGGCAGCCGTGTTTTCAGAGAGAGGATTGAGTTTGGAGATGAAAAAGTTTATAGGTGATGCAAAGTTGAGAAAGATTGCAAGTATTACTGAAGATGATAACCTCAATATATGTTTAGCTCTAAGGGAAAACAACCAATATGAACAAATGTAAAACCAAAGTGAATGAAAGTTAAGGTAAAAGTTATTCATGATAGCTTCTACGCATTATATAAAATTATGAAGTGAAGGTGTCGTGCTGTTGGAGTGGTTTTACTTTTGTTTTCAAAGTGCATGACAAATTCTTTTCTGTAGGAAACCTGAAGTAATTCTTGGCCTTTTGTTTGTAGCTGAGGATTGGGGGGTTTCCTTGTCCCTTTTCCTGAAAAGCTAAGTATGACTGTAAGACAAAGAAATTCGTGTCAGTGATGTAAACGATCTGTGGTTTAAGCTGAAGGAACTGAGACTGTTTAATTGGCAGAAGACTTTTATTTCTCCTGAGAATTGAAATAAATTCAGGCTGATCATGGAAAAAGAGGAAAATAAACTTTTTTCTACCACAAAGAAGTAAAAAAAAAAAAAACATTAAATTGTCATAAGGGAGATAAAGACCTCACAAAGAGCTTGATTAAGACCTCACAAAGACCTTTCTAGTAGGATTACCGGACATGATGACAGCATGATCAATAGTATCGGCAGTATATTGGCAGTATTTAATAACTTCGTAGGGAAAACAGTTGTCAAGAGTTGTTGTGGGTTAACCTTGGAAGGGAGCTAAGCAACATGCAGCCACTTGCTTGTTCCCCTACCTCCAGGGGAATGGAGCAACAAGAAATGGAGAGTAAAAGTAAAAAAAAAAAAAAAAAAAAACCAAACAAAAAACAAACAAACAAAAACAAAACAAAAAAAACACAACTTGAGTTTTGACATAATTGGCTAATTATTGAAGGAAAAGTGGAAGAAGAGAGAACGAAAAAAAAGTGATGCAAAGGCAATGACTCACTACTCCACAGGTTGACCCATGTTCATCCAGTTACTGAGCAAAAGATAGCTAACCTCCATAAACGCCTTATTTTCCCTTTTTTTGCTGCTGAAAATGTTGCTATAAGGCATGGAACACCCTTCAGTTAGTTGGGGTCAGCTGCCTGGTTGTGTCCCCACTGACCTCTTGTGCACCCCCCGATCTATTCAGTGGGAGGTCGGGCATGCAGACTGAGAAGCTGGAAAGGCCTTGATGCTGCACAAACGCTGTTCAGCTGCAGATTTCTTGTGGTTTAATCCCAGTCAGTAGCTAAACATCACACAGCTGCTGTCTCACTCCCCCTCCTCAACAGAACAGGGGGACAAAATAGAATGGAAAAGCTTGTGGGATGAAGGAAGGACAGGGAGCTCACTCACTAATTAGCGTCACAGGTAGAACAGACTCAACATAGGGAATATTAATGTGATTATTGCCAGTTGGTAACACTAGAGAGCAGTGAGAACTAAAAGCAAACTGAAAACACCACCAACACCAGTCCATCTTCTGCTTCCTCCTCCTGAACTGCATGGGGGAACAGGGAATGGGGGATACAGTCAGTCCATAACACTTTGTCTCTGCTGTTCACTCATGGTTATTCTCTTCTCCTGTTCCCACATGGGGTCCCTCTCGTGGGTGCTGCCCTTTCTGAATTAATCCTACATGAGCTTCCCATGGACTGCAGCTCCGGCCCGGGGCCTGCTCCTGCGGGGGCTCTCCATGGGCCGCAGCCTCCTCCAGGCCACATCCACCTGCTCCACCGGGGGCTCCTCCACGGGCTGCAGCGTGGAGATCTGCTTCATGTGGGACCCATGGGCTGCAGGGGGACAGCCTGCTCCACCAGGGGCCTCTCCACAGGCCGCAGGGGAACTGCTGCTGCCTGCCTGGAGCACCTCCTGCCCTTCTGCTGCACTGACCTTGGGGGCTGCAGGGCTGGTTCACTCCTCACTCTCTCAGCTGCTGTTGAATAGCAGTTTTTTTTCCTTCCCCTTTCATAAAGTTGCTCTCCCAGCATCACTCACTGGCTCAGCTCTGGCCAGCAGTGGGTCCCTTTTGTAGCTGTCTGGAACTGGCTCTAATCTGACATGGGGCAGATGCTGGGCTCTGCTCACAGGGGCCAGCCCTGCAGCCACCCTGCTACCTTGCCACGTAATCCCAATATAATGTTCAGCTAACATCAGTGTGTTATCAGCATTGTTTTGGTTCCAAATCTAAAGCACAGCGCCTTATGAACTGCTGTGGAGAAAATTAACTACATCCCAGCCAGGCCCAGTACAGGAATGAAGTGGAATTTGACTTCCTCTGCTGGACCAGGGAATGGAAAAATTAACCTTTTTGGTTCCTTCCTAGACATTCCTTTTAATGATTCTTGACTATTTTCCACTTGTCAAATTATGTTCTAGATTGTCTGTACATTTGAAGTTTGAAAAAGTGTTGTTAAAGGTCGGGTACACACTGTCCACATTACAGAATCACAGAATGGCTGAGGTTGGAAGGGATCTCTGAAGATAATCTAGTCCAACCCCCCTGCCGAGCAGGATGATCTAGAGCACATTGCGCAGGATGGCATCCAGGCAGGTTTTGAATACCTCCAGAGAAGGAGACTCCATAACCTCTCTGGGCAACCTGTTCCAGTGCTCTGTCACCCTCACAGTGAAGAAGTGCCCTCTCATATTCAGCCAGAACCTCCTGTGCTTCAGTTTGTGCCTGTTGCCTCTTGTCCTGTCGCTGGGCACAACTGAAAAGAGACCGGCTGCATCCTCTCAACACCCTCCTCTCAGATATTTATATACATTAATGAGGTTTCCCTTCAGTCTTCTCTTTTCCAGGATCCATTTTCTTTTCAATTGATCCATCTGCACAGAGCAGCTATTGATGTTGCATGTAAGCATGTTTTTTGTCATGCATTTACAATACCCACAGGTATTGGTTATATCCAAGATACTGTGTGTATTGATTCAAGTGATTGGCTTGTCTTAATATAAGCGTATATTTTAGGTGTGGTGGTACGCTTTTCATCCCTTGTTTTCTTGTTAGCTTTGCATAGTACTGCAGTTTTCATTATGCTAATTCCCATAGAAGTCTGCTTGTATGTCTAAATTTGCTGTGTTTGCTGATCCAGATGGTGAACAGATGAAAAGCTCAGTATGTCTCTACTTGGAAGCATAATCAGAAACATAGCAAGGTACCAGGAAAATGCTAAACTCAGGACTAGAAAAAATGTACTCCTTCCATAATGTAGAAGCAAAGTTACAGAGCAGTCAAATTTTACTTCAGTATGTAAACACTGAGGATCACAGTATGGTTGAATTTGGAAGGGACTTCTGCAGACTGTCTAGTCCCACATTTCTGCATAAAGTAGTCTTTTTCTGTAAAGCTAATTTCCAGTCAGTTGACTGATAGTGTGTACAGGTGCACGAGGTTATTCCTCCCCAGATGCAGGACTTTGTTAAACGTGATGACATTCCTATTGTCCCATTTCTTCAGCCTGTTGAGGTCCCTCTGAATGGTGGCATAACCATCTTGTGTATCGACCACTCCTCCAAATTTTCTGTTATCTGTAGACTGGCTTGAAGCTGGACTCTGTCCTATTATTCACAACCCTGTGACCCCAGCCATTTGGCCAGTTTTCAGTCCACATTTATCTAGATTGTACTTCCACAGTTTGTATGTGGGGATGTTGTGACTGACAGTGTCAAAAGCCTTACCAATGTTGAGATAAACAATATCCATTGCTCTCCTGTTACCTGCCAAGCCAGCCTTTTTGTTTAGAATGAAAGTTTGGTCAAGCATGATTTCCTCTTCGTAAATCCAAGCTGACTGGTGTCACTTTCTTGTCCTTTGTATGTTCATTTCAAGGATTATTTGCTCAATCACCTTTCTAGGTGATGAAGCTGACAAACCTGTACTTCTCCAGGTCCTCCATCTTACCTGTGAAGACAGGAGGAACGTTTGTTTTTTTCAGGTCCTCAGGAACTTATGCCAATTGCTATGACCTTTCAAAAATTATTAAGAGTGGCATTGTAGTATCAGCAACTAGCTCCCTCAGTACTTGCAGGCACATTCTGTCAAGTCCTGTTGACGTGTGTATGTCCACTTTATTTAAATGTTCATTAACCTGATGCTCCTCCACTGAGGGTAAGTCATCCTTACTTTCCCTCTGGTCTCAGTAGCATGTGATTGCTGTTCTAGTCTTATCATTAAAGACGGGGGTGGTCAAAGTGACCTGGTCCTTACCTTGTTCAGCATTGAGCTCACGTTTTCGCTAGTATTCCTTTAGTTACTTGTCCTTTTTGTCCTTCATATCCCATGCCAGATTCAACTCCAGGTGGGCATTGGCTTTTATACACCCATCCCTGAACGCTCAGGCAGTGTCTCTGTATTCCTCCTGGGTGACTTGACACTGCTTCAACCTCTTGTATGCTTCTTGTGCTTCCTTTTTATGCTTGAATTTTGTCAGGGGCTAATTGTTCATCCATGTAGGCCTCACATCACATTTGCTTGACTACCTGCATGTGTGAACAGGCTGCTTTTGAGCTTGGAAGTTGAAAATGAACTCTCCTGCACACCTTTCTCTAGGAGACCGTACTCCCATGAGATTCTTCAGAGTAAATCTCTGAACAGGCTAAAGTCTGCTCTTCTGAAGTCTAGGGTTGTGGTTCTGCTTTTGCGTTGCTCCTGTGTCTCAGGACTCTGAACTCCACTGTCTCGGTGTTAATGCAGCCATGGCTGCCCCCAACCTTAATGCACCCAACTGGCTCTTCCTTGTTTAAATGCCAAGTCCAGCAGCGTGCCTTCCCTCATTGACTCCTCAATCATCTGTGTCACGAAATTACCACCCAAGCACTCCAGAAACCTACTGCATTGCTTGTGCCCTGTTGTGTTGTCCTTCCAGCTGATATTGGGATGGTTGACATCCCCCATAAGGATCAAGGCCTGTGAGGTTTCTTGCAGGCCTCATCAACTTTTTCCTGTTCAGGCTGTGTGTATCTGACACCCAAAATACTGTCATATTGGTCTGCTCTAATTCTAACTGTTAATTTCTCAACTGGCTTTGAGAGTCATCGAGAACAGTGTCAACTATTTCATCTCCTGTCTAGATCATGAAAAGGACAAGGACAATTCACTTGCATTATGCAACAACTATGATAGATGTTCTGGTAAAGTTTGGATGTGAGAAGATAAAGGAAAATCATCAAACTAAATGGTAGAAATGTGAAAATTACTGTGTTTGCAACATCTTTTGAGGTATAAATTAAAACCTCCCAGAAACTAAAAGAAGGGAGTAATGAAGTCATTGCATTTTCCAGGCAGTCATTTTATATTGATGCAACTTGGTTTACTCAAAATAATCTTCTCTTCCTCATCTCTCTTACAAATAAGTCTGTAGTATTTTAGCTCTCCGGCGGTGACTTAGGAGTAGTGGTGCTTCTGTGTGCTGTTGGGTGACTGTAAAGATAAGTCTTTGAAAAAGCTATGACAATCAGATGTTGTAATATGTTTATTTAAAAAAGAGAATCACAAAGGCGTTTAGACTTCCTGCAAATCCAGTACCACCCTGACAGTTTGCTGGGTAGAACTTGAGGTAAATAACACTCAGCACACAAAACAAATTTGAGAAGGAACAGAAGTTTTAAGTTCATGAATCACATCAGGACTATTAAGCCTTGGGGGAAGTGTTCTGTTTGCATTTCCTCAGGTTTTCCAGAGTAAGATCAATGGTTTTGAGGCAATCGAGGAGCATCCCCCTAGCAATGCAGCAAATATTGCAAACGCTAGCTAATGCTACTTCTGATTTGAAACCAGATGAGCTAAACATGCTGTTACTTCCTTCCACTAGAGATGCCACAAAGCTGAATGGAAGTTGCAGTTGTGTCATTTAAAAGCCCAGCAATCAGTTGTCGCCTTTTTTTTCCTTTTTGGTTTGAGACAATTGCTAAATATTTGAGAGCTGAACATTGAGAGTTGAACATCTGTGTGATTTTACATCTTTGCTGTTATTTTCAGTGGATTTTTCTCTAAAAGCTGTAATAGCACCACTCACGCATTCTTTGCCGCAAACGTTTTACTGTCAAGGTCTCCTCATGTTCTTTACTCATTTGATTTCCTTTGTGGTCTAAATCAAAATTAGTAATTTAGTCTGAAATGCTAAACAGTTTACAGAAAACCTGCCTAAGTCTTGCTGATAATCAAAGTTTGGTTTGTGTGTGATACTGATAAACAGTATCAATAGCTGGCTTGAAAGTTAAAGGCCTTTTGTCACTGGAATTAGACTGTCAGCAGAGAGTTTTAAGACCTTTGCACATGACGGTTTACAGCAATTTACAATTGTGAACCAAAATTTAATTAATAATTTAGCTAGAAAATCCAACTGAACCAAGCCATATCAGGTGTTGTTAATCTTCAGCCAGTAGAAGAAACAGGCAGATAATTAATGCTTGTGGTTTTGAACTGGAAATGACTCATAATCTGCTTAATGTTATTTTTCATGAAAATACTTGACCACATATTATCTTTCCTATCTCAGTATTAAACCTCCTGTCATAATGGCATGTAACTGTAGAGCTGTGAATATCATGTATGTCTTTGTTACATGCAGGTAAATTATAAACAGGTGATATGAATATAGAAATGTTTATAAAGTTAGTGTTGATGGGTGTTTTTGTTTGCTTATTTGTTTTTAATGATTAATTGCTTACTAGTTCTGAAGTTTATTCTGGATACAAGGTGAAAGTATACTTCCTGAAAAAAATGTTTGAATTTCAGTATCCTTGAGATTTTGTTTTAAGAGAAGAAAACGAGGAAGAGAAATGTGGATTTTCAGTATGGCTTTTCTATACTCAAGTAGTTTGCATGCAAAACTTTATTTAAGCCTAAAACTTGCAGAAAATAATGACTGCAGTAGTGGAGTGACTAGGAAAAGCTTATATTTGCAGCATCTGTAATAGTTGATATGTGAATGTAGGAGGAGATCACAGCACCACCATTTGAACTCTGAAAGAGGAAGTAAGCCCATTACTGATCTTTTCCACTCGCTAACTGAAGAAAACATTATCTAGGTATTATTGACAAATGAAATTAGTCCTTAAAATGACAAGGGTTTTGTCACTTTGGAGACGAGCCCAGTCTTAGAGAGGAGAAAAAGGAGGTTTCATTTTGAGGTGTTTATTGATAAATACACACAATGAGAAAAATAGGCACCAAAATAGGGACAGCTCCTGTGAAATATTTACAAAATGGAAAGGAAAAAATGCTTGTAATGTTTGTAGACTATAGCAAATTTGGAGACTTTACAAGGATTTTGGCAGGCAGGATTAAATTTGAAATGTCTTGGCAAATTGAGTTACTGTCCTTTTTTTTTTTTTAAAAAAAAAAAGAATAAAAAGAAAACCCCTCTTGAAGTTGGCTCTGGTAAGTGCAAATTGTACTGTGCAGTTGTACTGTACTAAAAGGCACAATTAAAAGCACAACTAGGTAAAGAGTAATGCAAGCTCAGTTTGGAGGCTTGCAGGAAAAAGGTTTTCAAGTTATGGTGGGTTGTGTGAAGCTGGCCAGGTAATACCTAGAATACAGTTAAGTATGACCTTGGAGGCATATGAGGCAATTCTTCCTCCTCTGCTCAACAGTGAATAAATAAGTATTGTCTTAGTTTTAGTCAGTGTGGTTTACATTTGGTATGGACTAAGAGAGTCCACAATAAATCCGGACTTTTACACGTGAATTTAGGATAAAAGTTTTATAAGAGGGTATTTGGTCCAGAGAAGATTGAGTGACTACAGAACAGAAGGGACTACAGTGTTCTTTATGTTTGACAACAGAATAAGAATTTATTGCATTAAACTGTAATAAGGAAGAAGAACTTGTCCAGTATAACTAAATAGTGAAACAGACTATGGAGGGTGGTTGTAGAAATTCAGACATCAGAGATTATGTGGATTGTTACTACTCCTTCCTTCCTCTTAAACATGTTGGGCAGACTCTTATATATTGATCCTTTACTGTTGAAGGGACCTTTGGAGGTCGTCTAGGTTCTCTTCATAAGCTTTAACATACTGTATTTTTCCCCCCCTCAACTGAATTGCCTCTCTTAACTCCAGGATGATGGTAGTTGTTCCTTTTTATATACAAGACTCAAAATTTATAAGAAAAGTGGGGAAGTGATTTATTTTTGCAGGAAGTATCTTGAAGAAGTATGTGCCACCCTCTGAGTGTTAACAGATGAAGGTGGGAAAGGTGATGAAATTTCTAGTGGGCAGCTTTTCTGGGATACTCTTTGCAGGGTTTCTTTGAGCTTGTTTTGTGACTGGTGAGTGTCAATCAAACTTCAGTTTCTAGCTGTTGACTGCTGGACCACAAGACGTGTATCCTCTTGAAGTCTGAACACTGTATAGGAGAGAGTTGTAAGCAGTATGTTTCTAGTCCCTCAACACTATCGTTCAGAACAAAGCTGTCCAAATAAAATACTAGATCACCCTGGTTCTCAGTCTCTTTCCAACTTGTTCCCTGAAATTGAAACTTCTTACTACTTGTGATTTTCAGATTCCACAGTTTTATTTTTCCAACTAATCTGAACTGTAAACCATTTGAGTAATGTTTGAGTGGCACAGAAGAATGTTAGTACCTGCTGCTTAAAGTCCAGTCTAGAATGAGCTGTATGCTGCACAGATAACATCTGCCTTTTTTGCAGAGGGCTTGTAGTCTGAACAGAATAGAGAAACATAGAGTAGGTTAAAACGCATACATCTCAAGCAGAATTTTCTTGGAGGTGGTGACAAATGTCTATGTGTGTATGGTGTCTTTTATACTTCGGTGTCTTTTTTGAAGGTTTGTTTGTTTGTTTTTCATTGGATAATAAAATAGAGGAGAAAATGTGATAGGAATGAGGTGTGGACAGAAGAGGATTAGAGGAGCATGTGTTAGCTGGAGCTGTAGTGTGAAGGGATGGAAATAAAAAGTCTGTACATTGAGGCTGGGGAAAGAACACACAAAAGTTTAAAAAGTGGCATGTTCAAATGTTGTAGTTGCCTCCCATCACCTGAATGCTCTGCCAAATGATGCATCTGTAAAGCTGTTTTTTTTGTATAGGGAGGCTTGAATCTTTATATCTGGTAAAGACTTCACAAAAGGTGTGTGTTCTGGTGTGAACATTCTGGTTTTGGTAGGACCAAAACATATTCTGGTTCTAATGTAACCAGTTGTGAATCATTAAGAATTCTCACTTCTAGCATTGGTATGGTAGTAATGGGCTTGTAATAGAAACAGTAGGGTAAAAAATATGAAATGGAGGGTTGTTCTTTTTTCTTGCCCTAGCAAATAGTTTGCTTAAAATAATGAGAGTAAAGGTTCTTGATCCAGTGGAGCATTAGGAAAGCACAATTTTAAAGACCTCTGATTTGTACGCTGAAATTTTGACTGTATTGGTTCTTATTGCTTAGGAGAAAAAGTTTTAGAGGACTTATCACAGATTTTTATTTGCTGGTACTGCTGTTTACCATGGGAAAATGAAGGAATTTTAATTAGTTTTTTCTGCTCTTTTTTTTCAGGAGTAAGAAACTTTTTAGCAAGAAAAAATTGAAAAGGAAACAGAAGACTAAATTAAAAGTAAAAACACGTAACAAGGTAAGTCTGTAACTAAGTTCTAGAAGTTCTGACTGAAAAACAAAAGTAATTTCAGTCGAGAGATGTGAGAAAAATAAAAAAAATTTGTTTTGAAAAGATAACAGTCCAGCTTTCTTTTTGTCTCTTTACTGCTTTCTGTGTGACTGTGATACCAGTGTTAACCTTTTTATTCCATGTCAAACATTAGTAGCAAACACAATTGGATATGAACAGTGTTTTGTTTCCCCAATTCCTAAACTGTAAATAATGCTAAAAAACATGTTGGTCTTAAAGTTACATTTTAAGAAATGCATGTCTGGCCGGGAATTAGAAGGAGAAAGGGAGCAAGCACATAGTGTCTACATAATTCAAAGTTATCCTTGAAAATTCCTCTGTAGTGGAATATATTATACTTAACAGTTTGTATTAATATTTTCTCCTCTGTCCCCATTGCTTTAAACACCCAAGAGCAGTACAGTGAACTTCATCAAAATGTTTACATGCTTTACTTTTTGCAGAAGTCTAGGCAGAAGTAACAGTAGTTTATAATACCGCTTTGCTGTATTCCTTCTCTATTAGAGAGCTATTATTTCTGCATTAAAGGCAGAGTTTTGGAGGGATTTTCATGAAGGCTTACTGTAGGCATGGAGGATTATTCCTAGGTTTCTACTGTAGTCAATGAAGTGAAAGTAGCTCTTTTCTGGAATGGTTCTGCAGGACACTACCACTGAACTATACGGTGAAAGCACTTCCTAGTCAGTTGAATGCTCCTGTAATACAGCTAAGCTGTAGATTGCATTGGCCATCTTATCCGTCTTTGCCAAACCTCCTGCAGTTATTCTATCTCAAGACGGATGACTTTGGGAGGATGAAGCAAGCACAATATCTCTTAAGTTTGTGTTGCCTTTTTGGATACTTACCAGATTGTTCTGCTTATCTCAAGTAGTGCAGCTCCAGACCAGGGTATAGAAGAGACTTATCTTCAACACTTCTCAGTACTGTACAGTGAAGTGTTTCTAGTTCAGACTAAATTTTTAGTTTTTTCTGTCACTGTGAAATTAAAGTTTTTAGCCTTGTTCCCTTCATCCTTTTAATCAGACCCCCTGACAACACAGAAAAACAAATTGCAAATTAAAAGAGACAGTGCAGAAGGTAGTTAGTCTTTGTGTGTTGTCTGGTGACAGAAACTTGTGTTTTTAAGGGAAGGTAACATATTTGATCACTGTTACTATATAGAGGGAAATTTGTCTTTCTGGATCACTGTTCCCTAGTTGAACTATTAATTAGGAAGCTAAATCCAGAAGTACTGTTCCCCACAAGCTTTATAGTCCAACATATTTCTTGGATTTAGTTGCATTGGATAAATGGATTCATAGGATCCTTTCTGAATGGCTAGAGGAGACATGAGCATAATGATTAGACGTGAAAGGTAAATAAATCAACTAAGGTAAATATTTGTTGCTTTAAACACACTTTTCAATAATATGGCAACATTTTCAATGTCTTCTCTATCACTCAGTGTTTCAACCTCAAGAGGGCATCCATTTCTAAAAGATGTTTGAACTGTTCAAAGAATTTGGTTAGGTTTTATGCTCCGTGTTACACACAGGTTAGATCAGATGGTTATTTTAGGTTTACCGTCTTTAACAACAGATTAACTTTCATATCTTAGCTTATAGTCTATTTCCGTCACATCTGAGAATAAACCATTCTTGCAGTTATCTAGTTCAAGAGGAAGGAAATAAATTCGTGAGAAAATAAGCTATGTCAGGATTTCATCTTTTGGTAAATCAGATTGTTCAGGTGGGAGACAAATGTAAAAGAAACCAAAGGCTGCTGGTTTTCCCAATTCTTTCATTGCGTGTTTTAGAACATCACAGAGGACTAACTGAGAAGAGCACTTGTGAGTCTGGGTGCTCTATTTTATTAAGAAAAACATTTAATCTGCCTTTTGACTTCTTCTACATAATGCACCCTTTTTTAGCAGGAGCTATGCATTTACAAGGGCAAGTCACACATCAGGGTATGGGTTCCTGTGCTTCATTCTCTCTCCCATAAGGTAGCCTTCTGTCTTTTTTGGGAAAAAGTAACAAAAATAAATTTTCACCTTGATGTACTAAGGCCATGTTTATGATTCATTACTTACATTGGCATTGCAATTCCTCAGACTTGCATTTAGATTTCATTATTTAGTAGGCCAGATTTGAATTCTTATTTCTTCAGTATCTTTAAAACTTACGAGGAAGACTTTTCTAATTTTATCCTAAGTTTATGAAGCATGTGGTCAGCTTTCTTTTTGTTTACTTAAAATGTAGAAAGATTTTGTGAGGAATTTAACTAGATTTATTGACTTTATAGATTCACTATCTACTCCTCTGAAAAAGATGTTTAAGTCCTTCTGACCACTGAAATGACCTTTCATTACTGTTACTTCACTTTGTGTGGTTTCAGCTGAGATGTCTTTTTTGAAGTTTAATGTTACACATTTTGAAAGAATAGCATTTTGTTTAAAAATATTCTTTTCCAACCAATATTTAATTTCATATGTTTTGATAAAACAGAAGATGTGACAAATACTGTGTATCTCTGAATTTTTACAGTGTATGTTTCATAATGTATCTCCATATAAGAATTTGGGTTTTCAAGTTGTAGTGATAACAAGTGAAACAACAAAGGTATACGTTTCAAAATGTCTCACTTTCATTGAAAAGTACAAATCTGCTTTCAGGTCTTGGAGCTCCATTCTTCTTTAGGGCAATGATAATTTAATACTCTGGGAAACCAAATGCTTTGGGAGGGAAAAATGTGGGTTTTTTTTGTCTTGAAGTAAGGAGTTCTGTAGTTAAAGATCATTCTTCATTGAATTCGCAGAAGTTCGTTGACATTCTGGTTTAATATGCTACTGTTTTCCTTTACAACGTAGAAGTATTTTCACAGAATCACAGAATAGTTGAAGTTGGAAGGGACCTCTGGAGATTGTAGAATCATAGAATCGTTAAGGTTGGAGAAGACCTCCAAGATCATCTGGTCCTACCATCCCCTACCACCAATATCACCCACTAAACCCTGTCCCTAAGCTCCAGGTCCAAGTTTTCCTTAAACATCCCCAGGGACACAGTGATGCCACCACCTCCCTAGGCAACCTGTTCCAATGCCTAATCACGCTTTCTGAGAAGAAATGTCTCCTAATTTCCAACCTAAATCTCTCCTGGCACAATTTAAGGCCATTCCCTCTATTCCTATCGCTAGTTACCTGCAAGAAGAGGCCGACCCCCAGCTCCCCACACCTTCCTTTCAGGTAGTCGTAGAGAGCAATAAGGTCTCCCCTGAGCCTCCTCTTCTCCAGACTAACCAACCCCAGTTCCCTCAGCCAATCCTCATAGGACTTGTGCTCCAGGCCCTTCACCAGCTTCATAGCCCTTCTCTGGACACAGATCATCTGGTCCAACCCCTCTACCAAGTAGGGTCACCTAGAACATGTTGCACAGGATTGCATCCAGGCGGGTCAGTGAATTTTGTGTCAATGAAATACAGCATCATTAAAAGAATTGTCCTAACTAAACATAGACTTTATTACTTCTCCTTGAGAAATGCTAAACTTTTGTGTGCTTGCACATTTACTTTTATTTCAGTTGTCTTTTTTTTCCCCTTAGATGAAAGGCAGTGAACAGTTAAAGTCATAGTTTTCCTTCAGTTTTAACTTATTCTTACAACCTAACAGCTTACTATTCAAAAGAGGATTTATTTAGTAGAGTTATTCGGCCAATGGTTTTAAACTGAGAAAACTAGGTAGTGTATTTCAAGATTATTCTTAAAGGGCATTATTAGGATTGTGACTATATTTGTTAAGTGTCTAACAGATGGAGTATAAAGTGCTTCTAGTTTCAAAGAATTTACAATTCTTAGAAACAAGGTGTTGTGGGAGGGGAAGTGGAGATGTAAGTAAGATGTAAACAGTGGGTCTACATCATAGCTAGGAAATAAAGTCTAGTTCTGAGTCGTATAGTAGTGCTATGCTGTCTGTTTAGATGGAGCAGGGTTTTGTGGAGAACGGTATACTGTAGTAAGGTCTGGATAGGAGGTTTTTGTAGCTATAGTTTGTGTACTTCTGTAGAAGAATGAGATACTAAACAGAATGTTAAAAGTGCTTACTATTTAAAAGCTAAAGCATTAGGTAGGAAACTTTTTAATGGTTGTAAAGTGTTGAGAATAAGGAAGGGGTTTTATTTCTGAAAATTAGTCAGCTTATTATTAATAGGCAAGAGAACAGGCATTGGTATTTTATCTAGCACTGTAATGTCTAAAATTATCTGTGCTGGTAAGATGATTTAGTCAACCTATTTCAAAAGAGATGTTGTAAGCTACAGAGCTACAGAACTCAGATCTGTTCCAGAAATTAAGTTGTTCTGGAATAAAAGTTAGGCTGAACTGACGAGAAATAACTGGAAACTCTTCACAGATGTTGTAATTGTAATGCATGATACAAATTAGATAAGTGGACTTCAGATAGAGATCTGCCAGATGACTGATATTTTTCTTTTCCAGTAACTATTTATCAGTTAAGTAGGAAATGCATAGTAAATTCACTTTTTTTTTCTTTTTCTTTTTTAAACCTGGTTGATTCAAGTGCATTAACTAAAAGCTGATATTGTGTGTTTGTCTTATCAGCAGTTGCAAAATCTTGGGATATGTATATGAATATTTGACATAGAAAAGAGTCATGTTATAACCATTTAGTTTTCTGATGCCAAATTAATTTTAAAGAATGTAACTGTTCTGGTTTTGACTCTGATAGAGTTAATTTTCTTCATAGTGCTTGGTATGGTTCCGTGTTTGGGATTTAGAAGAAAAACAACGTTGATAACACACTGATGTTTTAGTTGCTGCAGAGCAGTGCAGACACGGAGCCAAGGCCTTTCCAGCTTTTTGCACTGCCCTGCCAGCGAGGAGGCTGGGGGCAGCAGGAGCTGGGAGGGGACAGAACCAGGACAGCTGGCCCGGGCTGGCCAAACGGATGTCCCGTAGGGTATGGTGCCATGCTCAGCCGCAAGACCGAGGGGTTTGGCAGGGGTTCTGCAGGTGCTGCCCTGGCACGGGCTGGGCATTGGTCAGTGAGTGGTGAGCAAGTGCATTGTGCATCACTTGTTCTGTATGTATATTATTATTATTTATTATCCCTTCCTTTTCTGTCCTATTACACTCTCTATCTCAACCCACAAGTTTTACTTTTTTTATTTTTCTTTTTCGTTTGATTCTCCCCCCCACCCCCCTGGGTGGGAGTGAGCGAACGGCTGTGTGGTGCTTAGCTGCCTGCAGGGTTAAACCAGAAGAGTAATAGCTCATTATCATTGATACCAATCTAAATCTATTTTGGCGCAGTTTGACACTGGAGTAACACAGCATGCTGTATCTTGAATTCTTGCACTTTTTAATATCATGGATTTTTAACAGCAACTTTATTAATTTCTTTCTGTTCATGTTGAACAAGGACTAAACTTATGTTGCTGTTCCATCTCTAGAACCAGAAGTTCTGCTGTGCTCAAAAAATCTGTATTTATTTTTCTTTAGGGAACTATATATTTTTTTATATATTGTTTTTGTGAATTACTTCTAACACTGACACAAGTAAGATGAATTAGCAGTGTTGGATAAAAGAGCCTGCAGAGTAAACCATTGCTTCTTTATGTCTCAGCTTCTAATAATTTTGTAGTAATAATGAAAAGGAAGGATATGTAAATATATACCAGTACAGTTAGAATTATACCACGGTCAAAAATAAAAGGAAATTATATGAACCATGAAATATCTTGAAGTTATTTTGAATTTTAAGTTTTGTAACATACGATGTTAAAATGTTCTGATTTCAAAGGCCTTGTTATTTCTGCTAATAATTAAAACGTATGTGCAGGTAAAAATGTATTATGAATCATTGCTGAGTTTTGACGTTCAAAGTTGTGGCTACCATAGAAAAATAAACCATTCCTTTCAAATATCAGTTCACTGGTTCTCAAACTTCTTTGGTAGTTGAAGGTCCTTTTCCCCACCCTTGTATGTGTATTTCCACTGTGATCTTTTCCATATCACTGTAATCTAATTTGCTTTGTACTACCCTGCCAAACAAATGCATTAATTCTCCATACCTGTCCTCTGAAAGAGAAAGAAAGAAGGAAAGAAGGAAAGAAAGAAAAGGCAAAAAGCCTCAATGCTCACAAGTTCGAAAGAATGCAACAAGCAAAGAAAATAACCTTGTGAAGTTAGTCATAGCCCTGACTAGCTTAATCGTCCTTCAAATTTTTCCTGCCTTGTTAAAGCAAGGCTGTCCTGCATTCTTAACCTAGGCTTTCCCTCTTTACTTAAAGTCTTTGTGCCTTCTGTCTGCACCAGGGTATTATAGGGAATTCCTAACATTTACTCCGTATACCTTAAGTCCAGTTTTTCATACCAGCCTAGTCTTTGGTAGCATGCAACCTAAGAGAAAGTATAACCTGGACTGTTTGTTTTGGTTGTGGATTTTGGTTGTCTTCCGTTTGTCCTGTCTCATCTTACAATTTGAAGAAAGGGAGAATATGGGACAGAATTTCACAGGCCTTGACAGATTTTTTTATTTTTTTTTGCTCAGTAGTTTGTCCATTAGTTTTTCATTTGTTTTCTAGTTATGTGAAATTATTATCCACAGTTCCTGCAGTGGGGAGGTTTTGAACTTGCCATCTGTTTTCATTTCACAAAACAGTTAACACTATTTTTAATTTCTAATATGCATTTAACAATCAGATTAAATCTTTATTTTCAGATTAAAATTAGCAACTAAATAAATAATGCTTTTTAAAATTCAGTAATAATAACAAAACTGATCCTGCTAAGAAGATAAATCCTGAATTCTGCTAGTCATTTGGCTGTGGCACAGCTCTGAACCTTTCTTTAGCCTGCACTGCCTCTGTCCCTTTTCATTTTTTTATCCTGGTGTCCACAGTATGAGAGAGAGAGAGTAAAGCCAGATGGAATATATTGAAATTTCTTCCTTTTCCTCCTTTCTTCCCTGCCTAAAATATGATTCATATCTCAACAGGAAAGTTCAGTCACCAGTTTGAGAACCATTTGTCAGCCAGAATTACTAAGGCTCTGTTAAGATGACTTAAATTTAGCAAAGCTTGAAATTTCTAATAAGCTTCAAAACAGAATTTTAAATTTTTTTTAAATCAACCTTTTTTTCTTTTTTTTTTTTCAGACGGAAAACCTAGAGAGTACAGTAACCATACCAGATATAAGATTACATAGCAACCCTTCAGCTTTTAATGTTTACTGCAATGTCCGCCATTGTGTATTGGAGTGGCAAAAGAAGGAAGCATCTGTATCTTTGGCTTCAAAGAACAGTGTACAGAGTGGGGATTCGGACAGTGATGAAGAAGAGGAATCCAAAGAGCCACCTATTAAACTTCCAAAGGCAAGTAGCTCTTTAAAGTGTGCCATGTATGTGGTTTAAAGTTGGTATGTTACGTCTTCTGAGATTTAACAGTGGTATGGACAGAGCACTTGCATGTGGAAACTAAAAGGTCAGTGACATTAATTGTGTTAAGAGAGTATATTAAGAAGAGACTCTGAAGAGTGGTGTAGTTTTAAAAGAGATGGTGAATTAGAAAAAAAAGAATGGAAATTCAGTAAGAGACCTCAGTTTTCCTTTCTTAAAATAAAACATCAAATGAGATATTTGGTTACAGTTACTATAGCAATTACCAAATTGATGAAAATCAGTATTCTTTCAAACTATTCATTTTTTAGCAAAGAAACTATTAAATATCTAAGAGTTCAAGAACTTCTGCGTATTGAACAATGATTTAGATGCTTGTTAAAACCTTAAACTTTTTAATAGCTATCTAGTTAATATTGGATTGTTTAGATACCTGCAAAGTAAGAAACTTTTTATTTTTGCTTTCACTTGCATATATAAATTTGAAAAAGGCATACACTTGAAGCTGTCTCACAACAAGTAATAAAACTTACAGGCTAACTATGTAAATTTATTTGTATCCTGAATATGTGTCTGTCACATGCTTTGAGTATAGTTTTCTGTTTTTTATGTATAATGAAAAATACTTAGTTGGGTTTAATTTGTTAAATATAGAGAAAGCTGTTGAAGTTTCTAAGGCTTATAATATTATCTAAACCAGTTTCTGAAAGTAATCACTAGCTTATTTTAAAGAATATTGATGTCTTCAGTGTTTGACGCTGGGGTGAAAATCATACTCAAAAAACACATAACCAGGATTTCTGCTCTTCCAGGTTCTCCAGTGTTAACTGTTGAAGTTAGTTGGTTGTGTGTTACAGTGATATTTCTTTTCGTTCGTGAAAATCCTTCATTTAATTGAGAATAAGTTGAAAACATTGTACTTTTTATGTAGCTTTAGCTTTAGTTAAGATGTTCTGCTGAAGTATCTCTTAATCTTAAAATTGAGGAAGTCAGTTTTGTCAAAGTTCTTGTTTAGAATACAGTTTGGAAGTAAACATTGACCTATGTAATTTCTGTAATGTGATTGAGAACAATTTCTTTTTAACAGACCCAGAGACAAAATTTGCTCGTTTTCAGGTGTAGGCACAATAAAGTTTGTATTTTGGTTGTGTTTGGACAGTTTAGCATCTTGCTTTGATACCTTGAAGTTTTGGATTTACAAGAAATACTGGCCTTTGCCTGAGTATTTGAAAGAGGGCAGATTCTGATCTGATGTGTAGCTACTAGGGTTAGAGAGGCTTTTTTTGTCAGGGAGAAGAGTGGTGTCTTATATTAAACTTAGCACTGGGCTATGTTTGATCCACAAAAGCCCTGTACTAAAAAGAGCAAATGCTGGATTAAGGTAGAATTAAGTGATTAAATATTCTTTATTCCTGCAGCGGCATACATTTTACTGTTTTGTTAATGAGCTTGAGCTCATTTAAGCAAAAGTTTAAGCAAATGTTTAAGCAAAAATGAAAACATTCTAAGTTGTAACAAAAAATAGAAGAAAAATAAGTATTCTCTTTAGAAACTCACTTTAAGTCTTTTAAAATTCATTTTGGGAATATTTTACCTGTGTAAGTATTTTTGTATGTATATGATAATATTCTGCATTAATTTTTATGTATGAACATACATATGTATTCTTAAATTAAGAGAAATGTAGATGTTAGGTAATTACGAGAGGGAAGACAAAGGAAATAATAGTGTAGATAAGATTTCTGGAATAAATAATTGTTTGGAGGAAATAATTATGGGTCATAGTGGTTACATTCAGGACAGTGTTTTGTGTACCCTTTTTAAGGTGAGCTATGCTTTTGATTTTAAGTTTCAAAGTTTTTAGAAAGGGCGCAGGAGGATGGATTCATGGAGAGTGTCAGTAAAAGCTGGCAGGCTGTAACACAGAAAGTGAGAATACAGCAGCACTTGTTTTGGCTTAGAAAATCTTCAAAGAGGTGTGAGAACAAATTTAAGGTGTCTTGAAAAGAACTGTGTGCTTATTCTGTTCTTCACTGTACAGAGTTGGAAGGAGTTGAGATAGATATAGACAATTTTTTTATGTAACATTTGGATTTTGAGTCTCTTCTGTCGCTCTAGCTCTAATAGTGGATTCTTCACAGCCTAGTCTCCTAGGCTGCCTGTTTGCCTTTTCTGTTCTGCTGGCAACACTTGTGAAACCGACGAGGAGAAAGCTATATAAATGGTGCTTTTGGAATGTAAGGAGGAGCCAGGGAGGTGGGATACCATTGTTTTGGTTCTTCCTAGCTGTAGCAGTGAATGAACGCAAGCTCTCTAGTTCCTATGGTACGTGAGTGAATTTTGTCAAGTAATGTTTGCTGTGCTTTTTCACTGTTTATACTTGGTGTTACCTGGGTCCGCCTGCTGACTTCATAGTAGACCTGAAGGCAAAGAGACCTGTTTTAAGAAGCCTGCCGAATGCATCAATGTCAGATACCAAAACAAGAATGTGTGTAGATCAGGATAAATCCCAGTAGAGCTATCCATAGTCGATGACAAGTTGGTTACTACTGTAGTGGAAGTTCACCAAATTATTTTCTGTGCTGTTTTTCATGTGTTAGGTTCCTTGCTTTCTTCAGGTGCTAGATGAGGTCTTTTGTCTGAAGACTGGGAAAAACAGTGTCTCAGAGATACCCTTACTTTTCAGTGATACTACTTCTAAAAACGTTCTACAGTGTATCTTATTCTTTAGCTTGCAAGATCATAATGACTTCACATCCTGAAAAACTATCTATGCTGTTATTTTGTTGACAGGTTTTTCTTCCTGTGTAGTTTGCATGCATGTCTTTTCCCCCCACTCCTTTGAATGTATGAAACATAAGGTGTAATTTGCAGGAAAATTGCTGTTGAAGACTTGATTCAATTTTGTTTCGCGTCTTCCTCCAGAAATCAAGCAAGTGGTAAAATAACTCCTGAAAGACAGGAATTTAAATAGATCGAATGACAGAGAAGACAGTTATAAGGCATCCAGTATATGTTATAGCTGGCTGTCAGACATGAGTGACAGTTCTATTAACAATTTTATTTATTTTCACGTTTCACTCCTCCTTAGATGTGAATCAGTATTAGATACTCTAAATGTTGGGGCTCTTCCAACATCTTAGCCTCTTTTTTTTTTTTTAATAGAAACACATAGTCAACTTTTGAAGATACGCTCACCTATTTGTAATGAGATAATCCTGCTCACTTTGCTTTCATCTTTGTAGTTATTAAAAATACTGACTTGAGAAGGCGGTGAGTGGAACAGTCAGTAGGGATAAGCATAAGTATAATCTCAGAATATTCAGGAATGCTGAAAGGGAGAGTGGCTCTAACAGCGCTCTTACAGATGTTGTATTAGTTGGCATGAGGTGTGTCTGTGACAAGTACATATGGCACTTTACTGACTAGTAACTAACCTCCTTTTTTATTGTCGCAAAACAATCTCAGAGGCTTTGGAGGGGAAAGTACTGGTGCTGCCGGTATCAGCTGTCAAATATACTTCGACTCAAGTAGGGAACTCCAGCTGCAAGCCAATTCTCACTTACTGGTTCACAGTAATAAGTGATGAAAAAGGGAAGAAATAGTCTGACAACTCAAGTATGAACTGAATAGAAATCAGAAGGGGTGAGAGGCAGAGTTTGTCTTATGCTGTCTAAAAATTGAAAGTTTCCTTATTTTTTTCAGGGTGCTATTACTGTGCTTAGATATGTTCTTTCATATAATCACATTATGTCTGTTTAATATTTACTAGTACAGTTGTATAGGTGCTTTTTTATTTTGATTTTTTTAAAATTACCATTGTATTCTATATTACATAGTGTTATTCAATTAACTGTCTTGTTCTGTGAATGTTGGGATATACCTTTATTGATTAAGATCCCAAATATATTAACAGATATTCTAAAGTATTTGTACTTTTTTTTTTTTAGATCATTGAAGTTGGATTATGTGAAGTCTTTGAACTGATAAAGGAGACAAGATTTTCCCATCCATCCTTGTGTCTCAGGAGCCTACAAGCCCTACTTAATGTGCTCCAGGGCCAGCAACCAGAAGGCCTGCAATCAGAGCCTCCTGAAGTCCTAGGTAATACCACATTTTTGTTCCTCCATCTGTTACAGTATTCAGTAGGAAAAAAGTATCATTTTTTGTTTAATTAATATGGTTGCTAGTGCTTCTTTTTTTTTCTCTTAACTGACTAAGTTTATTCTGGAATGTGAAGTCCCTTATGGTGTATGTAACCAGTACTTCTCAGCATTAATCTTTTGTAGAACAGAAGTGTTGTCATGTAAACGTTCATTTAAAAACAAACAAGTCGTATTTGTTGTTGTGTAATGCAGGGTTTCATTGAAACATAGTAAACCTGACAGTCTTACAAACTGTGATTCATTTGTTTTACTGAATCTATAAAACACTTGGTCTTACTGCAAAGAAGATAATTCTATAGTGAACTTATATTGCAATCTACTGTTGTATTCTACAGCTTAGCTATTTAATGTTGTAATTTAAAAATAAATAATAAATCTGCTAAACAAATAGAGTAGGATAGTGAGAGCAAACTAAAACCATTTTCCCCTCGAGCCCACTTCTTCCTAGGCTCAGTTTCAATCTCAGTTCTTCTGCCTTCTAGCCCTACCCCAAGCAGCATAGGGGAATGAGGAATGGGGTTTGCGGTCAGTTTATAACACTATCTTTACTGCTTCTTCCTCCTCGCATTCTGCTACTGCTCTGGCCTGGGGTCCCTCCCCCAGCATACAAGTCCTACACAGACTGCTCCAGTGTGGCGTCCTTCCCATGGACCAAAGCTCTTTAAGAACTGCTTCTGCATGAGTCCATTCACGGGCTGCAGTCCTTCAGAAATGCACTGCTCCGGCACGAGCCCCACACAGGACTGCAGATGCTGCCAGAAAACCTCCTCCAGGGTGGGCTCCTCTCGATGGGCAGCAGGTCCTGCCAGGAGATCTGCTTCACTGTGGTCCTCCATGGGCTGCAGGGGGACAGCCTGCTCCACCAGGGGCCTCTCCACAGGCCGCAGGGGAACTTCAGCTCTGGCACCTGGAGCACCCCCTGCCCTCCTGCACTGACCTTGGGGGCTGCAGGGCTGGTTCTCTGTCCTCACTCTCCCGGCTGCTGTTGCACAGCAGATTTTTTTTCCCCTTTCTTCAATCTGTTCTCCCTGGCTTGGCTCTGGCCAGCAGCAGGTCCCTTTTGGAGCCATCTGGAGCTGGCTCTGATCTGACCTGGGGCAGCTGCTGGCTGAACTCAACAGAGGCTACCCCTGCAGCCTGTGCTTCCACACCTTGCCATGTAATCCTAATACACAAAAAAATATAATTTCTGTTCACACCCTGATTGGTACCAATATTCAGCCTTGCATATGATTAAAGTAATTTTCAAGCTTTTATTTGAAATGCTTATTTCTGAAAAATGGGCTGTGCTTCAATATGGATAATGTTCATAAAGATGAGACAAAGCTTGTGAAAATCTACACATCATCTCAGTGATGAAGTAAACTGAATAGGCAGGTAAAGTAACTCCTTCTGACTTGTCACTTATAGTAGTGTTCCACTGTAACAGGAAGACTTAAGCTTTTTCATGTTCTTCCATCCTTGTGATTTTCCAGACTCGCCTTTCTCTGGGTGAAAAGGAACGTAGAGCTAAGGTTGATTATTGTAGCCCTATTTAAATGGGGGGCTGTCTTTTCTGCGTGGAAATAGGGTTAAACTTAATGGCTATGGGAAGATACCATGTAATTTGTAAGTTTAAAATTAATTTCCCATTGGTTGACAAACTGTCTAGTATGATCTTGTGACTTGTCTGTTAACTGCTGTGTTTTATCTGCAGAATCCCTGTTCCAGCTTCTTCTGGAGATAACTGTCCGTAGCACAGGAATGAACGATAGTACAGGACAGTCCTTGACAGCACTTTCCTGCGCTTGCCTCTTCAGTTTGGTAGCTGCATGGGGAGAGACAGGAAGAACGTTGCAAGCAATCTCTGCTATCCTCACCAATAATGGCAGCCATGCGTGTCAAACTATTCAGGTTGTGTAATAAAACTTTTCCGTATCTGGAAATTTGTGTAAATGATATCTACATGAATTCCAAAATTATCTGATATGTAAATTCAGTTAATTTTTTTCTCACTGTTTTTGAAATAAGAGTAGGTATTTCTTAGTCTCTCTTGAGATGTAGACAGAACAGAAAACAGAACATTTAAAAATAGGCATGTTTTTTAACTTTTTGTTTTACTGTTTTTAGGTGCCAACCATTTTAAACTCTCTTCAGCGGAGTGTACAGGCAGTTTTGGTGGGCAAAATACAAATCCAGGACTGGTTCAGTAATGGGATAAAGAAGGCAGCCTTGATGCACAAATGGCCATTGAAAGAAATATCTGTAGATGAAGATGACCAGTGCCTGCTTCAGAGCGATGGTTTTTTCCTATATCTCTTATGTAAAGATGGACTTTACAAAATTGGCTCTGGATATAGTGGGACAGTGAGGGTAATGTCATTTCTTGTCTGATGAATGATAATTAAAATATTAGCTTTTAAGATCTCCCGTTGCCATTGAGAATCTTTTGTAACTTAGTAATGATCAGCTCTTTTACATTTTGTCTAATTTTTTCCACTGATTTCTATGAGAATTTTACAGCATTTTCCTACAGTTTTCACTTCTCAGTATGGCTGAAGATGTTGTTTAGATTATAAATGATTGATTAATTGTAGAGTTGTCATTCTGGTATTTGTTTAACAAATGGAATTTTCTGGTTTCCCAGGGCCATATATATAATTCTACATCCCGCATCAAAAATAGAAAGGAGAAGAAGTCTTGGTTAGGCTATGCTCAGGTAGGTGAATACTCAAAACATAACAAGCACCCTCCCCACCCTTCCAAGAGTAATTTAAGTAGAGAATGGCTTAGAGAAAGTTTACATAGATACTCTATTGCTCCTTTGACTTTATTTATAAAAGTATTTCTTTGGTACTGAGTTTCAAGTTATTGTGGAAAATAAGGAACATCTAATGGTATATAGAAGGGAATAATGAAGTGTCATTTATTTGCGTTGTCACTGGAAGACTTTCTCCAAGTATGATGGTTCAACGTTTAAGTTTATGAATTGTGCAGTCACACTTACTTGATGTCTGCTTCTTCAGTAAATAAGTTGGTGGATGTAAAAATGCTGTTGCAGCAAAGTACTGTAGCAAATGCTTATAATACCAATTTACAATTTTTTTTAAAAACATTTGCAGTAAAACATAGAAATGCTCTTTAAGTCATTGAGTGTGGATTGAAGGGTACATAAACCATAAGTAGAAATAATTGTTGATGTTACCCCAGGGAAATGTAAACTATATTTGGATGGTTTGTTTTTTTTTAGAGTTAGTTTCTGGAATATCAGCAAACTTTTTTTATATGTTTGCCATTCATTATAGAAAACGTTTTGGTGTGGGGGTTTTTTGTTTGTTTTTCAGAATCCTGTTATTACCATTCAGTGCTCTCAAAAAACAGAACAACAACAACAACAAAAAAAAAACAACACCAAACAACTAATTGAAAGAACACTGAGTTTGCTACATTTTTGCACTAATATTTTTATTGTATATTTACTGTTAACCAAGTGATCTCATTGTCCCTGTGTGAAACTAGGTATACACCTTACCATGCTTTTGAAGTGAAATTGTTCATTATAAATACATATTCTGTTATTACAGATGATAGTTTATATGATAACTGATTTTCTTTAGTATTACGACAGATTATCAAAACATATACTGATGCAAATGTGCGAGGATGCATTCGTTCAGGAAACTTTTTTATCAGTTTGGAAAGGAATAGGATCCATACAGTTTCACTACATACAGTTGCATATTTGGACATTTCTGCACATAGCTATAAATATATTTAATATTATTCTTTGCATGCTTGTACAGCTGTATGCATTCACACAGTGATTGTGCACAATTGTGCTAGTTGGAAAACAGTCAGTCTGGTGCTATATTTATAGGAAGATACGTAAGGTTCATTTACTGCAAAGTATGTGACCATAAAAGAGGTGAGATGTGCCCACAGTCTCACTTCCCTTCAGCTGCTAGGTTAAGTCAGCTCAAGTTCAAGTGATTTTCCTTATTTCATCATGCGTGTTGTTTCAGACTAAAGCTTTTCTATCTTCTTTAATGGTCTTTACTTATTTTTCCTAGTTTGTGTATTGTTTTTTTCTCCTTCGGCTTTGATTAATGTATCCAGGAAAATTCAAGTAGTTTAGATGGAAGAAAAAGGGTCAGATATATTCATTCATTCAAGTTAGATTATCGTAACTAGGGTCCGTGACTCTTTGGCAAGTGAATGTATTTTGAGGTTAGGCCTCAGTGACTACCCTGTGAAATGCATTCATTCTTAGATGGGTAAATCCCCACCTGAGACCGGTCATGCTTCAAGCAAGTGCCAGACAGTGTCAAATCTCATGGTGTGACACTGCCATTGTCAGAATTATTATTTAGTCATTATTCATATCGGTCTCTGGAACCCTCCTATAAGTGAATACTACTTTGCTTGGCCTCAGTCACATTTAATGAATATGTTCATAGGTGCTCTTCAGTAATCTTTTTCCTTTCATGTGGCTGCATTTATAGGAGAAATGTTCTCTAAATGTAAATTCCCTGACTGTGTTCCTACGCTGCTCCTCAGCATCTTTGAAGGGTTCAATACGCTTTGCAAGATCTAAAAAGACATAGGAGGAAAGTTGCCAGGTGCTTCTCATATGCATATGTGTGTTATGTAGAATTGTGGGCTTATGCAGGCTATCTAGATTAAGGTAAAGCAAAACATATTTGTCCGTGTTTGTTTGTGCACTCAAAGTTATAGCTGTAAATAATAAACCTCAAACGGGAGCTTTCAGGTAGGTAAACCTTTTTACTGAGAAACAACTAAACTGGTGACTAAATCAAACATAGACAAAACAAAAACAGAAAACTAAGAAACTCACATATGAACAGAGAGAAGATACTGTTTTGGTATGCTAAAGTATACTAAAAGATGTACCACATCAATATACTTGTTGATGTGGGCTGCTGACCATGTAGATAATTTGGGCGTGTTGAAGGTGTTCTACATATGGAGAAACTGGAAGGGGAAATCATTAGTCCTAAATATGCCCCTTCACCTAGGTCTGGTTAGGAACTGGGAAGTGAACAATATAATAGCTCATTTTATGTAACCTTTTGTGTCATGGCTGCTGTCACCAAAATCCCTATGTACTTTGGGGGAATCTCTTTCATGAAGAGCTTAGAAAGCTTGCAAAACAAGACTGTCCCTAGTGGAAGTCAAGGTGGTTAACTTACATTTTTGAAAAATCTTCTAGTCTTTTAATATACTTACTCATTAATGTTCAGTCTACTATATGGGTCAATATATGCATCTTATTCCTGGAGTTCATGCAAATCTTTCACTGTTTTAGAAAATGGGGACAGTAATATGTTTTTTGCCATGGCTTTTAACTGTATTTTATACACATACGAAGAACAGATTTACTCTATGTTGCTTCAGAAGCTGTATGTGAGTATCAGCATGCTGATCACTGTGTGGAAAGTGTGGAGGGTGCCAAATTTCCAGTACTTGTCCAAGAATTTAATTATTGAAAAGAGAGTTGATTATCAAAGTAAAGCACGTTTAATGTGAAATGTTTCAAAAAAAATTACACAATGCCTAAAATAATAATCGACTCTCTTTCATTTTTGACATTAACCTTTGATGTATTTGAGATTATTTTCATACCAATGTATATATTCTTACTTTTACCAGGGCTATTTATTATATAGAGATGCGAACAATCACAGTATGACAGCCATAAGAATAAACCCTGAAACTTTGGAACAAGACGGTACAGTTGCTTTGCCAGGTATGAACCTCCAGATTTGAGAAGATGGTTATAGTTTACTGTTTACATGCTATGTATTTTCAAGTAGGCAGAAGAGAAATCACAATAGATTTTGAGATGAGAAAAAGACTGCTTTATTATGGCTTTGATTTGCTGCATTAGACCAGCTGCAGGATTTCATTCCGAGGTTTTGCATCTACACCAACTACTTCAAGAATATTGTAATTTTAAAAAAATGTGTAGTTATCTCAATTTAAAGACTCTAAGAGCTTAGCTTCCTTCTTAAAGAATTTTTGTTTGTTTCTAGTTCAGGCTTTAATAATATGGCTTAGGTATGACTTTGTTTCCAGTATCTTTTAAATGGAGGTAATCACAAACTATGACTACAGCCATTTGATTTTGAATATAGGCAGAAATATGTCCAAAAACCGAAGGAGACTAACGAACACTGATGGACCATGCTTTTAATGCTTCAATTAGTGTATTTGTTATTTATTTGTTTTTTCATAGGAGCCTTATAATTTGTGTCTCTGCTTAGAAAACTAGGATGTTCCTCCAACATGTTTTAATGGCTTCCTGGTGAAACTTGTCTGTTAGCTACCCATGCAAACAGACAGGGCACAAGAATATCTTTTTATCAAACAACGACAGGTTTATTCTTATAGATTAGAAGAAAGATTTTGTATTGCATCTTGGCATATGTAAGAAGGCACTGACTGAAACCTCTGAAAAATTCTCTATTCTCGTATTTCAAAAATAATATTTCAAAACCAATTTTTCTGAAACAAAGTGTGCATGTAGAATCTAGTCTGTGCAACCATTTGCATAGTCCTTAAAATGCTAGTGTCACTTGAAGCTGCTTGGTCTTTATGGGGATATATGAGAAATTTGGGTGAGAGCATGTTCAAGGACCTGACAAATTGCCTCGCAGGATTGTTTTTCCACTTTCTTCACCTCAAGGCAGCTTCAATCATTAGGGTCCTTTGAGGTCCTTAACTGTGTTATCACTGATAAGCAAAGTATTATTTTTTATGCAGGCCTTAAGAGACACTTGAACACATTTGAAGTCTACACCTCAAAGCTGTTAGCTTTCTTCTGCAAATCTTGGTGAAAACAAGGGTCGTTCTGCAAGACAGCCTGTTTATACTACAAAAAGACAAAAATTAAATAGAAATGTATTAAACGTTCAGTGCAAAAGCAAGTCTTAAAACCGTGGAAATACCCCTTCAGAAATCCCTCACAAATTGTCACACAATTGTGTTTTGTGTGGTTTGTGATAGTGTTGAAGTGGATGCTAGGTGTTGTCTGTAACTGCTACCCTTTGTACTTCAGCCCTTGAACTTTGCTGTCTTGCTTTCTGCACTTATACACATTTATCTCATGCTTAGTTATTATGAGCAGGTAATGGCCTTGTTCTTTTGGCTAGAACAAGCGGAAAGGGCTCCACTTCTTGTTATTTCTGTTTCCCATTAAAAGGAAAAAAATGGAGGTGGGTGCAAGTATGTGACCTATCCTGAGGAAACCTGAGTATGTACATAACTCTAAATAGTAAGGGCTGTCCCATGTCTCATAGCATGTTCTATAGTTCTGAAAAACCACACCGGATAGAACTAGAGGGCAGTGACCTTGCTAACAGCTGAACACGGATATGAATCCAAGTATTTTCTCCAAATTGGTGTGGTATTCAGATGTAGTTCTATCCGGAGTTAATCTCTTTCAAAAGCCCTGGTTGGTCATAACACATTTAAATAAGGCATTCGTATTTATTTGTAAAGGGATGAGTAGGAGATTGGGTAACGTGATGAGGAGTTGATAGTAGCTGGAAGTCATGTGGCATTAGAAAACTCTATGAACTGTGGAACATTATCTTCTCTTTTCTCAGACGGTAGGATCCACCAGCTTCTTGAAACTATAAACCTCTCTTTCAAAGGGCAGTGTTTCTGCTCTGACAGATGATCTAGCAAATCTAACAATGTATGTGGAACTACCGGACAATTTGTCAACATTCTTGCATCTAATGAATGCCTTTGCAAAGCTTCATACACTATCCTTGAGCTATCGATCTTGCCTTCCCAGTAGAAATATCGTACAATAATCACCAAATTCTGCGATTTGCTATGTGATTGGACCTGAATTTACAGAGGAGGTTTTCATCTTAACTGTTTCTTTAATGGTAATTCTCACTATGTACCTTAGAGAAAGGTTGCTGCATTCAGCTGAAGAAGTAGAAGGTTTCATTGTTCTTTAAAACTGCGTAAGTATTTTGGAACTAAGGGCTGTTCGCTTGGTCTGCATAGTACCACAACTGAAGGTGGAATCACAGAATAGGCAGAGTTTAAAGGCAGACATGAGGATCATTGAATCCAACTCCTGATTCAACACAGGGCAACGTCAGTGTTGAACAGTATTTCTGAGAGCATTGTCCAAATGCTCCTTGAACAACGGATAGGTTTGGAGCTGTGACCACTTCCCTGGGGAGCCTGTTCCAGGCCCTGACCACCCTCTTACTGAAGAACCTTTTTTGTAATATTCAATTTGAACTTCCCCTCACACAACTTTAAGCCGTTTCCACCTCTCCTATCACTGCTCACCAGAGAGCAGAGATCATCACCTCCCTCTCTGCTCCTACTCATGAGGAAGCTGTAGATAGCACTGAGGTCAACCCTCGGTCTCCTCTTCTTTGAGCTTAACAAACCGTCTGCTCCTTGTAAGTCGTGCCCTCTAGTCCTTTCACCATCTTTGTTGCCCTCCTTTGGAAACATTCTAGTATTTTTATATCCTTCTTATATTGTAGAGCCCAAAAAAGATAAGCTCAGTAGTATTTAATAGCAGGCGCTACATTCATGACACCTTGTATGAATATGGAAGGTGATGTTTGACAGTCATCTTCTCTTGGAGCCTTTGAAGTGGCTGTGACTAGCCTGTGTCTATAGTTAAGTTATTTAGGTAAGATATAAGAACCTTCTGCTACAGTGCTCTCCAAACAGAAACCCTGAGTAGCTTTTCTTGATCCCCAGAATAATTTCCAAAGTCATAATGAATGAATAAGACTACAGATGATCAGAAGAGCACCTTGCTAGCTGAGATACTTCCACGGTCCTACTTTTTGCAGATACTTCATTCACCTCCATTTTCATTTTCTCCTTTTTCATTTTCTCCTTTTACATTTCCATTTTCTCCTCTCCCCATTAATGTGATATTTATTGATGCATCTGGGTTATTTAATCAAGTGCTAATGTTTAGGGAGTCTTCTGAAGAATCTATTTTAAAAAGGCACACCTGTTCCCAGTTTCCTTTCCAAAAGAACCAGACAACTACGTGAACAACCCCCCAAAGTTGTTTACTGGGAGGCTTATCTCTTCGATAGTAATGACTCAAAAATTAGGCCAAACAATGTAATATGGATCAAGTGATGGCAAGAATATCCCGTTTCCTTGACAGTTACGCTTGTGTTAGCATGTCATATGCCATTCAAGGGATCTTAATACTTACCTATAAGACATCCAGCTTCCTGTAGCCTTTCAGAAATGTCATTTAGATTATTTTTGGAACTTCAAGCTATTGACAACTCTTTCTGCTACATTACTAATACCACTTTGCAGCATAGAGAATAAAGTGAACTGACTTCAGTCATTAAATCTGAGCTTAGTGTTGAGAGAGCAGTATTTCAAATTTCAGTGTATATGCCGTTCTCCATCCTGCCTGATGCTTTCATACATTGTGTTTCATACTTGTATGTGCTCTGCTTTAGGTCTGTTACTTCAAGATGTGAGAATTAGAGTAGGCCACCTAACGCATATTTTATTCCTTGTAGTATATTTTATAGGACTAGACAATATAGCAGGAAATAGTAATAAGATTTTGGATTTGTAAATAGTTCTTCAAGTATGTTTTTTTCAGCTGTATTATTTTTATTAAAAATACTTTACCTACCTACTTTGCAAAAACTAACAAATTTGCTGATTATGCTGGAAGCATATTGTGTATGTTTCATCTAGCGTTAAATCTGCTAGATAAACTGACCGATACTGGAACTTTGTTTAGGTTATTATGCAGGTACTTAGAGCATAAAATAGTTGTCCTATAGTATTTTTGGAAGAGGCCTCTTTCCTCTGTGTAATCAATGAAGGAGACACTTTACAAGACATAGAATCTCCCTTGTTAGTAGCTCCATCAGCAGAGCAGGAGATAAGACATTGTATAGGGATATACCTCTAAACTTGTAGAGAAAGGAGTCGTCTTCTTTTTTTTCTTTAATGTAGGCAGAATTCTCTCCCTACCTTTTTTCTTGGAAGTGGCCGACCTGTTTTCAATAAATGCATGATACATGCAAGTATAAGTCTTACAGTTTTACAAAAAGCGCTAGATTTTCTCCTGATGAACAATGGAAAAACAAACGATGGGAAGTTCGATTATCTCACGTTCATTTATTTCTGTAGGTTTTATATGCTGGACTTAGTAAACTTTTCTTAAAGATAATGAACCTTACTTAAAAAAGTCTTTGGGGCATGGGAAAGACTCCCATGCAAAACTGAAAGTTCTATTACAAAAATTTAGATTACCCCTCACATGTGAATAGTAAATTATTTTACAATTAAATATCAGGGTAACCTCTTACATTTCACACAACAGAAATAGTTTTAATAACTTGTAAAGGGACGGAGGAGTAATATATGTAATATATAGGTGAGAGAGAAGAGATCTAATAAAAAATCATAAAATAACACATTATCGGGACAGTATGTTCTCTTTGTAGATCTAACTAGAACTCTTGTAGTTAGACTGTAGTGAGGGTAAATTAAGTGGAAGCAGAGAACTGTGTATGTATGTTAATATTAACTAATCAGTGCACTCCATCTTTCACAGATTGTCATACTGAAGGGCAGAATATCCTCTTCACTGATGGAGAATATATTAATCAAATAGCAGCATCTAGAGATGTAAGTGTTATATATGATGGGTAAACTATTTTTATCTCACCTAATTGCTTTATTTTACAAAATGTATACAATTTCATTTTTGCTTAAAGTTTGGCTTTTTCTTAACTAACACAACTAAGGAAGAAATCCATGTAGCTAAAGGTAATGAGAAACTGCCATGTATATGTATATTCACACAAGTTTGATTTGTAATGGAAATCTTTCAGATAAGTTTTAATAAAACTTCCAATAAAACTTTCAGATGAGTTTTAAGAAAAACTTCATCGCTCCTTCTGGGAAAAAAAAATATGGCTTTTTAACATGTTCTTCTGTAGGGGCTCTGTGGGATAAGCTGCTTAGTGCAATTTTTATCTTAATTTCATTTCCTGTAATTGCTTTGGTACTTGTTGGAGAATTTCAGACAGACTTAATAGAAGAGGTAGCAAAATAGAAGCAAAAATAGAAGAGGTAGCAAAGATACACTACATTCCAGTAGAGTTTATATGAAAATTGACTATTGGCCAAAGCTGTGGAAACCCTAATAAGTGCTTCGGTGAGAGGCGAAACTGTGTTAGCTGTTGTATATTTTCTTTGGCAGGCAGCTATTGCATTCACAGTTCTGGACTGGTCACTGTTTACTGCCCATGAGAAAACTGTAATACACGGATGGAGCAGGACTGGGGTGGGGCAGGGTAGGCAACAGATACTAGACATGCATCTATAAGGAAACCAGTATTAACCAATTTCCCTGTTCAGACAGCTTGTTTTTAACATGGCCAGATGAATGTACTTGTAAACAGAAACCTCTTTTAGCTACTATTTAAATAAGTCATCCTTAAACTGCACTTAGAATTTTGAGTTATGAACCAGGAGAAGTTGAGGGCTTAAAGTAAGGTTATAAATCATTGTGAAAGCAAGAGTTCTGTGGTGAAGTTGGGAGCTAATTATTTCTATATCAATTCACTATTTTCGTAGCAAATTCAAAATATTTTTAAGGTCTGTCAGATGCTTCTCTTCAGACCATTCTGTGCCATTTTCTTTTTTCCTCTGTACTAAATGTTACTTTATCTGTGTGCCATCTGATAATTTGCTCTGATATAGGATTATGCACTTAGACCGTGAAAAGTAAATCAGTGTATTTATTGTTCAATAAAAAAGTGAATATTTTATTTATTACAGGATGGCTTTGTAGTGCGAATATTTGCAACTAGTACTGAGCCAGTACTGCAACAGGAACTGCAGCTTAAGCTTGCAAGAAAATGCTTACATGCCTGTGGCATCTCATTGTTTGATCTGGAAAAAGACTTGCACATTATCAGTAAGTCCTGTTCTTTGAAGGTTAATAGTAAGCTAGTAATTCAAATAATAAGACTGAAACCCTGCCCTTCCCTTTGTTTGCCTTTATTATGTGAAGGAAGGTATAACTCCATTACAAATATCAAGAAGTATGAGGTTTTTGAAACAGCTTAAACACTGCTTGGCTCATAGTAAGCCATACAGTCATTTTGAACCACAGTCTTTCTGTCTTTTCCAGTATTTTCCTTTAGTTTATAATTATAGCATTGTTTGAAACTTAAACTTCATCACAAGGCTCACATAACATGTATTTAAGCTGTACAACTCCTTGCTGTGGGTCGGTGTTTATGAAAGTTAAAAGGACTGCTGGCTGGATTCACAGAAAAGGAATGCATTGAAAGATAGATACTAACATATTTGGAAACCGCCTTTGTGTCAGAATTTCTGAGATGGTAAACCATTGGTATCTATGAAGGTAGTTTGGAAAAGTCACTTGGCATTTGCTTTGTTTTTTTGCTATTTTAGGTGACTGCTTTTGGCAGAACAAAAGGATGTTTGGCTACATGGACCTTTTGTCTGACCAAGTGCAGTTGCTCTTACATTAGTGTTTTTTTCCTGTTTGAACAACTCCACCATGTCTAGCCCAGTAAGCCTTCTGGCAGCAAAATTTGTTTCACTTGCAGCTTTCTTAGAACCTTTGTTGTTACAAACTCTCCCTGATGGAGTTAAGTCCATACACTAATCTGTGGAACTGCCTGGTAAAACTGACTCGTTATCTGCAATCTTCCTTGCACAGGTACAGGGTTTGATGAGGAATCAGCTGTCCTTGGTGCTGGAAGAGAGTTTGCCCTTATGAAAACTGCTAGTGGAAAGGTATTGAAAATGTTTTGTAATAAACAGCAAGTTGCATCAATATATTTCTATTTTTTAAATTTAATTACTATTTTCAACAATTTCTTTTTGCCTTCTTAATATGTTAGAATGAATTTATATGACTGTATTTAAATAAATTTTCAGAGTCCTCTTTAAAGGGAAAAATGCAAATAATTGAAAACATAAGTAGTTGGAACCCTTGGGTAATCTGTGGCTTATTTGTTTGGTTGAATTTATAGGAATTTCTACAGTCACTCTTACTTAGAGACAGTGTGGGGTTTTGTTTTATATTTGAGGGAGAGAGATTACCTTTTGTCTACAAATGATGTATTAGCACACTTGCAAAAATCTTTGACTTCCTCATGACTTTCCATAAGCCATCTAACAATAGCTGTTTCTGTCTCAGTCTGTTTTTTCAGGTCCTTCAGACAATTATCATGAAATTTCCCCCATAAAAAGTTTTTGGTTGATTTTAAGTCATTTGATACATTGGTTCTGCTTAGTAGAGACTGTTTTTCAGAGGTGCTTGCACATTCACTGAAATTTAGAAATAGTTTTGCTTACTTTCACTATGACTTTTTGACATTATTTAATGTGCTTGTATGTCGGTTTGGAAAAGTAATGTTATTTCACATGTATAAGCATAGATCTTTTTTTTCCTGTGCTCAGAATTTTGTTGCTGTATTGGAATGAGGCTTTGTTATGTTCTCATCACAACAGTGAGATTCATGAAAATAATCACATATAAGCTTAACTATTTTTTCCCAGTAAAATTTAATAGTCAAGCTAGAACTCTTCAGGCTATAGGAGGAGATAAATTATTTTGATCTGCAGACTGAGAGCTCTCTTGAAGTTAAAGTCAGCAAACTTCCTAGTTTTGGTCCCTTACGTTGTGTGTTTAAGCATAAAATACACTGTATAAGACATAATGAAAAATGGCTTTAAGTGCCTACATAAGTTAACACACCCATTTCATAGTGCTGTCTAGAGGAAGTCTTTTGTCCACATCAGTCATTTTGTATTTGTTCAAGTGACACGTTGTGTTTTATGTTACTGTTCACGTGCTCACTGGCCTGATGCATTTACTGAAAATAAGTTTTTTATATATATATATATATTTAAGCATATTAGCATTCATAGAAAATTAGTGGGTTTAATTATTTATATTGTATTTATACCATATTGCTTTTACAGAGACATTTCTCTTAAATGTTTTTAACACTTAGTTTCCTCTTAATAGTTTCTCTTGAACAGTTTCTTCTTGTGTATTTAATTTGTAAAGCCAAACAATTAGATACTAAAACTATCTGTTTCTCAGTAGAATGCATATTTCAAACCAAGTAGAATCCAGTCAGGATGTTTCTCCCATTAAATCAAAATTCATAGGTTTAGGATAGAGATAGTTATATCAGGAAAAGTTCCATACATTTTGAAATGTGATAGGCATTAAATACAGTGCAGCTTCAAACTGATACATGTTGAAGTGTTGTGGTGTAACTGCAAATGATATACTGTTTTTTTCCTAGATTTATTATACTGGCAAATATCAAAGCCTTGGAATCAAACAAGGTGGACCTTCAGCAGGAAAATGGGTTGAACTACCAATCACAAAATCTCCAAAGATTATTCAGTTCTCTGTTGGACATGATGGTTCACATGCCTTACTTGTTGCAGATGATGGAAGTATATTCTTCACAGGTTCTGCTAGTAAAGGAGAGGATGGAGAGTCAAGTATGTATTCAGTTTGCTTGATCAGTAGTTTATAAAAGCCTATTAACTACTTTTTAATTTCAAAGGAAAATCGTTAACATTTTCCAAGAACTTGAAAGCACGCCATCGGTAGAATTATTTTATGTAATAGGTATATTTTATAGGAATAGTTTTTGAGAGTTGTATTAAAGGAATTACCACATACTAAAGGGATTTGGGGTGTGAGCACAGCAGCTAATTTTGTGAAGTTATGCTTTAAGCAAAAATTGGATGTTTATGAAAACTTAAGTCTTGTGAACTTTGAAACTTCCTTGTATTTCAGTAAAGTTTTCCGATGAAATTAAATATTTCTCGGTTTGAATTTTACCCCAGTAAACAACCAGCATCACTATTTCTCGCAGCTAATGATGTTGAACTCATTTTTAGCACAGTTTGGATTCTGTGGTGGGAGTCCTATTTTAAAATTGTTCTGATAAAAGTCAGTCATATGTTCAGTCGAGAGGCCATGTAGTCTGTCTGGGAATTTGTCTAAAAATCTGAAGACCCAAACTTTTGCCTCTTCGCTGTTGTTTTAGAGAACTTTGTAAACTGGTGTTTTGCCAGCTGATGTTTCTCTATTATGGAGAAATTATAGAAAAATAATACAAAAATAATGCCCAAAATTAAATATTTCACGTTTGGAAACAGGCTGTTGTGTTAGTTTGTGTGAGATTTAGGTGGGGTGGGGAACGGCAAAGACTTTAATAATGCTGGAATTTTTGTGCCTCAGTGTAGTCAGTCAGAAATATCAAATTCAAGTCTTTATGCAGTACTAGATGGTTAGAATTTAAAATAGAATTTTAAAATAGATTTCAAGCGTGTATGTGTGGGGGTATATACGTGTATATATGTACAACATGAGGTTGGACCCAGCTTTATCTCAATTTACTGTATAGTAGTTTTACCTTTCAATGACGCTGTTAACTAAAAATCATTGGGCACCATATACAAGGTATGGCATTGCTCATTTTGAAACAAAACACATATAGCCTAGTGTTACTGTGAAAGATCAACTACATGGACAGTATTCTCCAAGAATGTGTATTTTTTCCCATATGACATAACTAAAATACAGGCAAGAACATATTATATCATAACATAGTTGATAATGCATGTAGAGGGGATTCTTGAATGTGCTCAGGGGACAGGAAGTTAGTATTACTCCTGTATAAAAGTCTGTGGATAACAAACATTGTATCAGCCGCAGTAACCTTGTAGAGTTTTAAATGCAAATCTACTGAAAATTGCATGGAACAAAATCGTATTTCTTCCTTCAGTAAATTTAGAGTAAATTTAAGAGATTTAATCATTTTAGGCAAAAAGATTTCAGAAAATATATTTAAAAGCAGAAATTTCAAGATTTACTTGGGCAATTATTTGGAACTTACCTAAATACAAATTATTCTTTTTGTTGTATTAAAATAATCTACAATTTCAGATGAAACAGAAGTTTAACACTTTGAAGTAAATTTCTGTCACTGCTTTTGTTTGAGTAACGGGAATTGAAGTGGATCTCAGCACTAGGTCTTTTTACTGGACAATGTGATCAGGAACCTGATCAGTCTATTCTCAGTTCTTTAAAAAGTTCAACTGTATTCAGACTGATCTAGTTGTCTTTGTCACTCTGTAATTTGGCTTAGAGTGGATGTGCTCAAACTTTACAATTTTTTTCTGATTTCTTTTAAACCTAGGCAGGAAGATATGGATTTCTGCCTGCAAAGTGCATGTACACGTTCTCTGTAGAGAATGTTAACTGTTAGCAATTAAAGGTAGCTTCTCAGTTCTCTGACTTGGGTGAAGTTCATAGGCAGGAATAGTAGCTGTTAATTGTTTCATCTGGTCTTTAGCTGTTCTTTTATTGTTTTGTTTAAGAACAGAGTGCAAACAATCTGGGTGTTTTTTTGTTGTTGTTGTTTATTTTTAATAATTTTCAGTACTTCTCTTTTCACCTTATAGGAATCTGTTAAGACTCAACTGTTTTTAAGTATCATTTTAATAAATCATTTAATAAACAGGGAATTTAATATTTTTCTTTAGAAATTAACAACAAAACTTTTAATTGTATAGCTTACTTTGCATATATTGTCACATATTTTTCTGAGGTGGCATTGAAGACTTTAGTATTTTTGGTTTTTTTTTGGACTATATATTGCTTTGTAAAGCTCATGAAGTATGAGGCCAGTTCAGTGTATATATAATAAAAAAAAAAAGCATGAAGATTCATTACAAGGATATCAACTCATGACTTTTTTTTGCAATTGAATTTTGAGAGAAACCAGTGCAATCCAGTAAAAATTAGACTGGGAGATCATATAGATGGATTTTTTTCAGTAGTATTCTGAAAACTAAACCCTATTTAGAAAACAAATGTTATTATGTATTCAGAGCTTTCTTGTAAAATGACATGTACTTTATTAATTTATTTAAAGCTAAAAGCAGACGGCAGTCAAAACCATATAAGCCTAAAAAAATCATCAAAATGGAAGGAAAGATTGTGATATCTACAGCTTGCAATAATGGAAGCAGTTCTGTAATTTCAAAAGATGGAGAACTCTACATGTTTGGAAAAGATGCCATTTACTCTGATAGTACAAGTAAGCTAATATTTGTCTTTTAAATGATTTCTTAAATAGAGTAATTGAAATTAGTTTGAAGTTTTTAGCCTGTGGAAATGATGTTTGTGTGTTTCTTACTCTCCTAATAAATTTCTGAATTTCTGCTGGTTCAGCCAGATATGACAGAAGAATAGAAAGACAAGACAGAGTTTCCTTAAGCTCTGTAAAAATATATAGCAGCACCACGGACAAACTCCCAAATGAATGTATCCACTAAGGGAAAAAAAATAAAATCAGTTGTGTTCTTAATATAACACTTGACAGCCACACAGGAAAGTCAGAAAAATGAGACATATTGTGGACAAAGTCTGCAGGAAACCAGGCCTTATAAGTTTCTCTGCGCACAAAATAGCCTGTTTTGATTTTGTTTATGATCCTGTACATCTCTATTTAAACAAAATTTTAAAGAAATAAAGCCAATGGGACTATGACACCTTTAGAATTGTTTTATAAAATTAGTGATTTAGGGCAGGATTTATTTTACTTCTGGCTTTTTTCTTTTTGCAGTAGACATGATCTAGGATTAATGCTCTTTTCACTTCTTACTCTAGCACTTGTTTCCCTTATCCATTATACTTCTGCCTTACTGTTAATTTAATAGTTGTCAGTATTCATTAGCAATTGTGTAATACTGCAGAAGTTTTCATCTCAAGTAGAAAGTGCAATAAACCACTCAACTATTCTGTGTCATCTAGGTTTAGTAACAGATTTGAAAGGCCACTTTGTGACTCAAGTAGCCATGGGCAAAGCTCACACCTGTGTGTTAATGAAAAACGGAGAAGTTTGGACATTTGGCGTAAATAATAAAGGACAATGTGGAAGAGACACAGGCTCCATGAGCCAGGGAGGAAAAGGTGAGGAACCTACATTTTTCCTTTTGTTTCGTGTGCTGGAAAATATCACAAGTAAAAAAGCATAACTATTTATTTAAAATATAATTGTAATACTAACGCTTAAGCACATACAGTGTACTTTAAAAGAAAAAAACACAACAAAGCAGGCATGCACAAATGCTTCTGCTTCAAAAACATTTGGTTTTGTACATACTAATAAAACTAGCTTTGTAAAAAATCTCATTTACTTTTGTTGGCAAAAAAGCTTTTCTTTAGAACAACTGAATAAAACCAAACCTCATTATTCCTTTTCTTAGTTGTGAAGGCTAGATACATGCCCCAGCTCATGCTTGGAAAAGTTTCAGAGGTGTCGTTGTGCTGACTGAGCATACAAATCAGACATTTGTAGTTGTTCCTTTTAAAATCTGATCTGTGAATGTTCTTCAGATCTTTTTCAGTAGCCACTGCTGAGCTCTGAAAACAGATGTTTATTCTTTCAATATCCCAATTAGGTTTTGGAGTTGAGAACATGGCAACAGCAATGGATGAAGATCTAGAAGAGGAACTGGATGAAAAAGATGAGAAGTCCATGATGTGTCCTCCAGGCATGCATAAATGGAAGCTGGAGCAGTGCATGGTGTGCACTGTATGTGGGGATTGCACAGGCTATGGAGCTAGCTGCGTTAGTAGTGGCCGTCCTGACAGAGTTCCTGGAGGGTAAGCAGACATACGGAAATAGACTTACTGTAGTGGGTTGAACAGGTAAAGCATGTGTTGAATTCAAACTGAGCTGTTGTGTTCTTAAACTTCAATGTAAGATAATATATTTAAACAGGTACGTGCTTTTAAAATCAGAAATAAGTGAAATTTTTTGTAAATAGCTTGTAATGGTTGTAGCTTATTTAAATGCTTTTTAAAAATTTCTTTAGGATATACCTTTTGCTTTACTAGAAGCTGTTGAATATGACCAATAATATAGATTGTCTCTTGCCAAACATGTCTCTTGAAAGGCACTTAGAGAACAAAGCTATTATCAGACTTAGTCAGCATGGGTTCATGAAGGAAAAGTCCTGCCTTAGTAATCTGATCTTCTACGATAAGGTCACCCACTTACTGAATGAAGGGAAGGTGGTAGACATAATCTTTCTGGGTTTCAGTAACGCTTTTGCTACTGCCTCTTACAGTGTCATTCTGGGTAATTGTCCAGCTGTGCTTTGAACAGGTTCACACTACGCTGAGTGGTGAACTGGCTGAACAGCAAAGTGCAGAGGGTTGTGAATAGGGCTACATTTGGCTGGTGACTGGTCACCAGTGGTTCCCAAGGGCAGAATCCTAGGGCCAGTTCTGTTCAGCATTTTTATCGATGATCTGGATGCAGGAGTTGCTGCAAACTTAGCAAGTTTGCTCGTGATACCGAACTGGGAGGTGCTGTTGACTCTGTAGGGATGAGAGGCCTTACAGAGGGACCTAGATAGAGTGGAGCATTGGACAGTCAGCAACAAAGGAAAATGCTGGGTTCTGCACCTGGGATGCAGTAATGCTGGGCACAGGTAAAGACTGGGAGATCAGTGACCAGAGAGCAGCCCTGCAGAAAGGGATCTGAGTGTGCTAGTTGACAGCAGGCCCAACAGGAGCCAGCAATGTGCCCTGGCAGCCAAGAAAGCAAACCACATAGCCAGCCAGTCAAAAGAGGTGATTCTCCTGCCATATTTAGCATCGTTGTGGCCTCATCTTGAATATTGCATACAGTTCTGGACCCCACAATATAAAAATGATGCCAAGATGCTTGAGTGTGTCCAGAGGAGGGCAGCAACGCTGATAACAGGGTGGGAAGTCATGGAGAGGCTGAGGACACTTGGGTTGTCTAGTTTGGAGGAAAGGAGGCTCAGAGGTAACCTCGTTGCCCTCTGCATCTTCCCGAGGAGTGGAAGTGAAGAGGGAAGTGCTGGCCTCTTATGCGTGGTAACCAAGGATGTGCCGTGAGGGAATGGCACAAAGATGCGCCAGGAGAGGTTGAGACTAGACATTGGAAAAATACCATGAGGTTGGTCAAACACTGGTATGACCCAAACACCTAGCAAGGTGCTTGATTGCCCAGGCCTGTCAGTGTTCAAGAGGCATTTACAGAATGCCCTTATTAATATGCTTTAAGTTTTGATTAGCCCTAAAGTGGTCAGTCAGTGGCTGTTGGACCTAATGATCTCTGTAGGTCCCTTCCAATTGAACTATTGTATTTTACTTACAGAGCTGTTAGCTACAGGATAACCTTTCTTTGTCCTATGATGGAAGATTTTATCTTGGTCTTCCATTTTATTTTATCTGTTACTTCAGGTTTGAGCAGCATAAAGGACCACTGCTTTGCACATTGCCATTACTTTCTCCAGCATTGCATGTGCTCGCTGTTTCCCTGTTTGTGTTTTCATGTAGTGTGCATTTAATTAAACAAAGAAACATTATGCCGAGAAGTCAGTTCAGGTGTGTGTTGTCAGTGTATGCTCCCAGGCACCATGCAACAGCATCTAGGATATAAACTAGTTATACTTTCTGTTTATCTTGGGAAGAATTACGTTATTAGTTTGTTCTATTTGTGAGCATGTATGTTTTAATTACCAAGGCATCAATAATGCATGAGAATTAAAAGTGTTGATAAAGTAACTCTGTTTGCTGCAGAATCTGTGGCTGTGGCTCAGGTGAGTCGGGCTGCGCTGTTTGTGGCTGCTGCAAGGCGTGTGCTAGAGAACTGGATGGCCAGGAGGCAAGGCAAAGAGGAATCCTTGATGCTGTAAAAGAGATGATACCTTTAGATCTCTTACTGGGTAAGTGATATGAAATTAGGAAGATTACTTTTATTTTTTTATCTTACTACGATTTTTTATTTCCAGTTGAAGTGGGGTTTTTCATTTGTTTCCTTTGATACTTCTGTTTTTACTCTTTAAGTAAAATCAGTCCTATTGCTGACTTTTGAAACCTGAGTTGGAATAACAGGTTAGTGTAGAAATAGGTGTTCTTTTCAGTTAATACTTTTGCTTGCATTTTATTTTTTTTGTGTTATATGATAAAAACTTTACCATAACTTATGCAGTTCTTTCCTCGCAACTTCTGGACTTAGATGATAATTTTAGTATAAGAGTGTTAAAATGGATAAAATATAACTTATCAGGCAGATTTGTTTATAGTTAGTGTAGCAAAGTGGGATCATTCTGGTAAGTGAAACGTTTTAAATTTTTCTTTGCTATAGATATGAGTGTGCCATTTTGACCTGTGTGGTTGGGATACTAAGGCTGATCCTACAAAGTTGTTCTTGCCCATTTTTGATAGCTTGAGTTTTTCTATGATCTTATTTGGAGACATGGCAAAAGATGGGAAATATAATTTCTTGAGAAATTCTTCTTTCTCAGAATTTATTGGAGTAGGTATGTTGCCAGGAGTATGGAAATTACTTAAAAACGCACATGCACATTAGGAACGCCACCTTAAGTCTTTCCTTGTTCTAAGATCTGTTATAGTAGCATTTTTAATATTATATTCTCTCTACTTACATCTAGGCAGTTTCAGATTTTAGGAGATTTTGCTAGGTCCAACTTTTCTTCCTTTTTTAATTTTTTTTATATATTTGTTTTTTATATTTATTCTTTCTTCCTTATTTTTTTTAGATTTAAGTAGAGGCCTTAATCCTGCATAGAAGCCGTATCCGATATAGAAAAGGAGCGTAAAACAATCATATGCTTAAGTTAAAATATTTGTGCATCTCACCAATTTTTATTTTTTTTTTGAAAAGTAGTCATCAAAAATCTTATGCTATAATTTGAATGTGAGTTTTTTTCCACATAAAAGTTAACTGGAGTGTTTCTCTTGATAAGTTATTCTAACACTAAGGACCCCCTAATGTTACAGAAGTAGATTTATGCTGTATTGCACTGACAGTGAATGTAACAACAGCATCTCTGCTTAACAGCTCTATTTTCATTTATGACCAAGGATGAGTTAAGGTTTTTGTGTTTACCCCTGCTTTGCTAACTCCTCTCCTAGCAGGATAGATAGCTCTTGGTCCTGTGTTGGGCTTTGGCATAGTTTAAGGTGAGCGCATTGAATTGATTAAGTCACATTTGCCTGGAGAACAGTGACAGTGCTTCAAGGTGCATTGTTTTATCTGATGTCAGGGCCACAGTTTATATATGTATATAAAATTGCTACAATTTCCTGAAGAAACATTGAAAAAAGGCAGTGCAAACAGCAGTTGTGTTGTTGTGTTCATTCAAGATGATCCATGGTACAAAAGTGCTTATCAGTACATTTTGAATTCGTATTAAATTAGCTAGTTGTTAAATAAGTCAGGATTTACATACAGATATGTCCATGTGTTAAAGTAATCAAATGTTTATTATTGACATTTTATTTTATGATTGTTTATGTTTGTCATTTGTGTTTATGTTTGTTAATAAACCCTTCTGATTTTTTTGGGGGAAAAATTGAGATAACTATGATAACAGATAAGTAACCATAAATATGTAATAAAGTGATATGCTTGATAAAAATTATTAAATACTAATCAGTAATGTTGAAATTGTGGCAGATTCATGAAAATCAAAATTCAAAGAAAAGGTCTAGTACTCTTAAGAAATATTGCTCATCTCCTTTTTTTTTTTTCCCCCTAAATATTTTGTAAGAGCCACATAAGGGACAGGTAGGAAGTTGGCTTCAGTTTCCATTTACTAAACTTCCACTGGGGTTTATTACTCTCATAATACGTAAAACTATCTTTAAAAATTGTTTTGTTTTCTTAATCTGTGTAGCTGTCCCTGTTCCTGGAGTAAATATTGAAGAACACCTTCAGTTACGGCAAGAAGAAAAGCGGCAGCGTGTAAACAGGAGACATAGACTGGAAGAAGGAAGAGGTAAGTGACTTAGTGATGAGAGGCTTGAATAGTCTAAGCAAACTTACTGTTTTCTAAGAATGGAAATTAACTACTTTTGTTAATTAGGCTGATACAGTAATCAAACACAAATCAGAACCTAAAAAACTAGCTTATGTTATTTCGCCTTCTTTAGGAATATTGGGAGAAGTCTATGCATTTGTTAATGTGTATTCATTAAAATTTCAGTGGTGAAGAGTAGCATTTTGTATTAATTTTATGTAGTCAATTTTCACTTTTGTTGTTTCAAAATGGAATAATAATTATTTACTGCAAATGCTTAAACTGTCTTTATACAGAAAGACTTAAAATGTGTGCAAGCTTGTCCAGTGCTCATTTACTATAGTATGAATTATTTATTATAAATTATTAATGAATTTTTGTACTATAATAGTAAGCAAAATTTATTGGTTTATAAAATGAAATTTTCTTTATTTGAATAGCCTGAAATGATCCAGTACACTGATGAAATTAAACAAAAAACACTGGATCATTTCAAAGTTTTACTGCTTTCTGTATTACCTACCTCAGGAATTATTGTTGATATTCTAAACAAACAGACTGTGTTTAGACAAGATTTCAGCACTTTTCTTTTTTTTAATATATCTCAGAATCTTAATCTGTTAAATAATTAAAGTTGAGAGATTTTAGATTGATAGAACTCATAATATTTTAGTGAAGCATGCTGATGTGGTTGGTAATACTATTGTGCGCTGGGGAGAGGAACAATTTTGTTGAAATTTTATGGTGTTTAAGCTTCTGCTGTGTTAGTAATGCTACATTTTGATTCTGTCACTAATGTCTGATTTGTATTTTTTATAAATAACTTCTTTTAAGATTTAGCTAGTTTTTTTTTTTTTTCCTAAGATACAGTGTACATTGTGATCAAACTTATTTCTTAGAGTCCAAGCCAGTGAACCTTGTGGGGCAACTTTTGGTTTTATTTAATTTGCCTATAAGAAATTACTAGCATTATCACAAGTAAGGAACAAGGAAAAAGAGAGCCTACGGATGTGGAGTATAACAGAATATTTTTCTTTGAATCTTTGCAATTAATTTTAGCTTTGCGGTAGAGAGGGGGAAGCCTTTATTTTTTTTCTGTCATATTGGACCTGCGTGCTGCTGTCAAATATTAGGGACAGTTAACAACACCTCAGAAAGGTAATAGTGACAGAGCCAGAAAGTAAATTTTCAGTTGGAGGAAAGGGGAAGAAGAGCAGAGGAACACTTCAGAGAAAACCAGAGCAGCTTGTCCCTTTTGTATGCCATCTGTCTCTTAAAAATGTTCCGAATCTAAGTCTCAGATGATCAATATTAGGCACATGTTGTTATTGTTGGTTTGATAGGTGTAGGGGGCTGTAGTTAAAGTGATGTTGCTTGTTGCATGCATCCACATTATCTGAATCAGAGCACAGACATTGCATAGCTCTGTGTATATTGGAGGTAGTGGGTATGTCTAGCTGGAAGAGTGGAGATTAGTCTGCTGTTTCAGTTCAGAATGACTTAAGTAATGAAGCTGGGAATAGTGTTTCACGAATACCTAGAGAAATCTTGATTTATACAATCAAGTGTTAATCAGATGAAAAATTTGGTGTTTTGTTGTTCATCCGTCCAAATGCTGTAGTTTTCCATGAACTGGTGGAAAGAATAGCACCGTTCTTGAGAACTGATGTTGCTCTTCTGTTTTCATGAGAGAGAGAGACTGGGAACATTTAAATACCTATTGGATACTCATTTTGGTGTGCAAAATGTTTTGCAACCTGAAAAAACTTAGTTATACCAATTTTAAAAAGAATAAGCAGGCTGCTTAGTATACCCAAAAGTTTTAATATTTGTGGATCTCTAACTGAACAAATCCTCACGAGCTGAAATAGCTATTTAGTGAGCCAAAGAAAGGTTTTAACCTTTCACCTCTCTGAAAACTTTGGTTGATAGCTTAAAGGCCAGGTTAGCTCTCGTAGAGGCCTTCCTTCAGGTAGGTAGGATTTTGTTAGGATTATGATTTCTGGGTTTTGGGTGTTAAAGTGTGGTATTTGTTCTCTTATGCAAGATCAGGGAGAAACAAAGCATGGATAGCTTCTTATGTAGTCAAGAATAGGATCCATCGCTGAATGTTGCTGATCACTCTTCAGTTACATGCAGTGACCTTTATTCAATACAAATATTCTCTCAGTAGATCTTCAAAGTCTTGTAGACAAGATGACTCTGAAAACTTTGTAAGTGAATATAGGAATATTTCATTCCTAAACCAAACAAAGAAAACACACAAAGAAACCCCTCACTCCTCTCCCGCTGAATGTGTTGAAATAGGAGTGAGGTTTAGGACAAAGGTATAAGAGTACCAATAGTGGAAGTAAACTGATTTCCACATTGCAAGATTCAAGTTGGCTAATTTGTGCTCCTTTAACAGGAAAAAGCAGCTTTATTCTCTTTGAAATGTACACTTAGAATGTCTCCAAATTTAATTTTGTTACAGTTACTTACCTCTGTAACAGTGCTGCATTGGAATTAAGGGAGAAATTGGAGGCTATGTCTACAGGTATAATCATTTAACTCCTTTAAGAGGTCTGTTGTGGAGGATGATGAGTATGCTTAACTTCATTTGCATTGTTCAACAAACATAAAGTGAATTTTAGTATTCTGGGATGAAAAAGTAGTTGTCATTGGTAGCTGTAATACAAATGGCCTAGTTAAATGTTACTGTATTTTCAATCAAGAGCAGTTAACTCCTCATCTTTCAACACCTTCCAAATCAAAGTAGCCTGCCAGTGTTGTAATGGGCAGGTTTATGTGCTGTTTAGCAGCACAACTTGGAGTGGTTAGTAACTTCAGAAATTTTTGCTGTTTAAACTGAAGGTTTCTTTTCTTTTTTTTTTTTTGTCTCGAAATGGCAGCCGCAACTTATTAGACGATACTTGCCAGAATAGAATTGTAACTAGTAAATCATTAGTAAGTCTACAATCAGTTGATATTTTTCCTTCACTCAAGAAAAAACTTTTATTTTAGTGACGCATTAGAGCCTTAAAATTAACAATGGAAAAGTGTTTCAGTTTTGGCTAATACATTTAGTATTTGAAAAAAAACTTGAGAGTTCCTTAATCTTGGTTAGATTTCTCTGCACTTTTCAGTGCAGTATGTTCAGTTGGCCAGTTTTGCTTCCTTTTGGTCACGGTGTTAGAGCTGCTTCACTCAGCTTCTAGCTCTGTGGCTGTAGGGCAAGAGCAAAGAAGAGGGCTTAAAATCAATTACACGTTTTTAAGTCTTGTAAATGACCTCGTGAGAGATTTAGAAGCTGCTGTGAATACAGATGGTTATGCTAAATCCTAATATCCCAATGTAATGACTGATGGATTTTTATCAGCTCTTCACTGTCTCTCTCAAAATCTGGTGAGAAGTGAAGGAACTGATGTACAATACTGCACCATACAAACATGTTTGTTGGTTTTTTTCAGGCTGTTTGGGGGGCTTGATAGGAGTGGTGAGGGGTGAGTGTAGAAGTAGTTGCACTGTCTTCTTTCCCCTGCTAATGAAGAAGTTTTGTATGTTAGAATATTCAGAACATGGTTTGACTATTTTTCCATTCCTATCAAACACCAGTTTTCTAGTCTTGAGGATATTAAGTTATGCCTTAATGGACTCATTGTACACTAAGTGTAACGTAGCTTAGATTACCATTTTCTGAGTGAGCTAATCTGGAGAGCTGTCCCTGCAATTTTTTCAGATTGGGATTTGAAGTAGAATTTCAGTTTATTGCTTAAATATAATTCTGTTGGTGGTGGGTTTTTTTGTTTGTTTTGTTTTAGAAGGCTGTGAGAATTTAAAAACAGCTTTTTAAAGATCTATATTTAATACACTAAAAGATACAGAAATAGCTGTTAATACGATGATTACAAAGGGCCTCTTCATTCACTGATATTTCACTACTTTACTCTTGCTCAGCCTGTGATGTAAAACTTCTAGATGATCACTGCTGAGATACAGGTTTGGTGTTTAACCAGGGGTTTGGCTTTTGATGCCCATACAGAAGGGGAAAATTATTTTCTTTCAATCTTATTCTACTTGGAAGAAAAAGAAATCTGGAAAATAATTAATATTAGTCAAAGCTGTTTTGTACTGAGTCAGTGTTATCTGAGGCTTCATATATTTGAGCAATTTTATACTTTTCTGAAGTGTAGCTAATTCAGTTATTTCAGCAATTAGTTTTACTGTGGCAGGCTGAGTATCAGTTAAATCTGTTTAACTAACATCTTGAAAAAAAAAGCTTGAAATCAGTTTGTCAGTAACACTGTTCTTTGCTCATTGCTGAGCATATACTTAAATATACAGCAGAACTGTCTACTCATATACAATAATTTTCATTTAATATTAGTGCAGCTTTTTTCCATAAATTTATTTAAGTATTTATGTTGATGCTTTCAGGACCTGGAAGTTTTATTTGTTTCAAAGTTTCTTAAAACAAAAACTTTGTACTTGTATACATATAAATTGTATCAAACTCACACCTGACTTTCTGTTTTAAGAAAGCTTTCAAGAGAAGGTTGTGTGTTTTTGTCCTTAATTACCAGCAGGTAAGGTTTTGTGAAGTTACATTGTTATACTTGAGTTTATGACTTCTGTCTGAAAGAGGTGATGATTGTTAATAAAGCTGATTTTTAAAATAGAAATCTTTATATTTGTTACTGTTTTAGAACTCAGATTTGCCATAGATTTAGCGAAAGCAGTTGCTTTATATTTAGTGGTTTAGTTTATCTTATACATACAGAAATGCATCTTTCACATTTGTTTAACAGTAAGTACACAGTCAAGTATTTAGAAGAGAGAAAGTGCCAAAATTATTATCATAAATATTACTTCCATCTCATTTTCTCATACCCACCCCAGTTGTCTTGCATGCTTTTGTTGGCTAGTCTGCATCTCTTTTTGACCATAAAAAGCCCTAGCAATTTTTCCTCCAGACCTGATTTATACAGCTTAACTGTCAGTAGAAAAGAACTTTAAGAACAAAGGAAGAGGAATGTAATCCATTTTTACTTTCAGTGTTTTGAACAAAAGAAGCAAACTGTAGCAGAGGACAATAAAACAAAAATGAACCTTAGTGCCTGCATCACACAGTGTCAATTTACACAAATAAATAAAAAAAAATGCTGTGATAATAAATTGCCACTCATCATCTGAAAAAACACAGTTTTAAAGAATGTGCAGTTAACAATTAATATGGCCTCATAGGATTATTAAGATTGTTTTTTGTTTGTTTTTTACCTTAAACCTAGAAGTATGGGTATCTTAGTATCTTAGTAAAATATGTTCCACTTTTAACTAAATATTTGTCCTTAGTTTCATTTTTTGAAATAACCTTCAAAGTTTACCTACTGTTGACCTGTTAGATAGGTTTTTTTTTTGTATATTAAGAGTTTGTCTCTGTATTTTATTGTTTCCTAAAACAGTCTGTTCTTTTTCTTTCAAACATTCAAGAAGACAAAAATAGGGTTTTACGATGGAAAGTATCATTGAAACTAGGAGATTCAGTTAGTAAATGTGTACTGAAAAGCTACTGTGTTTGAAAGAACATAAATAAATTGTGAAATCAAACACTGATGAGTTCAGAAATGGCAGAATTTGGGATTTCCTGTGCAACCTTAATTTATATTGCGTATGTACATCATTATGATACAGTTTTTAATGATGTGATTGTGTACTATTTTTTCAGGTAACCTGCTACATTTAGTGCATTGGTCTACACTAAGTGGCCATCTGAGATCATTAATTTCAGTACTCTGTAATTACAGCCAGTCAAATAGCATTTGTTTAGGGAAAGATACTAGAAGAAATCAAAATATACATAAAACAAATACAAATCAAATAGAAGACTGAGGAAATTCTGCCAAAGTGCTTAGATGGCCTAGAATGCAAAAAAGCACTTAAGTGTGTATACAGAGACTGTTATCCCATAGTCAGCTGCTTTGTTTAATAAACACATTCTATTTTTCTAGAATAAAATTACTTCTGTTGATTAACAATTTTTGCTTTATGCTTTTAATTCACTGCCAAAGTCCATTTTGAAAGGCTTGGATCCTGCAGGACTCAGAAAGAAAGCTAATGTTTGTAGCTTTGAGATGTTTGATTTGGGAGCTATGGGAAAACATTCTATAAAAACTAAAGGGAGAGAGTGAATATCATTCTGCATCATACAGCAACTGATTTAAAATAGCAACATTACAGTCTACTAGTGACTGTCATTCCTTTATCTCTCTAACCTGAGCTACTAAAATAACTGAATAATAGGTTATTATTCCCTATGTAAGTCTACATTAGAAGCTTCTGGAAGAATTTTTGAATGATTTTCTGCATTTTTTTAACAAAATAAAGGAAGCATCTGGTGTATGGCTGAATTGTTCCACCAAAATAATTAATAGTACTTAAACTCTGCTCCCTTTGTACAGGCAACTTTTGATGTAAGTAGAAAGTAGATGCAGTCTTCATGAATTGTTTTAGTGTTTTGTTTCCTGTGGTGTTATATTCAAGGGAGAGAAGGTTCTTTAGAGCACAACTGAACATTCAGGCATCATAATATAATCAGAATGCAGATATTTCCTATCATATTCTCATTATGTTACAGATCTAGCATGCATAAAAAGCCAAAAACAATGATAGACATACTCATTCTGTTCCATGGATTGGATACAAATTATTATGAAATGGAGAAATACTGTATTTAACTTTATTTTGGACTTGAGTTCCTCATGTAATTGATGGGAACGTATGGGATATAGGAATATGCAGAAGCAAAGCTGCTTTAGTCAGAAGGTTGGACACTTTTACAGAGTCATTGTATTGACTAGGGGAATGTAATTCAGTTAAGGGGCTTGGCAGCTATAGGCAGCAGTGTAGTAGCAGTATGTTGCCATCCTTTTATGCATCCCCACTATTCTTTATCTCCCAATTTTCTAATAATTCTTTTACTTACCCTAACATACTTAGCTTCCTTCTGTCCTCCTGAATTTCTCTCTCTTGCCATCTTTGCTCTTAACACCAAAATGCCAAAGATTGCTTTCAGGGCTACATTTGGTCCCCTGGGTTATATGTTATGCAGGCATTTTCTGGAACTTTGGAATTTTTTGTCTAAATTATCTAGAACTCACATACTCTGATTACCTACAAATACCTTAGACCCACATACTTCATACTTGCACTCTTTGCAGTCCTCGGATCTTTTTTTGCGACTGTTTTCTAATCCAAGCTTCACTTTTGTCGTATTGTCAGGTCCATTATTTCTTGGGCTCTTTATTTCATTAGGAACTTCTCAGTAGTAAGCAAGTCCCAGTCTTCCATCACTATCTTTTTTTCTGTTCAACTCCAGTCTGTTTCCTCCTGCTATTCACCTAGCTTTGCTCAGTATCTTTTGTCCTCCTAACATTCCTAGCTTTTGTAATTTGCCTGTCATTTGTCTCTCTCCCCTTTCTTGACTTTTCCTAGTCTGCCTCAGTACCTCCCTTCCAACTTGGAAAGAGAGAAAGGGATAATATTTTTTGTGTGAATTTAAGAACTAGAAATTGAGATGCTAAGCACAGCAAGTGGCCTGGCAGAAGGTAGTCTTTACTGAAAATGGTAACTGAGAATATAGAGTGGTATTAAAAATCTATTAAACGGAAGCTCAGATTGATAGGAGACTGAAAAGTAGGAAAAACAGCAAGACAACTAGAGGAGGAAGCTTCATAATGAAGGTAAATCAAAAGCAAATGATGATTCTTGGTCATAAGGAGAAGTTAGTTCTTAATTAGCAAGTTGATCTGTTCTGGTTGAACTGGGTAAAGAGACTCCAAGGTTGAACCAAAACCTCCATGGTTAAACCAAACCAAAAATCTATGCTGTATATAAAAACCATAGATGTCTAATGAGGTTTTTAGGCATTATGTTAGGTAACACATGTAGGAAATTCAAAGCTAAGAGGAAAGGTAGTAATTATTTTTTAACACGTTTATAGTGTTTTTTTTTAAGTCAACTTTAAAAAGTCAACTTTTGTCAACTTCAGTGTGTGAAGTTTCTTCATCTGAAGGTTCCAAAGCCAGATAGATTTGGCCTAACTTCCACTTAAATTTCTGTTCATACTGTTCCCTGTCAGTGAGAGAATCTCACTGAGATGACTCTCTCAGTGAGAGAGTCTGATGGTGTAAAGCTGATAACGGGAAACTTGAGACAATGAGCATTTACAGAAAGTTAGCCAAAATTAATTTGTAAGTAAAGATTAGCAATGGGAGTTGATGATCTTGGGGAAGAACAGGGAATACTAATTTTCAAAGTTTCATATAAGTAATTTAAAATGTGACACAAAGCCTGATTTGGAGTTTTTTGTTTTTCTTTTGAAAGTCCATTCGTGGACTGGGTCTGGAGACCTGTGGAATGGCGTGAGGTATTTGTCAGAATTAGTTACTCCTTTTTTATGATTTCCATGTGATGTCAGACTTCAAGAATTAGGAGATGCTTCCAAAGAAATTCCTGATGGCAGGCTTAACCTTTAAAATAGAGTATAAAGTACAGATTTAAGCAAAAAATTGCTGTTCCATTACCTGCATATAATCAGCTTTGATTAAACTTAATACAGCTTTGCATGGGTCTAGATTAAAAAAACTAATAATCTGAAGAAAATGTTAAATAAATACATTATTGCTTTCTTCAAATATGAATCTTCTCTTGAAGATTTGACTTTTATATAGATGGGAAAGATTCAAAGAATAACTTAAATAGATTGCAAGATTGATAAGTAGATCAGAAAAACAATCATATCTGAATAATTTTATTCATGGAACCAGTTATTTTTGGATTGCTGTTTTCTTTATAATTGATAAATGAATTTTAAATATGGTAATGACAAACAGTTGTGTGGTTATGTTGTTCTTTAAATTCAGCGCTGATATGGTGATATTGTTCCAAATTATTTTTTTGAATGTAGGATTGTAGGAAGTAAGATGTGATAATTAATCTTTTATACTATTAAATACCGTAATATATATTTGCTATCAAATTTTACTCCACTGTGAGTCTGTGTTTCCATTACAGTTCCATTACAGTAAAGTTGCATACTTAAAAATTCAGGTAAAGCTATCATTGTGGGATGTTCACTGTTTCTTTGCATAATATTTTGGTCTTATTATCAAGAGATAATGAATTTCTTTTCATTGGGGCTTTTTGAATTTAGACAAACAAGATTTATTATATAGTTACTTTTTTTTTTCATTGCTTTTAATTTGAATTTTGTTTAACACATTGTTTCCATGTTGTGAGCTTTCCTATGCATGTGCAAAATGTTTCTCCTCAGGCCCCCTTGTATTTCCTGGTCCTATTTTTATGAACCATCGAGAACAGGCTCTAGCCAGAATCAGACCCCATCCAGCACAGCTAAAGCATAAACGGGACAAGCACAAAGGTATTTGGACTTCCTTTTCGGCTAGGGTGGAAATAAGCCAATCCTCCCACCTCACCTCTTCATGCGCTGAATCTGTCTTTTCAAAGAAATGCACAAAATGGCTTCTGCCTTTCTTCTTGTTAGTACTTTGTTACCTGAGGAGAAAGAGAAAGCATTTACATGTTGACTTTTTTTTTTTTTTTTAAGTGTAAATGTTTGGTAGTCTGCATTATCTTCGTTTTCCTTTCTTTTTTTTTTTTTTTTTTTTGGATGAAATATGCATTGCTTTCCTGTGTCTTTTCTCATTTCTGAGGTTGCCTCATTTCTAAGGTTCTTTCATTTGTAGGAAACTTTCACACCTTCTAGTGACTCAGCTGTGACATTAGCACTGTTAGTGTTTTTGTTTGTTTGTTTTTGAACTTATGTGCAGTATATCTGGGGTGATTTCCTTTAACATAAATTCTATACTTGCTAATTCTAGCATAGTTTTTCATAGGTATGTTGTCTATTAACAAACCTTTTTTAAAGAAAGAAAATATTTAAAATAATGTAAATAACACTTTTTTTTGCTAGCTTTGAATGGGGAAAGTATAAATCAGAGTACAATTTTTACGTTGCAATATTCATGAACTATACAGTTCTTTTTTAGAACGTAAGGAGTTATCGTTGATATTTCTGAAACCTTCGTATGTCTGGAAAGCCAACTCAGTAAACATTTAATTTCAAAGTATGTAATGTGTTTAGATGTGATTTTTTTTTTAAAGAGATACTATATTACTAAAAATTTCAGCTGAAGTGACTATAGTTGAACTGTATCAAATCTGATCATAGACTGTATGTATCTGTATCTGTATATAGATGTGTGTATGTATCTATTTATGAAGGAAGGATATGTTTGTGAAATGCAGATTACAGACCTGATCAAAGTAATCAGAAAGCTCTAAAATGGTGTGAGCCCAGAATGTTTCAACATTTTTAAAGAACAGCTAAAAAAATGTGAAAAGAATTAATGCAAGTTAGTGATTTGTATTTGGCATGTATAGAAACAACTTGTATGACAATTTGAAGACTTCTGGGATATGATTTCAGTGGGGGAGAGGGGTGATAGGCCTCCATAGTTGTGAACATACCTGATAATGAAATTATGTCAAGTTTTTTTTAGGGGATTGAAAACAGAATCTGGTCCTTTTTTTTTGCATAGTATCTTTCCAGTCTCTCTGGATCATCTGTGCTTTACCACTTAATGGTTTAAATAGAATCTATCATAATCTCCCTGGGAGAGATTTCATGCTGAAAGGCAAATCATACAAAACCTGAGTGCTGTCATTTGAGTGACACTTGGCTGATAACCAATTTTCTTGAACTGGGTACTTCTGCTAGTTATACTGCATGCAAGCCCGTGACCCTATAGGAAAGTGCATGAAGAAGTATGTTCATCCTGCCTACTTCTTTTTTTGGCATGTGTAAGTAGTTGGAGCTCTCTTTAGCTCTGAGTAGCTACATCAAATATTTCCTTATAAGAGGTATTTGCATTAGTCACAGTTTGAGGTTTGCATGATTTTTTGGAGTGTGGTAGCACACACAGTGCACAAGCCTGCATTGCTGAAGGATTTTGTCAAATACACTCTGTAGAACTGACAAGTTATTTTTCCTTAAGGAAGGCCATATGTAAAGAAATTCTCTGTTTCTTTTATTTTTTTCTGTCTTATGCTGAAGGGGTAAGGAAGTTTTGTCTTGAGTAATACCTTTACAAGTAAACGTTGAGAACCCTTCTCTGACCCAAAAGATGGCTTCCTGAAAGAAGGCCATAAATTCCACTAGAAACACCTCTTAACTTTCTAACAAAGGAAAGCTGGTGAAGTGGGTTGCTCTCAAAGTAATGGGTGAAAATCGTGGAGAAGATAAGAAATATACCTTATCTTAAAAGGCATTCTTCATTTGCTTCTCTTACTACATGTAGAAGATAAAATCAATAATCTCAAGCAATCTGAGGCAGGGACATTGACTTCAGGAAAAGGACACTCCAACATTGAAATGGGTATGCTCTTTTGTCTCACTTTTGAATGTGATGTTTTCCAAGCCAGCATTCTTACTTCATATGTTTCTGGTGAGGTAGTCTTTTAACAGTTCACATCAACCAGACTTCAAGATCTTGCAGGGAAAATGCGTTTCAGCTGGTAACATTGATGAGGCAAGGACTAGACTTGCTGATAGCTGTTCCTGCTTTGCAGTCTTCAGCTGCATATCTTCTCCCAATAATGATATTTATTTAAACTTGAATGTGAACAGCTTCTTCAAGGCTGACAGTTGTGGTCTAATTTAAAAACTTGTACATTGTACATTGGTATATTATCAAATCTACATGGCTTTTATTTGTGGAATTATTCTGTTGAATTCTTCAGTTGAAAGCTCCTTTAACTTTATCATGAATAGCCATTATCTGGAAAGCTTGCCACTGTCATCCACTCATTTCACATTTACAGGGTCTGCATATTAAGATCTTTCTTATTACAAAAAAATGTGTATTAAACATAATTGTAATCTTTCTAATTTGTGTCTGCATCTTCATCACAAATAGAAAGGAGTAGGCACCACCTTCTTTGGTAATCATGGAGTGCTTTGAAACTAAGAAGAGAAATCAGCTGGTCCTTCATCCTCATTCTATAACAAGATAGTGACTTCCCAGTCCATATCTCCAGTCCCAGGGGACATTATCATCGCAGATCTTGAGTAAACAAGATTAAAGTCTGCAGAAGTCTGTACATTTTTCAACTATAGAAATCAACTGAGTGGAAATTAAAAACAAAGTAAGCTCCTTGAGTCAGTTAAGGTTCTGTAGCAAACACTGCCTTTTTCCTGTATTTTGAAGTAGTGGTAATACAAATAATAATAATAATAATCCAAAGAATATGAAAACAAATACCAGAAGGACAAAGGTTAGAAGAAGCTGAAATTGTAGGGATGGAACAAGTTATATAACAATGATTTTGTAAATGCTAATCCAAAATTGTCAGTGTGTTCAAGAAAATTTATGTTCTACTTTTTAACTTTAAGGGTAAGGAAAAGAGAGTTTGAAGTACTTACTAGAGAAAAACACTTAACAAAACCTGCTCGCCAGTACTGGTACAAAAATTTAGGATAGAATTGTTGCTATTGAGTTTGTAATTAGAATGCAAATACATTACCACATTATCATAAGTGTCATGCACTTGAGATTCTGCAAGTCAGATTTCACCCAAGCTCTGTAGCCACCTCTCAGGTATTCAGTGGACTTGCTTATTTTTCTCCCCTTGTAGGAGGAATGATTTTTACAGCCAGAGTGTGTTTCCTTTCCCTCCTGTACCTCCCACACTGTAGCTATAATATTGCTTACAGACGTTTCAACTAAAGTCTGTGGTGGACAGTAAAGCTGCAGTCACAGGCTGATTTGTTCCAGTAATGTGGTATATAGAGCCTGTAGATACTAAAGCATTGAGAACATCCTGTGAGGATTGAACATCACAAATACTAACCAGTAACTTGACTGATAGGCATTTATTTAGGTAATCTCTGCTGAACTTAAATAAAGATTCATTGACAAATGGTGCGGTATTATTAAGAGACAGTTATTCTATGAAATTTTTATGTACACAAGTATGTAGAATTAAAGCTTTTCATCTGTGGGGAGAAGAACCACATTTAACATCCTTGGAAGCACTTTTTCCCTCCTCTAGAAATGGTCCATGAGAAAAAAGCAAATATATCACCCTTCCTGTAGCAGCGGGAGACCAACAAAATGGTTTGCCTCAGGTCTGGGCCCAGGTTCTGAGGTGCCGTTCTGTAAGGTATTTTTTTTCTCCAGAAGAACTCTCATCTATAGCTCATGACTTCACTTGCTTTTAGAACTGATTGAGTTTTTTCTTTGCTGCTGGAAAACAGTGGAGAGTTGGATTTTTTTTGTTTGTTTTTGTGGTAGCAATATTAACCAGAAGAGCTTTTGAGCACAGGGGAAAAGATTGTCTTCAGAAGCTCATTTCCCTAAGGAAAAGGGAGTTGAAGGGTGTTTTTGTGTGTTGTTAATAGTTATACCACTTAGCACACTTTTCTTCCCTATGTGTGTAAGGTATCCAAGTTGAAAAAATAGCATTGTGAAGTTGTTCATAGCACCCACCCCTCAGTGATGACAGCAGGAAGCATTTTGGAGCTTTCCCTCAGTGCTTTCTTCTCTTTCATAGAGATGAAAGAGACAAAGTGGAAGTCTAGTTGGGTAACACTGAAAGTACTAACTTTCTGGCTTGAAGAGTAATCTCTGCTTCATTAGTGTTTCTTTCTGTGCTTTCCCCTTTAGGTTGCTTTGATATTACTTCTAGTGAAATGAGTATGTGCACAATTGTTTGAAGAAAAGCAAGCATGTGTCTCCATAGTTACATTTGTTCATCAAGACACATTCCATTCCTGCATTCTTAAAGACTTTGACAAGTTAGCTTTGGAACTCAAAAGTCCCAAGTCTGTAAATCTTTTTCCTTTAAAATAAATCTGTTTCTTGGATAAGGAAATGCAGAAAATTATTTTCATATGAATGTTCTTTTCTCTACATCGTACACAATACTATTTAGCATTTGCTTATGCATAATATGGTATCATACTATGCTGTGTGTCTAGTTGTTTTCATTTTGGGAAGCACATACAGCCCCATCACATACATAGTAGACGTGCCTTCCTGGCAGATGACTGTTGCAAAGTGCATTTGCACAGTGGGAGAGCTTATATTTGTCAGCACAGCCGTCAGTGATGGAGGAGGAAAGACAAGGGGCCACAGGTGACCATTGAGAACAATTCACTTTGCTCTGTTAGAAAAGTATGTGTGGAAGAGGGAAGCAGTAAGTAGGCTGCTTCCTGAATAAAATATATGGTGGCAATATTAGCCCTTAGAACCATCTATTGATTACTTTGTCATATACAGTTTAATACAAAAGTTGGTGTAAAAAGTTGATAGGTATTTGAGAAGTAGCCAAATTATTAACTGAAATAGTAGAAGCATGTTAAAGCAGAATTATATGACCAGAAGAAATACATGTTTTTTCAGTTTTTTTTTTTTTTGCCTTTTTTACCTTTTGTTGTTGTTAAATAGTCTCTTTGTATTCACTTTTTTTTTGTTTTCTTACAAACAAATGTGCAGACAGGCCTTCAGAAACATTTCTTCTAACGTGTATACAGTCTGGTAGTACCCAAGTGATACTATTGGAAAAAAACTCAAAATTCCCATGGTATTTATGAGATCTAGACAATTTCTTGACTGTGTCTCCATTTCACACATACCCAACATGGAGTGTTGGTGTAGATCTTTTGATGAAGGCTGCCTGTGTTTTAGAATGGATATGTTACTTATTCTGTTAACCTACTTCTTTAAAAGCATTACTTAATACCTCTGTGCATCGTTTCTATACAGATGCAAAGTACATGGAGATTCATTTATCTTCTGTACCCAGTCATCACTAGAAAATACCTTTTTTTTAAAAAAAAGTAAGATTTGTTATTTATTTATTCATTTATTTATTTTGTGATGTGTTGAAATTACTTTGAAAGATTTGCAAGTTCTTAAGTACTATGTGCACACAGTAAATAACAAATGCTCAGAGTTCAGACTTCCACTAACAATTGTTCAGGAAAGCATGTAGAAACATTTAATACAGATCTGAATTAACAACACATCAAAAGCTTTCAGCAGCAGTTGCTTCTCTGTATGAATTTTGTTAATAAGGTAGTAGTAATTGGTCAGAATTATCACAGAAGCAGTGTAGAATCTCTTGGGTGCACTTACTTTTCACTTCATCCCTTTTCTCCTCATTCTCTGTGCTAGAGAAACCTCTAGTTTAAAAGGATTTTGTAACAGTAGCTACAGGTGTGTTTACTTGGCCCACTTTGGTAATGTGTGTATACTGCAGTCATATATGACATTGGTCATTACAGAAATGCACTTTCTTCAGAGCTTTTGTTGCCAGCTTCCTTCACAGATATAAGTGTTTCAGTGGTGCTGAGCATGTTCTCTTTCTCTGTCATACTAGTTTCCTGCTGGTGTTATGAAACCACCTTCCTTTGTGACCCTGTGACAATATAGTTTAATTACAGTCTAGTTAACAAACATCTTTTTCCCGAGATAGTGGCTTTCAAGAAGTTGATAAATAATACACTTACTTGTCACTTCTGTACTGTTATCTGATGCAAGTGCTGTTTGATTATAGGAACTAATGATGCACTGCATACTTAATAACAGAAATCAGAGAAATGTCTAAAATTCATCATAGACCAGAAACAGACGTGGTGGTAGTGGGTATATCAGTGTTGTTAGAGATTAATTGTGTAACTAATTGTTAGTTATGTAAAGCAGGGCCAAGTTGGAGTCAAGTGAAATCCTTAACAAATAGATATTGAATAAACCAGACCAGGCTATACCTCTTGTGTTCAAGTACAGTACTTTCTGTGTAATTCTTGTTATCTCCTTGAAGAACAAAAGTGATGGTTATTAAGCAAAACTTCTGAAGTTATTTCACTTTCCTGTTTTGCTCATCATTTTTTTTCCGCTCTTCAGAAGTTTCTGCTTTAGAGGATGTGCTATTTTCCTTTTGTGTGTGTAACTTTGATGCAGTAGATTGTTCAGGAGTAGAGCTTCTGTCTTCTTCCAGATGATTCCTTGTTCCTAATTCCTTTGATTACTTGTTTTGAGCTCTCTCTCACTATTCTGTGAGTTCTTTCTCCTACCTTACAAATGGCAGGGTGGGGATTATTGACTATTCTTGTTCTTCGTTCTAACATAACGTTTTTGGAAGACCTATATAATTACGAGTTTTGTTTATAGACGGAAGTGGAGAAAGAGGTGAGAAGGATGCAAGCAAAATCACAACCTATCCACCAGGGGCTGTCCGCTTTGACTGTGAACTGCGAGCTGTACAAGTCAGTTGTGGATTTCACCATTCAGGTAAAAATAAATAAATATGAATTATAGTGTAGATTCCTTCCCTCCTTTCCTCCCTTCCTTCTTTTTTGAAGTTTGAAAAAGGTTGCACTGTCATTTTGTAGTATACTACACTGTCCTTAACAGTGCAAGGCACCACAGAAATACCATATATGGAATTATATCAGAGCTTTTAAGCGATTTTTGAGCCATTTGGTAACAACTGCATGGCACAATTGTATCCCTGTGTAGAGATGCTAGCTGTGATAGGTTGTGGAAGATGGTATAGATCTTTTGGTGTTCCAGTAACAATTGGTATCTATTCTGCCTAGAAAGACTAACCAGCACTGGTGCAGTACACTGTTAACACATACATATCTCAGAAAAATATTGTTCTTTTTTGTTTGTTTTCAGTGGTTTTGATGGAGAATGGTGATGTTTACACATTTGGATATGGGCAGCATGGGCAACTTGGACATGGTGATGTTAATTCCAGGTAAGCCGGTAATTGCAAGGCATGACTGTGTATTGCTGTACTGCTGTATAAAAAGTGGCTAAGTTTCTCTGTTTCTCTGTAGCCAGGAAATGGGAAAACTCATATATTTTCCCAGTTAGGCTTTGCACTTACTCCCCATAACCCCCTTGGGTAGATCCACTGTTAGTAGTAACCATACTGTTGTACTGTGTAGGTAACTTGTTCCATATGTGAAGGCTTGTGTGCGTAGTTACTGGTATAGCTTCGATAATTGGGTCGTAAATGCTTCTGTCTCTTTATTTTTCTGTCCACATATAAGAGAATGACATTGAAATATCCTTAAGGTATCATTATTTCTGGAAAATATTGCATATGCAATAATTAAAATACTATGAGGTTATAAACTGAGATTAACCAATTTCTGTTATGTTACTGGCAGTAGTTTGCTTTTGACTCTTTGTTTTTAATTAGTTTCCAAAATTAAATCACTAGGTGAGTCTCAGCTGCACGTCATGGGCACTTACTTTACAGGTCAGCATGAGAATGACATGCTTTTTGTGGTCAGTGGAAATAGAGAAGTCAACAGAGTCTGGAGAACTATTTGACTAACCAGCTGCCACTTACCTAATTTAGATATATTGAATAGCTCTGTAAAATATATTGCCTTGATCTCCATTGACTACAGTGAGAGTACAGACAACTAAATACAGGTGTCTCTAATGGGAAGCTGAATCTCACTCTTAGTATCTCATCTGCTTATTGAAGTAGACAATCAATGTCTTGCAGTAAAAGGAAATACAATAGTGTTCTTTGGGTATGCCCATATACCATATATGTGTAAGACGTGATTTTTAATAGTAGGGATTATTGAGGCTTTGTGTATGTCCAGTAATGCCCAATATCCTTATATAAAAGGCATGTAGAGGGAGCATCCATGACCTGTCCTCAGTTCTTTCTTTTGTAACAGTGAGATGAAAATTGCTTGAACGTCTATCCTCCTAATCTCTTTCAAGACTTCCAAATAATCTCTTTTGTCAAGTTTCTGAAGAAATCATCTTCTTCTTAAATCTTTCATTGCATTCACTAAACAAAGGGAGAGAGGGAAGGAAGAATGAAAGTTTACAAGAAACATTACTTTGCATTGGCTGCTGTGCCGAATTGTAGTCTCTGAACTGTTACACTTACTCAGCCTGCATTGGACTGGTGAATGCTGTCCCTGTTTCTGCCTATAATAGGGCCACATCACAGATAAGTCTTTTTCGTTCCTGGAAATTCATGGATACTTGAAGCTGCAACTGCTTTAGCAGGCAATTCAAGTCACTCCTAGGATAAGGCTAGTTGTTCTTTTAAAGACTGAAGAGATACAAAAAGCAGTGGCATTTGTACTGGTAGCTTACTGTCTCCCATTTCCAACTTAAATCAAATCGCTTGGGTTTTTTTTTAAGGCATCAGGGCTATCTGCACTATTTGTCAGAATTCCAGGCGGTAAACGCCGCATCTGTTGCTTATTTAGACAGAAACTGGATGGAGACCAAATGTAGTTCCAAATGAGATCCTAGAAGAGAATGTGAAACATCCTGTGTCAAAAGATAGTGCCTGACCAGGCCTAGAAGCTGAGGAGCAGCTTGGCACTGACCTTTGTATCATTCTACAGCAGATCCTAGACAGTGTCTGAAAAAAGCATTGAAGAAATTTGGAATATGTCCTGTGCATGAGAACTGGCTGTAGTACTATATTGCTGTTTAGCACCATCATTCAGATGATGATTTCCTCATTGATGTACTTCTTTTTCCAGCTTTAAGTAGAGATCACTCCTCTGTCCTCACAGTAAGGGACTCAGAGAAGGAAACAGGGAATCCTTATGCAGAGTTCCACCTCAGTTGGGACGCAGTGGTGCTGAGATGGCCAGCTCCAGCCAGGTCAGTGGTATGTCAGTCATGCAGTGTGTCACATTGCCTGTATTGACCTCAGGAAGACCATCGTCTTCTGAATCCAGGAACTGATGATCTTCTGTGTTTCCAGGAGAGGGGAAAAAAAAAAAAAAAAAAGGAGATACTGTTTAGGCAGCCTAGCTAATACATGGTGGCCCCTGAAATCAAGAACCGACAGGACAAATGCAGCAACTTTCATTTTCATCTGAGGGAGCCATCTTCATTACCAGATGATGTAATGATTGAAGTTTCTGGGCAGCAAGTGATCCTTTCAGAGACTTCTGTCTTTCACTGTAAAGATTTAGTAGTGAGTCTTGAAAATGCTTAGCTATTTTGAATTCTGCACAACTGTCTAGACATGTCGTATTCCTTAATTAAGGGGATTCTGGACTCCTCGTTTAGACAGTGATAAGCACCACAAATTCTTTGTACTACTACAGAAAGAATAAGGCATGTTACATGCCCTAAAAAGACTTCAGACTATCTTCTGTGTTCACAAGCAAACAAACCAGCAGATGAACAGGATGACGTGATTCTCAATAAACCGTTAACAGAACTGAAATGGTGTGGAGGAACAAGCAATATGCACAGGATGGTGTTGTTTTTTCTTCAGCAAAGACTTCAGTCACTCACAGATGGACAACATACAGAAGCAAGTGATCTGGTTCCTGGGAGACCATTTTTTCCATATCAGTATGCTGGAGCATATCAGTATGCTGAGGCTTTCTGTTGTAAAATCCACAGCAGTAGATGTTGATGAGATATTTGCTACGTGAAGGATTTGACATCCCCTGCTCTTCAAACTAGATCCTGAATGGGTGGATAGAAACTCAGTGGAAGCAAGAAATGCTTTGCGTATCTAGTATTGGTTAAAAATTGTGCATCTTGTGTTCGCATAAGCAAGGAACTGTTCCTTGGTGATGCTTCTCTCAAGAAAGTGTGACTTAAAACTTCAGGATCTTTCTGTTACTGTTCAAAGTTTGCTTGCATTTCTTGTACCTACCGTTGCTTTCAGCACTTCTTTAGCAAGCACATAATGTGGCAGTCAAGCTCCAAAAATGGAACCACAGAAGTAGAACAAACCTGATGTATCTTTGCTTCCGAAGGGTCAACAATGACATGGAAGAAATACTTGAGCATACTTTCCATGGACAGTCTGATATGTTCTATGAGAAGACAAAGGGTAAAGACTACTCTATTATCTCTACAACAAAACATGTCCCATAAGACTATTTCCAGCTGCATTGTCCAGTTATTTTACTTCAGTAGTGCAGGTCTTACTTAAATCTTTTCACCAAGCTTCCATTTACATCTAAAATCTAAAGATCTCCACTTTGTTTATTTTTTTAACCCCTATACTGTCCATCTCTGCCTGCAATTTACAGAAGTTTTCCTTTGACACGGTACACAGTAACAAATAGCCCACGCTGAACCTGATCTTACAGTACCACGGTCAGCAGCCCCACGTGAAATGTTGTGCACCTGCCAGCCAGCTATCGGCTGGGCATCTACCATGGACAGCTATCATTCAGACACCTATTGTGGGACGTCTTGTCAAAGATCACATCACATCTGCTGCCAGAAATGCTTACCCTTCAGGACAGAGGAAGGTTTCACTGGGGGTAGCCTAAATTGTATCTGGACTTTTTGCAGGATCCTGAGTTAGCTGGTGCATGTGTATCTGCTGCTTTTCATTCAGCAATATTAAGTTTTCCCGAGGGATCTCAGGTTGCTATTTGTATAGCTGAGCTTGGTCTTCTATGATTGATCTCTGTCAAGTGCCTGTGTCATATTCAGAAGCCCGAGAAACTGTGATTTTGACACAGTGTCCTTCAACTCCTTCTGAGAAGAATACTTCTCAAATGCAGAAAGAGTGCTTCTCAAAACTTTGCCCAAAGGGTCTCTTAGATTTTTAAGTGTCTACATTGCGGTTTTCTATGTTGAGTTTCAGTGGATAGGAAAGTAATTGTATCACGGGTTTTAAATTCCATATAAATCAGTCTACTCTGTTTATTGTATTTTTCCAAATTCCTCTTAGTTTTATGAAGCAAAAAATATTACTCTTATGCAATTTTACTGTATTTTTCGACGTGGTTAAGTGTCTTTATTCCTATTAATTTCCACAGTAGATATGCTATAGTTAGCCATTCCAAAATTGGGTGATCTTAATAAAAGGGCTATAGAAAAGTATAACATGCTACATCTGTCTACTTTAGTTGCTTGTCCGCTTTTGCTCTGCTGTTACTAAGCAAATATCATACTCAACAGTCAGATAATATAGCTGATAGATGGAGTAAGATTTGTGTTTGTGTTTTTTTTTTTTAATGTAAATTGTTGTATTTATTTGTCAGAGTAGACATCATAGTGGTGAGATTAGAGGCTAATACTGCTTTCTGGCCATCTGTACAAAGACACTTTTGTGAAAATTTTTCACTCTAAGAGGAATGTTTTTACAGTAGTTTTTAATTATTATTTTTTTTTCTGCTTCAGTACCTTTTTGAGCTTTCGTAAAGTTGAATTGATGGTTTGAATGATTGAGGGTGAATAATATCCCTCTAATGTTCCTTCTTTTTGTAAACATTTCATCATTTCTGCTGCCAAACTTAGCTCTGTACGTGTGTAAATTATCTTCCTGGTGTCCAAACCCTTGTGCTTTTAGGCCAACAAAGACTTACAAATTTATGAATGTCATGTTTTGTGTCCTCTACAAATTCTGTGCTGCTCTTCAGTCTATCTACTTCCACCACAGTCACCCACTGTAAGCAACTTTCTCCATAAAGGAATCAATTCTTTCTGTTATATGTGTTCCCTCTCTTTCAGGTCATTATTCTGTCTTCATACTACATTCCTCTGTTCCACATTTCCATGTGTCCACATCTTCCCTCCTCCTACCCTTTCCCTTTAGAACATACAGTGTCTCTTCTTCCTCCTACTTTTTTGCCTGCATTGTAGCCAAAAGCAGAACATGCAGGTAACCCCTCTTTTTCTACATCAGCTGCTAAAGATTTGCTACGTAAACATGGGCTGACACTTCTTTATTCCCGTGTAAGACAATCTGTTCTTATTTTATTAGATTAAGTTATTTTTGAAAGTGCATGCAAGTAAGTATATATAGTGCTGCGATTCCCTAGGGTTAGAGTTCCCAAACATGGAGTTATTCTGGAGTCACTTGTTTATCAAATTCACAGTCCAAAATGATTTTGAAGTGTAGGTAGACATTCATTATAGGACTCAAATTCTGGTACAGTTCTTACAGTATCCTGTTCATTTCATTGTGATTTATATAAAAATTTTAGTTGTAGTGTCTCACAGTTCTTTCTTTTTGTCTCTCCTGCAATCTTTCTTTCTTTGCTTCTTGCTCATGCTACTGATTTTTTTTCCTTTATTTTATTAAAATGGTAAAATGATTTTCTTATACCTGTCCATATTTGGGAGGCACAAATATTTGACTTTTCCAGATCTTTATTCAGAAAAACAGTTTGGAGAGGATTGTTCTTTCTCAATTCTGTGAATTTGATGGAGAGTAGGTTTTTAATTCCTTAATCTCCATTAGAAAGTTGCTGGAGGTGGGTGGACCCTTTCTTTTATAGTTCTCTAGACAGCTATCTCAGGAGGGCCATAGCAGTATTGCTTCTGGTCGTTGTACTAGAGTACCACCCACATAAGGCTTTGATCACTTCATAAAACAAACAATTTTGTTAAGTACATAACCAACATCCTCACCACAGATCTTTTTTAATGCTATAATTCATTGCTCTATATTTTATATGCCTATACACACACGCATATATATTACTGTAACTACAGTAACAGAAATGTAATCCTACAATCATATAATTAACCATTTTTATTCCATGACAATTCCTGAGTTTAGTTGAAAAAGGTACTTGATCTGGTTCTCTGTAACAAGAAGGTAAAAACTTAAATATCCGGTACAGTTTTTCAAGCTTCTGTTCATTTAATAAGTAAGATGTTGCTTGACTCTGGTTCCATGTAGTATGTGAACATAATGAATATATTTCAGTTAGCGAAATCGTAGTAATACTAGTGTATACGTTATATGTTGCATAAGCATGTATTGATACAAAATTAATTTATTTTTGATATAGGGGATGTCCTACTTTGGTGCAAGCATTACCAGGTCCTAGTACACAAGTTACTGCCGGAAGCAACCATACAGCTATTCTCTTAACGGATGGCCAGGTTTTCACATTTGGAAGTTTCTCAGTAAGGAAATAATAATGTTTACTTATGGGAATATACTGATAATCAATGTATTGCTCAGAGGCCTTTCAAAATTGTTCACTTATACTTGCAAGCATAGAACAACTTATGGATTCTGCATGTCTTTTATGTCTATGTCTCATGTTTAAAAATGGGGCCTCTAATATTGTTGTGTTTAGAAAAGCATGGTACCAGAGATTCTTGGCAGTTTTGAGGTGGAACAGTTTTCTCAAATTCTTTATTGTTACAAGCTCCATTGCAAATAAGTATCTATTGGATATTCTATTACCTGCATTAGCTGGAAAAATAACAGGGTCACCTTTTCTTCCATAGAAATGGCCATGAATTGCAGAAGTTGTACTTACAATTAAGGATAAATTATTGATCAGTATAACACAGCATAACTCTGGTACTTTTCTTTCATATCCATCTGGCACATACTCCCCCATGTCCATTGGGATCAATTTATATTTTCACTGAATAAGCACTTCAACATCATTTAATCCCCCTTCATCCTGACTTCAGGGCTTTATTTCACCTTGTCCTTGAAATGCTCCCTCACCACAGCTTTTCCAGGGTAATCTGTTGTTAGTATTTTCCCCAGAATGTTCTTTTAACAAAAACTAGAGTTTAGAATTGGTTTTATATGTTTTAAAAACAATGTACTGCCAAACACAACAGATACGTCACCTTTTGGAATCTGTATCTTTTTACAGAAAATGCGAAAAAAATGAAGATTGAAATTTTAGAATTGAAAATTCCATTTTTAATTAAAACTGTGCCCCAGATGGCTCTTACATTAGTTAATATTTGTTGTTTTTCAGACTTTGAGTTAGACCTTCAGTCTTTGTCAAAAGTGACTTGGGTGCATAAAGGCTTAAACTTTGTTGACTTCCAGTGAAACTTAGCCCCTGAACATCCAAATTCACTTTGAGAAATAGGATTTTAAAACCTGTCTGTTGATTGAGTCTTTTTCTTAAAATAAATAAATAATAAATCACCCAGAAACAAAAAAGGCTTTGAGGCCGTATTTAGACCACCTGTTCTATGTCTTTACTCTTATCTAGTCTTAATACTATCAGACTGTAAGTTTACTGAGAGTCTTATGAAGTCAGGCAAGCCCAAGAGCAAGCATATTATTTGTAAATGTCTTCACTAAGCTTGCTTGTTTACAGTTTGAAGTATTCTCTTATGGCATACAGTTTCAGTTTCAAATAAAAATTTGATAAATAATTTCTAAATAGGCAAAAATTGAGATGAAAGCAAAAAAGGTAAATTTTTCGATACTGAGATTTTCAGGAAATAGTTTGCAAAATAAAAAGGTATGTTACAATTTGTCTTATTTGCTAACATGGTTTTAGTTATGACTGAAGTGTAAGGGGAAATTGAGACCGATGAATATGTATAGTTAAAAAAAGGGGGCTGTACAATTTCACCTACCTAGAGGGATGCACATTAGTATCAATACATATAGAAAAACTTTACTGAAAATTAACTTACTAGTTAATACTGTATTCATTTAACATGTAAATAAGCAGGAAAAAGAATATAAGTAGTATGTGTCAGTGCGTGTATATTCATTATACATGCATTACATACATACAATATAACTTAATTGTTTTTCTTTCTTGGTTCAACTTTAACAAGTTCCTGATGGTGAATATGTGAATAGTGAATTCTCTTCATTCAAAATTAGTTCAAATGTAAACTTTAAAGACTGGACCAAACTTCTAAATTAGATTATCCTCATCAGTCTCTTCGTTTGCATTTGTCTCTCCCAAACAAAAGTGGTGGTTTTGCTTCAGTATGGAATATAGTGAAAGGATATAGTGAAAGGATGTTGGTATGTCAAAAACTATTAAATATGCTTGAGAAATGGTCTTATAGTATTGTGTGTACTTATTCTTCAGGTTTGGTAAACTCAGGAGTATAGAAGTAATTTTATTTTCAGAGGTTGTCAATGTGGAACTTTTCTTTTAGCAATCTTGATGTTTTAAATTAAAGAAACTATTGATTGGTGAGGGAAACTACATGGAGTTAGAAAACTTGCAAATTTTGTTTCTGCAGGGAGGTATTGCAATTCTTGGAGTGCCATATTGGTTTGTCTTCCTATAGCAAATACGTATTTGTAGAATTGACATCTCAAAATTCCAGTCCATATTCTCAGTTGTGTATTTGGATTTTATGATGTGACTTCTCAGTTAGATGTGAATAAGCTCTCTCTGAAACTGAAGCAGAGATTGGAATTGTAATTCTCTGTTCTACGGAGTTTCCCACAAATCTGCAATTTTAGGCATTTTTTATTCCCCCCACCCTTTTTTTTTTTTTTTTTAATTCTTGGCTTTATGAACTTTATACATGAAGCTCAGTTTGACTGTGTTTCTGTTCAGGCTCACCTGTAGTTAATATTTAGTGTTATGTAGAAAGACAGATAAGTAACCTGCTGGGCAGAATGTATTTGCTGTACATGCAAGTTCTTCTCTTCTAGCATTTTAAATTATAAATTACCTTAACTTCATTGGTATTGAATTAATTTTCTTTGCCTGAGTGAAGTAGATGGAGTTTGAGCAGGTTTATTGCATTAGTTCTTTCTAGATTTTAAACTAATAAAGGGTAGATTTGGTTTAGATATAAGGAGGAAATTCTTCACTCAGAGGGTGGTGAGGCACTGGTACAGGTTGCCCAGAGAAGTTGTGGATGCCCCATCCCTGGAAGTGTTCATGGCCAGGCTGGATGGGGCTTTGAGCAACCTGGTCTGGTGGGAGGTGTCCCTGCCCATGGCAGGGGGTTGGAACTAGATGAGCTTTAAGGTCCCTTCCAACCCGAACTATTCTGTGATTCTAGGATTCTAGATACTTAGGTGCTTAGGTCCATCTTTCAGTTAGCTCGCTGTAGATTGGAAAGGCACCCTAGATCTTCAGGTCAGGATGTTAATGAGCATATTCAGGGGTGCTTGCTTAGGCACTTTATACTCTTTTAAGCTCAAATTTGATGTGCTAATCAATTTCTAGGAACTGTTAAGAGGTATTTGTTCTGTCAAACTAGAAGTCCATAGAAGTTCAGAACTGAATTTAATTTAGGCTGTCTAAATCAGTTCCTATCAATTAATTCCTTGTTTAGCACTGAGTTATTCAAATATTGAGTATTTAAATAGAATAAATGCTGTTATATTTGATTCTGAATGTGGAAATGAATGTTCTCCCTAATGGAGTGTTTGAGTTCCATTAAAAAACAAAAAAAAAAAAAAAAAAAGAAAAACATAACTGAATAAGGAGGGGAGAGTATTTCTCAAAAGCTTGCTTTATTTAAACATCTAGTGCTTCACTTAAAGTAGCCATTATTTTCTGAAGGTGATTTCATGGTAAGCTCTCTCTTCCAGATTACTTATTTTTTATGCTTTAACTGTGTAAGTAACCTGCTTATCTCTGAGACTTGGTGTTAATTACCAATTTTATATTCTCTCTATAGAAAGGTCAGCTTGGTAGACCAATTCTGGACATGCCCTACTGGAATGCAAAACCAGCACCTATGCCTAATATAGGCTCTAAATATGGACGCAAAGCAACATGGATTGGAGCAAGTGGAGACCAGACTTTCCTCCGGATCGATGAAGCTCTCATTAATTCTCATGTGCTTGCTACATCAGAGATATTTGCAAGCAGGCACATAATAGGCAAGAAATCTTCTAGAATATTTTAAATGCTTACAAAATTATTGGAGAAGAATCAGATTCAGGCATGCAAACAATAAAGGAGCAACAAATTGAAAAAGTGAATAGAGGGAATTAAAATATTTTAACTTTGTAGTTATGTTGAGCATGGCTCCCTTAGAAATGTAATTTTATTAAAAAATAATATTAAAATATTAATATTAACATTAAAAATATTAAAAAGTCAAAGCTTTTTTTGCACTTCACATTTTTTGCAATCTTACTATGGTTTATCATTTGCTGTAGCGGTATCTATTCTTCACTGCTACATTAGTGCTTCATGCATAGAATATGCCATGTAATGAGCGAAGTCTTTTTGTTGTTTTTTTATTTCTCTCCCCCTTGATCTAGGTTTGGTACCAGCCTCAATATCAGAACCTCCTCCTTTTAAATGTCTTCTGATAAACAAAGTAGATGGCAGTTGCAAAACGTTCAATGATTCTGAGCAGGAAGACCTTCAAGGTTCTGGTGTGTGTCTGGATCCTGTCTATGATGTTATTTGGAGGCAAGTGTGGATTATAGCTCTTAAAGTCATAGTATAGAAATCCTTTAAAAATATTTTGGGAGGCTGGAGATTTGATTATGCTCATTTCCTGAGTAAACAAAAAAAGCAGTTCTGAGTCTTCCATGCATCTTATTTTGCATTTTTTTTTTTGATGATTTGTTCAAGTAAGCCCCAAATGAACTCCTCCTACCTGAATTTTTGGATTTCTGTTCTTTTTTGCATGATTCTCATTCCAACCTCATGATGTTTAGGGAATCCCAGTCTATTCTACTCATTTTCTTTTTTATTCTTCCCTGGATTTCCTCCATCTATGCAACATTGTACTGACTACTTGAATTTTCTTGACATTCCAGTTTCCACAACATTGTGTCTTTCATCTTTGTTTTTCTCTCTCAAGCATTAGTGATTAAGACTTGAATAGGAGAAGGAGTAGAATAATGGTATTCTTTTCACCTCTGACATTTTGAGAGGATAAACTAAAGATACTTACATAGATAGTACAGGCATTCAAGTTACAGTTATCTTTGAGTGTTGCATTCAGTGGAGTCACTTACCAGGTGTAGATCATAAACCTTTGTTCCAAAACAGAATCATAACATCAAATGCTTCTCTAAAGAGTTATTTTATAGCTGTATTAGGCAGTATTTGGGACAGAGAGTTGAACTGATATCTGGGTGCAAGTGGTGGGTGTTTACACTTATTTTTGAAGACTTGGTCAAAACACAGTAATCACTTAAAAGTTAGAATAAAGCAGGGAACCAGCTAGTCAGTATTCATCTGGAAAAGATACTATCATGTAGGAGCATATCTTCAAAAGATCATTGTGTCCGTAGGCTACTTGCATTCTACTTTGGATGTCTTCATCCAAAATTGAGACTTCAGAACTTACTAGCCACTTAACATTGAAGCATGCATGTTTGATAGGCCTATTTCTTTATGACCTCTAAAATTCCCTGGGTGGCTGTAGTCCTGCATTGTGCACATCCCCAGGATTGTTGGAGTTTCATTCTCTAGGTACCATAAGTTCTTACTTAAATTATGGTGAGATTTGAAATAAAGAAGAGTAGCACCCACATCCCTTAAAGCCTTTGGTTGTGGTATTATCAGGATGATTAAAACACACTGAAAGGCCCAATTTGTGAGTTATTCCTGGCCATGAGAAAGCAGGAAGTTTCAGGGTGGAAAAAGGCAGGTGATGACACTCAACTTGATGTAAAACAATAATGGTTATTCAGCTTGACAAAGTTCAAACTCAAGTTTCACATTATAAGAAAGTAACTTAAAGATGATATTATGGGTAAATGTGGGTTGAGGTGTTGTTCTGTTGCCTTGCAAAAATTTGGAGACTAGAAGTAAATCTAGAACTTCGGGACATAACTATGAAGAATGGATTCTTGAAGTTTGCAGATTTATTTCTGTGTTATATTCCATACTTGTTTAATAGAAAATATTAAAGCAGTCTAAAGAAGAGATGTTAATGAATATGCCAATTGTTAGTGAAATATATGGTATATTAATTATAATTCCTGGGCAGTTTTATTCATGCCTATTTAAATGAAAGGGACAGTTTCTTTGTACAAACAGAGATGATATTCTTTACTTTTTAATTTTAAAGATTTTCTTCACAGTTCTGTGAACTTTTTAAGTTAGTAGTGTATTTGAAGTGGTTAAATCATTTCATGTATCTTTATTTACATATATGCATGTATATAAATTTAGACATTGCTAAATGATTGAAATCCTGAATACATATAGTGTCCTGTAATATCTTTAGTTAAAACTTTCCTTCTCAGTTACTTATACCATCTTAGTCCCTTTTGGATTTTTAGTACAGTGTACCAAGTGAAAATTTATTTCCTTCTTGTGCAGAACACTACATAGGCCTCTATCTTCTAACTGTTTCTTCCTTTTACATAGTGATATCAAAAACTTCATTTTCTTTTTGTGCATGTTGATCTATAGTATAGAAAGTCTTTGTATTCCCTTGTTTATGCTGCCATTTTCTATGATCCTTTAAAAACTCACAATGGGATGTTATATATTCTAAAAGCCCAAACAAAATATGTGGATTTCTCAAGATGTTTTTAAACTTGCTTAAAGGTGAGTAGCTTTTTTACTTTCACTTGTCATCTTTATCATTCTTGAGCACATCTTCCATTATGTCTAGTACTTTGCTACTTAATTCATGCTTCTTAATAGATGATACCATTTTAATATTAGGTTTGAAAAGTGCCTAACATTTTCTACAATATGCAAATCCATAATATGATCGTTTGACTTGAAGTACAATAAGAATGTTGTCTCTCCATTTGCCTAGTGTTAAGCTAGTAAAGCTTATATGTATTTGGTGTAACGATGTTCACTTTTAAGAGTTTGTACTGGAATATCTACATTTTACATTAAATAGCTTATTTAATTATCGGTTAGTTTTTTGTATTTTTTTTAGTAGGTGAAAGGGCTTTTTTTTCACTCTGTTTTGTCTTGCTCTAGGTTTCGACCAAATGCTAGGGAACTGTGGAGTTACAATGCAGTAGTTGCCGATTCCAGACTTCCCTCAGCTCCAGACATGCAATCCCGGTGTAGTATTTTGAGCCCAGAACTTGCTCTACCAACAGGTTCCAAAGCTCTAACCACCAGATCTCATGCAGCTTTGCACATTCTAGGTACACATTTATAGTTGATAAGTCAGAAGCTTAGATGAAATAGACGCATTACTTAATGTATAAATGAACTGTAATGTAACAGCTTTCTGACTTCTTTTTTTTTAGTTAAAATCTTTTAATTTTTCACCATTGTTCTTAACACTTATGATCTGGCTGACATTCATTAATTTTAATCAGAATAATTTTCTTCAGACATCTTAATGATGCTAGATGATTTTAGAGTTCTGATGGAACCTGCAGAGGTAAGCAGAATACAGTAAGAGAGCTTCCTAGATAAACTTTTTGGACAGTCTGCAGTCAATACTCTTAAGTTAACTCGCAGTCTCAAAAAAAAACAGAAAAAGCACCCTTAAATGTGCAATTTTAAAATTAATTCAGTATCTGTAACTAGAATTACTTCTTGCAGCTTTGTATAGTCAGCCACTAAGAGTAATACGATCTCCTTTTGTAATCTAAAAAGCACACCAAAATGAAAAATAATCCTGTAGTATTCGTGTATAAACTGGCCATAACCAACATGTCCAGTGCTTCAAAGCACAGCTTTGGAAATTATTTTAGGTTACTTGCTCAGAGATTGTAATGGGTTCATTGTCCTGTGTGTTAGAGACAGGATAAATTTTAACTTGAACAGTATTTTTTGTGTTCAAGTTAGAATAAGGTGTCTTAGGTAACCATGTATACGAAGCATAAAGCCTTGTATGAGGGCTCTCAAATCTGCCAATTGTTCATTTGTTACTTCAGCTCTTTTTTTGTGGTAATATGGGAAGTAAAAGTAAAATCAACAAACAATGAGGGTGTTGCTGGCAATTTATTTACCATTAGATTAAATCATGTTTCTTGGTTATTCTGGAAATTGAATCAATTAAATGACTTCAATCTTCAATAGGAAACCTTCAGATTTTATAGCAGTGACCCATAACCTAATCAAAATTAAAATGATACTCAGTAGACTACATGTGGTTTAGGGACAAAGCAGCTATGTTGCTTTGATCTTCTTAACTAGGATTCATTTCCATTTCACTGACCATAATTAACAGTAAGAAATTTTAAGTGTTTCTTGGTTTTGCTTTCTTTTAGGTTGTCTTGATACTTTGGCTGCTATGCAGGACTTAAAAATGGGTGTAGCAAATACAGAAGAAGAGACTCAAGCAGTAATGAAAGTTTATTCTAAAGAAGACTATAGTGTTGTTAACAGATTTGAAAGTATGTACACAGTAAAATTTTATAGCATAAATTAATCAAGCTTATGGAATAAAAGACTAGGGTAGATTAACTGTATTTTTTTATTATTATTGTGTTTTTTTTTTTTCTTTAGGTCATGGAGGTGGCTGGGGTTATTCAGCCCACTCAGTAGAAGCTATCCGTTTCTGTGCTGATACAGATATTTTGTTAGGTGGTCTTGGTCTTTTTGGAGGTAGGGGTGAATATACGGCAAAAATAAAGGTAAGGTATTTGGTTTTGTTTTAAATAATTTTATGTCTCAAATTCAGAACGTTAGAAATGCCACCTGCAAACATGATTAATTTTATTTCTCAGTGAATGAGTAGTTTCCTGTATATTAAAAGCATTAGTAATAGAACTGGCACCAGGCTTCTTAGTGAGAAGTAATGAACCTTACACAGGTAAGGTGGATGCAGTAAAGAACTGAGAATTACTATTCTTAATTGTCAAGAATTGGACCATTCTTACATTCACTAAATGCTATGCCATCTTACGGGTGCCTGGAGCTGATACAGGAGTGAGTAAAGTAGTTCTGTGATCGTTTTCATGAAGCTCAGAAAATTTGCAGAAATTTTGTGTTGTGGGCTTCAAGTTAGAAACACATCCTGTGTCAGGATACATGGGGGACTGCCTTTCAAAAACAGAAAAAGAATGCTTATCAGTAGCTAGAATTCCTTTAGTACCAGCTGAACTGTTGCTTCCCACAGATGCTGCCATTTCTTTCCCAGACTGACCTCTGGATGGCTTTTCAGCTGGAATTCTTCAATTGAAAATGAATTGAAATAGCACCAAATGTACAACTTGTGTTTGCTTTGTGCTGAGCATAAAGATGATTAGGACTGGAGCATGTGTACTGATGTAAATAAATACATTGGTTTGGAATTGAAAAAAAAGCTCAAGCAAACACAGTGTGATTATAGGATATCATTATCATAAGATATCACTTCTGATAAATACCTTCTGTTCTTGCATTTAATAGGGATTTCAAAAACTCCCTGAAAGACATTGAAAAGGAAAGATAATAGCTGTAGGAGATTTATGTTTGATCTTTATATAAGAAATATGTTGCTGTTGTCATATGTTTGTCATTTAATGGGTAATTGAGTTTATTTTCCTGTTTTCAGATGAATAGGGCTACTAATTATTATGGTTTATTTTAGGGAAATTGATGGTATGTGGTTAGCATTAACATTTGTGTAAGACAACTGGAGATCTGAAATAAATAGTTGTAATTTATTCTAGTTTAATACAGTGACTAAGAATTACAAATGATTAAGGAAATCAAAGAAAGTTAACCAGAAGAGCATTACTAAGGTTTAAGTACTAAAGATTGTAACCCTGACAAAGCAGTCTTGTATTATTTGTTCAATTTGTTTCTGGTTGTCTAAGATTAGCTTATGACCATTTGTTAATGGTTGTCTAAGATTAGTTTATGACCAAAATAAGATTTGCCAGTCCTATCACAGATAAACTACATATTAAATAGGGTCTTACAGCACAAGTCATAGGTACATATTGTGGGCCTCTCTCAAGCTGATTGAATTGCAGAAGTGATTTTTGACTGATTAAGAAGCCCAAGTTCTTTTGAAAAGGGTAACATCTTTTGTCCTATTCAAGAACTGTTTATGATATTATTGACAGTCAAGCTGTCCCTTTCCAGATAAGCTGAGTATATATCCAGATAGAAAACCTTCATATTCAGCCAAACTTTGCCTTTTTTAGATTCTCTGTATTTGTCTTGTCTGCAAGATTTACAGAGTTTCTCCACTTAAGAATAGAATATGTTTGGGCATAAGGCTGGGAGATCAGTGTCAATTGCTGTTTTTTAATAGTTCATGACATTACAAAATCCCGACTTCCAGGTGGGAATTTGCCTCTCAGTGACAGTAACTAGCAGTTATTTTTGGGAAGGGGAAAGAATAGTATTGGACAGTTTCCGGAATACAAGACAGGAAAAAGTGGTGGTATGAAGTTTGTAACAGCTGAGACATATTTCTACCTTTTTTCTTATTCTACCAGTTGTTTGAATTGGGTCCAGATGGGGGAGACCATGAGACTGATGGTGACCTTCTTGCTGAAACAGATGTCTTAGCATATGATTGTGCTGCTAGGTAAGATGTTTCCCTTACTTACTTTTTACCTACTCATATTAAAAGGATGCTTTGAAAGATGAAAGAGTTTACCATTGAAATAATCCATGACTAATTCTTTCAATTCTTAAGTATCAAGACCCATGCATATAATACTGCTTTCTTAAACGTTCATGAGTAACTTCTAAGAATCTATGCATAAACTCTTGTAACTTACTAAAAAATTTACTCACTTACATTACTTGTAGTAATATGTATTAAATGTAGTTAGTTTTGTGTACATTTTAAATTAACTTTATCTCTCTTTATTGTTTGCATTTCATATCTGATTGTTTCAAAATGCAAGACCATGCTAGACGTAAGCATTTGCAGGTATTTCTGAATTTAAAACAAAGAAAAAGTAAAATCTACTACAGTGTTTTTCAACAAAATATTTTAAAATGTCAAATGTAAATAGATACTTGAGATTAATAAATTAATTCCCATTAATTTTCAGTTTTCTTTTATAAACAGGGTATAATTTGTTAAAGATCAATATATAAACTAATTCAGTTATATCTTTTTTTGAACTTATTTCTTCAAGAGAGAAGTATGCAATGATGTTTGATGAACCAGTACTCCTACAAGCTGGCTGGTGGTATGTAGCCTGGGCAAGAGTGTCAGGACCTAGCAGTGATTGTGGATCTCACGGACAGGCCTCTATTACTACGGATGATGGGTATTTTTTTTTCTGTATTTTTTAATGCAGAAAAAGAGATCTAATATTACTTGAATAATTGCTTTTGTTGTTGTTATTTTTCTCTTTCAGGGTTGTCTTTCAGTTTAAAAGTTCCAAGAAATCAAATAATGGTACAGATGTTAATGCAGGGCAGATCCCACAGTTACTCTACAGGTAATATTTTGACCTCTATTTAGAACAATTTATTGACACAGTTTTTAAGAAGAAACCCTGTTTAAACAAATACATATTTCATAGCATTGATATTATTTAAAGTTAAGGAGATCAGTATCTGAAAAATTGAGGTAAAACTTAGTATCTAAGAAAAGTATTAAGTACGTTATACCACCATGTATTTCTTCATGGTTTTTCTTTAAAAGCTTATTCTTTGTATGTTATGTTCTGAGACATTCTGTGTTTCCTGTGCAGTGAGTACTAGGACCAGGTGATCTCCACAGGTCCCTTCCAACCTCAAACATGCTGTGATTCTGTGAGACTTTCATTTTTAAAAAAATGGCTTTAATCATAGAATCATAGTTCTGTAGAGCTTCGTGATTTCATCTAACATTTCACTTTTCTTCTAGTTGGGAAGTATTCCATTTAGTATGCTTCACTTTATGAGTAGTATGTCATTAAAAAGGTTTTCACATTGCTTTGCTTTAATGAAAAAAAGCTAAAACGAGTTGTGCTTTACAATTAGTTACCATAAATTTATTGTTCCTGTGATAAATGCTACGCAAGTGGTTTTAAAAAGCAAGAGCTCTTTCACTGTATTAATGTATCTTTCAAATTTCCTCAGATATATACAAGACCTGATACATGTATAAATATATATATATATTTATATAAGTTAATTGAACCATATATATACATCAGGTCGCTTGCTATGTCCTTTTTCACTACGTCCTTTTTAAGGTCCATTGTCAGAGCAGCTGACTTTTCCAGGTAAACTCTGTGTCCATAAATGCCTCTCTATCCAGAGGAATGTTTTGACTGATGCACGTAAAGTCCTGGTACAATTTATTAATAATTTGGTTAATTTCTATGGAGATATAGCTATAACCAAAGACAAGCAAACATAGGGTCCTCTGAAGAAGGATGTGGCTGAAGAATCACAAGTGGCACATGAGGAAAGGTGCTGCATTAACACGTGCTGCCTATATTGGTTTTGCTTTTATTGTGTGGGACTTTGGGACCCACCTTCAGATACTTTAATTCCAAACAACATCCTATACACTTCAGAGTTAAGAATAGACTCAGGGATGTTGTATCCCCAGGAAATAAAAATACTTTTTTATTAGGAACCAGAATTCTTCAAGATGTTAGTATCCCTTTGGTCCCCTCTCTCTTCTTTCACTTCCTTATACGTACATGCAGTTTTGTCTTTTTTCGTTGCAGTTTGAGTGAAATTGAAGGGGTAAAGTATGCTTGAACTTGTATCTGCCTTCAGGATGTGTGGACTGATTTTATCTCTGTGAATACTAAAAGACAAAAATTTTGCATTTTAATTCTGAGTGCTTGATATGCATTAGATATCACAAGGTAAAAATGATGATGTGGCCTACACATACCGAAACCCAGCATTCTTTGAGAAATAACATTGCTAGTCCTAAAATTTTTATCTGAAGAAATAAAGTAAATGCTTGTATAAATTTTACATAGATCTCAAATTTATTCTCAGTTGTCACAATGTTGCTAGTTGAACAGAATTCAAGATATTTAATTACTGGTCTAGAAGGGTTAGGAACTGGAGGAAGTTATGCTGAAATTGAGCATTTATGGATAACTCTGTTAAACCTTTCTTCCACTGTTGTTCTTCAACAATAGAAACAGGAAAGCTTGGTGCAGAATATAGGTCAGTTCTTAAATCTTAAATTGGTCTTCCAGGCTGCCAACAAGTGATGGTAGTGCATCCAAAGGAAAACAGCAAACCAGTGAACCTGTGCATATTTTAAAGAGGTCTTTTGCCAGAACTGTGTCAGTGGTGGGTATTATCTGGAATCCTTTCTGTTTTGTGCATGTTCATTTAGACTTACAAAACCGAAAGATGTATGTGTGGAAATCATTAGTTTTTTGTTTTTTGTTTTTATCTGCTCTATCAAGCAGAAGTTACACTGTTACATAGAACTTCTGTGTTTTGATTTTGTTCATTTGTTTTTATTATTTATTTGTTTTCTGAAGTTTGCAGACTGCAAATTTAAGCCTGAGCTAACCTTGGTATTAACCTTATGGTGCAAGCTTAGAAATATTTTTGTTTATGAGGTTTAGTTTACTTTTCATGTTTGAGTTTCTTAGTTTTCTTTCTGATTGTCTTTGTTTTGTTTTGTTTTGAGTTTTTACTTACTGATTGCATTCAGTGTAAAAGCCCTTACTGCAAAGAGATTAATATTGGCAGATTTTATTTTAGTTTAGTTTAGTTTAGTTTTGAAGGAGCTTAACTGTATGCTCTTTTCTGTGGCTTTTACATTGCCAATTAGTCATTGGTAAGATTCATTTTCCTCTTGGATGCTTTCCTGAAGGGATGCACGACACGGACTCCTGATGGCTCTAGAACAGGAGACATTTATTGCCCTTTTTCACTACTACATATACTTTCCCCGTAGCCCCACGCGCTGTCCACGTGCCTGAATCTGTCTTACAATTGGTTAGAGACCCTCAGACACGCGCCTTGAGCCAGCCAGCAATCGGCCACTGCCTAAAGCTCATCTTTAACACTGTAGCCAATTTACTTTATCTCGACCTTGCTCAAGTTTTTGGTTCTACTGCTGTTTTCCTCATTATCTCTAACTCAGGGACATGTGAACCAGCACAAAGCTCCCTGCAAATTCCTTTCCCACACTTTCCAATATACATTGAGTATCAGCATTTAATTAAACTCTGATAAGCTGAGGTAAGGAGTATTAGTAGGTACAATGCTCTGCATCTATTAGTAGAAGATAGTGTGCAGTTCTTCACATACTTCAGGAGGAGGATCAAATTTTGAGGCATAATGCACTCCTTTGAAATGCTATATTATGATGCAGAATAAGGCCAATTCCGTCTTTGTGTTTTCATAGTACAGTCCCTTACTTATCTGTTCCAAGCAATGATTATTTGTTGTTCAGTTTCATCCTTTTTTTCAGTTTCATCCCATAAAATATATTTTATGCTGCATTATGTGTACTGTCAGTATTCTTAACTAACAGTTACATAGAAGTTACTGCCTACATACAGACGTGCAGTCTGTTTTTTTAACCAGCTTTTTTTTCTCATTTACATATTCTGCATTTTTTCGGTATTCTCTAATGATCAGAATGATCTTCCAGTGTTCAGATTAATTCTAGAAGTTTGATATGATTTGCATTTTTAGTAATCATTATTAGAACATATTAATAGCTACTCTAAATATGTTTACTTTAAAATTTTGACATTAAACTAGGGACTACTGTGGCTTTTAATACTTCGTACTGTATCTTCCTTCTTCATTATTTTGATGCTATTATCCCTCACCACAGGTACGAATTGGCATAAGAGTTTTACCATTCTAGAGAATCAGGCATTCTGGACATTGTATACATAACTGAACAGTCAGTGTGTTTGTTGCAGCTTGAAGGTATACCTGCACCTTGTAGGTAATCAGTACCAAATACTTGTAGGCTACCTTCTGAGGTACAGCTGTATGAAACTAACACATTTCGTAACAGTAGAAACAAATTTTTGGATAAACAAACAAAACTTTGTAAACCCTCAGATTCCTCATGGACTACCAAGTGCTTCTGTTGAAATTTCCAAGTACTGTAAATGTGATATAGTTCGCATGATCTTACAGATCATAACTGATTAAAAGCAAGGCAAGACCAGCCCTGATACATTACCATTATGGCAAAAATGTATTCTGTTAAAAGTAAGTATCACACTATTCAATGCAGATTAAACAAGTAAAATTTACTGAAAAATTTGTATTACAGATGAATAGAAACAGCTGCTAGTTCTTAAATAACTGAGAGACTTCCACATGCCTAATATTATAATATGTTATAAATTGCTTTTAGGACACCAATACAGTGAAATATTCCCTACCTTCTCAGTTTGCTTATTCTCAGACAAATAAGTTTTGTGTCTTGTATGGTAGATTTGTGTAGGCATAGGTATGTTTTCAGATTAAACACTGATTATGATGTTGTTTGCGTTTCATCTTACTCTGTTGCTGAAAGTTCATTTTTTCTTGGTTTTGCTTTTTACACAAAATCTGTTTTCCTTTACACTTCATATCCTGAAATAGGAATGCTTTGAGTCTTTATTGAGCATTCTTCACTGGAGCTGGACAACACTGGTTCTAGGAGTTGAAGAACTTCGTGGACTTAAAGGATTCCAATATACTGCTACTCTTCTGGATTTAGAAAGATTGCGTTTTGTGGGTACTTGCTGTCTGAGGTTGCTGAGGGTCTACACCTGTGAAATATATCCAATATCAGGTATTTTTATTAATTCACTTGTTTCATATTTATCAGCAAATAATAATATACAGGACATTGACAAGATTGATCTATTCTTGTAGAGTATGCTCTAAGATGAAATTGCTTCTACAGATATTTTTATTGGAGCAATTAAGAGACTTACAGTCAGAAATGGGATATTTGTAGTTAACTGCATAACCAAGTGTCCAATACCACGTTTACACTGAAATTCGTGTGTATTTTAATTTTTGTTTTGCTTGACAGTTGAGTTCTTTTAATCCATTTTGTGTCTTCATTTCTCCCATTTCTGTGCATAGTACGTGCTTTGGTAGTGAGCACAGTTTAAATTTGAAAGACGGTAAATGTTTTTTATACCTGTAGTTTAACAATACTTACATTAAAATGCAGCATGTATTATGAAAGACTGGAAAATTGGAAGTTTTTGATGTGCAGGTTTCTTTGATGTAGCTGAACACACCCTTCACTATTCTGCTTTGTGAAATTAACTTTTCGAAATATACATTAATCAATGTTGCTAGTTGTTTTATTTGCACGTATAATGTGCATTTTATATGAAAATGTTTAATTTATTGAACATGAATGCTCTTCTTTTTTGTAACCTAGCTACGGCTAAGGCGGTTGTAGAAGAAACCAGCAAACTAGCAGATTGCATTGGAAAAACTAGGACCTTGCTGAGAAAAATCCTATCTGAAGGAGTTGATCATTGCATGGTCAAGTTGGACAATGATCCCCAAGGATATCTCAGTCAGCCCCTGAGCCTTTTAGAAGCTGTTCTTCAGGAATGCCATAATACTTTCACAGCTTGCTTTCATTCTTTTTATCCAACACCAGCTCTCCAGTGGGCATGTCTTTGTGACTTGCTCAATTGTTTGGATCAGGTACATTAAAGTGTCACAAGTGAACATTACAACTTAGCTTGCTCTTGTGCTCAAAGAAGCAAAGCAGTTTTAAAATTCTTTATTGCTTTTGTGTGTTTATCATGGTTTGCAATTCAAATTCTGCTGTGGTCAAAAAAACTGCTGCACACTGCTTTTTCAGTGTGTAGTCTATGCTTTATATGTGATTACTGTTGCTGCACATTGCTTAGAAGCATGCTTGTGGAATTTTTGATACTGATAATTCATCACTAATAAACCGGTAATTTCTTATTATTAAATGTTGCAGCAGTGCTGTGATCCAGCAAAGTAGATGAGAAGCTGGCAATATTATCCTATAATCAGCAAGTTTTTCCTAAACATCTTGCTTATTATGAATGAGCATCCCGCATCTAAACAGTCTAGTTGCTTGCTTGCATTAAATGAGATATAAACAATTTGTTTCTTTGCTTGAAAATGCATGTAGTGTATTAAAATCCAAGGAGGAAACAGTTCTTTAGCATATTATTCTAATTAAATTTTAATTATAAGAAGACTTCAAGGGAGTATCATGATTTCAAAAGTAATTTTAATGGGTTTATTGTTTTAAAACATATGTCATAAAACAAATTTTAATTATTCCAGTTTGAAAGATCTGAATCAAAGCTCAGGAGAGAAGATAATGTAAAATTCACAGCAAATCTAAAAATATATGGAATTGTTTATTTAAGCTTTTTCTATAATTACTATAAAACTGGAAATTTCCTTTCAAAAGTTGTTCTTCCTCATTGACTTTGATTGTAACAGTGCATTTCTATTAATTCCTTTTTATGTTTTTAGGACATCCAAGAAGCAAATTTCAAAACCTCCAGTAGCCGGCTTCTTGCTGCTGTTATGTCTGCTCTCTGCCACACTTCAGTGAAACTGACCTCTATTTTTCCAATTGCTTATGATGGAGAAGCATTGCTGCGATCAATGGTAAAACAAGTCAGCACTGAGAATGACTCTGCTCTGGCCCATCGTTTTCCTCTTTTGGTTGCACATATGGAAAAACTTAGTCAGGTTAGGATATGTTCTAAAAATTTATAAACCTGTTTTACTTTCCAACAAATAAAAGTTATGTAATTTAAAATTTTAGTTTTATAAGATTGTAGCTGAATTGCTTTAGTACTTTCTAAAAGATTTGTTTCAAAAATTTATTATTTTATCAAATTTTTATATTTTGGTCTGAATTACTCCAGTTCTTGCCTGTTTGAGGAAAAATGTTTGAGAAAAGATGTTTATTCTGGAATATTAAAATGGTGGAAATATAGTTTAGAGTTGTTTTCTGTTGCACAGTGTTCTCTGCAAGAGTTTCTCAGCTTTTGCACATGATCACAAGAATGAAAGTGTGGGTAGATCCAGTGCTTTGAGGAAGAGTCAGCACATCTTCAGTAAAAAATTCATGTTTCGAACTGAAGTTTTTAAAGGAGTAAACAAGCCGGTGCTCAAGGGAAGTCCAGTTCCTATAGTTCTACAACAGGTTGTTGAACTGTCAAATGCTGTATTTTTGCAGAAATTTTGGGATTTCAGAAAAGATTTACAGGAATGAAAAGGGTAAAGTTGATAAAGATCTAGGACTACTAAATAGTTTTCTTCACTTTAAAAGACGAGAAGGGTAAGGTCTTATGAAATTGTGAATGATGCATGAAAGGTAAATAAATGATAGTCGTTGAGTCTTCCAATACCAAAACTTTGGAGCAACCAGAGACTTTAGCAGAAGGTAAGTTCAAAAAGTAGTGTTCTTCCTTAAACATGCAGCTAAGCTGTGGAACATCTTTCTGCAGACCATTTCTATGATAAAAGTTTTCATGGATGTAAAAAGCATCTGTGTAAGTTGAAGAAGAAAATCCACCAAAACCTGTTAAATGCAAACATAATATTTCCATCTTGGATACAGCTGTTTCTTAACAGCTAAAGATTGAAAGTGTTCCGTGCAGCTATCTGTACAGGTTTGCTTGACACGATTGTCTTTCCTGTCTATTCACTATTGGATATTCTTGTAAGACAGAATGGTGAGAAAGACAAGCCTTTGATTCCAATCAGTGTAGCTGTTTCTATTTTTAATTACCGGGAATGACTTTTAGTAGGTATAACTATTTTGAAAAACAGTGGATGTCACTTAAGTAGTAGACACAGTAGGTACCTAAGTTCAGATTTGTTTAACATTCTTCATTCAGTAAACTGTTTTTATAAGCTTCCCATCACTGATTCCATCTTACCCTTTTGGACAGAACATTCGCTTTACTAACATCAAAGCCAAAAAGCTTCTGAGTTTCCTTTTAGGCAATGGGGAAAACAATGATGTGAAGAGCTCAATAGGTAGCCATTTATTTGGTGTAATCTGTTATATGCTTAAAAACTTAAGAAACTAAGTAACCTATTGTATGCTTATGTGGAGGGCTATAAAAACACGGAGGGCTATAAAAACAGCTACATCTTGAGAAGGACACATATATGCAATATTAATCAGGTTCTTGACAAAGGAATACATGTTATGATAGCTTTGAATTTTATTTTATTTTTTTTACCCCCTAGACATTTCTCATTATTAATGTCACTGATTCATTCATTATTAATGTTTATAATATGTGGAAAGCTTGAAAAGCTTTTTTTTTATTTTTTAAGAACAATGTTATTTGTCATTTTTCTCTTCTTTATGCAGAGCGAAGAAAATGTTTCAGGGATGACAAGCTTTCGGGAAGTGCTGGAAAAGATGTTGGTCATTGTTGTTTTACCAGTCCGGAACAGCCTTAGACGAGAAAATGAACTTTTTTCTTCACATCTAGTTTCTAATACCTGTGGGTTGCTTGCTAGTATTGTGAGTGAACTTACAGCATCAGCATTAGGATCTGAGGTAAAGCTTCCATAAGACCATTCCTAGAAGTCTTTCAGGACAGGTATATTATGAATGTAATACAGGCTAGTTGTGTAGATATTTTACAGATGCTGGAATTGTTCTCAGCAGCTTTCAGATGTCTAGGTTTTTAAAAAAAGTTCACTGTATTAGGTAAATACTGTTGATAATTAGCTACTTCATTGTGGCTGAAGAATACTGTACATTTTTCCAAAGTGACAATATTTTTAAGTGGTTTTTTTTTTCATGTATGCCTACACATGAAAGCACCATGAAATCATCATGCCTACATACACATGAAGTGTATTCATTTGGTGTTCATTGGAGGCAGTGGCACATCCCTGAGCATCTCTGTGCCTCTGATGGTATCATGGGTCCTCCATGTGTTCTAATTCTATCTGCTTTTGGTTATGGGTCAGAATTTATAATGTGTTTTGTTAATGCATTTTATAGCTTCCACCTTGTGTTATAGATTCCACTTTGTATTCAGTATTGTATAATACTGAATAATAATACCGAATACAATACTGACTATAATACTGAATACTGTATAATTCAATTTATAAATACATATAAAAGACATCATTAGACTTTTTCCAGTTTATTTGGTTTGTATTTGAAAATTGAGAATGGTACTGTCTAACTTCTTAAAATCCAGAGTTTCACGTGTATGAATCTATCATGTTGTTAAATGATAGGAATGTATTTGATTTTATTAAATGCACATCACAGTTTGTGTACTATCAGCAATTCTTTTCACAGAAAGTACACTTTCGATAAGATTGATTAAAGACCTTATTATTATTATGTAAAATATGTATCTTTCCTCTTGTGGTATTGACCATACCCTAAAGCCCTATTTCTTATGCAGCTCTTCTTCTTGAGGCACAGTTAAGTTATCTTTTCTGATAATTCATCCTACAAAATATAAATATTTAAATGCTTGAAAAAAAAATTAAGGTTCCTAATAATTCTTACTTAACTCATAATTACCAGATTTTTTTTTTTTTCCTTTTTACCTGGTACTGAAAAGAAGCCCCAATAGTGACATCTACTTTGCTTTATTAAAGTTGTCTAGTGTTTACCAGTTAACTTCTCATGCTTCTATTTAATTTTCTACAGGTTGATGGGCTGAACTCTCTTCATTCTGTCAAATCCACTCCAAACAGATTCACTAAAACAAGCCAGGGAAGAAGCTGGAATACTGGGAATGGATCCCCTGATGCAATATGTTTCTCTGTGGACAAGGCTGGTGTAGTTGTAGTAGGCTTTTCTGTTTACGGTGGAGGGGGAATTCATGAGTATGAACTGGAAGTATTAGTTGATGATGTAAGTACTGCATTTGAAAAAACTTCTTCAGTTTTGTTTTATTTGTAATGATGTGTTTAACAATTTCTAAGAGAGAAAATAACTGGCACATTTCCACGAATGTGCTATGTATTTACATAATAAATGTATTAAAATGTCATTGGTCTTTGATTCAGAGTGATCATACTGGAGATTCGACTCATTCTCATAGATGGACATCTTTAGAATTGGTTAAAGGAACTTACACCACGGATGATTCTCCCAGTGACATAGCTGAAATCAGACTTGATAAAGTTGTACCACTGAAGGTAAATCAAAGAAGGACATATCTATAAGTTTCATATGACTTGTAGAAAACAAAACCTAGTGTTCAGTATAATAGTTTTTTGGTTCACACATCTACAGTTGATATTGACATGTTTGCTTTGTAAGTTGTCACCTTGTAACTGAAAAGTGCAAATCCTGGAAGTAAAAAGAAATTAAAACTTTACTTTTATAATAGCATAAAACAGATTATAGTTGAAATAGCTTTCATAATACCATGAAGCCTAACTTTTACATACTTGTTTTATACTGCATACTGCTTTTGCCTCTCCTTTTTAAGGAAAATGTGAAATATGCAATTCGTTTGAGGAATTATGGAAGCCGGACTGCCAATGGAGATGGAGGAATGACTACAGTTCAGTGTCCAGATGGTGTAACATTTACCTTTAGTACATGTAGTCTGAGCAGTAACGGCACAAACCAAACACGCGGACAGATTCCACAGATTCTTTATTACAGGTTTGTGTGTTCTCATGATGTATTTCTAAGAAAAGTAAATAAAACTATATGTGCTATTATACCACACCTTTTTAGAGAAGTAACAGAAATAAACACATCTGAAGTGTGCTTGAGGAAAGGTTCTTTAGCAGCAGTATTGTGTTCTTTCAGTGTAGTTTCAGTCTTAGGGTATTTAGTAAAGACAGCTTTTGGAGCACCAGTTGTACAGTCTTGTATTAGATTCTCTTATTTTTGAACTGGCAAATACTTTGTTAGTTCACGTCTCTTGCAAGGTCTATTGTCTACTCCTTTTAAAGTTATAGCATGGGGGACTGATAAGATGCACTACTACAGTCTGGCTTTTTTCTATAACCTCAGAGATTTTTGGGAGACTGTTGACTGGAATGTTCCTCTCTCTGATTTCATTCAGTTCCTTCCTTTATTGCCGGAAAGGGTTGTATAATGTAGAGAAGCAAGGTCTGTTTATTATAGGAACTGTTTCCTATCTTACTGTAAAGTTCAAAGGTATAAAAAGAAAAATTGCAAATAAAATCAACTGAAACATTTGACTATCCTTCAGAGAAGCTTTATGTTAGCCTTTCAGGATGAATTCACTTAAGCCAATGTTTTAATGGAAAGTATTGCTTTCAGTTCTGAGGCGCTTACATTGATAGTAAAGAAAATGTGATTTTCAAAATGTAGTAGTGTCTCAATATATGAATTAGTACCAATGTCTGTATAGCAAGAAAATGTCATACCCTTTACTGAAATCTCAGTTTCTGTGGTAAATTGTTGATCATCAGTAAGTAGATCCAAGAAGTAAAATAAGCAAAGAATAATAATTTACTTTGATTCCTAGTTATGCGGTAGGTGCACATACCTAATAAAAGATGAAGAGGATAAAATAACGAATGTAACAGGTGATGACATATTTTGGATTAACAATTCTAGGAATCTGTTGCTCCTAAGAAAATTTTAAAGGAACTAAAATATGAAGAAATGAAGTTGCTAGCAAAATTGTAGTAATAGCATAGTTGAAGATACAAGTAGTTCTTCTAAATTATTTTGAAATGACATTGGCTTATGTTGATTCAGAGATCCAACTTGTCAGTAACAACAGTAAGTGCAAGTAAACAAGTAATAAGTAATAACAAAGAATGAAATTACAATGGTGCATACCATTACACTTTCATTGATTTAGTCTCTTGGAATCAGGGTTATCTATGTTTAGGGAATCCCTTCAACATTGGAATTCCTGATTTCATTAGAGTATCAAAATCATATGTAAAAATGAGAAGAGAACACAAGGAAAAAACTTTTATTCCCATTCCTCAAATTTCTCCTCTTAGGAGCAAAAGAGGTAACAAAGTACAAGTTTCTTTGATTTCAGAGTGGCAAAGTACACAAAAGTTAAATTGAAGCTTCATGATGTTCTAACTTAATAATAAGCTAACATATGGAAAACAAAACAAAACAAAAAAACCAAACACAACATACCAAAATGCTGTCTTCAGTTGAGAACAGTCTTTCTTTGTTGTTGTTTCAACCGTGATGAAATTCTAGGACACTTTTGAAGGACCCTAATAGCATAACTCAGAAGTGCTCTGCAGAATAAATTAAGTTTTGTTTGGGAAAACTTGCAAATTGCTGCCTCTAATCACAGTGTCTTCTGAAGTGTCCTTGGACAACAAAAACCAAAATCTTATCTGACGGACATCTATAGTTATGGACTTGGCAGTCAGTTTAAGGATTCACAGTTTAGTACATAATGACTTGAGGTGTTGATTTGTATACAGTAAAGGAATAAATGTTCAGTCAACTATTACAGAGCAGAGCTTGTAAAATTCACACTCTGTTTAGTTTGAAAGATTCTCATATGCAAATAGAGTTGTTGCTTATGCGAAGGACAAGAAAAGCCATACCAAAAGAAGTGTATTAACATGTTTCTGATTAGGACAGAAACACATTGTAAGGATTCATTGGAAATGTAAAATTGCATTCAGTGTCAGTAACTGATAAATTGAAATTAATACAGCTTGAGGCTCACAACAAAAGTACAATTTTAGGGTACAGTGACAAAAAAACCTTTTTGTAAGAGTGGTTGATTTAAGTGATAGAGAAGTATAAGTATTCATGCTGTACATTTCATTTGGTTGCACTTTAAACTATTCTATGTAAAGTCAAGTCATTGAGCATTCTGAGCTGCTATTTCTGGAATCTTAATATTGTGGATTTTTTTTTCCTAAGTTCAAAACATAAGAAATCCAAAAGAACGGGAAATTTGCTTTACCTGTTGACTGAGTGATTTAAGTTGTCTATGCCACTGCTAAATTGTTATCGTATAGAAGGCTTGAATTAGTTTATGCTTATCTTTGGACTGCTGTGAAAATAACAATCAAAACATCTTTTATATACTTTAGTGGAATAGTTTTGTGCATAATATCCATATATTGATTACGAGAATCTAATTTGACATAAACAGTACATTTCAAAGAGAAAACTATTTGTTAAGGTTAAGCCTAAAATTGTATTTCAAAAACATAATTAATCCTTAGAATAGGGAAGGGGAATCTTTTTCACAGTTGTGATACTACAGAAATATCAATAGAAGGAGTTTCAGTGGTTTCTGTGAAGCCTTTAGTATTGTTCTGTTTTTATCAAGATAGGTTCTCTCTCTTGGAAAAGCATAACAATTAGTAAATTCTAAGATTTGAAAGGCATCCAGTGAAAACAAGCATTTCAGTAGTATGCTTTTCATATTTCCTGGCAAATAAAAATAAAATAATAACAAATGGCAAACACTGAAGCATCGCCTCCAAAATATCCTCAGTGGTTGGATTTAATTATTTCCTTTATTATTTTATCATAAATTAACTGTTCTAATTATTCTGTGTCAAAAACAAGTGAGACATGTCTAAGTTAATTTTGTATTTTATGAACTTACTTTAACTTAATCTATCATCCAGGAGTGAGTATGATGGAGATCTGCAATCACAGCTTTTGAACAAAGCTAATGAAGAAGACAAAAACTGTAGCAGGGCTCTTTCCGTTGTGAGCGCTGTTGTGCGAGCAGCCAAAGACCTGTTGCACAGAGCTCTTGCTGTAGATGGTAAGACTTTTGAAAATTGACTTCCAAAATTGACTTTTCCGAACTTCTTTCCTTGCTAGGAGGAGTTAAGAGTAGAAAATCAGTGATATAACATTTGTAATATTTCTCTTACGTCTTCAGAAAATATTTTTCTAACCTGTCATAGCTGTAGGTTATCAAACTCTGAGTAACTTTTTAAATAATTGAGTTGCTCTGAATCATAGGCAGATACTTCATACCAGTTTACTCATCAGTTTAGCAGACATCATATTAAAGCTAGTAAGATTCTATATTCCCAAAAGATATGCTGTAATAGGTCAGTACCAAATTTTATTGCATGTTTCATGTGGTAGGAGGAAAAATGGTGTATGTAGTGCATCTATAAGCACTTAAATACACATTTTTCAGAAATTCAGACATTAGTTTTAAAACTGAATGTTTTTAAGCTACCATATTCAGCCATTCTAGAAAAAAATAGAGGAGTCCATAATATTGGATAGTGCTATAGAAATTGATTTTGAGATTGGATACTAGATACTAGGTACTAGATTTTATAGCATAGAAAATATGAAGACAGTTTTACCAAGTGATGAAGAACCAATAAAATTACGCTGTAAAACAAGGAAAATTTTTAACATAGAGGTCTATATAGTGTCATGCTTATTTCAAGTGAACTTCGTGCACTAATAATTTGTTTTGAATTACAGTGCCAAGTAGCTTAAAGTAAAAATTAGTGTAGAAACTAGAATTTTAACTCATAAGAAGCAAACCAGAAAAATAAGTTGTATTTTGAACGGTGATCCATTTGTTATAACGAATATTATGATACTTGTGTTGTAATTATCTTTGTTTAGCTGAAGACATTCCAGAACTACTGAGCTCTTCCAGTCTGTTCTCAATGCTGCTACCACTCATAATAGCCTACATAGGACCAGTTGCAGCAGCGATTCCCAAGGTATGCTCCTCAACAGAAATTACTGAAGAAATTTAAGAATGTTATATAAGGAAAAATTTTACTCTGAAAAAACTGACCATGGTGATATTTTATAATTTTATGAATTAGTGGTTTATGTTTGACCACTTGACTGGTCATGAATTTCCAAGAGTCAAGAAATTTTAAAAACATGTTATACTCGAACAGTTATGAACTTTTTTTTTTTTTAATTTACATTGAAGTCATTATGAAAAAAAACACAACCTTATGTAAGCAGAGAGAAAGAAGATAGGCTTTGATAGTAGGAAAAGTGAAAAAGTTAGAAGGATCTGGATTTATTATTTATTAATGAACATTGGGGGAATAGAATTTATGTATTATATGAATTCAGGTTTTACAATGAACATGAAATCAGTAGTAGCTGTTAATTAAATGAAGATTATTTCTATCAAGTTTACAGTTGGGAGGATGTCAACTATCAGCAAAAAATAACCTTTTCATTGGCAAAACATATTTTCATGTGTATGAAAATCTTGAAAATTGTCATTATATTTACAAATGTTGCCAGTCCTTACTTAGTAGACGCTTTTGTCTTTTACTGCATTTTCATGACCTGTAAGGTCCCTTCTAACTTCTCTATAAAGGGGGAGAAAAGAGGACTGACCACTTAAAATCAAACAGATTCATTTCTTTAAAAATAGTTTGAATTTGTTGTTACCTTGTCACTATGATGAACTGAAGTTTCCAGCAAAGTGTTTTGTTTCAGAAGTGTTCTTCTCTTTTGAAAATCTCATAAAAATTACAGAGAACAATGCAGTGTTTATCAATGAATGCATTAAGAATATTCAATATTGGAAAAATAACGATATTCTTAGAAAAGAAAGTGTAACTGGACTATGACTTCAGTACAGTATTTGTTTTCCTCAACTTACAATTATTGTTCATTAACGTTATGGATTTCTAGTGTTAGGAAGCTTTCTGTGAGCGTATTAATGTAGATATCTCACAGCTGCAAACAGATTCTTGTTTCAATTTTGGTAAGTGTCTAAGAGGAGTATTTGAGATTAATGTGGTGATGCTTTTTCTGCAAGCATTGTAGATATAGGATTGGAAAATGTGACTAAATGAACTGTGCTAGTGATATTCTGAGAATATCCAATAACCCTTGTAGAGAAATGCAAGTTTGAGTATTGTTTTCACCCAATCGTAAGTAATAATTCAGCGTGTGGTGTTATGTTTCAGGTTGCTGTTGAGGTCTTTGGCCTAGTACAACAATTACTTCCTTCTGTAGCAGTTTTGAATCAGAAATATGCTCCTCCAGCTTTTAACCCAAATCAGTCTACGGACAGCACCACAGGAAATCAACCAGAGCAAGGGCTTTCAGCTTGTACTACCTCTAATCACTATGCTGTTGTGGAAAGTGAACATCCCTATAAACCAGCCTGTGTTACTCACTACAAGGTAAACACCATTTCTTACGTTGTTGAAAAATGGTTTGACATGGATGATAACGCATATTGTCTAATATAGGAGACAGTTTTCCGTATTATTACTGTACAGCTTTCTGGACCTGTCTTTCTTCAGTAAATGTGGGGAAGCATGTAGTTTTAACCTTCTAATTCAGCTGTCTAATGTAAGCACCTGAATTTGTTCAGTCTTAGATTTTCCTACTGTCATGTACAGTTTATTTGTTCTAACTGTACAGACTGTAGAAGTTGGAGGTCTTTATGTAGATGTTACCTCAGTGCTAAAACAATGCTTTGTAAAAAATAGTTAATGTCAATTCTGGTCAAATTCATGTGTATTGTAGTGTAGGGATCTGCCAATTCAAACTTTTCGCAAATTACTTTCACTTGGACCATGATTTTGCTTTGCAGAAGTCTCTGAAGTCCATTTAAATGTGTTGAGTCACTTTTAATGGTATTCATTCTGCCTTACATAAATGACTATTAAAATGAATCCAGATTTTCCTAAATGTCAATAGAGAAAGGGTGGTTTTGTTCAGCTGAGTAAAGGTATGAGGTATTAAAGGCCTGAAATATAAATCCAGTGTTTCAGTTTGAGAACTAGTGAGTTTTGTGGTGGCATTGATTCCAAAACTGTGAGTCCAAAGGTAGCAAACCTGGAATCAAGTAAGATCTCGAGGAAGTAATTTATTAAATTTATTAAGTGGAATGGTTTCAGAAAATGTATCTATCTGATCTTCCTCAAGTGATTATGCTTATTATTGCTTTGACAGTTTATGGAGCCTATCTGAAACTCTAGTCTAAGCTGTTACTACTTTTGAAATCCTGTAACTGTTTGCTATCATACTGAACTCCATGTTCACAAGAATGCTTCAGCTGCTGTATGCTTTTCTAGGATTGCACAAAACAGAAATGAATGTGTCTTTTGAAGTTTGTATTTAAAAGGGTATTTGAGACTGAAATGTTTGTAGTAGTCTGTCATTTTGTTTAATGGTCCTCTATAGAGTTCTTCAAAACAAAAACAATCACAAAAGGTATCCTAAGCGTAATTGCTTAATCTGGACATACTTGATTATAGCATTTCAGGTGTATCTGAATTTCAAGGAATAAGTTAGGTTACTTAAGGATATGAAAATAGCTCTACAGATTTACATAACTGAATCACTTTTGTAGCTTGAATCTTTAAGAACAAAAGACAAAGAGGAAGTGAAGAATTGAATGTTTGGAAAAAAAAAAAAGCAAAGTGACAAAGAACAGAAAAAAACCCACACTTGCACATAATTAGGTTTTCGACCGCTGTTTTTTGTTTTAGGTGACTTTTCCTGAATGTGTCAGGTGGATAACAATAGAATTTGACACTCAGTGTGGCACTGCTCAGTCAGAGGATGTTCTTCGTTTACTAATTCCTGTCAGAATTGCACAGAGTCTGGGGTTTGGACCAAAGCATACTTCTGTTCATGAAAATCTTAATTCATGGGTAGAACTGAAAAAATTCTCTGGATCTTCAGGATGGCCTACAATGGTATTAGTATTGCCAGGTAATAAATATATAATGCAGTAATTTCTATTGATGTGAATTATAAAAATGATGAAAATAAATTCGATTTTTCTGCAAATCATATTAGAAAACAAAATGGAAAAAGTGTCTCCATCCAAGATAGCAAGAGTTCATTATGAGGCATTGGTTGTACATCAGTGAACTATGTTTATATTAGGTTTCTTTTTTGAAGTGTTCATCTGCATGTTATTTATGTTTTTATTTGCATGGTGCTTATACAGCCTACATTTGGTTTATGTTCATGTGATAGAAACATTTAAAAAGAGGAGAAATATTAGAAGTTCTATTTTATTCATTTTATGTATTATTTTACTTCCTGTAAGGAAATGAAGCTCTTTTTTCTCTGGAGACTGCATCAGACTATGTGAAAGATGAAAAGGCTTGTTTTTATGGTTTCAAATGTTATGCAATTGGATATGAATTTAGTCCAGGATCTGATGAGGTAAGGAAAAAGTGGAATGGCTATAAACGAACCTATAAATTCATTCTTATATGACGAAGTTTTTTTTTTTGGTAAAAGTATCTGATTTGTACTTCTGACTAAATAGAACTAGCAAAATACTTTTAAATGATTTTCATATAATTTTAAAACTTTTATTGCTACAGACATGATTTGTTTGGAATTCTTTAATCTGATTATATTGGAATGGCTGTGGGTGTTTTTATTTGTTGGGGGGGTTAAGAACTGTGACACTCTGCAAATACATAGCATTATGATTTTATCCACTACATCAATAGGATATAAAATTATCTAAAATTCTGAAACTTCTTTATCCAGATGAATTACTAAATATGGTATGAACATGATAGAAGTTAAGATGAATAAAGGCTTTGGCTTGTGAAATAATATTATTACCTTTCATATCTTTCTTTATTCTGATGTCATAGATCATACTGAAAGATGTTTGTCTTATTTAAATTACTAGTGGCCCTAATGATAGAGGTTTCCCATCTCCCTCAGATTTTTGGGGGGGTTGGTCTGTTTTTTTTTTTTTTTCCTCCTTCGTGGGAGGAATTTGTTTCTTGGAAGTGCTAAATCATCCCCAGATGTAAGTCTTTAAGTGTGTAAAGGAGAATATAAAAACCTTTTTCCCATCCTAGCATCTCCAACTAGAGAGAGGGAAGAGGAAAACAAAGTTATGAACAGTATTACCTTTAGAGAAGACAGGAACATGAGCTTTTGTGGTATATATATATATATATATATATATACACCACATAAACTGTACATCTGTACAGCTTAGAAGAGGTATTTCTTTGTAATCTGAATACCTATGTGTAGTTGTTTTAGTTGGGAGTTCCCTTTCTCTTTAGCATCAGTCATCTTCAGATGTTCTTACTAGGCTACCCAAGCATGGTAGCACTTATCAGTCTTCTGACCTAGGTGAAATTGTTCTAAAAATGGTGGTACTTTGGCCCATTAAAACTCTGGCCCCGCATTAAAACATGGCAGTCTAGCTGTAAGACAAGAAGCATATCACTGAGAAACTTCAAACTGGAACATACAATTAATATCTCTTAGGAAAAAATATTGTCAAGGAAACCCATCTATTGTAATATTTTCTGAATACTTTTTATTTTTAAGGGTATTATTCAGCTGGAAAAAGAATTGGCCAATTTAGGAGGGTCATGTGCAGCAGCTTTGATGAAGAAAGATCTAGCTCTTCCTATTGGTAAGTTCTACTCTACTTACTTTGTTACTTCATCATTGTTTCAGGGTTTCTGCATAAATGCTGTCTGTCCAAATGTTGTAAATGCTCTAAGTCCAAATGTTGCTTTTAATTCTAAATGATCATACACAATTGATTTTCAAACTGAACTAATCAACCAAGATAATAAAATAATGTTGTTTTCTGCTTAAACAATTATGGAAAGAAGGCAAACCTAGTTATTTAAATCTAAATCAACTCACCCCATCCACAGGTAGCGTATCAGTGTACGAGCTATGTCCTACAGTTCCCTTGTGGTACTTCACAAATGTGCAGGTATCTTATTTGTATTTCCCTTTCACTGTTTTTTCTCCCTGCACTGCACACCGTTCTGAATAAGGAACACCTGCAGCAATGAATTTCAAAAGTTAGACTTACTAGTTTAAAATTGAGAGTGGCCATTGTATCTGTAGACCTTGCAGTCTAAAATATTGCTGCTGTAATTTTTTGCAATTATAAAAAATATTGCATACTTTTACAACAGATGCAGCAAACAAAAGTTTACAGGAACCCAAATGCAATTTAAAATGTAAGGAAAAGTAAGAATTTATGAAAATGAATGAATATGGAGATTGAGTTAGACTGTTCTAATGATGTTGCTGTATTCTGTATAATAGTATTTCTCTTAATTAACATTTATGTATAGGAAAAATGGATTTATAATCTATAATAAGGTATCTTTTGTTCATTTTAATTTAGGAACGCAAATGAGAGCTCAAATAGTATTAAGGAGACTAGCAGAGAAAAATATGTATTAATGAGCAGGAGGGCATTGTTCAGTGTGCAGTTATAACCAGAAAACCTAATTTGACTTTTTTTTTTAACCTAATTTGACTTTTTTTTAACCTGGTACTTTGCTTGTGTATTTGAATGTACAAATTTCTTACTTTATGTTGTAAATAAGCACCTCAACTGCACTGGTAAATCTGTATTTCTCTCTCAAAAGTACAGGCAATTCTATAGTTTAAATAGAGTGCCCTCTTCTGTTATCCTTCAAACAGCCACATTAACTCCTTTGTTTGGTTGATTTCCCTAGTACCCATTTATCCACCGTTCTCATCTGTACAAAAAAGAAGCTGAGTGTGAATGCTTATAGCTTCACTTCCCAGGTTTTGTAATGCTTCATTCTTCTTTCAGAAGAGGTTTTCATTCTAATTTTGAATGTCTAAAAGAAGAAGGGAAAGTAGGTGATACGTAGATTAGTTTCTGTGCTTTAAGGTAGAACAAATTTTAAATAAAACATGCAGTCAAGTTATCTATGCAGTCTCAGCAAACTTATATAAGGGGTTATGTGTGAACTGCAACAGAGGAATGGTAGGTGCGGAAGCAGGATAGTTTTCTGATTACTGAAGTAATTGATGCAACATAATAAAGAATGCATCTCACCATTTACCCAACACCAACTCAAGGACTTCAGCCAAATCTCTTAGTATTGCTGATAGTATTGCAAAACTAATGACAAACAGATATAAGTGCATAGAGGTTCTCTACAAGACCACTGGACCTTATGAATAAACAGATGAATTATAGGCAGGAATCGTAGTGTTTGACTGCTGTGATGGAAATTACTGTGCCTTTTAAGACTGTTTTCAGTTATCTGTAATTTTGCTTGAAGTGTTTTGCCTGATGTCTCGGAAACACTTGGCAGGAAAAGAGGTAAAATGTGGTTTTGGAGAACAACACTTAAATGCCTTAGTATCAGACAGCTTTTTCCTTTCCTCCATTATAGATAATGTATCTTTTACCTTTTGCTGTAAGTGAAATGGTACCTTGAAAAGTGCTCTGTTTTATATGCTACTGTCATTACTCATCTGTGGAACAGTATAATTTTATTCATGAAATGGAGAGTCCTTTAAGAAAAAGATATGTAATCAGTTGTGATAGAAAAGTGCATTATAGTGCATGCACACAAGAAGGCCATTTGTATTAGAGTTTTCATACTTCATTTTATAATTTCTACAATTTTACCTTAGTTCCATGTGTAGGTGTATATAGTCTAAAGAAAATACCCTAAGGAAAAGGCTTGGTTAAGGAGGGAATAAGCAATTTAACATATAATGTCTGAACTTTGGCATTCAGAAGTTAAACATCAGAGTCTAAGCTAGTTGCTCTAACCTTCTTTTAGATATAATATAGACATCTTCAGAGGATGGTTCATGTCATTCTATGATAAACATCTAAAAAAAAATCACTGAAAGAAGATGCCTGTTTCTCTTCCATTTGCTGTAAAAATATCTTGTAATACCTACGTCTGAGTTCATTATCTCATGCCTCACTGCCCAAAAGTAGGTGAAGTAAATCCTGCTCCATTTCCCTGGTAATATTTAGACCTCTGTATCCAACTAAGTGATCTTAAAACCTGATGACTTTAAATTAAGAAACTTCACAGATGTCATGGCAAAATTAAGAACAGTAGGCAACACATGGTTGAAAATTTTCAACAGAGAATTTTGTAGGAGGTTGTGCAAAGAGCATCATGGGATAGATAGGATGACTGAAATGACTTCAAATTAGTCACTAGTTGTTACGGGAATCCTTGTAGACCCTTCCATCCTTACCACTATTTGCATTATTTTCATGACTGCATCATGGTGTAAACACTTTGCTGAAGGAGGATATCCTTGACAAAGAATTGCCCTGTTTTTTAATAACTGTTGTAGTGGATATTCTCTGTATACAGTAGGCCAGATAATTGTATAAGTATTCCTATATAAGCATTAGGAAAGGAAAAAGTGCTTTGAAAGGGCATCAAGAGGGCTTTAACTATTTTTACTCTGGAGGAAAATGCACCAAATGGTGATTCCTTTATTTATTATGAAAACTTCATCTTTGAGAGTACATCCAAATATTGAGTTACCTTGTCAAAAGGCAACATCTCCTCCTTGCAAGTTTTCTAAGAGTTAAGTTTAAAATGCCTCTACCCAAAAGAGACAATTGGTTTGTGACTGAGATCTAACCTAAACAGCAATGTGGAATTGATCAATGCATTATTTAATTGTTTAACATTATTACTTAATTGTTTCAAATTCTGTAGAAATTGAATTTTATTCTGAGAGCAGAGTTCCTACATACCTATATTTCTTAGAATTTTAAAAATGCCTTAGGACTTGATTATTCTAATTTCTCTTTCTCTCTCCTTACTAATAGAATTGCCTGACATGTTTTGAGAGAGACTAGAAATATCATAACCTTACCTGTTTGACTTTTCTTTTCTGTTAAGACTGTATTTGGCAATTCTGGTCACACTGGAAACAGGCTTTTGAGTTGCATTTTTGAGAAAGAAATGCCACAGAGTAGAATTCATTTGATTTTTATGCTCTGGGTGGATTCATAATTTACAAAACTGTGCAGAGTTTATCAGGTTTTTAAATACATTTTTGGGGGTAAGTTCTTATAAAGAAGCAGTTGTTGGTAGTCTTAAGTACTGCTTCCTGGCAATCATCTTGACCTCCCAGAATCTTTTTCCTAGAAGTATCTAGTTGCATCCGAAGATTTGCCATACATACGGTCTTGGAGATAAGTACCAAATTTGATTTTTGTGTAAGATATATTGTTTATTTGCTTGTACACTGAACTACACAGTACTGCATGTTTACTAGGTTTTTTAGTAGAAGCAAAAAAAGATTAAAAGATTCAAATATTAATCTTTCAACTGCTGTTTAAACAATATTACACATCCTCCTGCAAACTTAACTTTTGTAATATAAACTAAACGGAATTAAATTTCAAGTTCTATAATGCATAAATAAATGTCAGTATTACTGTTATGAAAAATACATGTTTATATTTTTACAGCAGGTAATGAATTTGAAGAAGATCTTGAGATTCTTGAAGAAGCTGCTTTACAGGTATGCTGTTGCTTTTAAGTCTTACAGTAAATCTGCTTAGAAAACATGCATAAAATATCAGATAGGAAGTTAGATCACCTTACATGTTGGTTGCATGATTTAATAAATTTTAATAATCCTTCACATGTCTTTGTAATTGCAGAAATAAAATAACTCTTTCAGTTGAACAGTAACATCTATGAAGTTCTGGTTAATATGTCTGTAGTTGCTCTGGATTGATGATATAGTTTGGTTGTTGTGATGGCAGCTGATGCTGGTCAGTAGCTCTATTTTTTGCCCCTAGCTGATGATGAACAGTGAAAAATGAATTTTTCATGTTCTCTCTTTTTCATAGTTATTTTCAGGGCAAATATTTTGAAATTTAGTTGTTACTGTACTTGCTGGAAAACACATCAGTGCTACAGTATGATAGCATAGACCTGATATGACAGAACAATAAACAGAAACTGTTGAGGAGGAATCAGGTGTTCTTGAAAGATTTTTTTTTTTCAGCAAATCTGTTCTTGAATCCACAGTATTTTAATTCAAAAAGCGAACTGGGAGTGTGCATACAAGTAATGGATGACTCATTTTTCACTTATAGTTCAGCCTGATTTTCTATGCATCTTTCCACATTTCTTATTTTACCCTGTCTCACCCCAAAATATCTTACTCAAGATACTTCTTTCTATAGTTATTATAGTTATTTATAGTTATATAGTTATTTATATATTATATATATATTCATATATATATATATATATATAGTTATAGTTATATAGTTATTTATAAGTTATTATCTCTACCCTTTAAGTTCTTTTGGAATGTTCTAATTAGTTACATTTTCAAAAGGGCTTTCTTCATTCTTCTCCTGGTCATAATTCAACCGGTAAGGATTCCCTTAGCCTCAAAGTCCATGTTTCCTTATTCTTTCTTCCAGAAGCTCTCCCTCAACTCAAGCTCATTTAGTCTCTTCTGACACAAATTATCAACACAGTGTTTTCTAGACTGAGTAGACAATACTTTTGATGCCAATTATGAGTGTTTTCTAAACTAGGTAATTCTAGTGTTAGGAGCTGACTTTTGTGTGCGTGTGTGTGTGTCAATGTAATTTATCCACTTTGCCCCTCCTGGAATGGTTTTCAGTCCGCCAAATGTCTGTGCCAATTACTGTCATATTATGGGAAAGTGTATACATGTAAAATACTGAAAGACTCATTTTTATGTCTCTTTTATCCCCACCCCACCTCAAAATAAAATAAAAAATAAAAGGTGTGCAAATCTCATTCCGGCATTCTTGGAAAAGGGTTGGCACTATCTCATTCACCAACGATACTGGAAGCCCTTGAAGGAAATCTTCCACTGCAGGTACAAAGCAATGAGCAGTCATTTCTGGAGGATTTCATTGCTTGTGTACCAGGATCAAGTGGTGGACGACTTGCAAGGTAAAAAGCTTGCGTGCTTCATGAATAAACCCATGACTTCATAGCTGTAAAGTATTGCAGCAAAATAGAAATTGTTTATTTGTATGCTAAATTTTAAAAACTGTGCCCTGTTGTTTGTCTATAGAAGTAGCTATGTACATTTAATAACTGTTTCAAACACTTGTTATATTTGTTATCCTTATCCCTAAGTTGGAGAGAGATGGATTGGAAGGGTGGACTGTTTGTTGGATAAGGAATTGACTGGATGGCCACACCCAGAACGTTCCAGCCTGTGTGTCAAGGTGGAGGCCAATGACAAGCAGTGCCTCTCAGGGGAACAGTTTTAAACTAAAAGAGGGGAGATTTATATTAGATGTTCGGAGAAAATTCTGTAGTCTGAGGCGTGGTGAGGCAGTGGAACAGGTTGCCCAGAAAAGTTGTGGATGCCCCATCCCTGCACATGGCGGGGGGGGTTGGAAATAGATGATCCTTAAGGTGCCTTCCAGCTCAAGCCATTCTATGATTTAAGTAAAACTGTTTGGCTGTGCTGGTTTTATTCATATATTAGGTAAAAGCATATATTTAATTTTTCAGACCTTCTGCGTTCTTTCTTAGGTGGATATCATGTTTGTACAGATTAAGACTTTATCTTTTGAGAGGCTAGAAGATATTTTAATAAGTGTCTGTCTTTGCTGTAGGTGGCTTCAGCCAGATTCATATGCTGATCCTCAAAAAACGTCATTGATTTTGAATAAGGATGACATTCGTTGTGGTTGGCCAACTGTTATTACAGTACAAACAAAAGACCAGTATGGGGATGTTGTTCATGTTCCTAATATGAAGGTAATTATTGCAGTCTTGGCTGTTCTTATACTTTATCATGTCTTCATTTAATATTTGTTGCAGATATTCCACAGAATACTCTTGTATAGGGCAGAATGTGGCATTCTTAAATTCAGTGGACTTTTTAAACCTATAAAGCCACAGAATTGTCAAATTCCATATTATGCCAACATCTCATGCAGCTTATGTCTTGTCTGTAATGAGCTACACGTATATAGTAGTGGAAATGCCCACTTTTAGACCTTTGGTGGTGATGATGTATAAGATGACAAGAATCCACTTCTTGTAAGCCAGGAAAGAGTATTATAAATTGTGAAGTGAATAAAAGCGATGGAAAAAAGAATCAGAAGCACATTGGTAAATCATTTTTAGTCACTTTTTTAGATTAGAACAGCTCTTCTCCCTTTCTAATATTTGGAAGTTCCTGTAGTCTTTGAATTAATTAACTGGCAAGATCTGAGATTCTTGATTTTTGCTTCATCCTCCTCAGTTAAAAACTCAGCTGTTTTTTTATAGTTGTTGAAGTACTGGAAAGGAAATGTTCATAACCACCTGAGATAGAATTAGAAAACCCTTCTGGGCTTCGGATTAATACCTGTGGGATACGTGTAAAAGTTGGCTGTTAGTTTTGAGATAATGAAACATGCAAACAAATGAAATTGAACACAAAATGTTACTCATCTACTTTTAATAAATTAGGTTACATCTATGTTTTAAAGCCCCCTATTTTTCTGGAGTTATACAGATGTTTTCAAATCTTGCTTTTGTCAAGCATAAAAATAAGTGAGGTACCTTAAACAAAGGTAAGACTCCTACTATAAAAACTCTCAAGACTAGTGTTTGTATATGATGTAATTGAGTTATCTTTCAGTGTACTGTAAATTCATTAATAACCAGTGAGTTTTAAACAATAATGCAAGAATCAGTTTAGTCACACAATTTGAACATAATATAAATGTGTAGTTAATGACGTAAATTTGTGACAGAGGAAGTAGGAAACTTTTAGTTACTTTATTCTACAAATTGGGAAAAAGATGTGTGAATATAAACCCATCAAAATAGTTGCTGGATTTGTTATTTAATAACTACTTTTCTGCACAAGTGTATTAAACTAACACATAATTTAATTAATTATTATTATTCTATTGGACTCATTCAGTGTTCAATGTACTGAGGTAACTTCCAGTAAATTAGGTCAAATTTTGATAAATAGCGTATGACATCTGCAGCAACTAAACACTTCATTGCAGATTTAAGATGAGTAACGCATAAATTTATTTTCCAGGTAGTCTGTTCAGGTAATCCAGGTAGTCTGTTCCTCCTCAGAAAACTAAGTTCAGCTGGCTCTTTGTTACCTACACTAATAGATGTCTGTGGTACTTCTGGGAAAAAGAAAAAAAAAAAAGATAAAATATGAATTAAAGTGCACAGTGCCGATGTAATAGGGTGCTGTGCCAGGTCTGGCAGGCGCTGATGACTCACTCTGAAACCTGAAGCATTTTCTGTTGTCAGCAAACTTAGCTAGTACACCAGAATATACTGTGCTTCCTAGGGAGTGCTCTGCAACTGGCATAAGTTATCTAACCTTACCCTTACCGATCATGTGCAAAGGCAGTTAGGTGCTGCTTTCCTGTACATTTACATTCTCAAGTTTTACGCTAAGATGTTGTTCTTGACTTTGTCTGTGTAGACGCATGTTTTTTACATAACTAGATTAGTAGCAAGTTCTTTAAGCAGTGTCACTGTACTGTAGCAGGTCTAAAAGAATGTGTGGGTTTGCTTTCTCCCTAAATCATTTCCCTAAGTCATTTCCCATATTCTGTGTCTGATTATAGGTAGAAGTCAAAGCTATTCCTGTTTCTCAGAAAAAAACATCTTTGCAACAAGAGCAAGTTAAAAAGGTGCAACGGATACCAGGGAGTCCTGCAGCAGCTGCTTCCCCTAGCGCTGATATGACTTTCGGAGGACTTCCTTCACCAAAGCTTGATTCTTCTTATGAGCCAATGATAGTAAAAGAAGCTCGATATATTGCTATTACAATGATGAAGGTAAATTACTGTCATTTGAGCAAGATTAGCTATAAAAGCCAGTATACAAAGTGGGTAAAAGTATGCGAAGAGGAAGGGGTAAAAGTATGTTTCAGCTTGATCACAATCCAAAAATTCATTAGTTGCAAATTACTTTGATTATATTTATTAATTTCAGCAGAAAAGTAGATGCTTCAAAATGGCCAACTGTGCCTGAATTGTAAAGCAAAAAATAAACGGGATTAGTATATAAAAAGAAAAGTTGTATATTTAATTTTGATTACATTGATTAGTAAACTAGTCTGAGTGAGAGGAGAAATAAAAACGGCTACTGAAATAAGGGGGAAAAAAGACAAGCCTCTGTACCTATATAGGGCTGGAGTGTTTCATAGAACCTATATTAAAACCTATAACTGGTGAACGTAAGAAAAAAAATGGAGCTAAGCAAAGTTAGAAAGATCATAAAAATGATTGGTGTATCAACTCAAAATTGCCAAATAAATCATCTCAGAGACTTTGCAAGCAACAGTTTTTAAAGACGTGAAAACAGTTACTGTTGGTTTGACTGTATTTTAAAACCAGAAAGGTGCATTTATATATAGGTAACATATTGACCCAGTTACGAGATGTGACATGATATATATAACTAGCAGTTGGAAAACTTAATGATACATGATTAATCAGGAGTTAGAGAAGGATAATGCTATACCCTGTATGGATTTACGTGGAAAAAAAGTCAGCAAACTACTGTCTTTTAAAGGGTACAGGTTTGTTTTCTACAGATGGTGATGCAATCAATATAGGATAAAACAAATGATTTAAAAACTTGTTAAATTACATGTCTAAAATGAAACGAGTGTGGGGTTTATTTATTTATTTACTTTACTTGGGTTACTGCAAAGATCACTCCTTGTCTTGATGCTACTTGGTATTTTTATCAGTGACTTGAGTGAAAAAGTACATTATTTATTCATAGTTTGAACCCAGATGTGATTTCTAATAACCATTGACCTACAGACTTCTTTTTAGCAATAGGTATCAAACCTGTTCGCACAGCTCTTACAGTGGCACACCTTGCAACACATTAGGTACTCTGGAGTAACTGTCTGTGGAGCAAGTGCAAGTGTCTAGAAATTCATCTCCAGAGTTGATGCACCCTTTGAGTGAGGAAAGCTTGGTATTAGCTAGTCAACTTCAATAATTTTTAATTTGAATCAAGTTAAGGTAAAATTAAAATGCAAGTATTCATTTAAAGTCACCTTAGCATATAGGACAAAAGTTTGTAATGGTCAAACAGAAGAAGTAAATTACACACATCAAGGTAAAATACAAAAAGTGTCTTTTGCTGAAGCATGATTGACTTCTATGTTTAACACCTTTTTTGAGGAAGTTTCTTGCAAGTTTTGGATGGAAAAGACTTACAATAAATCTTTTTTTTTATTCAGGAAGAGAGATGGTATTTTGCTACTTAAGTTAAGGACAGTCTGATATTCTGAGAAATGCAACTGTGTTACCTGCTGTTCCTGATTATCTTATTAACTTTATTGATTCAAGAAAGTGAAAATTCTCTTTTACTTCCTTCCTTGCATTACTTAGTTACTTCACTGCAAAGTATAGACATCCTCTGACCTTTCTGTTTTATGCCAGCCTGTACGTTGTATCAGTGCTAGATAGAACCATCCAAATACAATTAGAAACTGTAGCTCTGCACTTTGTGACAGTAACTTATACATACAACAAGTATGGAGGATTGAAACCCAAAACCATATTGGATATTTGGATAAAGACCCAGAATGGCAGATCTGCAGCTGTGTTCACATGTTTTTATCCTTCCTCTTTTTTCCACTGTTGTTTTTGATGGAATGTAGGAATCTGATAACTCAGCAACTATTGCAACCAGTGATACATTTGCTGAGTTTTGGGACTAGGGTAGTCTACTTTTGTGGAGCTTTTCAGTGCAGTCATTTCACAAGAAACTGTGAAAGTAGATTTATTTATTTTTTTTCTAGTGAGAATCAGCAAAAGTATCACCTCAGTACAGAGGGAATTTCTTCATTTTGAGTACAAAGAAAGAGCATCCAAAATTGCCTTGGTAAATCCACTGGGCTGCCTTGCAGTTTATGTGCAACATATTTCTTTTCTTACCTTCACATGGTCTTCAATGCACTGCCTGGTGTTATATTTGTTACCCTTATCCCTAAGTTGGAGAGAGATGGATTGGAAGGGTGGACTGTTTGTTGGATAAGGAATTGACTGGATGGCCACACCCAGAACGTTCCAGCCTGTGTGTCAAGGTGGAGGCCAATGACAAGCAGTGCCTCTCAGGGGAACAGTTTTAAACTAAAAGAGGGGAGATTTATATTAGATGTTTGGAGAAAATTCTGTAGTCTGAGGGGTGGTGAGGCAGTGGAACAGGTTGCCCGGATATATATCCATATATTTGTGCCTACAAGGAAGTTGAAATCTGGATTATTAAACAGAATTTTTAGAGGTAAATTAAAAGGAATTCAAGGGCTTTTAAATCAAGTTAGATTAGAAGGGATTCAAAGACTTGACTGTGAACAAAGCTTTGGTTAGCAATGTGTATTTTTGTTAATGGCAATTTAAAGAGAGAGTGAAGATACTTGTTTTATGTATGTACGTCTTTGTCTCTCTTTCTGAGTTCTGCAATTGGTTTTCTGGTTCCCTACTCAATGTATCTGGTGAGTGTACAGTTAGATTTGTGTCTTTTTTTGAGAAGATACTCTGCTTTCTTTTATGTGATAATTGTTGATTTTATGTTCATTTAATTTCATCTGTTGATAGGCATATGAAAATTACTCATTTGAAGAACTACGCTTTGCTTCACCGACACCAAAGAGGTAAATGTTAAAGAATTATTTTTTATTAGATACTAAAATTAAGATGTCCCATCACTTTTGCTTACACCCTGAGTTGCAGGCCTTTTGTTTTCTTAAATTTAGAGATCCTGGTTTAAAATATTTCATTCTTAGTTGTTCTAATGTTTATTCTCTATTTGTATTATCTGTTCTCTGAATGTGATCTTCCATCTTCTGCTGTCAAAACATGCCGTAGAAGGTTTATGCTTCATTATAAATAACATGGGGTTATTGCTTTGGACAGAGGAAGAAAGCTAGTTAGATTATTTCAAATCAAAAAAAAAGCAGAGTTTACTAAACTAAGTGTTACAGACGGTTTCCAAGAAGACAGTAATTGTTTAATGATCTCAATTGTTTTGTTTATGCCTAGACCCAGTGAAAACATGCTGATCAGAGTCAATAATGACGGTACATACTGTGCAAACTGGACTCCCGGCGCTGTTGGTCTCTATACCATTCACGTTACTATAGATGGCATTGAAATAGGTACTTAATTTTCATAATACTTAAGCAGAAATTAATCTTATATCCACTTTAAATACCAATAAAGGTGTATCTTGGTGCTCCTAAGATTTAGTATTAAAGTTTATAGCAAAACATAGTACCCCATTTTTGGTTTAGAAGCCTTCTATTGAAATCCCTCTTCTTTCTCAAAAGAAAAAAGGACCGTGGCTATTCTCTCGTTGGAATAGGAATATATTTGGCAACTTGTGTATTCGTAATACATTTAGAAAACAAAAATAATAGAGTATCTTATTGCCTGCTCTGTGTTGCTTTGAGAGGTTTAAGACTGCAAGAAAAATGTCTGGTTTTGACTGAGAGTGACAGAGATGTATAGGTGGGGGGAGGATCTGAAGAACCTAAGAAAAAAAGAAATTGTTCCCAACTGTGCAAGAAAAAATTATCATTTCCTCTGTGGAAAATTGAGAAAGGGTGGGCTTCACTGAGATTATCCTAAGTCTCAACTGCTAATACCAATACTAAATGCTTTTGGTTTCTTCCTTGCTGAAAATAATTGATCTGTCTTGCTGGTTGTGGGAAATATGAGTTACTGTAGTACGCTTGGGGAAGATTTCCCCTTCAGAAAATGTCTACACTGTGAATTGTCCCTCTTTAATCCTACAGGTGGTATGGTGAAGACAGCATTACAGATACTGAAGGCATTGTAATTAGGCCCATCTCTCATAGGAGGGTTTAAGCGAGTGCACCAGCAATTTATCTTTGCCAATACTGCGCAGCACCTTTTGCAAATAGATACACAAATTCCAGTCCCATTCCAATCCAATGTGTGTTACCTACAGAAAATAAGATCAATATTATGTTTTTCGTAATAGTTATCTTTGTTCATCTTCATTCATTGCATAGGGTTAACTTTTAGAAATATTAGAATACAGTTGTTAACCTTGGTTATTAGACAGGTATGAGTGTCCTCTAGTAGCTGTCGATGCCATCTTTCTTCAATGTTACTTCTGTTGTTGTTCAGTGGGGTTCATATACCCATGCTTGACCCATGATTTGCTCAACTTTGGCCCTCTTAAGTACTGGTAGCATTTAGTTTCTTCTCTGTTTCAAATGTTGATCCTTCTAGATTCCTTCTGTTACTTACACATTTGTTTAAAAGAACATTGCTGAAAACATTGCTGATTTATCACTAGGTCTGGCTGCTTCACGTTCTTGCTCTTCAAAGGATCAGCCTGTAAAACAAAACAAAACAAAAGCTTTAAACTATTAAATTGCTATAGTTTGGCATTAACAGTGATTTCTGAAATTTTTTTTTAAGATTACTATTCAAGGTTATATCCATCTATTACAGAAGTTTGAACTGTTTTTTATTTGTATTTTTCTTTCTGATCTGAGAATTTTACTGTCTTGAGATATTTTCTAGCACCTCCTGGTTTTATAACAGTGATGGTAATTAAAGATGCTGGCTCTTTAGATTACAGGCCTTTTCTTGTTGTGTAGCTTGCCTTCTAAGGCTGTTGTCTGTTCATTTCATTTTGTGATTAGCATCTGCAGCAGTATAGCATGCATAAGCTGTTGCCTCTCTAGGAGCTTTTACTTGCACCCTTCAAACATTTAATTCTGTCTTCACCATTCCTTGAAGCATGTCTTTGCAGACATTAGGATACAAAATTACCTAGTAGTGATGTGGACACAGTGTGTGACAGATATCTAATAACAACATTAAATTATGTATCTGTGAATTTCTACGTGTGACTTTATAAATTTTGATAAAATAATACTTTGCACCATTAAGCAGCTGCAAGTGTTTGTCAACCAGATAAGTGAGTGGCTAGTTTGCATACTATTAAGTTGTAGCACTGATAAACTGCAGTTACTGTATGACTAATAAATCCACTTACTTTTTTTTTTTTTTTTTAACTTAGTCTTTGTTTGCTTATAGATGCTGGGCTAGAAGTGAAAGTAAAAGATCCTCCAAAGGGAATGATACCACCTGGAACACAGCTTATTAAACCAAAGGCAGAGCCTCAGCCAAACAAGGTTTGAAAAACTAAATAAAAACCCAAACAGATAGTTGTAGTTGGGTGAGATTTTCTTGTTGTTTAATATATACTTTATCACTTCTTAGTGGTACAGGACTTAAGAATATTTGCAAATCACTTTAATGTGCTGAATGGAATGAAGTGAATATACAGAATAAAATGAAAGATGTTCATTCCATTTTCTTTCTGTATACCCATTAATAAAGCTGTTAGAAACTATGTAGAAACTACCTTTCCCTTGGCTTGTCACACAAATATTGTGCAACCATTATGAAAACCACAGACTGCATTCTACACTAACATTAGTTCTTTTTATTTGATGTTGTGCTATGGTATGAGTTGTACAAAGGGCACATTGTTTGTCTTCTGATAAGGCTCTTTCTTTAGGCAGCATAAAATCCTAAATTAGTTTCTTGGTGATGTCTTCCTTTCTTAGAATGTCATGCCTTCATTTTAAAAGGTTGTCCTTTCTACAGCTTTTGACTTCCCCATTTCATGTTATTGTTGTACCCCAAAAGACTAAAGTAGACACAAATAACGGATGAAAACTGAAAGATGGTGTGGCACTGCTGGGGAAATGCCCAGATGAGGGAAATATCCTCAACTCCCTCTTTATGCTAAGAAAGGGTTATTAAGCAAAGCACCGAATCTTATTTTCATGCAATAAACTTGTATTAAAAGATGTGAAATTCTGAAAAAGCACAAAGTTATCTTTCCCTTTCTTATTACAAGAGCAAAAGTGGACTCTTCCCCTCTGCTAAGAAATACATGGTTACAAAAAGAACTGGGTGTTTGCCAACTTCTTAGCTGTATGGTACATCTTGATAAAATTCTTTTCCAACTTTCTGGTTAATCTAGAAATAGTACTTTTTGTTATACAGCTCCCAAGTCTGTAAATACATCATCCAGTGTCTGCTTCTGCCACTAAAATGATTCTTTTCCCTGCTGCCCTCCTCAAAAATAATAAATTTACTTCTAATTTCCACAGATATTTTTATTCATTGTTTTGTTTGTTTGCTTCTTCCACAAAATTATTTTAGGCTGTCTCCCTTCTCTCCATTAGGAGTAGCTCCTCGTGACTTCCTGGTTACTTTATCTTATTTATTATCTCAATAAAAACTTTCTGTTGGGTGAAATGCATCTCGCAGATGTAAATGGTATCTCCATCCAAGCTGTGTTTTACTTACTCAGTGAAGAGAAAGAGACAGTTGTTAAGATACAAGTTGCTGGATGTAACTACCTTCTTTCTTTTCAATTACTACAGTGGGAATTAAGGTGACTGGTTCATATATAACAGCTATATTTTGTCAAGTAACAGTCATGACAGCTTAAAAAAAAACACAGCAAAAACTTGACAAAAGTTAGGCAACTGATGTTTTGAGGCAGTAGTCAAGTGTTTAATCATCTGCCTGTGTTGTTGTTCTTGTTTCTCTTTCCAAGTTACAGTCTTTTTGAAAGAGGAACCATCTTTCTGTCCTGTATATGGTGTTTGTTGAGCCTTTGTCAACACCAGGATTTATCAGTGTTGTAGGAACACAGTAGACTTCTCACAATAGATCATTTTATCAGTTTTCTTTCTTCTGTGTCAAAATTGCATAATGAACCAGGTTAGCATAACACCATGTATATGAACAGCAGTATTATAAATAATTCAGAAAGATAATCATTGTGCTGTGCTTCATTCTTCTGAAGCCAAGAATGCAGATTAGACATGTACATCAGAAATGGTCCAATATACCAAATCCAATTTCACTGAGAAAAAATGGGTCAGTTAAGTCCTAGAAACTTCTTTCTCTCCTTTCCCAGCCCTAAATTTCAGATAGTTATAACCAAACATCAGGAATAGTGGTGATCTGTTCTCACCTGGGAACAACAAAATGTTTTTGTTGAAACAGGAGCATTCCAGTTTTGGAGTCAGACCTAATTGAATGTCAGGTTGAAAATGGATAATATATTATGATTTTGTGTTGATCTCTTCATTTTCTGTTAATTGAAGTTGGATGAAAATCTGTCTTTCCTGTCCATCAAAGCTGGTAAAGGAGGTTATCACAGTGATCTGTATTCAGCCTGGAATACAAGAACTGGTGCCGCCTCATTGGCTGTGAAATTTAGATTAACTAATTTGTAGAAAATCCTATCCCACGTCCTACTGAGGGAAACACTGCCTTACAATCTATGTAAGGTAATTCAGGGTAGTTGGAACCAAATACAAGAAATCAGTCCTAATTTAATTGAATTGGAAGGGGCAAGACTGTTACCAGTGTGATTGGAATCTAACATGTTTTGTTTCTACTGTCCTCACATTACTAAACAAGAAACTATCCGATTTAAAAAAAAAAAAAAAAGGGGAAACCAAAAAAAAATGGGGCGAGTTTTTTGCATCCTTCCATGGGAGGTTAACCCACTTGTAAAGGTTGTTTTATTCTATGCAGCACACATTTCTGTGCTGCAAGATGTACCTCTTTTCAGATTCACCAAATAAGAAGGCACAGTAACAAAGATCTTGCAAAGTTCTGTGCACTCTAAGAGATAAGTACATGTCAATTGCTATGCCTTTCTGCATTATAATCACTATCACTATCACTATTACAGTCTCTAGTCAGAGCCCAGTTTGTGTGTGCTCCACGGAAGAAGCAATTTGGGCAGTGTTACATGAATAAGATACTGAACCATCATGCTATAGAGAAACACTCCAAGCAGAAAGGTGCTATATCAGAAAGAAGACTCATACAATTAATGTATGGAAAATGCTCTTTCCAGACCTGTTTGTAACCAAATCCTGTGTGTGAGTTCTTCTTTCTCTAAATTGAAATTTTTAATCCAAGCTCCAGTTAGCCTGTCAAAAGATTTTTCTGAAGTAACGTTTCATAGGGGTAGCAATGTAAAAATTAGGAATCCCTAATTTGCAAGGCTTTGTTTATTGGCTTCTCTATGTTGAGAATGCTGTAAGCAATGGTTCAGCATTATATTTTTACAAGGAATGGAATGGGATGAAATGGTTGGAAGGGACCTAGAAAGATCATCAAGTCCGATGCCAGACCACTTCTACTTCAGGGCCAACCAAAAATTAAAGCATATATTATTAAGCATATATTCAAATGTCTCTTAAATACTGACAGACATGGGACATCAACCACCTCGCTAGGAAGCCTGTGACCTTCACCATAAAGAAATTTTTCTGAATGTCCAGTCTGTATGTTCCATGGCACAGCCTTGTTCCATTCCCACGTGTCCTATCATTGGTTACCAGGGGAAAGAGATGAGCACCTCCCTCTCCTCTTCTCCTCCTCAGGAAGTTGTAAAGAGCATTGAGGTCATCTCTTAGCTTTCTTTTCTCCAAACTACACAAAAACATTTATGTTATTGTGTTGTTTTGTTTTTGTTTTTAAAGCCTTAAAATGTATATAATTTCTTAAATAATTTGTTTAGAGGAAAAAAAAAAGCGGGTTAATGCACTGAGCTTTTGCATTTCTTTACCATTGTCCTGAGTTGATTCTTTCCTTATCATTCTGTGCTAATTTGAAGATTAAGTTCATACTTCAGTTGATACATTTGTTTTATAATGTTGAGTTTGAAAATAACCTTCAAAGAAAGGTTTTGTACAGCGCACACAGAATGTATGCATTTCTTAAGCTGTCTTTTTCGTTTCTAAGTTGTTCTTTGGGACAGCTGCCTGATAACATGTTTGAATGGAAAAAAAAAAGTGAATAACAGATGGGAGATTTGGGGGCCTGTAGTAAATCAGACTAGTAACAAGGAGTGTCTCATCTAACCTTCCTATGAAAAAAGGAAGAAATTATTCAAATGCCTATTTCAAAAGTAAGTAGAAAGATCTGCTCTTTTGCTATTCTCAAAAGGCTATTTAGACTATCTACTAAGGAAAATATCCATATTTTGGCCAAAAGCTGACTAAGCAGAATATTATGGTAGTGTCAAATGAGGACTGATAATCTTGAGTTGGTCGGTTACTGGAAATAGTAAATTTGGTAAGAGAAAACCCTGAACTTCGAAACTTAAAGAAGAATAAATTGTACGTGGGCAGTTATAAGAATGAGAAGCTTGTACTGAATATTGTCTGGTATAACAAAACCTTCAGAGAGATTGAGTTGATGTAGTTCAAACATAGTTTTAACAAAAATAAATGAAATCATACACAGCAGCCATGGGAAACTAGCAACAAACTGTAACTCTGACTGCCATCTTGTCACTAGCATTTCAGAATCTGTTAAACCTATTTCTTTTTACTCTGAGAGCTCTGTTCCAATTTTTTTCTTCCTTACTATCTTTCTTTGCTTCTCTTAGGTTCGCAAATTTGTGGCCAAGGACAGTGCAGGGCTTCGTATCCGTAGCCACCCTTCCCTTCAGAGTGAGCAAATAGGCATAGTGAAAGTCAATGGATCCATCACTTTCATTGACGAGGTAATTAATAAGAAATTTCTGTTGAAAATTGAGCTAAGATGTAAAGTTAATCCATGCAAATAATGTTTTTTTCATGTTTAAATGTTGACGTACAACTTCAGAACATAAGAGTATAAATCGCAAAAATTTCAATATTTACCAATTTAGTTTTTCAAGCTGTCATTTCCTTTTTATTTGCTTACTTGAAAACCTTTGTAACAGGCACTGTGATATCAGGAAACAAATTTCCTAGAGTTCATCTTCCAATAATATCTCTAAGGATTTTATGTTTAGCTATTTCAACTGTATATGAAAATCCAAAGATGCAGGTATCATTTTCATTATATCTTTCACTTACACTTCTGAAAGATCACTAGTGTGTTAGACTACTGTGCATGTATACTTCTTCTAGTATAACTTATACAAGGAATATTTTTGCAATTTACTAAGTTAAATGAGCAGTGGAAAAGCGGAAAGTGGAGAACAGTAAGCTTATGAAGGCTCGGCTTTCTTTCCTCTTTTCTCTCAAAGCAAATCTTATTATTGCAAGATCTGATTTAAATCTGTCTTTGCACCTTGCATTCTAAAAAGATGTGCTTCCCATTGCTTTGAAATTCTGATTTTGTCAATATTCCTTTTTACCTCTTCTTATGTTCTGTCAGTATAGTGAAGATCATTACATCCTTGCTACTGCTGTTTGTCTAATGTCTGTTAATCCTTGCTAGCCACGGAACGGTTACAGGAGGGCATGGCTCGTTTTTGTTGCTTGTTTCCCATAGATCCACAATGATGATGGTGTTTGGCTGAGGCTGAATGATGAGACAATAAAGAAGTATGTTCCTAACATGAATGGTTACACTGAAGCCTGGTGCCTCTCTTTTAACCAACATCTTGGCAAGAGCCTTCTGGTACCTGTTGACGTAAGTAAAAGGTGCCTTTGAAAAATATCCAAAGTACACTCTGTCCTCATTACAAGACTTTCTTTAATTAAGGCTGCAAATGAGTCCTGAGGTTAAAAAAAAAAAAAAAAAAGACGTTTAATTACTAAATACTATCTTACATGTGTTTCCATTTTTGAGGGCTATTGTGTAATGAGGGTGGAGTGTAGAAATGTACAAAGCTTTTTATGTTAAAGGTTCTTCTCCTAAAAGAGAAACAAAAGTGGAAAGACTGATAAAAAAGTATAACCATTAGATTAAGCACCAGATGTTCCTGATGCAAGATTTCATTGTCCATAAAGTGGCCCACTAATGTAATGATCTCAGAAGAGGCTTACAGCCAGCAGTTAACCAATGTAGTTGAGGCACTTTTTTAAAAACTCAAAAAATTCTTTAGGCTGTTTTGTTTTTCATTGATATTTTTGTGAGTTTTACATTTGAATTCCTGAGTTACAAAATAGTAGCTAATGAAAGAATCACAGCATCAAGGCTCAGTAAAAAACATTTGAGTTTATAAGAGTAAGCGTAATTTATCTGGATAACTTCAGTGGTGATCACCATCACTACAAATCAAAGGTTACACATTTTCTGGCAACAAGATAAAACTAGATACAAAAGTGTTTAAGTGTATAAGCCAAACCAATGTTTCTCAAAAAACTTCTGAAATTGTAGGTCTTCTGGCTTATCTGGTTTTGTGCATTCACCAAAGTGGGCAGTAACATGGTTTCTTCAGGGCAGAGTGTGAGAATTAGATCTAATTGCTAATGCAGCTGTTTAGTTTCAACTTGTCCTCTTATATGAGTGAGCTATCAACTTTGGTAAATCAATTTATCAATTTTGGTAAATATTGTAAGCACTGAAGGGTATGATTTTTTTCAGATTTTTATTTCTAATACTTTTTTTATTTGCTATGGGGAATGTTAATCATCTCAGCAGTCACGTATATGATTAGCAAGAACTTACTGGTTGGTATATTTTAAATGGCTCCAGTACACATTTATTTGTGGAGTAACATATACTTTGTTCTCTGAGAAAAGCTTTAAAGAGATTACCACTCTTAACAAAATAATAATAATAATAATAATAATAATAATAATAATAATAGTAATAATAATAATTATTATAAATCCTGAATATTAAATTTTGATAACATAATCTTGATGATTCAAATTTCACTTGAATAAGTAAGACAGGTACAATTAAATGTGAAAAATAGTGTTTAATTATCATACATCTCCCTGTATGAATGCTTCTCTAAAGTTCAGATAAAATATAATAGATCTTATTTCTTCTTAAAGTGTGTTATGAAAGTTTTGATACCACGTGAACTCTTAGAATATGACAAATATGGCTACTTTTATTTTAACTAACCAGTTACATCACATTCTCAGTCACACTAGGTAAAAGTCATATGCTTTCTTAGTTTCCGATCAGTCAACAGCCAGTAGCAAACAGCAAAGATGTTAAGAAAGCAACTATTAATGTAAGGTGGTTATGTCTAATAACAGATATTTTGAGTTACTTATGGATAGAAGCTTTCTTTGCATCTCTCTCATACTTTCATATTTTTGAAAGGACATGGCATGTCCTGAAACTATTTTACTGTAACCGTATTTAAGCATTCAGATTTGTTGGTTTGATTCATAATCATAAATGGAAAAAAAATCTATATTTTTGCTTTCTTAATGGCCACAAAACAAAAGTCACAGTTCAGCGGCTTACTTTTGACTGCCTTAGTCTCTACTGCAAACTATTATGTTTTTATGCACCACACAACTTGATGAAAATTAATAAACTCTTTAGTAAGCTCCTGACTTTTGTAAGTCAGCTTAAAACTCTTTTCTGCTAAATCTTGACCACATAAAGTGATACTGCTTTCTTGTATCTGCCCATCCTTTTTTTGTTTAATTGGGTAACTGAATGACATTATGAGCAAAATGTAAAAAATCTGTTAATATGCACGATTTCTAGAATCTACAGCTGTTCAACCAGTATTGGCTCTAGAAGAGGGAAACATACTGGAAGGAGTCTCATAAGTGACTGCAAGTACATATGGAAAATCAAGTGGCTGAATTAGTCATGCTAATCCCTGTTCAAATTAATGTCACAGTACTTTTACTAGGCTCGATTTTTATTCAACTCAGGAGTATGCAGACTTGGCAGCTCTGATGATGTTACTTTGCTACATTTAAAAATATAAGCTTTTTGTGATCATCAGTTACGTAGAAAAAATCTTTCAGTACATTTTGTAAAATATATTTAAGGTATGCTTTTTACAGAAAGCTTTAATTGCTCTATTTCATCACTGTAGTAATTGAGCAGTGAATAAAAAATAAAAAATATTTTTTAAAAAAGATTTAAAATGATAAAAAGCACATTTTTTCTGTAGTGGTAACTTCAGCCTCTAGTCCTATTGGCATATATACTGTATTTACATTTTCTGATTATTTATAGACATTAACTAGTTATTTTATGATAAAGCAAATATTGAGTATTTTAGATCTCCTTAGTACACTGTTTCTGTATATTTTGATCAAAGGTACTATATTTATAGATAAATGATCATAGGGAAGCAGAGATCCACTGTAGTTGCCAGACTCTATTTATTTTAGTTGTGGTCATTTACTTTCTCAAGAAACACTGTATAGTCAAATCTGTTCCTACTTTTGCTCTTCTTCTTTCATGAGGAACAGCTACGTAGCCATTGATCTAAACTTGTGAATCTAATCCATTTTAGGTAATACGATTATGAAACATGTTGTGAATTTGGATTAGCTTCTTACTGTCCTGATAGTTACTTTTCCTTCCGTCTTGTGAGATTCAGTTAATTGTTCTTGCTAAGTTCTGATAGAGGTTATCATGTATACAGACAGTTGTGTATTCACGCATGCACATGGTAAAAGATATATACAGCATAAAACGATACACACTAGTGAGAAGTAGTTTTATTTTATGGGGAGTTAATGGAATTTGTCTTTTGGTTAAACTCTGGAACTTTTTAAAAATCATATTCTGAATATGGTTTTGTTCCTTAATTTTAAATGTCAAATGTATAACTATAAGGAATACTGTATCCTGCTGCCCAGTTTTAGTGTTACATTCCCCAACCACTACAGGCAAGCAGAACTGAGAAACTTCAAGTTTTTAAAACTGCTAATGTATTGTAAGAGAGAACCAAAATTAGTATGTAGATTGCTGAGTTTGATTGCAGAACCTCAGAATGTTTTGTGGAAACACTGAAGGACATTCACAATCGATTTCTACCATCATTTTAGACGTGATGGGAAATAATGGTTATGTTGGGTAAAAGTCTAAAAAATCATTTAAGATAACACTTAGCTTTGAAGAATAATATTATTTGAGATTTTAAATGCTTTTTTCATTGCTAATTTCTAGCGGCGAAGTAATTTATATTCAGTTTTATGATTTCTGAAACTTAAACTTGATTGGAAAAAAGGTATGAATTTTTTCCTGGAAGAATTCCTGAAATTATTTTTAATTTTTGGAAGGGAAGGCTCAAAAGAAAAAAATGAACTAAATCTACAGATGGTAGCATGAGGACTAAATACAAGAGCTTGTATGTAGTAGTTTCTTCAGAATTAAATATTAATTCTCAGTTATATAATAGATATATTGATTTACACTGACATATGACATGCTAAAAGCCAAGAAGCCAGAAAGCTCTCAAGTTTGAAGAGCAAAGGTCTGGTTTGATCTTCTCTGTGTTGCAGAGCCAGCCAGCATGGTCCCACTTCAGTGCTGTGTGTTTTTCACATATAGCTTTATGGCATACAAAACCAGATCTTTGAAATGATAATATAGTATCTTGGGTATGGCACCACATTCCTTTGAACAGTAGAAGTCTGTCACAAAGTAGGAGATTTGTTGCAAAGTAATGTAATCAGTCTGTTAAGCTACATTGGATGCCTATGAAGTATACTCTCATTAGGCAAATGTAGTCTTTTTATAATTATTATAGTTTTATGTCAGATTGGTAAGCCTTTATTCTGTGATTTTGTCATCTTCCTGTCTAACACACCACCACCACCTTCCGTGATGCCCCCAGGCATCTTTTCTTTGTGTATTAGTGCCTCTTTCAAATTCAGGAGGAGGTGCTGCACTCTAATGAAGTTATGGTGTTTGATAATGTCTTCATTTTTGTCCAAGTTTAAAGTTGTTTTCTTTACTAAAGATTGATGTAAGGAGAATTTTTGCAAACAGTAGTAGATGATTTACTTCTGTCATGAGGTGGATTTACTTATTTTTAACATGTTAATGTTTTTTTTCAAGGAATACAGAGAATGCATGCCAAGACTGTTTTGTACTTGCCAATTTCTGCTTAAAGTGATTCTTTTATTGTTATTTTTTAATTACTGTTAAATTTTGGTGTCAATGCTGCAGGGATTTCATTTGGTTTTCCTGCCAAGATGGGGATAGGAAATTAAAAAAAAAAAAGTCTTTACCAAAGGGATTGTGCTGTAAATACTGGTTATTAATACTACTATTTATGTACTATTAATTATTTCTTTTGATAGGAACAGTGAAAATTTCTTTGAAATGAGTAGAAACAAGTTTATGGAGAGAGGTTACTTCATGGAGAAAAATGGCTGCTTTTGGTGTTTTCCAGTGGCTAATAAATGCCGTCCTAGCTGTTCTGTGGGGGAAAAATGCACAGAACAGTAGAGCTTGTGTCTATAATATGGGCTATTGCTTATAAAATTAGGGAACTCGAGCAGCTCCATTTGATTGTTGATAATTCATAATAAAGTAGTAAATGAATCGTATGTCTTATAAGCTAATGAGATTTTAGTGGTTCTTCCTTACAGCACTCTGCAATTTTTGCTTCTGGTAAAGAGTGTGGTATCGATGTGCAAACTAGTGAAATCATTCTGTACAAGTGAGTTGCTTCCAAACATAGAGAGCTTAGCCCTTCTGCATCTTTGCAGTTCTGAACTGGTGACAAAAGTCCACGTGCAGTTGTCCTGCAATAATTGAAATCCTTTCGAAACAGCAGACTGTCTTGCTTGTAAAACTGTGGTTTATGGTGGAACAAACTTCTGTTTTGTTGTAACAGAAGAGTGGGATCTGTCTGTGCATAGTCTCAAGCTTTATAAGAAATGTCTGGCTCTTGGTTTCAGTAAATGGCATGACACACTACATCCATTTCGAGCTTTTGACATACCAAACTGTTTTTGTTTAATAGATGATTTGGCAAGGGGAGCAATGAACTCTCAGGTGACTTGATCAGAAAAACAAAACTTTTCACTTTTGCAAGATATTCTACCAGTAAAATTACTTGTGGAGAAAGTTTGCATTACTATACTTCTAGCTTCTTCCTCCAGTGTTTCTTTGTTCCCATTTCCTTGTTGATATATGTCTTTTTTTTTTTTTTTTAAACTTTGTTGTTCAGAATGTCTTTAATGCTAGCCAAGGAGTAAGGGATTTGGACTTTTTTTCATGGACTTCCAAAGCTTTACCCCCTAAGGTGAGTTAATTGACAGGAACAGTCACACTGTATCTCTTTTTGTTTTTCAGAATGTACCTTGTAATTCAACTTTACATTAAATATTCTTTGAAGTCTATTTTACCTTGAAATATTTTTACAGGAAATACAAGGTTTGCATAGAATGCTGTATCTGGATCTTTTCCTTTATGAGGAGAAAAAATTTTTAGGGCAGATTAATTCTTAAGTAGCACTCTCCTTTATTAAAAAAATAGAAATTCAGAGATATTAATAACATAATAAAGGCTTTCATTCTGCTTCTTGATGCAGAATGAATAGTAGTTTTTTTTCTGTTGTTGAAGGGTTCACATGAAGTTGCAGTATCTAATAAGATGACATTCATATGAGGAAGGCCACAAAAATTTAACAAGTAGACTATTCCTATTTTTTTTTAATGTGCAATTACAAGAACAAATTACATTATATGCAGTTAAGCAGTCTCAATTATCTACATAAGTGCATATCTAAATGTCTTTACAGCCTTGTAGTGATTTTTAGATCCAGGTTGTTTTCATATGAACTTTGTAATGAAGATGATGCTCAATATTGCACCTACTGGTTTAGAGATTTAAAAATTTGTTTTTCACTGAATCTTCTTCCCCAAGATAGCAAACTGCTTTACTGTTATATGACGATCTAGACAATGTTCACACTATCTTTAGAACGCAGAATTTTTTTCTCTTTGAACCAATTTACTGCAGCTTGCTTTGAAAGTTAACGTATTTACAGAACAGGTTCATTTGCTAGAAAGGCTTCTTGGGAAGACTGTTATGTAACTCTGGACATGATGCAGACTTCAATACCAAAAATCTGAAAATATATTAATTGGAGATCAAAGGAAATACTGTAAATTAATAAGGAAATAACTAGAAGTTTGGTTTAAAACTGATAAAAGTATTTTTCTACACAGCGGGTAATGAACTCCTAGAAGGTGTAGTTACAGGAGACTGTGGATGCAGAAAGTATCAGCACATTCAGAAGGGATTAAACATATTTATAGGAACCAGGTTCATAAACAGACACTAGAGGAAGTAGGGGTGTACCCTCTAATATCCATAATAAAAAGATTTTAAATGTTGTTGTTATGTAAGGGATGGACCACGAATAATGTCTTGCATGCTACTTCTGAACAGCATCTCCTGTTGCCATTTACCGGACTAGGTGAGCCACTGGCTTCATCCACTAGGGCATTACGTAGGTTTTTAACTTTCAGGCGTTCTTTTAAAAGTACATATGGTTTGCATTTTAAGCATAATAAAGCATTCCTGTTTCTCATTTGCTTTCTTCTGATAGGAATATGCAATATGTTACCCCCATCCTTCATAGTTTTTGTATAATAGACATTTTAGACATTTTTATTAAGCCATGGCTAACTGAAAATCTATAGTAGTCTGTCTCTTATTTTTAGCAACTACCGTTTTTTCTACTGGTAGGAAACTCAAAAAGTGTGTTCTCGTTTCAGATTTGGGTTTATATTTAATCTCTAATCGTTACTGTGTGAAATAAATTTGCAGGCCATTTTTATTATGTGAGTGAAAAATATAAATATGCACCACTATTTCTACGTGCATTTAAGTTTCTATGGTGTTTCTGTTACTCTGTCATAATTTTACCTTTAGTCTAAATTAACAGTGTTACAAAATCAAAAAAGAAGCATATTGTTTGAAAAGAGGTGATATTTAAGTTCCCTTTTCATAGCCCCAGGCTTTTTGCTATATTATTTCACAAATACAGCAGGAGGAATGAGTGTGTATCCTGATAAATGTCAGTATGAAGCAAGGTTTAGTCAAAGTGGTAGAGAAAGTAAATTGTTTCTAATTGTAGATATGGGATACTCCTTTTAAATAAATTGCCTACATTTCTGTTTCAAGAGTAATAGGGTAGCTTTTCAATTAAATTGCAATTTACTAGTAGTTCAGTTGTATATTACTGCATGCTAAAATTAGCAATGTAACTAGTACCTCTTCTAGCTTTGGAATTTAATTATTGTAGTTTTAAAATAAGTATTTCTTATATGAAGAGTTCAAGGGTATTATTAATAGGTTTTATTCTGTTCTGTTTTTTTGTTTTGCCTTTTTTTTTTTTTAATTTCTCAGGAATCTAGGTCTAATACTGATGATTTTTTCAAAGACCTAAATTCACACTGCCCACAGGAAGCAGTGATGCAAGAACAAGATATGCCATTCCTTCGAGGTGGTCCTGGAGTGTACAAGGTAGTGAAGACTGGCCCATCAGGTCACAACATCAGAAGCTGCCCTAACCTTAGAGGTATCCCAATTGGAATGTTAGTTCTGGGAAACAAAGTCAAGGCAGTGGGCGAGGTATGGATCATTGTAGCTTCAGTTCATGTCTTCATAGATACCAATATATAACTAGTAAACTCAACAAAAGAATCTGCCCCTGTACAGGTTTGCTTTTCCAACCCTCATGATAAATGCTAACTTCTGAACTTGGTTTGTATTATAAATACTAATGCAATTCTGTTTTTTTTGTTTTGGTTTGTTTTTTTTTTTTGCCTTTTAGATGTGTGTCTTGATTGGAATAATGTTAAAGTTGTACTGACTGCAGTTACATATGCTTGCTTATATATTTCTGTTACAGTATTCTTTTCAAAATGTTGTTTCCTATTCAATGTTTTTGTCATACGCTTTGAAAGAATTTTGTTTCACTGAAAAAAAAAATTTCTAGGACCTAACCAATTAACAATTTATTCTGTTCCTCTGTTTTGATTCATTTGTTCAGTTGCTGAACTATTGTTACTGTTCCCAATTGTCCAGCTGTGGTGTTTTATGGTTAAGAATGGCTTAAGGATGAAGTGTGTCATGCTATTTCCTAAATACAATGACAGGAACAAAATTAGTACTTGAACAAACATTTCATATATATAACTTGCTATTATAATTCTACTGTTGCAGCCACCAATAAAAAGGCATACCTTGATTAATATCTCCTTCAAGTTTTTATTTGGGCTTGTTTGGATGTTCCAACGTTGCGGTGTTGGTGATTTGCTTTTTCTGAACATAAGCAGGTCTAATATTTTTGGAAATATCCCTAACTGTATATGTGCCATAAATGGTTTTGGTCCTTCAATCTGTCTCAGTCTGTGGCCTTAATTTAAGAAACATTTATCAAAAAAAAAAAAAAAAGAGCTTTAATTGTAATATGAAGATTGGAATGTGCATATTTTTTTCAGTTTCTGAAGTAAGTTGCTGAGTCATGCTACTGAATAATCTGGAAAGTCGGTATGTTGTGCTTTTTTGTGTGTGTGCATCAGGTGACTAATTCAGAAGGTACATGGGTGCAAATGGATAAGAACAGCATGGTAGAATTCTGTGAAAGTGATGAAGGCGAGGCGTGGTCATTAGCTAGAGACAGAGGTGGAAACCAGTACCTCCGACATGAAGATGGCAAGTTGTTTTGTTTTGTTTTTTAATTAACTTAGAAAAATATTACAAGAAATTTAAACAGGATAAATAAAGAAGAAACTGAATTTAAAACAGGTATAACATAAATTCATACTTTCTCATTTGAGTTGCTTTACACTGATGAATTTCAAAGTTGTTTAAATGTTCTTTCTATGTTTTTAAAAGAACAGTTAAAACATTTCCCCATATTTTCTTCTGTACCAGTTATGGATCATAATATTATCCTTCCTTCTTTTAACTATAGGGATGATTTTCAAATAAGTACTTGTATATTTCTCCTATTAGCTTTCTTTTGTCTATTTTGTGTTTCTAGGAAAAGCAGAGCAGAAAAAAACATTTATGTTCCTTTTGGTTGTGTTAAGTTTGTTAGTTCTGCCACACTGCATCCTATTAAAAACCCATTACATATTTATTTATTTATTAACACCATATTTAAAATTAATATCCCACTGCTAATTACTCTAGTTAGCAAAGAATTATTACCTTTTCTTAAAATGCAGAATTTCTGTCCTGATAATGTTCAAACTGGGTAAGACCTAGAAATAATAAAAGAAAATGTAAGCAAAAGGTTATACAAAATTTGTTATTGCATATTTTTAATTTTCTTCAATTCTTCCTTCTTTTCTTCTTTGTACTGCTCTTCCTCCAAACAGGCTGTCATTACTGATCTAAAATATCTTTCACCGGAAATGCTTCCTATAAGTGCATTGAGGCGTCTTGAAACTGTTCTTTCCCTATTAGATAGACCCAACCCACCTGGATGAGGTTCTCCGGTACAGGATTATGGCCTACCTGTATTCTTGCAAAAGATGAAACAGGGAGAGAGAGATCTGTCAGTATTTATACTTCTAGAGAAGATCATCTAATCCAAGCTCCCTGTCAGTGTAGGTTCAGTTAGATGATGTTGCTTACACCCTTGTCTAGTCAAATTCTAAATATTTCCAACCTTTATGGACAACCTGTTCCAGTATTTGACCCACCTTTGTGGTGAAAACATTTCCTAATACAGTTTCACATTCTGTAGCTTTTGCTTGTTGTCCCTTGTCCTGCTTCTTTGAACCTTTGAGAAGAGTCTGGCTTCATCTTCTCTAAACCCTCCAGTTTCTCTCAATATTTCTCGCTGAGAATACTTGTAAGTTTCTTCCACTGATTATAAAATTGGGTACGATTTCCTCTGAAGCTGGTTTGTTTCAACTCACTTGAGAGTTAGTTTCTGCAAGCCATCTTTTTTTTTTCTTCATATATTTCTCTGTTTCCTGATTGAATCTGAATATTCTCAATTTGTAATTTTCTCACTCTCTTTATGAAATCTAACACATCCATTTGCCAAAAGATGTCTTCTGGAAAATTTTCTAATGCATGTCCTGTGGGTCAGTGTGCCTGGTTCTATTCTTTCTAGATGAGTCTTTGTTTTTATAAATAAGGTAAATGCGGATGTCTCTTGTGCATCTAGCTAAAGCAGTTTGCTATCAGTGCAGTTACTGAGATATTTCAACATATTCTGTGTTCTTAGTACATCTCAGTATTTAGAAGCTAAGGAGCTTAAGCCACAGACAAAAATGATGTAAACTAATTGCTTTTTTTTTTTTTTTTTGCCATGAAATGAATTAGGAATTCTGCTTGTTATCAACTTCCATACTTTTGCTGGAGGGAAATAAGCATTTGGAGGAGCTCTGGCTACATTTCCATCTGTCTCTGTTTTCACACATAAATAATACCCTATTTCAGATTGCTTTAATATTTTCATTACATAAGTAAATGATAATGAAATTCTCAGAAAGACGTAGGGTTTGTGTCAGAGCTAAACGCCCAAGTCTGTAGACAGGTATACAAGTACTTTAGCAGGAAAATTACAGCAAAATCTATATATGTCTGTAATTCAGAGAATCAAGGTTGATTTAAGATAGATTACACACTTGTTTAAAGTGCAGCAATTTGCTGTTGCTTTCTAATTCACCCATTCCTCTTTAAGTTCTAAGGCCAATTTTCCTTTAGCAGATAAACAACATTAACTTAACAAAGGATTAAACTTTTTTATTTTAAGTGAATGTATGTGTTATCTAAAAGTACATAATCTGAAATGCGGTTTTGGTCTGAAATGCTGAAATTTTATAAAAATGGCTCTTAGAAGAGTTGTGATTTTTTTTCAGTTAATTTTAGTATGGTTACAAAAGGAGAAAGTTGGTCAAGGTGCCAACCTGATCTTTTAACCTGCATTTAAGAGATTTCATGTGAATTACTTCTTGCAGATTATTACTTGGAATGATATTTCTGACCACATTGTCAGTAATGCCACTGTAAATCTAAATATTCAAGTGGATTCTGTCTCATATATTTTAGTTCTTTGTTCTTACGAATATTTTGAAAGACTCTAGGGTAGTTTTGGTTTGAGTTTTTGTGGTATCATACAAAAAGCATAACTGTAGTACTTGGTATCAGATATGAATAAATTTGTCAAGGAAAAAAATGCCTTATGTTCTGAGTAAGGATTAGTAAGGATTATTAAGTCAGGATTAGAAGTTTACTGGCTCTGAGTTTCTTGTCACTCTGAAAACATCTTTTGTCCATCAGGGTTTATCAAATAAATTTAACAATTGCTGTCCAAAGAACAAATATTCAAATGGTATGGTGTTACAAAAAAAATAAAATGTCAAGCCTGTTCCTAAGTGGCATATGACAGCAAAACTTGCAGCAACTCAGTCAAGTATAAAACTAGACTGCATGGTATTAAACCCTCAATCTTTTTAATTTTAGAGCATGACCTCTAGGGAAGAAAGATGTCGTTTTCTTTCTGAAGAGGGTTGAGTAGAGTGGAGGAGTGCTATCTGTGGGGAAAGAAAGAAAAATAAAGCTCCTTTGCCTTGTGACTCATCTTTCCAATGTAAATCAGTTACCTGAAAGGCCTAATTCTGAAGTGATGTGTTTTTTTTGCAGAGCAAGTTCTTCTAGACCAAAATGTTCAGACTCCTCCCCCAAGTCCTTTTTCAATACAAGCTTTCAGTAAGGGAACAAGCTGTAGTAATGGACAAGGGTTTGATTATGGCCTTGGAAATAACAAAGGTATGTTTTTACACTTATGTTTTATAAAATTATGTTCTTCTCAATTTTGCTTATGTTTTTGTTACTCATTTCCTACTCTTTTAGGCACCATCAGATGTGCTTCAAAAGATAAATCCAGTAACAGTGAATTTTGTAAGGTGTTCCACAATACATGCAACTAATATTGTAGCTGCTTTTTTCTCTACTTTAATTTCATTCAGTCTAAGTACTCTATATAAAAAGGATCATCAAATACTTGTAAGTTACCACTGAGGTTTCTGTAGGGGTAGGCAGAACACTGTAATTCAGAAATGAAAAATATATCTTAGTAAATCAAGATATGAACACTTGGATTTAGAAAGCATGGGTTTTAAAAAGATCAGAAACATTTTTAAACACTTCTAAACTGTCTTAACATTTTTAAGTGCTTTTAATTGGCTGACAGGATAGTAGATACCATGTGAGATATATGTTGTAAAACTGAAGTTGTCTTTCAATCACATAAATACCAGTTAACAATACTAGGAAGTAAATAACCCTATTTATTTTACTGGCAAAATAATAGTTTCTTTTAAGCATAGTTTATTGGTAAGATGTAAGTATAAATAAGCCATCACAGTGAACTCAAATTGCTTGCCTTCTGTTCATTCATTGATTAAATCTAGAATATCTAATAGTATAGAAGGGGCTTTTGCTGAGGCAGATGTCTTTGACAATTATTACTGAAACATGTAGCTTTGTCATTCTATTCTTATGACTCTGTACTCCATCCATGTCAGTTAGAACATGGGCCTTTGGTGTGCTATGTGTTTTTAATACCAACACACATTGTGAGTAACCTCTTAAGCTGGAAAAAACAAAACAAAACAAAAAAAACACCTTGAGTTGAGCCTTGCTTTAAAGGAAGACATATATAATACATATGGATATATATGATATTCACAGTTCTACTGTTACATACCATTATGCCACGAGGTTTTAATATTCACATAGGAAGGATAAAATATGGTCAAATATATTCAGGAAAAACAAAATTAAGGAGATACTAATTTCCTGTTGGTTAACACAACCGTTAATTATAAGCCTGTCTCTTCTACTGCATGACAACAAAACCTGAAATTATCGAGTAACCTGCAAGCTATTATCACTGTAGTCCTAAGAGTCATGTAGACACCATCACGTATCAGGGTCCTTCATCATGAGGTTGGACTTTGTGATCTTGGAGGTCTCTTCCAACCTAGATGATTCTGTGATTCTGTGATCATAGCATCAAGTTCCTTAAAAAGCTGTAAATCTGCTGACGTGCTTTACTAATGGGCAGTGAAATGTGAGTACTAACATGTGGACATTGGTTGAGAAGTAATGAACCAGTGTTTCTTCCACTGTTCTCCACAGCTGCCCCATGCTCAGTTACAGGGCAAGATCAGCAATGCATGTAAGAAATCACATAAATAGTGCTCTTTGGCAGCTTTCTTTATAGGGTCAGTTAGATTACTTTATTCGTTCTATTTATTGTAACTGCTTCTGAATTGCCGAAGAGCAGGGAGTTGTTGGCAACTATACATGAAAAAATAACCATACTACTTTTCCTCCCCAAAATATAACTCTTGTATCATTATTTTACATACTGTTGTCCTGCATTCTCTGATCTAGATCTAAGAAGCTTTGAGTTCTGTGGAAAAGAAAGAACTGAAGACAAAAGAACAGTCAGTTAGGAAAATTTTTGAATGAAACAGTTCTGTTGGAGAATCCTGTTTGTCAAAAGAACTTCCTGTAGGGATGTGCTAGTTTCATTGCAAATTCAGTCACGTTTACATCAGTCAAATGTAAAGATACCCATGTAGTAGGTCTGTGTTTACAGTATTGCCTGCAAGGCTGAAGACATAGCTCCCACAAATTTTCTATTTGATTTAGCTGTATCTTCTATGTGTGAGCCTTTTACATTGCAGGCAAGTCTTTAATATTCGTTATGAATGGTCCTATCCCCCTCCACATTTAATTTGAGCAGATAGTTATTTTGAACAGATAACTTTCAACCTCTTTTCAGAGGTTCTTCCCTTTAAAATAATTACTCATCTATGAAATAGGCCTGTTTGTTTATTGTGTTCATTTACTGGTCATTTATACAAACTGGGACAATTACAACTGAAAATGGACTTATGTACATTTTCATATATCATCTAATCGTGAAGCATTTTATAGCTTTTAGGAAAGGTCTGCTTGGTCTCACAATCATGACCTTTGCAGCAACTCCAAGATTTCCTTATAGACATACCTGCAAGTATCCTGTTTAATGTCACTGTTTAAGTAATTCCACTTACAGATAACTAGTCTTTCCTTACTTTTGAAAGTACTTTTATGTAAGAAGCAGAGTAAGATTGACTTTGATATTCCAGAACGTATCAGACACTTAAGCAGATGCTATTCTTTGTCCAGAGAAAGGGATTAACAAAAATAATTTTCTATTAATTTCTAAAAAAATAAATAACAAGGTAACAAGAATCCCATTTTGTTCTGAATTCACAAATGTTAGAAGGAAACATTTTCCTTATTTGTATTTAAAATATATTTGTCATCAGCTATACTTTAAAATGCTGAAAGTCACTTATTAGTTTTGAGACAGCATTAAAAGCCACAGGACTATTGAAGTAGTGCCCGAACCTGGGTTCCTGGACAAGCATAGAGGGGAACCACTACTGGCTTGCTGGGCTTTGTGTACTTCTGTAAAAATCATTTCCAAGTCCTCTTCTGCCATATAAACAAACAGTAATAGTGACAAAACTGATCTTATACATTGTCACACTAGATGATCGTCGGCTGTTAGACTTGGTTGCTTTCCAAATATCCCCTCTGCACCTACCCTAAGAAAACGTTAGGAAGGAAAGACTGAAAAGAGTCATTTCATGATACCAGGATTCCATGGTTCTGGAATGTGGTACACGAACAATTTTGTATTTTCGTGTAGTATAAATGTGAATACATTAGGTATTCAAGGAGAAAGAATTAGCTAATTGTTTTTATGTTTGTTTTTAATAGTGATAACAAAAAGAACTATACCATTTTGGGACCTGAGAGTCAAGTTCTATTTCATTTCCGTAGATGCTAAATTTTGTAGCTGGCCTGAGAGCTTAATTCATATGAGAATTTCAAAGGATAAGACTTTCAGTTCTGTGATTCTGCTTTATAAACAATGTGTAGAACTAAGCTACCATGTCTGATCTTATCACCAGAATTCTTCAGAATTAATTATAAAGATTCACATAGTAGCAATAGTGATGCTTGTTTTAGTATCAGATAATGAGGGAGTAGTTTATAGTAGTTAAAAAATACAGTGCTACAGTATGTGGAATAATGGGATGACAGTGATAAATAAGCTGATAGAAAAGCAGATTTTTTTATTTGTATGTATATATATATAAATATATATTAGGTCGTTCTCAGGAACATGGTGTAGGTACACCTGAATTAGATGACTTCCCTGAGCTTTTTAGTTTTAGGTCAGCATCTGTTCTCCCTCATTCAGCTTGCCTCCTTCAGAGCAAAACACCATGCATCTCTCTGTGATGGTCTGCATGGTTTTTTGTTCTGAAAGGGCTTATTGCTGTCAGTACTTGAGACTGGATCGAGTCTGGTTTACCAATTCTTGTGATATGACTTGTTAGAGCAGTAAGCCCCAGTGAAGCACTGGGGATAGCAGGAAAGACAGAATAAAAAAAAAAAAAGTTTTTTTAGGTTTTCCAAGGTACTGAGCTGAAGGAATGATCTGCCTCTACATTGTCATTTGTGCTTTGTGTTTTCCTGCTGTTAACACGGAATGCAGAACCCAGCTACCTGAGCTGGCTTTGCACTAAAGCAGTGCTAGGTCAGCAGAGTTTACTGGTTGAGTTTGTGAATTGTTAAAACAAAAGTTAGATATAGAAATAGCGTACATACATTCAACTGAAAATGTACAAAGCATGATCCGAACAAAACCTGCACAAGTATTTTCGCATATGTGATAGGGTATAAATAAACTACCCACATACAGTTGAGAGTTACTGCTGGGTTTTATCTTCCAGTGTTGGTTTTTTCTCTGATAACCAATGTGAGTTATATCCAGAAAAAAATATTTTGCAACTCTTGACCTGAAATTATTTTTTTTTCAAATAGTTACTTTTTAAGAATTATAATGCCTTCCCAAATATGTTACTCGCTTCTGGGTTATTATGGTAGGAATGATTGTTGTCCAAGTACTGATTCCAGTATTTTTTCACTATGCTACTTCCAAAATAGTGGAATAAAATTAATGTATTGATATCTATAGGTGATTATTTAGAACATAGTTCCATCTATTTCCTGGTATTTTATTCTTTCATTTTTGAAACTAAAATATCAAGAAAATAAGTATAACATTTAATTTTGGAGTTCTCGGTTAATAAGGGTTAAGGGTGGGTTCCATACACCCAGCAGTCTTTCTCTAATTCCGTGAAAAGACAATTGATAATCACCTAAAACTGAGATTCATTGAGCTGAAAATTCTGTATTAGCTGCTATTTTTTTTCTACTAGATTTTCTAGAATGCTGTCAAAATGATGTGAATTTGCAGAATAAAGTGCTGCTGTTAGGATTTGGTTGGTGATCATTCAAATTTGCAATGCTCTCAAACTCTTGGTCTCTCTAAGCTCATATGACTAAGCTTACCACAACTTATAACATGCTATGATAAACTCTGACTTCTTATTGTAGGCTTCATGTATTTCTAATGCTCATATATAGTTTTTCTGAAAATTGGCATTTAGAAATTAAAACCATGTTTTTAACATGCTAGTTTTTGAAGGCCTTCATTTGCCCCACAACAAATGTCTGTAGTTCTTCAGAAAACCAGTTTCAGTTCCTAAATGGTATTTATTTTTTTAAACGATTTTCAGTCTGATCTTGAAAAACAGCATGACAGAATACCTGTAAAGATATTTGCAAAAATGAGCAAATATTTACCAAAGCCTTGGCACAGAAATATGCTTGCCAAAGCCTAATTACATGTTATCCTTCCCTTCTCATCAGTTTTTCTAATCTTTATCTGCATGTTCTGTTGCATGTGTGTATTACTGTAAATGCTAGGGATTTCTGTTTTTTCTTGGCTGCTGTGCATTTTTTTAGCAAGGTGAATATAAATCTCTATTTTGAAATGTTTTGAATAACTGCAGTAAACTGTCCATGATTTTTAAAAACCCTGCTTGTACTTTCCAGTAATTTTATAGCCATGCATGGGATGAGGTTTTTATATTTAGCCACAACCAGAGCTGTATGTGGCTAAATAAGAGCTTTCTCTATTATAATCATTGAAACTTTAATTGAGCACCATTTTACTCTGCATTTCTGGAGAATGACAAGTAACAGGTTGTAGTTTTGACTGTTTTGCCCACTACAGGTGACCAACTGAGTGCCATACTGAATTCCATTCAGTCACGGCCAAATCTCCCAGCTCCTTCCATCTTTGATCAAGCTGCAAAACCTCCCTCTTCCCTAGTCCACAGTCCATTTGTGTTCGGACAGCCCCTTTCCTTCCAGCAGCCTCAGCCACAGCTTCAGAGTAAGTTTGTCAGCCTTACCTGCCTCATCAGTCCATTTCTGCAGCTTTTACGTTGCTGTCCTCAGTTGCTTACCAGCTGCTAATCATCCCTCAATGCATCTTTCTGGTTTTATTTTGTTGAGTTAGTTTTTCATGATTCAGAAGCATGTGAAGGAATGCTCCTTAAAGAAGTATACCTGTTCAACTTTAATTTCAATATTGACAGTATTTTGCTTTTGTATGTGTCCTGCAGTGCAGATAACATTCATTAAAGTGCATTTCCAGTATTGTATGCAACTGTGGGTTTATAATTAAGGTAAATTTCTTTCATGGTACAAAATGTCAATAAATCTTTTTAGCATAACAAATTGCAGTAAATTCATAGTTTTCAGTTTTCTTACCTCTTAAATTTCTGTGGTTTTTTTTTTTTCATCACTTACAAGTTTTAGGATGTAGCTGGAAAGTTGGAACACCTTGATACTACTTATAAAGCTTTGTACTCTTGTGTTGGGTGCTCATAAGGTTGGTGTGGACAAGCAAGTTTGCACCTGGAGGTGAATGGAAGTTAACCTGATTACTGGTGCAAGAACAGGAAATGGTTTAGGTTTTATTTAGTGAAAAAATAAAAGCTTAGAATTCATTTTGAAGAGCAGATATGGCAGTAAATTCTTCCTTATATAAAGAACACATATAGCATACTAGTCCCCTCCTCTCACCCGCAGACTATTCTGCAGAAGTAAAATGGTTCTTTCTTGCTGACAGTTCACTCTGTCTATAAAGTCCTGAGTCTCTCCAGCTCAGCTTACACAAGTGCTGTGGGAGAGAACGAGATTAAAATCTCTAGCTCACTTTTATAATGACTATCAGAAATAGTCTGACAGTGACTGTGTATACTTCTACTTGGCTTAAACCAATGCCATGAAAAGAGAATGTTCCAAAACCTGATTGCCAATGGCATCAACACACCATTGTTGGGAATTTGACAATTGTATGTTCTTTCCCTTAACTTAAATTTTCCTTCTCTTGTCTTCTTATTCAGTGTTTAATCACAAATAACCCTAATTGCCTTATTTTAAACTTCAGATTATTTGTCCGTTATTATTTAGACTTGTATGAGAAGAAAAACTGATGTTTTTTTATTGGCTGCCCCAAAAAAATTGCTTAATGGATTTGTCTTTCCAGCAGATCTGGTTGGGTAAAAGATACTCATAAAGTTACAATCCAGGGTTTGTGTTTTAATAAGGATTTATTTTTTTATTTGTTTGGCAGCAAGTGTGTTGGTCTAATAAATAAAATAATACCCCCCCCACACACACACAGAAACAAAAAAAAAAGTAAAGTTTCTGTCTGATTTGTTATCTCAGCTTAGTATAGATTTTCAGCTGATTTGGTTATTTGACCTTCCAGCAGTATAAACTGAACCAGAACTCAACCCGACCTGCTGTACCATTGCAGTAACTGTGATTTGATACTAGGACCTTCTTCCTAATAGTTTGTCATGTAATTTAAGATTTCTTGTAAATAATGTTAACTATACCTGAAGGAGATAAATAATAACATTTTTGCTTCCAGGATCAAAAATCAAGAAATATATGAGGGGAAAACAGTTAGAACTTTTTTATTTTTTTGAAAATGTGTTAATCCTCGCTTTACTAGTTCATCCAAACGTTTTATTTAGAATATTGTCTGTGATAGTCAAGGAAATTATCAGGGATCTTTGAAACTTAAGAAAGGTTATCTAGATCAAATATTTTGGTTTAAACAATTATTCTGATATTACCATATTTCTAGAAACTGTACATATTAGAAAATAATGGATTAATTAGTACTGTACGATTATTAGAATAGCGAGACACATATGCAATGAAAATATTTAGACAGAAAAGTTCTGTTTAGATCTAATTTTGCTGTGTATTTTTAATGTGTTCAACTTTACAGGTGTATTAGAGCTGTAACAGAAACCTTTATAACATGTGCCATTTTCATTCATTATTTCCAAAGCACTTAATAGCTTCCTGCTACTAAACATGTAATTAGAATTTAAATCCATTAAAAAACATATCCCAAGGTCAACTGATTTTTGCCCTAGACATGCTTAGTTACAGTTTCAAATTATGTGCTTTGTCCTTAAGCACTTCACGCAATATATTTAGATCTAAAAATTAAAACAAAAGTTTGTAGTCAATACCAGCTATATTAAAGGGACCAATAATAGTTTAACAGTTGAAACTAGATGTTCCCTGCCCTAGATTTCCATGGCTGCAGACGTGGAAAGAAAGAAACATATGTTTTTTGATTTTAGTCTGAGTATATAGCTTAGGCTACCACTTATACTTTCTGTTCTTCTTCAGTTACCTGTCTTCTTGAGGAGTTTTATTTTGAAACATGATTCTGAGGAATGTTAAGATCATGCTGAACATCCTCTAGATTTATTTCCTTATGTAGTTTTTCAGAATATGGAGAAAATTCTTGGTCTGATTGTAATACATACTCCGTGCCAGAGACAGATTGTAGTTTTTCTTTAGAGAAATTTTTAGATAGTTGTTCTTTCTGAGGAATGATTTCTGTTCTTGGCATTTGGTTTGGTTTTCCAAACTGATTTAAGGAAGGGGGTAAGGGCTTTTCACAACTTATTATTTTCAGATACAGTGTCTGGTTATTTTTGCAGAAAAATTAGTGTTTTGGACAACCACTTCCTCAGTTATTATGCTTGAAAAAAACCATGAAGTGTATCTGCTATTCTTATCAAATCAGAAATAGATAAACTAACAAAAGTCCTGTGCTTTTTGTTTTCAAAGAAACATTGGAATTTAATATGGAAGGGTTAATATAAAAAATAAGTAGAAATTGTGTTACTCAGTTTTGTGTTATGTGCTAGGCCTCTATGAAGGGCTGATTGTTCTGTGCTGATAATTCCTGTGCTAATTTTCACAGATGCTCATACAAGGGGGAAAAAAGCTGAGATACTGCTTTCTTTTTTGTGGTGTCAAAGTTAAGAGGCTGTCATCATGTATTTTAATTTCTTGTAAATTTTTTTTATGCAGCTAAGTTCAAAAAAGGCAGAAGAGATGGCATACTCCTACATGGAGTTTAGAAACAGCTGTATTGATTTGGAAACTTAGCCAGGATTTTTTTCCAGGAAGAGCACAAATCTATATATGTTTCTTCATTGATTATTTCAATGAAACATTTTGTAATTACTCCAGCCTGAATATGCTTACTTCTGAGAAATCTGTAAGATCATCAATAACAGATTTGGTCAGGATGGCAGCTTCCCACAGCTGCAAGATTATTATCACTGGTTGCTTGATTAATTTGTCTCTGCATTACGTGAAGAACACAGAAGGCTCAAATTTCTGCTTGGATTCTGAGTGTAGGTGAAGTGCAGAAACCTAGACAGTCAAGCAAGATCTTGTTTCTCAACTTTCAGCAGTGTGCGCTGCATCATAAAACTCCTTTGACGCAACCCGTCAGGGAGATGGGATCTTGCCACATCATTCAACGCCAGTAATTAAAATTTCATAATTGGCTGTTGAACTCTGAGTTTTTGGAGGAGGCTTGCGGTCACAGAAGCTAGACCTTTCTGCCATTTTTCTTCACATCTGAGTTGCTATGGCAAGTGAGGAACAGATCTGTAGACTGAAGAGGCTTTAGACCCCCTCGTTAGCTTCATCTATCACATTCTAACTCTTCCGCTGTAGCCCTGGCAAGTCACTCTGAGCAGTTTGCACAGCACAGCTGTTGTTTCCTGACTCATCTCAATCCAGGCAGAAGGTGCAGTGCTGAGCTGCTGTATATTCATGGTGTCCTGTGAATCACACCGATCTCTTCTATGTCACACTGAAATGACGTAAATGTCGTGATAAGAAGCCTAAGAGTATTGGTTTGACTTTTTTTTTTTTTCCTGATGGTTCTTATTGCGAAAGCTTCATTCCTGAACTAAGTTAAACTGTTTCACACCTTAGGTTTTAAAGATTGGGTCTTCTAAGCTATGTACAAAGCATACATATTTTTTTTCTGTGCCAAACAGTTCAAATCCAAAACCATCCCTGGGGGACTGGTAAGGCAGTTTGGAGGAGAAGTATAAACTGTGGCGAGCTTTATTTTAGAAATAAATCTGGCTTATTGCCTTCAAAATTTATAAAATCATAGATTCATTATTACAAAAGTATAGATTAATGTCATATATTGCTCTAGCACAGGCATACTTCTTTCAATTAATATACTTAAGTGACTCAAGCGTTGGTGATCCAAACCCTGCCTTTGGGTAATAAACACAAATATTATGTTTGCAATGCACTTATATTTTTATAATGATACTGCATTTCAGCTTTTGCTTTAGTTTACTCATTCATTCCCCTACTAATGCTATCTAATACTACTTTCCCTTTTTAATATTTAATATTCAAATGTTTGACTTATGTATATTCTTGTACTTACGAGCAAAAAGAATCTTTATCAGTACAGCACTTGGCATTTTTCGAGATGTGGAAAAAAAAAAAAGGCATACGTTGCTTAGGCAAAAGGGCAAAAGCAGGTCAGTGCATTCCTTCGTCATCATCATGCAGAAAGGCAGAAAAAGAGTGGCATTTCAGAAGAAACTTTAACTTATCTCCACAATCCAGAGACATTTTACCCTCTTTCAGAGTTTAAAAAAAGACTAACACGGACCAGTTGGCAGTATGTCATGCCTTCTGGTTTGGCTTATCAGCTTTTCCTCAGAGGAAGCAGGCGCTGCTTGTAGGACTACATCCTGGCACAGGAATTGAGCTGCCTCTTATGTCTCCATGTTGTGTAGCTTTTCAAGCTGGAGCTATTTCCATGTAGAGAGAAAGAATGTGACTAAAGATGGACTGTCACGATCAGTTGTGACTTGGCAGAGCTTATCTACTGGTTTTTGAAGTCTTTGTAGTCCTTGAGGGTGACTCAAGAAGCAAGAATCATGTCCCTGTGGCTGATCAGCTGTCCTGGATAGGCATAGATTTTTTCCCAAGGCAGCAAGGAGACTATGTGGGGAAACTCATTCTCTTTGAGCCACAATCTCCTTGAAATAACTGAGAAGCAATACAGTGTTCAAGATAAACTAGATTACACCATTGTAAAATGTAAGCATTCTCAGACATAGACTGAAAGAATTAAATGAAAATGTGCATACATTAAATTGGATTTAATAAAGATTTTCATTTAATTATTCCTGTAGTGGTAACCTTATATATCAAATTGACATTTTTAGGCTTGTGTTTACAGAATTGTTCTTGTAATGCTACTTTGTGCTCCTAATGTGTTTTTCTGCATTTTAACTTCAAAAATTGGTGGAGTGACATCCTGCTTCTCAGAAGCTATACAGTTAGTATATGGTCTCAGCAAAGTTTTTGTAGGCATCCAAGTAGGCAATACTATTCTTAAATTTATGCTAATACTGGAATGAGGAAATTTAGATTATTTTATTATTTTAAAGAATGATATTTTTACATGAAGCATGTGTGAACACCTCATTGTAGAGTCTATAGAAGTATTGCTTGTTGCTTAAGGTAGGATTTTTAATGTATTAATGTACAAGTTAGTAAACGTAGTACCAGAACAACAACAACAAAAAAGCCTTCAGCAGTGCAGGAATTGAAATCACTTACTTTCAAGGCGCTTTTCTTCTATTTGTACAAAAGTGTATTTCTGAAACTGAGTATCTTCTAATATACAAAATCTCTTTACAATTATTAATGCAATAAGAATTTAACTTATTTTTTCTAAAGAAAGGAATAAGAAATAAAATTAGAATTAAATACATATATGTATATATGAAAGTAAAATGATAGAATCATAGACTTGAAATTACAAGTCCCTGCTGTTATCTTACTCTGTTGTGGATTATACCAGATTTTAACCTTTTTTTTTTTATTTCCTAAAGGCAAAATTGTTTTTAAGGGCTGGTACAGACTTGTTTTCATGTCTATACTGTTTGATAGGAACTCTTCTACTGCTAATTATGTCTCTAGATAATATTGAGAGACTGAAGTTCACATTACATGTGCTTTTCAAAACATAACATTACAAATGTGCATTCAGATTTGAAAAAGTAAAAGCGTTGGTGGGTTTCATATATTTTTCATCATTCTTTCCAATGATAAGTGGAAACTTATCCAAACTTGGATAAAGTTGGAAACTTTTCCAACACAAACATCCAGATATTCTCTATTTTTACCGAAAGAATGTGAGAAATGGTCACCTAAAAAGATAAGATAGTTTTCAATAATTAATCTCTGAATTTACAGATTAAAAGTTCACATTTGAAAACAGAGTTCGGTTCAAAATTGGATACTGTTAGTTTTATAATAAACCATAAATCTGATTGGCTACTCCGTAAATATTGCATTTTAGATCCTAGAAGTTAATATTTAATTCACAAAAGTTTTTTGTTGTAATTATTGTTTTAAATTCACATCAGGAAAAGCATTTTGAAGTAACTGTTTCTCATTTAAAACTAATGTAGGAGTCTCAATGAATTCAAGAATATCTAACAGAGGAGATGCATATCATTTGAAATGCTTGTTTTTCTCTGCTATTTTTTCCATTGAATCTGTCCTGCTTCTGTGCAACTGTTTTCCACTGTAGAAGCTTCATCCTGCTGCCTTGCTTCTCGTGAGCGTATTTACAAATCTAGTGATGTAGCTGGGCCTGCCTCTGCTATTTCATCTCTCTCTCACAAACTGAAGGGTGGGTATGCATGCAAACATAGCAAGGTTATTCAGATTTTACATTCAAAGTGTTTTTTTTTTTCTCCTTCCACTCATTTTCATGTCATTCATTTAATGAAATTCTGTTTGGAAAGGAAACGTTCAAGTTTGGTATTTGTTGGGAGTTCGCTTATAATCATTTGGTGTTGCTTTGCTGAGTGGCAGTGATTTCATGCTATGTGATTTAGCTATCTCTTACTGTTTCGTTAACAGAAAGGTGACTTAATCTAGTCTAAAAACAATCTATTTTCAAACAATAGGCAAACAAAATATGGAAGAAGAAGGGGGTAAATCGTTTTTTTTTTCTTTGTTTATAGATAAATCAGTTTGATACATAATTATGCAGTTTTTCATTTGGGGGATTTTTTTAGTGCTGACAGTTTAGAATGCTAATTAGGTGTATTTACATGTATAAGTACAAATCTAAACCTTTAGAGTTTTTTTTTAATATTTTTATTGCTAAGAGCTATTGCTAGGTCATGCCTTTCAGTATTGTTCTAGAATGTTTTCCTGCTTGTTTTTCACTGGTAATGCATATACTTTGAAAGTGATACATTGCTGAATGGTTTACTGTGTTTCATGTCCTCTAAGAAGACTAGTGTCTTCTGTTAACTGGTTTTTTACATTAGGAGGAATTCTGTAAATATCTTTAAATGATCATATCTACAGTTTTTTCTTAGCTGGCAAGCCTTAAATTCGTGTTTTTGTTTGTTTATTTCTGGGAGAAGAGTGTATGAAGTAATAATTTTCATTTCTGATTTCTGATTCTGAGTAGACATCTTAAAAATAGTTCTTCAATTTATAACTGAGCTGTCATAAGCAAAATGGTTGGACTGCTATTGAATAAGCATTTTTATTTTTTTCTTTTAGCAAGAACAATCATTTTATAAAACATGATGTACCATGCTATTTCTTCCTTTCCTCCTCCCCCCTGCTCAAAACAAACAAAAGAAAAATGCATAAGAAAAAAGACTAAAGACAGATTGGATTCTCAAAACTGATGATGAAGATACATGAAATGTTCTCATTGTATTCTACTCTTTACATTTAGCATATTATTCATGAATACAGAGAAAATATTTATTTTCTGCACGGAGAAGTACAAACTCCTACTTTGTCCCATGTGCTAGAAAGCAAGGAGAGTACCTTTACCTTAAAGTTTGTTAAATATCTAATATTGGTATTCTTCACTTTTTTCTGTTGATGTTTGTTTTGCTATAAGCTAATTAAATATGGAAAGATCAGAATAATAAGAATTATTTTGTTACCTGAGGAGATATCTGGATTTCTAGTCTTTGTTCCAAAATACTTATTTATTTATTGTGAGATTTTAGCGGTATCAGTAGGAAAAAAAAAGAAAGAGGTAAGCATTAAAGATACTGAATAAAGATGAGTGTGAGTCATCTCTGTTCACATTAGAAAATACAGTCCAAATTTGCAGACATTCTCTGATTAATTAAAACTTTTTTTTCACAAATAATTGTTTCCCCCAAAATGTGCCTGGACCATTGAAAATAGCATTTTAGTGTCTAGAAAAAGTTAAAAAATAAAATTAAAAAAAAATCCACAGTATTGTGGCCTCCTTTTACAAGCTTTACAAGAGAAACTACTTCATTTTAACTAATGAAAATACATTCAAATCAAAGGACTAAACTTTGCAGTGTAATGCCTTGTGGAGAGAGTTATATATAATTATGCATTCATGATCGCTGCGTTGCTTACCAGTAATTTAAACATTGTCTTAATTTTCAAAACACAGTTCTGCAAGAGAGACTGAGTATCTTCATAGAATTATTAGAAGTAGATTGCTTTAACAAGCTACTTACTTCCATATACTAGTTTGGCATTTATTTATTTATTTTATTCTCTGAATTAATATATGCACAAAGTCAGTGTCCATAAGAACAGTAAGTTACTGCATCAGACTATGAGGACGTGATGGTTGATGGTTTAGCTCAGTAGTAATAGAAAAAGTTTGTTAAGAGTAGATTATTGTTCTGGTAGAAGAACATTGATAGCATGTGTTCTTAAAAATGTGGATATTTCAGGTTATCAGTGTGAACCGTTTTAAGCAAATTTGCAAGCCTTTTACCCAATTTGCCTTATAATTGTATTTTCTTCCTGTACTTTCTAACTTTTGAGCATTAGAGTTATAAATATATCTGGTCATACATGTGATCTTTATGCTAGTCTCTTGTTTCAATTAGTCTGACAGTAAAAAAATAACCTTTAATTTCTGTTACAACTGGAGTAAACTTAGTTAATTCCTGGCATTCTAGCAAAGGAATTAAATTGTGCTTCCTTTATTCGAGTTTTGTGGAAATAGTGAACCATGCCTTTTGATACCTCCGTAGTAGTGTTTTCTGTAAAGATTTTCTAACCAATGTTTGGAGATGTATATTTGAATGTTTCTTTGGGAGAAGAAAAATATCAGTATTATTCTAGTGAAAACAGTTCTCTTTAGACTTATTTGCATTATGATGTGAACAGAAGCATGTGTTTCAATTTTATCTTGCATTCAGGTCTTTAATCCTTGTTTCGTATTATTAGAAGTATCGCTGTCAAAATGTAATAACTATAAAATATACTAAACAGGTGACCGAGTGAATTTCACAGGAGCTGCAAGACCGATTTCTCCAGCAGGAAAATCAGACATGTCATCAAAACACAGAGCTGACAGCAGGTCACCCAAGCTTGATGTGCGAATGAATAGAGCTGCTGCTGACCAGAAGAAACCTAGGAATACAGAAGGGTTATCTGCCAGTGAATCTCTTATGCTGAAATCAGATGCTGCAAAATTGCGATCAGATTCTCACAGCAGATCTTTGTCTCCAAATCATAACACTTTGCAAACACTAAAAACTGATGGAAGAAGTACTACTGGTCTGAGAGCTGAATCTCCAGGGCCAGGAACTCGGTCATCTTCTCCAAAGACGAAGACGCTTACAGCAGTTAGGTCTGGTGCTAGTTCTCCACGGTCCTCCTCACCCCATGATAAAACTCTACCTCAGAAAGCTCCATCTCCAGTAAAAACAAAGCTTGATCCTCCTCGAGAACGATCCAAATCAGATTCTTACACATTAGATCCGGACACCCTTCGCAAAAAGAAAGTACCGCTAACAGAACCCTTAAGGGGGAGGTCCACTTCACCCAAACCAAAAATTATTACAAAAGATGGAAAACCTGTTACAGAAACTGAAAACAGAGCTCCCTCCCCTCATGTTGTACAAGAAAATCTTCACAGTGAGGTTGTTGAAGTGTGTACGTCAAGTACTTTAAAGACTAACAGCATTACAGATAGCACCTGTGAAGACAACACAGAATTCAGAAGTCTGGATGATGGTTCTAATAAAGTTCATTTCAGCATAGGAAAAGCTCCCCTGAAAGATGAGCAAGACATGAGAGCATCTCCAAAAGTGAGCCGTAAATGTGCTGGTAGGCACACAAGACCCAAAAAGGAGAAATCCAGTTTTCTTTTTAAAGGAGATGGATCCAAACCTGTAGAGCCAGCCAAGCAAGCAATGTCACCTTCTGTCGCAGAATGTGCTAGAGCTGTATTCGCTGCTTTTCTTTGGCATGAAGGAATAGTTCATGATGCTATGGCTTGTTCATCTTTTTTGAAGTTTAATCCAGAATTGTCCAAAGAGCATGCACCAATCCGAAGCAGTCTTAATCAACAACCTGCAGAGGAAAAAGAAACCAAGTTAAAAAATAGACATTCACTGGAAATATCATCTGCTCTTAATATGTTTAACATTGCACCGCATGGACCAGATATATCTAAAATGGGTAGCATCAACAAAAATAAAGTCCTCTCAATGCTGAAAGAACCACCTTTGCATGAAAAGTGTGAGGATGGAAAAACTGAAACTACCTCTTTTGAAACATCCAGTCACCACACTATGAAATCCAAGTCTCCTCTTCCATTAACACTGCAGCACTTGGTAGCTTTCTGGGAAGATATTTCTTTAGCAACTATTAAAGCAGCGTCCCAAAATATGATTTTTCCAAGTCCCGGTTCTTGTGCAGTATTAAAGAAGAAGGAAAGTGACAAAGATAACAAGAAGACCAAAAAAGAGAAAAAGAAAAAGGAAAAGGTTGAGACTAGGCCAAGGGGAAATCTTTTTGGTGAGATGGCCCAGCTTGCAGTAGGAGGACCTGAAAAAGACACCATCTGTGAGTTGTGTGGGGAATCCCATCCTTATCCAGTGACTTACCACATGAGACAAGCTCATCCAGGTAAGATGAGATATTTTTCTTCCTGTATCTGTCTGCAAAATATATTATACACATACATTTTTGTATTAATTGCTGTTATGAAAATAAGTCAGGCTGCCTTCTCTAATGTTTTACACAGCTTACCATAATATGCTAAATTCAAGCTCAATGCCCTTACTTGTGTAAGTAATTTCAAGTACATACAGATTTGAGCTCTGAAACATGAAGAAATTTTTTGAAACAAGACCAAAACAACAAGCTGGCTTTACAGTTCCTCTCCAGAAAAGTGCAGTTTGTTACACTGTAGGACTTCAAACTGTGCTGAAAAATTTGGATGTAAAAGTATCAAAATTTGTTAATTAAAGTGTCTGTGCTTCTAGAAGTTTTCTATTCTACTACTAATCTGCTATGTCATCACTTGGTATCATTGACTCCCATCTTTTGGTTTAAAATGTATCTTTAGAAAATAAAAATTGAGTCAGTGTCTAGAGTTGTAAACTTTAATCTGAAGGCAATTTATAAAATACAGCCTGAGTCTTGCGTTTTGTCCCTCTACACATGTACCTGAATCTCTTAAGGAGATTGTTTAATTTTAGGAAAATTAGGGAAATGGTTATTAGCTAGGCATTACCTCTGGAAGTTTACTTCTGGATGTATTGGAAGTTAAAGCTTGTTAAAGAACCTCAATATTCAGCAATTATCAATGCTTTGAAATTTTCTGAGAAACAGTAATCAGCAAAGGAATGCACTTTATTCCCGTTTAAGCTTTATTAGCATGTTATTCATTTCTGAAGAGAGCACTGTCGATGTGTTGGACAAGTTCATAATAAACACTTGAAAACTACAGTGTGTTTGCATTCTTCAGATGCTGCATGGGCATTCACCTTGTTTTTTGTTCATTTCTTTCCTTTAATGAGTTGAGAGATGTGGAAAAGGAGAAAAATAGGCCAGGAAAAGACAAGCATCTTCCTCCCCACCCCTTTCATCCCTGTTTTGGGGATTAGAAAAAAATCCTTATTTTGAAATAACTTATTTATTTATTTACCTTGCATAGGTTGTGGCCGTTATGCAGGTGGCCAAGGTTATAATAGCATTGGACACTTCTGTGGAGGATGGGCTGGTAACTGTGGTGATGGTGGTATTGGAGGAAGCACTTGGTATTTGGTTTGTGATCGATGCAGAGAAAAATATCTCCGTGAAAAGCAAGCAGCAGCAAGAGAGAAGGTATTTTTTATCTGTTTTTCTTATGTTTGGCTCTCTATCTGCTTAATAGTAACGCATTCACAACTTGAAAATAGGGTTTGAAAAATTTGGAATTTCAGAATTTTGGAAGGCTTTGAAATACCTGCTAGTGTCATTGATAGGCAATAAGATAGAAACTCTAGCGAACTAGAGGCCAGTCAGCCTCACCTCAAATCCTGGGAAGGTGATGGAGAAAGTGATCCTGGAAATGATTTCCAACCGTATGAAGGACAAGAAGATGATTAGGGACTGTGAGTTTGAATTTATGAACGGAAGATCATATCTGACCAACCTAATAGTCTTCTACAACGAGATGACTGGGCTTGGCAGAGAAGGGGAAAGCAGTAGATACTGATTATCTTGACTTTAGCAAGGCTTTTGACACTCTTCATTGACAAACTGATTGAGGAAGTAACAATTTTGTTCAAAGTGAGAAGTCTTGTTATATGAGATCATAACCAGGTCTTTATGTGATGACATAACCAAACTTGGGCGAACTAGAGCAATTTTTAATGGTAATAGAATGAAAGGTGTTTCTCTAATACTGGTCTTGCCATGATCAATTTCAAATTATTGCTTAAAATACACAAATATGCGGAGTTTTTTTAAGATAAGCAGAACAATGTTGATTTAACTTGAATGAATGAAACCAGATATATTGAAACTTTTTGCACACATAATTCATCCTGAGGCAAACATGAAAACTTTCAGTTGTTATTAAAAGTTTGCAAAGTTTGAAAAATAATAGAAGCGATATTGTATAACAGAAAGCATCATTTTACAACAGGAAGAATGAAGCAACCTTCCTATGCGACAATTGTCAGCTCTTCTTGTGATGAAGAATAATTTAAATATAACTTTTTTTTTAATCAATTTCTATAGATTAAACAATCTAGGAGAAAACCAATGCAAGTTAAGACTCCTCGTGCCTTGCCAACTATGGAAGCTCATCAAGTGATTAAAGCTAATGCACTGTATTTGCTGTCACTGAGCAGTGCTGCTGAACCCAGTATCCTCTGCTATCACCCTGCAAAAGCATTCCAGTCTCAACTTCCCAGTGTCAAAGAAGGAATTTCTGAAGACTTTCCCATTAAAATGCCATGTCTCTATCTACAAACTTTAGCAAGGTAATTAAAGGGAGTATATGAATATTGATTATAATACTCATCTATTTAGTGTTTAAATAAAAATATAGATAGAAACTAAACTAAAACTTACATAAAAATATTTATTTTCCAAATTCATCATGATCTTTGTTCTTCTATTTCCATGATATTGTTCAATTTTTTAGATTGTATTTGCTCCAAGGATTAAACATACCCTAAGTAGCCATAGGATGCTAAATATTTTTAGCGGCATTAGTTTATGTACAAAGAATTTAGAATTTTGTGAAGTGTTTAACTTTCTGTGTTATTCTAGCAGATATGCTCTTCGGAATTCAAAATAGTAAGAAGGAAGCCAGAAAACCTGGGCTTGCCCAGTGTTTCTGAGTAGATCTCACTGTAGCGTCTCACATTTATGACGAATGTACATTTGGCCATAAAATACATGACGAAAAGATAGCACATAGTGATCCCCACCCTGTGTTGGTTACTGTTTAGTTCACTAGTTGGAAATGCCAGTGTATTTTGCGCGAACATAGACATTCCAACTAGCTTAAATACCTTAGGTAAATGGTGAGAGCTGTCTGAATGTATTTGCAAAGGAGTATGTTGTATGTGTATTTCAGTAACTTTTAATCCTAATTTATAAAATCTAATTTGATTTAGGCATCATCATGAAAACTTTGTTGGGTACCAGGATGACAACCTCTTCCAGGATGAGATGAGGTACCTGCGCTCAACTTCAGTACCTGCACCATACATCTCAGTTACTCCCGATGCAAGCCCTAATGTCTTTGAAGAGCCAGAGAGTAATATGAAATCTATGCCCCCAAGGTACTTCCTTGTAATTCTAAGTACTACATACAAATGTTAAAGCATTTGGCATAACCCCAAATTCTAAAAAAATAAAAATAATGGAAAACTTTGCTGTAGTTGAGTAGCTAAAGTATCAGGTCAGCTCCAGTTCATCTCTTGAAATGACAGCAAAAAAACAAAGTCACATGAAACTGTAGTTATAAAAATATCTTCAGCATATTGTATGTATTTTCAACCACTAGCAGTGCAAATTTGAAAATCATATTTGAAACTTCAAGGGTAATGCAGACTGGTTGCTTCTCTCTAGAAACATCGTGATTGCACAGTCTATATATATATATATATATATAAAACAAACAGACAAAAACCCATATGTTGAGAAACTGATGAAGAACTCTTCGCGTACCTCAGGGAAGCTTATCCATAGCAATGGTCCAAGAAAAATAGCTTGTGCCAACTACCTGAAATTTAGTACTTTTTTTACTGTGTTCCATTCTGTAACACAACTGCTTGTGGTGTGGATATACTACCTTTTTGAAAAGAAGTAGCTCTTCCTTTCAAGATCTCATTCTGAAGGGAAGTTTGAACCGTAGGGAATTTAATTACTGTACATTTTCAGTGCAGAAGTTGCTGCTTCTTCCTGTGGGAAGTTAAAATGTCATGGAAGAAATGGCAGGTTAATGCTACATAGGACCAAGAGCAGTAGGTGATTTCTGCCAAGTTAAACCATTTCCTTATCTCATTAAGTTTACTATAATCTAATTAAAGCAATTAAAGATTTTTTTGTTTTGTTTTGCCCAGGGAAAAAAGCCTCTTACTTAATAATAGTATTGAACCAACACAGATGCTTGAAGTTTTCATATGTTGGTGATTCCACATATTATAATGAAGGTGTGGTGAAGGAAAAACTTGCTTTTAATCTGTTTTTATTTCAATATGTTATTTTATACTGACTGAAAAAACAGTTTGTTGGAATACTACAATCTACAATGTAGTCTTTTCAGAGATAGAAATTTTCTAACAAAGCTCCTTAAGAGTGCATCGTATTGGTATATTCCTTTATTAAAACTGTGGACTCCATGGTCTCCTGAGGCCTATAGGGACAGCATAATCTGGGAGTTCTTCTGCAGACTGTAAGAAGTCCTCTGAAGGTAAGGAGTAAAACACGTCAGAGGCATAGCCATAGCAATTGAAAATTGTCTTTAAGACCAGTGATGTTGGAAACTTCCTTCACATAAAGTCCTAATTTCAGTTGGCTTGCATATTAAAAATTCACTTCTTAGATGTTTTCACATACATTTATCAGGGCAATTTTGTCTGAAACTTTAATTCAGGCATGATCTGAATGTTTGCATTCTCTCTGAAAAATACCTAAATTCTTAGAACTTACCATGTACATCATTATATTTTTTAAAAAACTCTTGCATGCTTTTTTACCATGTGTAATTCTAATACATTTCTTCTTTTTCAGTGTTTAAACAGTTTTTGGGTACATAAAACATGCAGCAACAGTCATTATGGAATGCATGTTCCTTTATTTAATATTTATGCATAATTTAAGTATACTCTATATATTTACTAATGGTTCTATAACTTCACTGATTTCATTGTAGTTTGGAAACCAGCCCAATAACAGATACAGACCTTGCAAAGCGTACAGTCTTTCAAAGGTCATACTCAGTTGTTGCATCAGAATATGACAAACAGCACTCAATTTTGCCAGCACGTGTAAAGGCAATCCCTAGGAGACGAGTCAACAGTGGAGATGCAGGTAAGAGCAGAGAAAAAAATTTCAAAGATCAGGCACTGGATTTGTATTTCTTCTTGGACACTGTAAGCAAAAATAAATTTATGTATATAGATGTAATAACTTTTATTTTTGTTTATTCATAAATACTAACTGTTTATTAATCTGCCCAGGATTAGCTTCAGAAGAGCTCAGGAATTACTACAGTTCTGAAATTGGTGGTGCATATTCTGTGCTTGATTTAAAAGCTAAAGTGGCATTTTCTTGGGTTTAGTGTCTGCTTACTTTCTGAGTTGAAGCATCATTTTTACATGTTGCTTTTTTAAATGCATTTTTTTAGAAAAAAATAAAAAAGTCTATCAGTTTTGAAATTGGTCTGCTGCTTTTTATTTTTACTGTGGCTGTAAAATTAAAATGTACAAGCAATCTAATTTATGTATGTTTTTATGCTTTTGAATAGAAGTGGGGTCCTCTCTCCTGAGACATCCATCTCCTGAACTTTCTCGGTTAATCTCCGCCCACAGCTCTCTTTCCAAAGGAGAGAGAAATTTCCAGTGGCCAGTACTGGCATTTGTAATCCAGCATCATGATCTGGAAGGACTTGAAATAGCAATGAAACAAGCCTTACGGAAATCTGCTTGCCGAGTATTTGCTATGGAGGTATTAATATACTGGTGGATCTTCTATGATTAAAATAAAGCATTTGTGAATTGTCTGTTAGTTTTTTATATATATATATATAATTTTTATTATAGATTTAAAACAGGAAATAATTCCTATTTTAAAAACATGTTTTAAATATTCACTTGTATTATCAACTCTAAAAGTTCGGAGTACAAAAATGTTACCTGAAAACCTTCTTCAGTAGCATATTTCATATCTAGAAATGCATTTGTCATTTTAATAAACTGCTTGAGCTATAGAGCAGTGTCTAACTTAAAGACCAGTGCATTATTATTTAACTGTTCAAAAACTTGAGTGTATCTATCTGCTTACATAATTTTTTTTTTTACTCCAGGTTTGCTTAATCAATTGGTAACTTCCTGTGTGCGTTTTATTTTAGGCTTTTAACTGGCTTCTTTGTAACGTCATTCAAACAACTTCTCTTCATGATATTTTATGGCATTTTGTGGCTTCCCTGACACCTTCACCTGTAGAACCTGAAGAGGAGGAGGATGAAGAAAATAAATCAAATAAGGAAAATGCAGAACAAGTATGTGAGGTTCAATATACCTTTCATAAATAAAGTATCTCTGTTGATTTTTGCAATTAATTTAGGAATATTTTCAGTATGTGTAAAAAGGAGCCTTAATCCTCTCTTTGTGAAGAAGAGCCTTAGTTATGGAACGAAAATTTTTAGTCTTAAATTGTACTTGAACTCCTGGATGATCATAGATAAATTAATTTTTCCTCTAAAATTAGCAGATTTTTTGTGATTATGAATTCTGGTCTTTTAATAGATCAGTTTTATGAGTATTCTTAGGAGAGGAAATTAAAACACACACAAACACACAAGCACATTGTTAATCTAGTGGCAAAAAAAAAGGAAAAAAAAAATACTGTTTGGATTCTATTCTCCACTTTGACCCTCAGAAAGAAGAGAAAAGGAAAATTATTTTTCAGAGGAGCTGTCTGCTGTGTCTTTCAGTGTTTTAAGTAAAATCTATAGTTAGTTCTGAAAATCTAGTACGTAAAATGATACTATCTGGCATACCACTATTTCAAAGAGTTAATTCATACAAATTCTTCTAGGTTCATCTCAGATTGAAAATGTATCATATTCATCCTGAATAGTTCAAGAAAGCATTGAAAGCAGTGCTAGAGTGAGGGTAACATATTCCAAACACTCTTTATGCTAGCCTCCAAAATAAGATCCTTTACTATAAAAAAAGAATAAAGAAATACTCTTAGCTGTAGTTTGGATAATTACTGACTGAAATATAAAGCAGCTAAGAAAGGAATGATAAAATATGCCACTTCTACTCTTGGTGGGAATGTTGCTGCCCATCTTTTGATACAATGAGGGGACTTGCCAAATTCGTCTTGGTCACTTGGCTAGGATGAATAAATTTATGGCCTATAGGAACTGACAGCAGTTTACAGCAAATTCTAAATATACTACAGGTGATGTATATTCAAATCATAACCTTCCTTCGGTACTGTGATAATGTGATAAAAATACGTACTTAAACGTATGCACACAAGATAATAAATGTAAGGCAATTTGGTGCTTTTCCAGAACTGTAGTTTATTTCCATATGTGAAATATTTTTACGTATTCTTTTAATGTACTGGGAGAGGGTGAGAAGTCCCAGTGTTGAATGTAGTAAAAATGTGAGGCAGAAATCTGGAATCATAAATGGCTTAACATATAAGATGTAGGTTTAGGGGCAGTGTCCTTAGTAAAGCAAAACAAATTGCAAGAATTAATAGGCTACAGAGGAGACAGGAGGGAGGAGGATGTTAACTGTGTAGACAGGCTCTTTGGTTTACCTAGGTTTTGAGCTTTTTCTGAATAATTGATCATATTTAGCATAGAGTTCAATCTCATGCTTGCTGCTTTATGCACTGAATACACTTTACATTACACCCTCCAGGAAAATACATAGAAATACCTAGTTTGACTCTTGTCTAGGTAAGTAGGTATCTAAAATTCCTTTCAGGTAGGGTTGTAATATTTCTAGGCACTCATACAAATGTACATAAGACAATTGAAAGGGTTAAATAATAATTTTGAATCTGGCTCTGGGTGTTAGTATGTTGGTTGGGATCATGCAGCTGGGCTCTGTGATTCAAGTGTGATTAAATTTTCTTTTAGAAAATATGCTGTTTAGAAGGCAGAGAAAACAGTTTTTATCCTTCATGGGTCAGTTTCTCCCCTGCCTTTTGAAATAGGAGGCCCTTCTCTTTCTCTGCTACCCCGCCCAACAGCACGCTTAGCTGTTTCCCCATCTTTGTTGATCCTGTGCCAATGCTTTCTTACCCACTGCCCAGGGGAAGTTTGCTCCCAATGCACAACTTTTCTTATATTGATGCACCTTAAATAAGAATCATTGTTTCCACAGGTCTAATGAAATAAAGCAACTGATAACCTTAGCTTAATCAGTGAGTTTGCTGTGGCTGTTTTTTGCTGCTCAGAGAAGTTATTAACAGCTAGAAGGTGTTAATTTCTCTATTTTTTTCTCCAAAGTCATTGCAATTTAATGTTTCATATCTTTAAATCATGAGAAAAGTCATGCGTTAATATATTTCCCAAATTCCTTGTTCAGTGTTCACGTATACATTGTTATTTTAAGAATTCTCTGAGAGGAACTGCTTGGAAGTTCACATTTATTATGGCATTGATGCAGTTAATCTCAAATATCATAAATGTTTTTATATTCATTTAACCTTTTTTGGTGTAAAAGTCTGTTAACAAAACACAAATTGCTTTGAATCTTAGGAGAAAGACACAAGAGTGTGTGAACATCCTCTGTCAGATATAGTAATTGCTGGTGAAGCAGCTCACCCATTACCCCACACTTTTCATCGACTGCTCCAGACAATCTCTGATCTTATGATGTCTCTACCCAGTGGTAGTGCATTACAGCAAATGGCCTTAAGGTAAGCACAAAGTAAGAAAAGTATTAAAAGGCTGAAAGCATCTTTAACATTCTTTCTAGATGAAAAGGTTTTGCAGTATAGATTGGAAGTTTGAAACACATTTATATGCTTTTATGAAAGTCAGCATGCATTTCCTTACAGATAGAAAAGATACATGTAAAAGATGTATTTGTTTATATGTATAAATACTAGTATAAAAGCTATTTAGAGAAAAATTTATTTGCTCTTAAATTCTGTACTGTATCCACTATTTTAAAAAATATTTATTATTGAAGAATGTGATGGTATGTGTGTATGTGCATGGTAGTGTAATAACATTTGCTCACAGTAGTCTTCTTAAAAGGCTTGAAATTTTTCCTGTTTATTGGTCTTGAAGATAAAAATTGCATAACAGCGAAAATATTCCCTGTTAAAATTTTAAGTTTATTCCTGCTTTCCTTAAAATGTTAAATAGAAGCACTTACGATTCTGAAAAAAATAAAGTTAAAGGTTTATACAAAACATTTCAAGAAGCAAAAATGTAATTAATAGCTTTGCTGGTAGCTTGTGTCTTTTAATCAGTGTTCAAAGTATTAAAATTGGCTATATGTGTTTTTAGGTGTTGGAGTCTCAAATTCAAACAATCTGATCACCAGTTCCTGCACCAGAGCAATGTTTTCCATCATATCAACAATATTTTGTCTAAATCTGATGATGGAGATAGTGAAGAGAGTTTTAGTATCAGTATACAGTCAGGTTTTGAAATCATGAATCAGGTGAGTATTAATCTCTCTTTCAAAAGCAGAGATCAATTATGAACAGTGTGTAGTTCCTATAATCCACTCTATATGAAATAAAAATGTATTTTATTGCAATGTAATATTTCTTTGAAAGAATCTCTGTAGGCAATCGTGTTTCTGATACTCAGGTTTTCATATTTAGCTTTAGAGGTTCAAATATTGTCTCTTAGCCTGTATAGTTCATTTAGGTAATTCATTTAGTTCATTGAGTTAGTTCCATTTCTAAATGCTACATACTTCCAATTCTTACTTGCTCGTACCTTTTTTTCTTGTATTGTTCTGAGGAGATTAATACTCCTAATGAATAGCTCTAAATTGTTTTCTTTATTAATACATTTACATATTTACTATTTACATATTTACTAATATATTTGTCTGTTAGCTATATTATTGTTTCCTTTGTTTCAAAGGCCTGAATAACTTGAACCAACAAGTGACAAATTTCTTCCTTAATTCAGAGAGCATAATTCTCGTAACGGGAATATGATTCCTGTATGGTTTTAGAAATGTGAATAATGCCTGTATTAGAGCATAGTTTCAGATACTTTAAATGTTCTCATTTGTTTTCACAGGAACTCTGTATAGTGGTTTGTCTAAAAGACCTAACAAGCATTGTTGACATCAAAACATCAAGCCGACCTGCCATGATTGGTAGTTTAACAGATGGATCTACAGAAACGTTCTGGGAGTCAGGAGATGAAGACAAAAACAAAACTAAAAACATCACAATTAACTGTGTAAAAGGAATCAATGCACGTTATGTGTGTGTTCATGTAGACAATTCCAGAGATCTTGGGGTAAGAAGGAAATGAAATGAAAAATGGAATGAAATGGAAATGTGTAGACAAAGTTGTATGTCAGTTGTATGCAGTTCAGTGTGTAATTCTAATTCAGAAGTTCATATTTTAAAATAAAGTTTCTGATTCCTCTAGCTTTGAAAGCAGTATCTGATGAGAGTGATTCATCTAAATTTGCAGTTTATGTGAACCTGAGACTGGGAAAATTAGTTCTCAGTAGCATGTTCAATTTCACATGTACTTATTTTCATAACAAAACTTGTCTCTTTTATGTACATACTCTCTTAATAGGGAAGAAATACCCAGAATGGTCTTCAGTTGAAATATTTTCTTCTTTTGCTTGTCTGTTGTAGAACAAAGTGACTTCAATGACCTTCCTAACTGGCAAGGCAGTAGAAGATCTCTGCAGAATAAAGCAGGTAAACATTTTAACATTGAAAAATCGCAGTTATGTTTTTGGCTGCATATGCCAGAGTTTTAGAGCAAATATTTTCCATTTCTTATGGAAAATACATTGTTTTGAAAATATTGGGCTTCCTTTGAAAACACTATGTTATTAATAACAGAATTCAGTTTTCATATATACTGAGTATTGATCAAGTTTTTACTCTTTTACTAGAACAGAACAGACTAATCTAAAATGTTACTTAGATTTTTCATTACTACAGGTGAAAGGATAAGGTATCACGTGGAAAGGTTTTGAAACAGATTGTTTAGCGTGTGTTCTATAAGATCCAAAAAATGTTTGGTTTCTTTTAGAGTTTCATTTATCTAAATATGCCTTAAATAATTGTATGGCATAGTATTATACATTGTTAGATGCTCTGATGGCTAGCTGCTTAGTGTTGTGCTGTTACTACCTTTCATCTGCTTCGTGGAATCATTCTTCATTAGAGAAGGGCAACTGAAGACTGGGCAGAAGTAGAACACCGAAGAAAAGAAAATAAATTATTTACTTTCAGCATTAGGGTTTTTTTAATATGTTATCTAATAAATGTTCATAGCACACATTTTCCCTTGTTTCTAGTTCTCAACTTTGTGTAGCTTTTGGACTTCTGTCCAGAGAATCAAGTTCAAGTTCAGAATAGTATTCAATCTTTGTAGTTCTGTTACTAAGCTAAATGATAAATGCATGGTTTGTACACAGAAAACAGTGCTTTGTATTTCGACATTGATGTGACCCATCAAATATATTTAAGGTTTTAAGTAGGCAGTTACTGTTTGGGGTGCAAAACTTCTATCATTTAGCTTACTGGCTTTTGGTGGTAGGGTTCTTCAGGGAGAAGCATCTTAACTGTGTCACAGGTAACACCTGGTAACACTGAAATTCCGTACAGTTAAACCAGATGAAGGAGAGAGAAATGGTTTCGCTTTTCTCTACCTTTTATCCTCAGAGAGCATTTAAGGTAAAAATACAGCTCCAAAAGATGTTATGTTTCTGAAACAAGCAAAAACTTTGGTACAGTCGGCTCATACTGAACAGTGGAGTGTGAGTGTGTCTGGATATACGTAGACATAAGTGTGTGTGTGTGTATACGTAGAGTGTATATTTCTCTGAGTGTTGTTAGTTTGATCCATGTCTTTGTTTCTGTCTGCTGGAACACAGTGCCCAGGCATTTTTCCAGGGATGATTCACTTCCAGAAGATAAGCAGGACTTAATTCAGCTTTGCTTCCTCCTTGTTAAACAGCTCTCTAGCATTTCTCCAACAGACTTTTTATCTTAAAATGCACCAACATACTGTACCCCAACTCATACATAGCCTCTATCTTGTGATATTAAATAAAAAATCAGTCTTGTCTGCTGCAGCACAGTTTAATGCAGACACTGAGAGCTAGGGTAGAAATGGGAGAGGAACAAATGCTAGTTTGATTATATATAGTATTTGGGCCCTATGGAAGTGAGAGGATACTCAGGACCAACTGCAGTTTAGGGCCACTGAGACTGATCTGAGCATGAAGCATTTTTTATCTTCCAGTAGTGGCATCACAGTTTAAATGATACAATTCGTCTGTCTTTTTTTACAATTACTAAGTCCTTCCTCTCTTGCAAAGGATATCAATTAGTGACATCCACAAAGTTAATATTTCTTTTGCAGGGGTTTACGTGAATTGAGATAGAATAACTTAGGTACTGATAATTGTGTCTTATATTTTCAGGTAAATTATGATGACTATTTTTTTTTAACAAGAAGTAGTAAGCAAATGTCAATTCAAAATGGATATTTTTAATGTGTGAACTGTTGCTTAGACAGTAAAAGTGACTGATAGCTCACTGTTTTTAATAGGCTTTAAAGACAAAAATAATGGCTATATGTCATTTTACTTAAGTTTTAAATTTTTTAATCTGAATTCATCAAGTTGAATATTTTTATAATTACTTACTACTCAGAATAAAAATTTTATGGTAAATGCTGTATTTGTTCCAGTGGTATGCAACGGGTTTGTTTTAGAGGTAGGTGACTTTTTGTTTGATGTTGCAATGTCAGTTCCCATCTTTATATTCCTGTTTAATAGGTAGACTTGGATTCAAGACATATTGGCTGGGTAACAAGTGAACTTCCTGGGGGTGATAATCACATCATCAAAATTGAATTGAAAGGTCCAGAGAACACACTCAGAGTTCGACAAGTGAAAATTCTTGGATGGAAAGATGGTGAAAGCATTAAAATAGCAGGCCAGATTTCTGCAAGTGTAGCTCAGCAAAGAAACTGTGAATCTGAAACGCTGAGAGTATTCCGACTTATTACGTCCCAGGTGGGTTTTTGCTGATGTGTTAAGCAGTGAAAGTTACTATAATTGTAGACTTGCAGTGCTTTATGTATTAAAGTAAAATGTTACAACTGCACAAGTTTATCTTTGAGATAAGTTAATTATCAGTATTTTTCTTCCAGGTATTCGGAAAACTCATCTCCGGTGATGCTGAGCCGACCCCAGAACAAGAAGAAAAAGCACTCTTGTCTTCCCCAGAAGGAGAAGAAAAAGTACACAATGTATTTATTTGTATTCTATCAATATTACTTCGCTGAAAAAAAAATATCCAGGATGATTTTCCATATTTGTCATGTCTTATGCTCCATAATTTTTAAATCACAACAAAAATAACATGTCGATTGCATATTTTTTCTTAAAATTACTTTTTTTTTTTTTTAATCAGCCAATTTTTGGGGGGGTATATATGTCTAATGGAAACATCATACTATTGTACTAGCAGTGACACAAGTAATCAATACAATTACAAAGGTACTTAACACCTGAAGTAACGGTCAACCTGAAAGCCCTTCTTGCCTAATATCTTATGCCTCAAAAGGGAGGGGCTCTGTTGATGTTTGGAGAAAAAGTATTATAAAGAAACCTCACTAGTATCCTTTTATCTAGCATACTCTCATGCAGGGAGTAGTTTAAGAAGTGTGTATTGTCTGTTTCTTTTATTGCAAAATATGTAAAGTATATATAAAGTGAAAAGTATATTCTGTGCACTGCTATACAAAGACTTAATGAGTGATTGTATTAAGGTAAATGAAGAGGCTGAATCTTAGGTAACTATACTTCACTTTTTTGCTTATTGATTATCTTATTTCATCCTCAAATTTTACTCCTAAAGAGGAAGAAAATGAGTATCAAATTTATTTTGCTTGTACTTCTTGCTTTTGTGTAATTATTAGGAAGTTAGGAATTGTTTTTGTCACTCTTGATCTAATATTAAATATGCTTTTTACAAAGGCAACATCAGATGCGGACCTGAAAGAGCACATGGTGGGAATCATATTCAGCCGAAGCAAACTGACAAATTTGCAAAAGCAGGTTTGTTCGCTCTGAAATGCTTTGAGGATTAAATATATGTATTCTATAATAGTTACACTATTTTCCAGAAAATATAGAACCCCTTATTTGACATTTTCAGTTATAACTTCATAAATTCATAGAATGGGTGATGGTGATTATAGAGAACTTCTGGTTTCTATAATCAAATTTTGGGTTACATTTTAATTGTGTGTATGTATTTTATATGAAAAATCTGCTGAAACAGACACTGAAAAAATCCATTTTAATGAGGTAAAAAATATATCCTGTTAGACTCAAATTAGTTTAGAAGTTGTAAGTGGTACGTAATTTGTTTCTGTTGATAATAGTAGTGTGATAATATACACTCTCAAAGCTTAAGGAGATGATGACAGACTTTAGACTCTTAGTTCACACATATTTTTCTCCTCCTATCTGTCAACAAAACATATTTATGTTTGATGAAATGTAAGCCTAAAAAAGTAATCAGTGTATAGATTCTTAAATTATTCTTTCCTGCAGTTAGTGGAAGTTTAGGTTTGTGGTTTTACTTATCTTTTTTTTCTCAATGTGAAATAGTAGTTACAGTGTGTTATTTTCTTCTTTTAAATATTAAAGTTTTTTAAAATATACCAATTAACATAACCATTTGTGTTATTTTTATTACACCTATCATGAGACAAACAGTACAGTGAAAAATTTCACAGCAGTACAAGAAGAATTAGATTCTGTTTGAAGTTTAGTACATTCTTCATGTCTTGTCTAACTTTTTCTGTCACACATCCTAAGTAAGTTTTAAAATCTCTTAAATATACTTTCTAACATGCCATTGGTAAAATGAAAATACGTTATCTAAAACCTCTTCAGTTTCCTAAATAACAAACTAAACAAGATAATAAGCATTTAAATAAGTACTTTTCTTTTGGGGATGTTGATTAAATGTGTTTCTTTATAGTTGTGGGTTTTGTTCTTTGCTTGAATCCTATATATAAAAAACGGCAGTGCAGGAAATGACAATAAAGACTCGTTCTTCCAATGAAATTTTTCTGAGTGAAGGGGAGCAAATCCAGTGTTAAATCAAAACCTTAATTTTGAAGAATTTTATCTAAATCTTTATTCTAAATTTAAATTTAGATTTTATTCTTAATTTCAGTTTGTTAATGTTGAGAAGTAATTTAAAGACAGGACAAATTTCACAGGCTTTTTGTTTTTGTCATATATGTGAAGATAATTAAATTACAAGTGATCAGACTTGTTTTTAAGTTTAAATTTTTTAAGTTTTAAATTAAAAGTTTTTAAGAGTTAACTATGTATTTGGATTCTACTAGGTTTGTGCTCATATAGTCCAGGCCATACGAATGGAAGCGACACGTGTGCGTGAGGAGTGGGAGCATGCCATCTCTAGCAAAGAGAATGCCAACTCACAACCTAATGATGAAGATGCTTCTTCTGACGCATATTGCTTTGAGCTGCTGTCAATGGTGCTGGCATTGAGCGGTTCCAATGTAGGCCGGCAGTATCTGGCTCAGCAGCTGACTCTGCTCCAGGATCTCTTCTCGTTATTACACACAGCTTCTCCTAGGGTGCAGAGACAGGTGAGTGCTAACTATTCCTTGTCTATCTTGGTTTCGTAGAAAAAAGTCTTTAAAATCTTATAATCATGTGCTTGATAATATTTTTTTTTGTGAAATATAAGTTTGGATTTTCACTTTCAAAATGTTTTTCCAATCATATTCAGACTATTCCACATAAGGAACAATTGTAGATAAAGCATCTCAATTTAGTATTGCAGTCATGAGTAGAGGGCAAATTTACAGAATCTCTTTTTGGAATTTAACTGACAGTTTGTTAGTTTTTGGGTTTGTTTTAAGTTTTTGAATGAGGTTAAAATGATCAAGTTCTATTTGTTTGATATATATACACCAAACACCACCACAATTTAACTCTGTAAAACTGTTAGCAGGAACCCCAATATTGAAGACTAGAGTCATAAAATAAACTCACTTTTGAGGAAGTTTTTTATGCTTTGTTCCCAAGAGGTGTAACTTTGAGATGTAGGAACACAAAATTGCTTTAGATAACATTTGTGTCATAATCAACCTAAATCAAGAGACTATTCTGAAATGCCTTTGAGTAAAAGCACTCTTCATTGTTCTTGTCCTTATTCTGAATGATTTTGTGTTTGGCGAGATGAGCAGAAAAGGCTTGAAATGTCTGTCAAATGGGCAGGACCTAAGAATCCGCTGTGGTTTGGGTATTTTATATTTTGCATATGTTATATCCATATAGCCTGTGTAGGTAAGATCACGGGCTTTTAATTAGCAGACTTTGTTACTGTTCTGGCATGAGTCCTTAGCATCTTTATCTTACACTCAGACTGTGAGCAGTGTGGAAGTAGACAATTCCTTTCTACTTCTGGTATCCTCAGGTAAAGTTTTAATATTTCTGTTTCTTTATGAACTTGAGCATTGTGCAAGTGTATTTGTATTTATATGCACATAATATACCATAAACTTGTACACATGTAAAATATTTGCTTTAATACAGTTAATGCACTAGCTTGCTGTTGCTAGCCGGTGTGTCTTCTCCGTGTGGATTTTTAGTTCATGTTTCAGGAGTTTTTTTGTATTATACTCTCTATGTTTCTCTTTTCAATTTTCTGAATTGTTTGAATATCATGTCCCATCTGGAGGCAGATACTGCCTCACTTGGTAATTCTTATTTATTACAGATGTGCAAAATAATGTTTTTTCTTAAAATGTAAAGTTTGTCAAGAGAACATTGAAAGTTTGAGAGATGAGATATAAAATATAACTCTGTAAACTTTGGTATATCCTAATTTGTACCAAATTGTGCATGGCATATCCAATTCCAACCCCAGTTCCACCTATTGGTGAAGTTGAAGCATATCCTTTCAAGATGTGTTCTGTTAGATTCAGATCTGTTGGCACAGATTTCCTTTTCAAAAGAGTATAGTTAGAATATTATAAGGAAAGTAAATGCGGGGTGGGGGCGGCAGCGCAGCGAGAGTACCATGGAAGGGTATCACGATTCTCAGTACCTCAAGAAAAGTATTTTCTGTTTTCAAAAGTTGCAAGTGTCTCTAACTGTTCTACTACAGTTTATGACATTTAAAGACTACACAGGGTGGGTGTGTCAGTAATGTGCAAGCAAATTAAAGTTGTGCAAACATCTGCATAGCTGCCATCATAACTTCAGTACCAAGCGTGGTTTTATTATTATATGAAGACTAAGTATTTTTTGAGTGAGATTGGTTTTGGACTCTTAGGCTTTGCCTAGGCATATTAAGAACAATTACTTAAAAATAAGATGGGAACCCTACAGAATTTCTTACAAGTGTGATTTAAGTACATAGAGAGAATGCATTCTGTCTTAGAGAAATAATTTGTGAAGGAGAAAATGGAGTTTATCTGATTTTGCTTGAAAACTCTATCTGTCTTAGTAAGAGTTGTGGTGGTTTGATTCTGTTTCCAGGTAACATCATTACTAAGACGTGTTTTGCCTGAAGTAACCCCTAGTCGCCTGGCTAGTATCATAGGAGTGAAGTCTCTTCCACCAGCAGATATAAGTGATATCATTCACTCAACAGAAAAAGGAGATTGGAATAAACTGGGTATCTTAGATATGTTTTTGGGATGCATTGCCAAAGCTCTCACTGTACAGCTAAAAGCCAAAGGAACTACTATAACTGGGACAGCTGGCACTACTGCAGGCAAAGGAGTTACTACAGTCACACTTCCCATGATCTTCAATTCCAGGTTTGTTTAAAAATAAGTATGTGCTCTCAAGCTAAAAGCATAAAAGAAATGCATATTTTGAAGTCAGTTGTTGTCTTTTATGTTCTTTGTTTAATAAATGGGAAAAATGTGTAACACTGACAGTATAGGTCAAGTTATTAGTGAGTCTGATTAAAAACAAACAAAAAGCTACCATATGCTGAACATGTTCACTATTTGAGGTAGATTTTGACAAATATAACTAATTACTTGAATTTTTTCATTTATTACAATATGTTCTTTGTAGCTATATTCGGCGAGGTGAAAGCCATTGGTGGATGAAGGGTTCAACACCTACACAGATTTCAGAGATCATTATTAAGCTGATTAAAGACATGGCAGCAGTAAGTTTCTATCCTGTAAATGTGTGGGGGATATTCAAATATTTCTGATAATGAATAATACATTTTTTTTCATTAATTTACATTACAGTTAATATTGTGTTGAGCTTTTAAATGTGAGTTGGTCTCAGGAAGAAAAAAGTAGAATCTTTTGGGTAGAATCTAAGCCTAGAAGCAGTAGTACCTGAGTTCTAATTCAGCCTAGTGAATTCAGCACAGTAAATGCTAGGATTAATGTGATGACTCCTGTATGTATAGGTCCATGTTTTTCTTAGGCACCCCACTCCATTGTATAGGATGCAACATGCATTGAGAATGAATTGGCAGGGGGAGCTGATTTGTTCAGGACTTTTTTTTAAGGGTTGTTGCTGGTATTGTAACTGCTGTTGGTAGGTATGTTTTGGGTAAGTGGGAAAATGTCAGGAAAATAGTGAATTCTCTTGTGAAGCATTTTTAAATAATGTTGATCAAGTCTTTTGAAGCAAACTCTGTGGTCCTTGTTTATGGGATTCTGGCTCCACATCCTGTCTAAATGTTGGATGTTCCCAGCTTCAACTTAAGATAATGAACACTTTGAGCATCCAAACTATACTTCATAGTCCACTGCAGGGGGAAGAATAAATGCATCCTGCACCATCTCAAACTTGAAACTTCTGAAGTGGTTTATAGTATTGGCCTCCAATCTCTCAAACTAAGTATGTTTACTGTGACGACCCTTCCCAGTCTGTGTGTCACCCATACTTAATCACATAAGAAAGTTGTGTGCTGGCTCCACTACCACTCCCGGTTTCCATAGAGGGAGAACTACAGTACACAAAATGTTTGAGGGCTGTGGTGCAGACTCTGTGTCTCATTTTATGTTTGAAGTTGCCATAGTTCTTAGCGCACAGGAAGTTTATAAGATGAAAATTTATGAAATGCTTGGCACCGTTATGACTAGTGTGACAGGAAGCTCCATGAACACATGACTGAGTTCAAAGAAGGGTTTGAGTACTGTGCTTTTAGCAGTTGTGAAGTCCAGACACTAAATTGAGAAAAGAACATACTAGATTGCTATTCATTTGTTCAAAATTGACCTGTAGGAAAGCAAATATATAATCAAAGTGATCATAATATGTATATTTTAAAGGAGTTAAATCAGTATCACAGAGGTATAAGCAATGTTAATTCAGATATTTCCCCATTTGTGACCACTTGGCTTTGCACTTGAATAATCTTCTAATAGCTGTTATGTAGTCCTGTTGCAGAACTGCTTGTTGCCTGACAGAATCCTCAGCATTGAGTTATGAAGGCTCCCAGCACAGTAGAGAAGCTTCCATGACAGGAAAGGCGATCCGTTAAAGGAATAGCCAGTCAGAACTAAATTATGCAGAGACCTTTGCCAGGAATAAAATAAAGAGATTAGTAGGGAAAAAAAAAAAAAAAAAAAAAAGGCTGACTGACTCGAATCGGATGCTTGTATTTTTGTCTAAGTAATTCCTATCACCATTCAAGACCTTCACCATTAAACTCAGTTGCGTTCACTAGTATCTGGTTCTACAAAACCATTGTAGACATGTGCAGGAAAGTGCTTAAAGCTGTGGAGTTGGACATGGCAACTTAAGTGCATATCCAGAGTATGCTTGGATACGTAGTCAAATCTCCATCTTCCACATGCCCTGATAGTTTTCTGTGGGTATACTGGTGTGGGTCTTAAATTCTCTTGTTTAAAGTATTCTATTTGGAATAAACATATAACTATTTATTATTAAAGGGGGGGGTTGGGGGGGGAGGAGGAAATCAGGTCAGTCAGATAAAGTAGTAGTCCTCTCAGATGTGGATATAAATCTCTCTTTCAGTAGATTCTGAATTGCTTAAAGTATAGCATCTCCTAAAGGAATGATTGGGTCTGAGTTACACTACAGTATTTGATAGCTGTACAATAAAGACATTCCTCTCCTGTTGTACAGAGAAGAGATGTGAACTTTATTGCCTTTTATTCTAGGCGAGGGAGATGTGGCTTAGGCATTCAAGGGTTGGGAGTACTAACATTTTTTGATGAAGTATGTTTTGTAAGGGACCTCAGTGGTTTAGGTTTGCACAGAGCATGTTCATGTGTTCAGCCATATTACTCCAAAGAAGGTGGAGGAATAGAGGTGTCCCAGCTTTAAAACCTTTAGTTGAGGCCTTTTAGAGCTACTTTTAGAGCTTTTGTGCTCCAGCTCTGATTCTTTCTTCATAGGGGTGAATTTTAAGAATATGCTCTTTCATTCTTCAAATCATATGCCCTCTACCTATTGCAAGTTAGTCATTTCAGTAGTTGCTCGGATAGTCAGCTGATCAAAAGAGGTGGTTCTCTTGATGTATTTAGCATTGGTGTGGCCCCACCTTGAATACTGTGTGCAGTGCTGGGCTCCACAGTATAAAAAGGATGTTACGGTCCTTGAAGGCATCTAGAGGAGGGCAGATAAGCTGGTTAAAGTTCTGGAACGCCTGTCCTATGAGGAGAGGGTGAGGACACTTGGGTTGTCTAGTTTGGAGAAGAGAAGGCCAAGAGGCAACCTCACTGCTCTGTACAGCTTCCTGAGGAGGAGAAGTGGCGAGGGATGTGCTAAACTCTTCTCCCTGGTCACCTATGTCAGGACATGCAGGAATGGCACAAAGCTGCACCAGGGGAAGTTCAGAATAGATATTAGGAAAAATTTCTTTACTGTGAGCATGGCCAAACACTGGAACAGTCTTCCTAGCATGGTTGTTGTTGCCCCATGCCTGTTGTTACTGTTGAAGAGGCATTTGGATAATGCCCTCAGTGATGTGTTTTAATTTTTGGTTAGCCCTGAAGTTGTCAGGCATTTGGACTAGATGATCTTAGAAGAACTCTTCCAACTGAACAATGCTGTTCTGTTCTGTTCTATCCTAGATTCTACCTCAGTCAGTCACCTGACTATTTGAGGATTAATTTTACCAGATTTGTGGGAGATAAAACACATGGTTTGTCGAAGTCATCCCTGACTTACTCTTTTTCTATTTGAACCTGAGATCCTAACCTAACATTGCTTGTAGCAATCCAATTTTAGTTGTTTTAAATATTAATAAAAACTGTAATAAATTCTTTGAGACATTTACATATAGTTTCTTCTTTAACAGGGTCATCTGTCAGAAGCTTGGTCTCGTGTGACAAAGAATGCTATTGCTGAAACCATCATAGCTCTGACCAAAATGGAAGAAGAATACCGATCACCAGTGAGGTGCATTGCAACAACCAGAGTAAGAATTTTACTGAATTTGACATTAGTTCATTGCAAACATGCAGTAGGAAGAGCCTTCCTATTCTTCAGCAAATATTTCCCTTGTGGGTTTTCTCGGGAAATAATGTATACAGTATACAGCTTACATTGTCTCTGTGCATAATGGACAGGTTGTTACTTAAGTCAATCACTGCTTGTCCTACTAAAAGTCTTGCTTTCTTTGTGTCATGGTAGACTGAGTTGTTTTATTTGTGGTAAAAACAGAATTTTGATTAAGTCTGCATCTTGCATACCTCTAAAGTAATGAAGAATAAGTGTTATTCCTATACTTTTGGTTTTTTATTCTTGAAGTAATTCTGTTTTAAGTTTGTGAAACTTGCCTTTAACTAAATTTATGTGATCTGCATGGAAAATTGCACAATATGTATCAGCTGTCTTTCTCCAGCTCTCTATGCTATCATTTTAAGTGGTTTGATTTCTAGGTCATCAGCTGCCACATCTCAAAGCTATTATGAAAACACTCAGGAAAAAAAACAAAAACATTCTCTAGGACAACTAAGCTAAACTTCATCTATGTTTTAGTCTCAAAATGAAAAATAATTTGCTGAGCCTGTTTTTTTTCTTTCTGTCTTTACTTTTTCTATGAATCTTTTACAGAAATTGAGACTAACTTAACTTCAACAGATTGCTTGAAATACCACTAAAAGCATACCTGTAAATTATGGCATTCTTTCCATCTTAGGCAGTACAAATTTTGGCTTCATAAATATAATTTTGAGTAAAAGGAGAGATTTGCGATGGTTGCATGCATTTATCACTCACGTTGTTTTCCATCTTAAAGGCTGTGCCAGGTTTTTTTTTCTACCTTCTTACTCATATATTCTCGGCTTTTTGGAAGACACTATCTCAGAGTACTGGTAGCTCCTGCTGTCACTGTGTTAGTTTAATCAGGTCATAGAGGAGCCCTGAACATCAGGCCAGCTCTCCTTGTGAGTGAACTTTAGTCCTGTCGTGAAAGTGCATATTTCTGGGGGGATTCTATTACAGTTTTTCAACAGAAGCCATTTTGTTGAAATCAAAACTTTTGTTCAAAAGCAATTCCGAAATGCACCTGTCAAGTGCATTTCAGTTTGGGTTGCAGGCCTGCTGACAAGTTATCCTCATGTAGCTAATATCTTTAGGATTTCACTGTAGTCAATGGAGTAAAAGAGAGAAAACCTTCCTGTGAAGCCTGAAGGACATTTAGCTCAGAACCCCCTTCTAGGTAATGCCCAGTACAGTGAGGAGAGAACATAGGGAAATTAATCTCAGTGACCTAAAGTTACTTTTCTGATGAGTCTGTCTCCTTCAATTTTCTCCTCTCCCCACAAAACCTGCAATGCTTTGGGTTGATATACAAGTGTTAATTGTTTCCTGTATTTTCCACATTCCTATAATATACTCTGGTTGATCTTTCTTCACTGTTTCTCTCTTGTGTGCTAACTACCATAGTTACAACCATAAAATATCGTAGTTGAAAGAAACAAGGTAGCTCCCAAAAGTTTAATAAGTTTTATTGTGTGCTTGACTTATTTCGGAAAAGAAAAAACTTGCATTATATGGGCAGGCTTCAACTAACGATGGTACAGGTTTCAGGTAACGGTGTTATTCTTAGCTGTCAAAGTTGAATTTTTTTTTATTTGGATTTTTTTTTCTAAAACATTTAATTCTACCTTGTCTTTCAATAGTTGTGGCTGGCCCTAGCATCCCTCTGTGTACTTGATCAGGATCATGTTGATAGACTGTCATCAGGAAGATGGATGGGAAAGGATGGACAACAGAAACAGATGGTGAGATTAAAACTCATATGCTTCTGTCTTTATTTGGATTTATTCAGTAGTCAAAGAATTTCAAATACGTGACAGGGAAAGGTGAACATGGCCTAACCTTATTTCACCCTCTGTCCCCCATGGAAATTGTACATACATGTTTGAAGTATTCGTTTTCTAGACAAATACTGCTCAGAAATGGAAATTCCAACTTAAATCAATAATAAGGTAGCAATACTACTGCTATTCAGGGTGAATCGAGGACCTGTAGAATGGATTTTTGAGGATAGATTGACTTGGTTAATACGATACCTTCTATGAGAGATTTTTCCTTTCTGTCTGGATCTTTATAACATAATAGAGTCAATTATTTTGTATTCCTCAAGAACTATGTATCTGCAACTTAGCTTTGTCTTCCAGATCTAAGTGAGAGAGTGATTACCCCAAAGAGAAAGAAACTCTCTAAATGAATTTAGGAAAGCTACCATTCAGCCTTAGGATTTACAACTTTAATATGAAATACAGTAGAAGAATCCAGTTTCTGTCAGTATTTTCCAGTATCACAAAAAGCATATGAGATTTATTTATTTTTTTTTTTTTTTACTGTGAATCCAGAAAGAGCAAAATAGTGAAGCTGGTCTCTCTATAAAGAATCAGGGTTTGGTGAATGCCTGCAGGAGGCAAGAGCCCTCCTGCTAGCAACTGAGTATGCTTAGAGCAAAGAAGCCTCCAGTACAGTTTAGTGTAGGAAGAAAGAGAATATAGGATACGCAGAGCTGCAGCAGTGGGACTGAAACTCTGCTGAGAGAATGAAGCAGACACGAAAGGTTTCTAGGGTGGTTAAGAAAAGACTCTGTAGAAAGTCAAGACTTCTGTAGAACTTTTTTGCAATTCAGCACAGAATATTGCTCAACTAAGAGAAAACACGAAGCCCAAAGCAGTCTTTACAAGGTCATGAGCAAAGATGCATCTTTAATCTTTAAATCTGTTAATCTTTAAATTTTGGCTTTCCCAAATTTATGAGTTTTCATACCTAGAAAGTCATCTTTGTTTCAATGTATGATTTAATGGAACAGCTTTAGAAGTTAAAAAGCCTTATTGCTTTTTTTAATCATAGAATGAACCATTTTAGGACAGGCCTGTAGTAGAGATTTTTTGTCAGCTAATTAAATAGCTGAACTAGAAACATGAATTCCATAATAAAAAAGATTGACTTCATGAAATCAAACTGAACCCATTTCATCTGTGTTTGCTTTCACAGGAAGAGTTTCATTGCCTTAGGCTTCCTGTGCTGTTCCACAGAGACAAGCAGTAGGGGATTAGAAAACCAGAACAGTGGTCTAGTTCGTAGATAGGAAGAAAAAAGTTAGAAATTGGGGCTTATTTGAACTAGTGGAAATGGTAGAGGAGCAGCCAAAACATAGGCAAGCAGGCATACAAGCTGCTGAACCCAGCCCAAAAATCCCCAATCCCATTTTATACCAGGATTTTCAAATTTTGAGGTGAAGTGTGTTCCCCTTAACCAGGAATGCTGCTGAAAAGCTTTAGTTCTAAGTTGCAGGAGCAATATCATGGAAACTGTGTGTTCTGGAATAAAGTGGAAACTTGGTCTCAGAGATAGGCATGATCAAAGTCAGTCATTGAACTCTGTTTGTAGATGTTCTGAACTGTAAAATAAAACTGTCTGTGTCAAATTAAAAATGTATCAATACAGCAAGTTAATTTATGGTAGATTTTGAAGCTTTTTGCTTGGACTGTGTTCTCTCTGAGTTGTAGATGACCTACAACTTAGATTAGGTGCTTGAACAGACTAAATTTACCATATGAAAGAATTAAGGGTAAAAATTTTGTATGTCTATGCAGTTTTCTGTTAATGTGCCTGTAACCCATGTTAGCGTAATTTTTTTCTGTGTAACTCAGGCTGGTTGAAAGTGATGTCTCAAACATATTTTTGTAGAATACATCTTCACTACCTCATGTAAAATAAGAGATGAAGAATATTGGAAGAACTGATGCAGTAAACAGGGGCTCTTTGTGTCCAGATCTGATTATTTAAATATTAATTATTTGAAATATACAATTAATAATCTATACAAGCTCTTTATCATCTATTATTAATTTGGGAGGTAGGGTTAGTGGAGAATAAAAACACATTCTGGAAGTAAATGAATGATTTAATTGAAATGAATTGTTTAATAATGTTTCTTATTTTTTTCAGCCAATGTGCGATAACCATGATGATGGTGAAACTGCCGCAATCATTTTATGTAATGCCTGTGGGAATTTGTGTACAGATTGTGACCGATTCCTTCATCTCCATCGACGAACAAAAACTCATCAGAGACAGGTAGAGTATTCATGTCATCATGTCATATGCACTGCAAACATTATGTGCATTTCTCCAATTAATATACAAGCAAATGGTAGTTGCAAGATTCAAACCTGAAAATACTATTTGTTTTTATTTTGATGATGGGATAGAGAAGTTTTCATTTAATTCTTTGTTCTGTTTTAGCTAAATTCCTCTGTCTGTTATCTTTTGAAGAATATTTGAAAATCACATAGCATTTCTCAAGTCTAATTCTTACACTATGTCAGCTTTTTTCTCTCATTCTAACATTGTCTAGGAACATAGTTAGGAAACATCTAGGAACTGCATAGCCTTTCTTAAGTATACTTTGTTCTTTATTCCTTTTAAATTATATCTCCTTTACTACCTCTGTCACGAGTCAGTGCTTGCGAACCCCTTTGTGTTTAAATGCTTACATATTTTTTAATATCCAGGAACACCACTTGACAACAAATTTTCCTATTGGTTCTCTTATGTCAGTCTTCTCTTATTTTTCAGTATTTCTCCAGCCCTCACTGTCTTTTCATACGGAAATATGTTGTCATTATCCATAAGCTTGAAAACTTCCTCACTTCTTGTTTTGTTTTGTTTTGTTTTGTTTTGTTTTGTTTTCCTTTTGGGGATGAAATGTCTTTCCTCTTTGACTTACCTAGATGAGTTTTTACAAATTGCTGTGTTCTTTGCTGTTTAGTGTTCCTTTGTGTTACCCTTTAATCCTCTTCATGTCTAAACCTCAAAATATATTCTCCTTGGAATATTTCTTTTTCCAATTGCAATTTACACTGAAGATGCTGTTACTTTTGAAACGATTGAATATTTCCTCTTTCTCAACACCCTTTTATGTTTTTGCGGGCCTTTATTTTCCCCTTTTCCTATGTCTACTTATATTTGTACAGAGGTTAAAATAATAGACCTCAATAAAGCTAATTCAGTAGATATCATTACTCTGCCCTCTCCCAGAGTGAATCTACATTAGTGTTTTACTTAGGATCAGGAATGTGCTTTTGTTATGATTCTCTCTCCTTATCATGCTTTGATTTGGTAGAGCAGCCTTGAAGCACTTGAATTGGATTCCTTCCAGGTGAAAGTAAAAACAAACAACAACAAAGAAAAACACCAAAGGTCCAGACACACCTAGTGCAATTCAGCTCCTAATGAGCAGTCAGTGCAAGGGATCAGCTAGTCCAGAGTGCATGTGATATAAATATCAGATCATTGGCACTAAGAGTTTCCCCCTACAGATCTCTTCCTTGATGCCTCAGCATTTGCAATGTAAATTCAGCCTAGAAGTTCCATGTGCCTCCGTTGTCTTCTATTTTTCCGCATGGATCTTTGCAATCCCCTTTGAAATTTTTCTGTTTTGTCATCTTAAGAAGATGATTTTGTGTGTCTGTACTTCAGTCATGTCACAGCACAGTCTAGTCTCATTTATTTTTCTGATTTCTCCTATATAGCCTGTTCAGATTACAGTTGATAAAAGTAAGTTCTTATCTCATAGAAGTCCTCGCATCTCTCCTTTAATCTGTCCAAAATAGCTACTTATCAGATTTTCGTATTCACCTCTAAAAGCATGTTTAAACTTTTAATCTTTATTTATCACCTTTACCTTTACATCTTTCACGTCAAGCCCCTCAATTTAAACTTTAAATTCTGTCATGTTCCCTGTCTCCTATTTGCTCTTAGCTTCCTTTACCTTGTCCAACTTCTGTCATACATACTTTTTACTGTATTTTCTCTCCTTTCAAGATAGGACAGCCTGTAAGTTTACTATGACCTGTTTAGGTGAATCCTTTGTGAAGCTATTAGGGTTTTTCTTTTCTGATTCCAGTATAAATTAAAACATAGCTTGAGTTTATACATCTATACACAGGAAAATTCTAACTGTTATTGCATTACAGGTGAAATAGATAAAAACAGAACTTTCTTTGAAACTTAGGAAAGGAGAAAAAGAAGAGACTGCATAAAGTCCACTAAGGATCTCATGCAGCTTTTTGATTTTGCAAAAAAAATTGAATTTTCCTGATTTTAGCTAAAAGTATTCACTGCGTATTTATGTGAAAGTGATAAATGTTATTATTATATATTTATGTATTATATAACTGTCATTATATAGCACATAGTATTATAAATAACGACCATAACTATCAGTGTGGCTTTGATAAACTTCTGACATGGTTATATGAAGGTATTTCTGTTGTTATCCTGTGCTTTTAGTACTCTGTGGCATACGGAAGTAGTTAAATAGCAGTTAGGAACTCCAAGCTCCATATTTTTTAAATTAGAAAAAATGTAGTCTAACTCTTTTCTTAGCATTTCTGCACTATTGCTTCCCAGTCATGTTATACCAAGTGATAATTTTATGTATTCTTACTTTTAAAAACACAAAACCTCTATCCACTCTGCTATATGTACAACATACACAATCTATAGAGGAAAAATAGCTTGTAGAAGACAAATTTGACAGAAACTTAAAAATATCTGTTCAGAATCCAACGAGAAAATGACAAAAATAACATAGAAATGCTATTTATTATCTTTTTGATTAACCTGACAGGTATTCAAAGAAGAAGAAGAAGCTATCAAAGTTGATCTTCATGAGGGTTGTGGTAGGACCAAGCTTTTCTGGCTGATGGCATTAGCAGATTCTAAAACTATGAAGGCTATGGTGGAGTTTAGAGAACAGACAGGTAAAACAACTTGTGTTAGCTGCTCTTTTTCCTGTTTATACACGCCTTTTACCTGAGCATTTGTCAAAAAAAAAAAAAAAGTTAGGATTTTCACTTGCTTTAGGGAAATGCTTTTGATTGCTGTTTGTTAATAAAAATAAGACATTTTAAATGTGTAAGAGTTATTGTTTGGTAGGTTGTTTTATGTGATTGTTGTTCAGGTGTCTGTTTTTAGGATATCAGTCACTTATGTTTTGTTACAACAGTTTTTATTTTTGTTTCCTTTTGTGGACATAGGCAAACCGACCACCAGCAGTTCCGAAGCATGTCGTTTCTGTGGTTGTAGGAGTGGAACAGAATTATCAGCAGTGGGAAGCGTTTGTTCTGACACAGATTGCCAGGTGTGTATTAATAATTATCAGTCACTGGGAGATGCATGAAATAGAAGAGACTGTAGGATCAGACCTTATTTTGAGTAAACTTTATCCTTGTGCCCATTTTAAATGAGTTCGCTCATGAAAAAGGTTTGAATATTGAGTATGGTAATATGATTCAAATATTTCCCAGTTGGTAAATGTTTAGCTTAATTATAAGCTACAAACACCAATACTCAACAGAAATACTAGGTAGTTTCATTATCTTCAAAAGTATCTCAGGTTTTCACAGTAGTATTCCAAATAAAAAGTTAAATACACTCTGTCAACATAAAGTCTAGTGTACTGGAAAGCTTGTAGTTTGTGTAGCAGCCTGTATATATTATGTGAGCATAGAACATACAAGATTTGGGGTTGTTTGGCCGGATTTGCCTATTGTATGCATGTGTCCTGAGTGGCTTTATGCCCCTACAATCCAGGTACAGAGGTATGTTTGGCAGAGGGCCAAATCCCAACCAATTTTTTAGGGTACACTATTTATTTCTGTTTGTGTTGCACGTTTACATCTTCTTTTTCTCTTCCAGCCTATATATTATATTATTGTAATAATATTTCGGCTCAATTCATTGTTGGCTTCTTGGCAATTTACAATAGTTTTCTACTTATTAGGGCTTGAAATTAGAGGTGGTTAAAATATTGTTTTCATATAAGCATCATTTCTAAAAGCATTTTATGCTAGTTAATAAACAGCTCATAATGTGTTTTAATACAGGGCAAGCAGTGTTTACATGGGAGGTACTTAATATACAAAATACATGTGGAAGATCAAAGAATATTTCTCTATATTAAAATGAAATGTTACAGTTTTAAAATCGTGGTTTCTTTATGCCAGGAGTGATACTTTATGGGTAACTGAAGATATGAATTGTACTTAATGTACACAAAATGTTCAGTTTTTCTCGAGTACTTCCTCTAGCAGTGGACAGCAGTATGAATAGTGATTCTTTCATCTCAGTTTATTGCATGAACCAGCAGTCCTTCAAAAAGTAGCGTGATATCAAACTCTTCTTTGGAGGGAGAAGTAAGATGATTGTTTACTTTTAATAGGAGTATGCTAAAATTGCCTGCAGCAAGACACATTCCTGCGGTCATCCATGTGGAGGTGTTAAGAATGAAGAGCACTGTCTACCATGCTTGCATGGTTGTGATAAGAATGCTACCACTCTTAAACAAGATGCTGATGACATGTGTATGATCTGTTTTACTGAAGCACTTTCAGCAGCACCAGCTATCCAGGTTCATCTTTTTTCCCCCCTTTTTGAAAGATAATATTGTGGTTTTAATATTAAATGTCGAAGAAGCTAAAATACAAAGTCCTTCAAATCACACTGTTAAAATTTTCAAAACAGACCCAGTAACAGTACTTAAGTTACTTGAAATGCTTTCTTTTTCCTGGTATTACTGCTATTTCAAATAAGCAGGTTGTATCAACTTAACTTGCTATGTTTACTTTATTTGAAATATATAAATGAGAAAAACAACTAAGATAACAGATATACATCATATATATTTTATACAGCCACTGGTTGTTCTAGAATGGAAGGGTTATGATTTTAACAAACATTTAATATTCATTCATTTCTTTATTAAGAGGAAAGTAGGGGTCCTCCAGGATTTTAAGTAAATTAATTTTGTGTTTTGTATATGTTGCCACTTAAAAGCAAGTAACTACTTAAATTTTAGTGGTTAATGTAACTTCAATGTTCGTTTGTTCTTTTTTTCCCTAAAGTTGGACTGCAGCCATGTTTTCCATTTGCAATGCTGTCAACGTGTACTAGAAAACAGATGGCTTGGGCCAAGGATAACTTTTGGGTTTATGTCCTGTCCTATTTGCAAGGTAAATGATCTATGTGTTTACTGTGTAGATCAAACAAATTACCTAATACTCTCTCTCTCCCCACACTTTTTAAAATACTATATTGCTTGTTGTAATATAAATTGGATATACATCACTTGTTTCCTTAATTTCTCATGTCTCTAAAAAAGATGATGGATGCATCTCATTGATGTATCTTTTTACCTTCCCTACTATTCCCTAAAGTAAGGCTCCTCTTAAAAAGTAAGCATAATGCAGACATTACCTTAATGCTGTTTTATTCATAGCACCATCTGCTTGTAAATTCCCATTTTAGGCACTGGGGGGAAAGGGGAAGAAGTAATCTTAATTCACATAGTCTCAAGCAGGAAACCTGGATTCTCCATTTTACGTACACCTTTTAAATCTGCTTTGCTCATCAGTGGCAGAAGTGCAGAGCTGAAGAATTACATGGTATCTGCAGAGAAGCACCTTAAAGCCATGAGTGTTAAATTTGTCAGGCATTTGTGCATGCTGTGTTTCTTCCTTCATGCTGCTTTTTGGTAATTTATTAAATGATAAAGACTTGGTACGGAGGACTAAAAGTCATTATTCTTAATTGTTGAGTAGTAAGTCAAAAAGGAGCAAAATTAGAGAAAACAGATAACCAGAATGTTCCTGTGCTAGGGTGAATATTTCATGTACCTTTTACCATCCCTTTGTGGTTGTTACAGTCTGTTGTGAGGTCTGTTGATTTCGTATAACAAAAGGCCATTTTTGTTAAAAATGTATTCCAGAATCAAATTAAATATTTATCAACCTTTTTTTTTTTTTGAAATGTCCATTACCTGAGTGCTTATGTTCTTATGACATCCATTGTGCTATTTGTGTTTGACCAAAATACAAGTTACTACAGGTATTGTAATAAAGATGCAAGATATTTTAATCGTGTTTTTTTTGTTTGTTTGTTTTTTTTTAGAACAAAATCAATCATACAGTATTAAAGGATTTGCTTGATCCAATCAAAGAACTCTATGAAGATGTAAGGAGAAAAGCATTGATGAGATTGGAGTATGAAGGGTTGCACAAGAGTGAGGCCATCACAACACCAGGTGTTAGATTTTATAATGACCCAGCTGGCTATGCCATGAACAGATATGCTTATTATGTTTGCTACAAATGCAAAAAGGTATGACTATTAGTATTTTTTCAAATTAAATGTATGTTATCATAAGTTTCAAAAGTCACTTCTTAAAGAACGGAACATAAAATTAATATATTGTGTATGGAGTAGGAAAGCAAGAAAAGAAATTATGTTAAACCTTAAAAAATAAAAAAGAATTAAAAACAAACATTGAGCAAGTTAGACGTACATAGTGTCTTACTTTGTAAAGCTCAAAAGTATGTACAGAGGAATTCAGAAACCGAAAACAGATTGAGGTGATAGGCTTCTTAAAAGAATGTGTAAATGATACTGTAGCAGAACGCCAACTGTCCCTTTGCCATACTTCCACCTCATACTTCACGTGAACATTAAAATGCTATAAATATAGGTTTCATTTTAACTCTTTGATATAGGGAGTTTGTTACTAAGATTGCACCTGAACTGGGCACCTTTTGTCCTACTTGGAGCTCAATAGAACTTCAGTAAACAGCAAATTTGAGGCAGAAAAACAACCTCTTCTGCAAGCTAATCGGTGTGGTTTTCCCCAGCAATAGTCTTAAAAGATGGGAAAGTGTATTCTCAGTTTTGATTCATGACACTAGAAGTGTTAGTTCAGTTGTTCAGTATGGGGTTAAGGAAACTCTTAAGTGATTATGCCTAAATTCAGATCTTAACATCTTGAGTTCCTTTGAAGTGTAGAAATCACAGAACTGATGGCCAGGTGAGCTAGAAGAATGAAAAAAGAAGTATAGAAACAGGGTATGTGTCATCTAGCCTGCTGCGCTCTGGGTCATCTATATATAATTTTCTTCAGGCAGAGTACATGAAACTTATCAAGAGAAAAAACATATACAAACAGCCTGATCGGTCCACCAGCAGAGGAGACAAATATTTTTTAACTACGGTTAGAGAAATTGTAGATTGTCACTGACCCCATCCCATTGTTTCTTTCATCTGAAGCTGATTTGAGTGCCCAACTTGCCCACATCTTTTTCTTTTTTCCCTTAGGAATGAATGGAATGAGGCAATTTCATTATAAAACTTTCAAGGAGAACACCAGTAATTGTTATGTTAAATGGAAATGTTCAATTTGGAAATAGAGGAGAAAGGACTGACTTCCATATGCTAGAGAAGAGCAGTAATGACAGCCCCTCTAGCTCAATACTATGCAGTTTCTCAGTTCACTTATGTTTCTGCCTCCCACAGTTAATTAATTTTCACTTCTCATCCTTTAGCAACTTGCTTCTTGCCTTTCTAAGCTCCCTTACAAAAATACTTTATTTTTTCATCTTTCTCAAACTCTTACTGTTTTTCATTACGCTTTCTTTCCAGTATTTAATGCTGTTTCTGTTTTTCTTGTTTCCCTCTTTTTCCTTCCCTTGTATCTCATTATTCCCTTTCATACTGTGCGTGTATGTCTTAACAGCAACACTCAATTAACTAATTTCTAACTTTTTTCCCTTTCTCCAGCTGCTGTTCAACACAAATTTCAATCTACTGCCCTAACATACATCCCTTAGGAAGGTTCCTGTTCTTTTAGTCTGTAGAGTTTGGGGGAAGGTGGTCTGCTTAACTTTTTCCTTCCTTATACTTGCCTTGAGACCATTTTCCCTAGCCTTTTGCAGTCATAGAGTCACAATTGTCACTGCAAAAAGGAGAGAATGCTGAGAGCAAGAATTCTATGTATTGTCTAATTAGTTAATAAGATGGTAATGAAGGAGGCAAGGATGTTACTCCTCACCTCATCTCACCACTTCATGTGAAAATACTTTATGAAGAAATTCATCAGAGTTGGCGGTCTTACCTGGTACATTTTTGTCCCTAATGTATCCTGGTGGAATAACGTGAGCAGAGTCAAGAGTTACTCAGGATAGTGGAGACTACAGTAATGGCCTTTATTCGTCATTTTCCCATTACAAAACAATTTTGTTAAAATACCAGTTGTCTGTTGTTTAATGTCCAACCATTCCTATATGAAATTTAGGCATACTTTGGTGGCGAAGCTCGTTGTGATGCTGAGGCTGGACAAGGAGATGACTATGATCCAAGAGAGCTTATTTGCGGTGCATGCTCTGATGTTTCAAGGGCTCAGGTAAGCAAAGAATTTGTACTGAAGTTCTTATCTAATTCTAAAGCTTATCCTGAGTATGTGAGCCATACAATAATTCATACTCATTCAAAATTATTTGTATCACATAATACTGATATACACTAAAAATGTAGAAACACATTGTTTGTTTGGATTGTTACAGCATTGCTCTTTCATTTATCAATTTTTATTTTCTTTCTATTTAGATGTGTCCCAAACACGGTACAGATTTCTTAGAGTACAAATGCCGCTACTGCTGTTCAGTTGCTGTTTTTTTCTGTTTTGGGACAACACATTTTTGCAATGCTTGCCATGATGATTTCCAAAGAATGACAAGCATCCCTAAAGAAGAACTCCCACACTGTCCTGCAGGTAGTATTTTTACAGAGCAAATTTAGCAAACTAAGTGCTGAGATTAGTAATTAGTTCTAACCGATGTTCTTGTCTTTTCTTGCTGATAATTTTTAGGGTCGGATTCAGTATCTGGAATAATACTAAAATGGATTTCCTCTATGCAAGCTTTTGATTATTTTTTTTTCCTGGCATTAATACAGGCAATGTGATCACACTGATCCTTTAAGCATTACTTTGTTACAGAAAGACATTTGAATTTACCTACACCACTTCAGACCCGAGATGCGACATGGTGTGTTACAATTATATTGAAAAATTTAACATGCTGCTATTAAAACATGTAACTGGACTTAGGTACCTGCCATGTGCAAAATATAGCTGGTGCCTTGGTTTCTGACTTACCTGCCATTGATTTGATGCTGATCTCATTAGATCGTGTTACTTTCCTTGCTGTTAAGAACAAGTGACAGCTTTTTGATTAAGATATTTACATGAAAGAGGTAAACAGAAAAAAATAATAATTCCTTTTGACACCTTAAAATTACTTTTTATTGCAGAGTACAACTCTTGTTCATATTCACTGATTTTGCTTTTAGATTGTGATATTTTTATCCACGTTATTGATTGGATGAAATTTATTTCAATTACTCTTCCTGTAAGCTTTTTTGCCTTTTCTACTTTGATGAATTTGATTTATTTTAATTATATTGTTTTAATTACTTTAATTACTGTTTCATCTTTTTTGGTGGTGATGGTAGTTGTGGTGGTTTTTTTCCTTTAAATATGAATTTGATGTTTGACACAACTCTTTTAGGAAGCTAACAATTTGTGATCATATTTTGTTAGATCTAATTGAATGGCAATATTTCTCTTTACATATTTAGCCTTTAGACGTCTTGCTTGAATTTGACTGGGTGAAAGCACCTTTCTATCTGCTCTTTCTTATCAGTTCATAAGGAATCAATAATGAAGGCCTACCATATATCCATACAGACATATTACCTTCACTTCATGTGTTCTTTGAGGAAATTTAGTATATGTGTATGTTATCTGAATTTACATCGAATCTGCAAGCACTGATCCCTTCTTCTTCCCTCTCTCTTAAATCCCTTGTAGGTCCCAAAGGTAAACAACTTGAAGGAACAGAATGTCCGCTTCATGTTGTCCATCCACCCACTGGTGAAGAATTTGCTCTGGGTTGTGGGGTTTGCAGAAATGCTCACACTTTTTAGACTTTTTTTTTTTAACCAGAGCAAAACAGGTGCCCTCATCCCACAAGTGTCCTGAAAATAAAGTCCAGCTGGGATGAGGATGGGACCATTTCATAACCCAGGTAAAAGGAACAATTTACAGTGCAAGAAGGATGCCAAATATCATGTACATAATTCTTGCTGTGAGAAATTGACATTTTTTGAACCGAGACATCAAAACTTGTGAGGTGTTTGCATGTGGCCATTACAGTCATCGGCTAGGAAACATTGGACATTTACAAATAAATAATTGCTATTAAAGGATCTGTGTGTCTGTGGACTATGAATGATGCTGGCTTTCAGGAGAAAGAAAAAAAAATATTGATTATTGTATACTGACTTTTTGTAATCTTGTACAATTGTAACGCATCACAAGTGGGGATGGGAAAGAGGAATATTCTGGTTTATTTCCTAGACTGTTATTAAAAAAAAAATTGTGTTAGGAAGGCATAAATGTAACAAGTATCACACTGTATATAAAGGTATCAATGTTTGTCCTGTATAAGAATTATTAAATTACAACAGCAGTTTCATTTAAACTTCTGGGTTATGTTTGAGCCTGAAATTTTAATGAAGTGCAATACTGAGTGTGCCTCATATCTTGCAGCTGTAAACATAATGGAATGTACATGTCAATAAAGCCACTGTACATTTTTATACAGTGAAAGTCTAACAAATGTGTAAGTCTTAATTTTTGGAAATGTTTTTAATACAAGGGATTTTTCCTCATCATTATTTCAGTAGGTTCTTTTAAAAAGTAGGAAAGTTGTTAGGTAAATGGTTGATTATGGAAATACTTATGATATGAAAAATGCTGCTCAAATCTTCTTTAAAAGAAAAGCTGGATAATTTTATTAGCATTCATATGAAGTATTGCATTTCCAATTCAGTTTTCAAAACACAAGACTTCAGTTTATATTATTTTTATCAGTTATTAAGAATTTTTAGTAATATATCATCCCCACTTCCAGGACGAATAGCTTTTTGCCATGAATCCCCAAATTTTCATTTAACAGAGTCCTCTGCTCCTCTGTAGTGAAAGCAAAATATAACTTCAAGTAAAGGCTTTTTCCTGAAAGATACTCTCTTTAGCTTTTCTCTGATAGGCATGCTCAATTCATTTTCTATTTTTTTCTTGGAGTTAATGAGATGTGCTTTACTGGTGGGCATGAGCAACTGCTCTTATAGTTAAGATACTAATAGAAGGCATCCGGGTATGTCAGAGGATCTTGATCAGACTGGAACCATCTCTCCTAACTTAAAACATCTGTAATGTAAACGTCTGTCTGCAATTTGGAATAACCGGGGGAAAACACACTGTGAAGTACAATTTATCTCATTCACAGCAGCGATGTACCATGATTCAGTTTCAGGTGTGTGAGTAATATTAGTGCAAGAAGTGTCAGAGTAGATAGAAAGTTAGAAGTATTAGTGTACAATCAAATGTATTTTATATTATCTGTATAATAGACATGTAGTGAAAGAATTGCTAGTATTGCTATGTAGTGAAAGAATTGCTAGACATGTAGTGAAAGAAGTGCTGTATGTTGCCCCCCCCCCTTTTTTTTTTTTTATGGTAACACATCATTAGCTTTTTCTCTGCTCTTGTGCTAAAACATCTTCCGAGAGGTGAAGGGTAGGCATTGTGCCCTGAGGTTTGATGGTTCATTTTTTAATATTGACAGATATTTCCAGAGACCCACTACTGACCTTAAGAAGACTAAGTGTCTTTTTTTGAAAACGTAAATTCATTACTCAGTATCTGATGATGCTATTTCTATAGCCAATGAACTCCAGTTAGACAGCCCGAGTCACTTCAGAATAGTAGGTGAAGGCTGAAAGATGCAGAATGATGTTCTAAAGACTCTTCTACTCATTATGCAAGAAATGCACTATTGGGGTTATCAGAATTAATATAACTATTGGTTGGGATGTATTGCAGTAAATTTGGATTGATTATACCAGTGGTATTAAACCATTGGGGAGTATAAAGGACAGAAGGTGGAAAAGCCCAGTGTACTTATTAAGAATTTCCCTGTTCATACTATTCAGAGTGGACTTCCCATCACAACCCAGCCCCCACCTCGCACCCTCACCCATACTCAAAGCCTCATGTTCACTTGCTCTTCAACAGGATTCTTGGGTGCTAATTTCTGTCCTAATCCACCACCCTTTTCTCCTTCCAATGCTTTCTGGCTACTGTTTCTCCATTTCAGGAGCCTCTTCCTGCACCCCAGTGAAGTTATGAATAGTTGATCTCTCAGCTTTTTCCCTGCTGTCTCTCCCTCTCTTAAGATGCCTCCAGTATTTACTGTGTGCCATGAAGTAGCTGCACAAGAGCGTTGGCCAGGAGGACTGCATCTGGTAGGAAACCAAAGAGGTAGCCAGAAATTTAGGGCCTTACATTTCTGCGGAAACTAGTTCCTCTTGAGAAGACAATGAGCTGAGCTGGCCTTGTTCTTTGCAGAAGTGCCAGTTCTTTTAGAGGTAGGCAAGGGTGAGATGACCTTAAATTGCTGCTGTAGAGTTAGGTGAGCCTGCTGTGCTCAGTCCCATAGGCCACGTGTTGGCTCTGCCAAGAAAACAAGGATCCCCTGGGTATTCTCACCCTATGTTCCCCGTCTTAAATACTGCCTTAGATGTGTGCATCCCAAGTTGCTTTTTTTTCTTTTTTTTTTTTTTCACTTGAGTTGTATTTGAGGAAATGGACAAATGCCCCACTGCTAAGCTTGTATTGCTTACCCTCAAAACAGCAAGTCAGTAGAGCACTTTATGCTTGAACCACTTCACAGATTGCCAGGGAGTGAATAATCTAGGTGTACTGAAGACAGAGAGGAATCACGTTACCTTTACTTTCCAGGACTTCTATCTGCCTCTCTCCACATAGTCTTTGAATGAAGGAAGTAACTAGAAATGTGTCCAAGGAAATTCACAGCCCGAGGCTGTAATCTTTTTGCAGTAAGACTGAGGAAACCTAAGAGTATTTACACCCCCTCTGATATGTTTTATAAGTAGGAGACAGACAATCAGAAAAACTGTTCCTCAGTACCCTTCTCTGCTCTTCATTGTTCTCAGTTAAACTGTGGCCATTTGCGTGCAGCACAACTGGAGCACGTGGTCTTGCTTGAGATAGGGCAGGAGACCGTGGAGGAGGTTATTTCCTTCTTTCCATCGCAGGCTGGCTGTTGGCATGAGAACAATCGAGGTGGAAGTGGGGACCAGGGAGCACCACCATCACTCATCTTCCTTCACTTGGTTCCTGTGACTCTGGGTTCCTTTGAGGAAAGAGAGAGGAGATGAGGAAAAGTACCAAAATGGAACGTGGTGCAACCCATTACTGTACTGGCTTTTTATTAATATTTAGGGATTACAAGAGCTGCTGGTTCCTTCCAGTCCATTCTCAGTCAATGTCTTCAGTGGATGTTGCACCTACCTATAGTGTGTGAGAATCTGGCAGGCCTGGTGTAGTTGCAGCACAGGCTCTTGATATAGGTCCCTGTGGCTCTGAAGTTACGGAAAAATGATTAACAGGCAGAGCAGACAAGTCTGAAGTGTCTGACCCACTATCATCTTTAGAAAATTTCCCAACTGTAGTACCATAGTTACAAATTACCTTTAATCCTACTTTTGAAAATTTAAGACTTCTATTTTAGGATAACTCTAGAATCAATTTAGTAAAATGTTCTCACAGCAGGAAAAGGGACACCAAACAAGATGACACTGAGGTTCGGTGTATTTAGTGGACTGAGCGAAGGACGGGCAGTGTCAAGGAAACACTTCCCACACACACGACTGACCCTCACCAGTTACTGCTGCAGGGGCATGGCACGGTCAAGCGCAAGCATCGGGCTCCTGGGTCAAGCTCAGCTGCCCCGCGTAATGCTCACACCTTGGACGCTCTGCTTCAACGCTGTGCCAGACATTCACGTCACCACATCTCCCCCCTGTGCTGATCTCCGCTGCAGATTATAGCCAGATGTCAGCACAGGCCACTAATCAGATCAGCCCGCGGCGAGGCTGCTGTACGCCTTTCCAGCAGTTTCGCACACGCGTCTGTCAGCCGCCGCTCCGCAGCCCACGCAATGGAAATACTCGGTTCTTGTTCGCGCCGCCCTGCGTGCCACAGCTCACCACGTGCTGCTCAGCCAGTTTATACACAGCTCCTGGCCAAGGCGAGGCCACGGTACTCCCACTTGGCTTATACACCATTAATTTACAAAGCTTAAACTTTCACGGGTGTATGTGCACCTACTGAGCACAAAACAATTACAGTTAATACACCACGAACAATTAACCAGTCACCATCAGGGACTGATAATTTTGATCCTTAAAAAATGGCATTCCTTAGTCCTAAATTAGATTGCAGTAAGTTAGGTCATTGTTTCAACCTGTGCAGAGACTAGCTAGGGAGCTTCAGGACCACCTAGTCATTCGGGATATAACTCAAACTTTTTTTTTTTGCCCCAGCCCCTTCCTCGATCCACTGCAGGCATTGCAGGTGACAAGAGTGCAGTGGTTGTAGATGTCTCGTGTCCCCCTGCCCAAGGCACACTGGAAGGGCTGTGCTGTTGCACACCTGCTCTCACTTCTGGGGTGTGCAAGTTACACTTGCGCTAGCGAGCACTGCAGGTGGCAGGTTTTCACTGGACGTAGCAATATAGATGCAGCCGCATACAGAACAACAAGCAGCTTGCAACCAACAGCACAGCAAGCAGACTTATATAAGAGGGCATCACGAGTCGTCGACAGCCTCCCAAAGATGCCCCTGCCAGCTAACCAGTGTGTTTGTAGAGTGACAGCCACCTCCGTGGTCTGCTGGGACAGAGGGGGCACCCCAGTCACCGCTCTCCGCTGTTACCACAAGGTTTCACATTGGCTGTCTCCTGCTAGCTGAATTCCAGTCACTTTGGATGCAACTGATTCTTCCTGTGCACCTAATGCGGGGTTTGGTCACTGGAAGTGTTAAACAGTGCGTGAGGTATTGCTTTGGGCTAGCCTCGGAACACGTCTGAACGCTTGGAGGTTCAGGCGGTGCGGTATGATGGGCAGGGTACTGCCCACCAGCGGTAATTCTCCATCCAAACGACAGTTCCTAACGATGAGGCTTAGCAACCTGAGTGGTGGATCTGAATGCCAGCCCCTAGAGGCAGGTTTTGTCAGCGGACTCTGTCAAGGAGCAGTGATACCAACAGGGATGATCCCATGCCCAGGGTAGCTCACCCCATGCAACCTGTCCCGTGGGTTTTGCTGTCCTACGTTTAAGGTAAGATGATAGATCCCATCTGCATCTACCTCTGTCCCCATTTTCCCCAGTACAAACAGGATTTGAACAATGACATCTCAGTTCAAGCCATTGTTACTGTTAAGACTATTGTCTCTACCTCCACTCCTTTGGGTTTTCCCATACTACTAGTGTAGTATTGTGAGAAAAATCTCAAATAATTTTCTTCAGACAGGATCTTCTGTGAAGCTATTTTATTTGCTCTTGCAATGGCGGGTGTCCTGTCAATCAGGAGCACATTTTAGTAAACAAATCATAGCCTTTTATTCCCTATTACCCGACACCTGATCACCTCCTCTGTTTCCTCATTGGCTGAGTACTACAGGTTCACAAGCTCCTCAACGCTTCTCTATACTATATATGTACAATTTTTCTTTTTTTTCAACCCTTTAACTTCTCTTTTCTTATGTTTTGAGAACTTGTGATCTTTGTTTTACTGTTCTCACACTGCTCATCCTGTTTTTCTCAAGCTTCTACCTTATTTTGGAACAGTGAGGCCTTCTACTGTCCACTTATCTACTTAGCGTTTCTCCTTATTATGACTACACAACTACCTTGGAATACAGAAAAGTAATTCTCTACTGCAAAAACACAATTTTGTTTCTCACAACTCCCCCCTCTTCTTTTCTTACTTCTATTGTTTTTGCACCTCTTCACATACCGCACTCTTGAGTTTTTCCAAAATTAAGGTGCAATATTCTTCTTCGGATGTCACAGGGGATGATAGATATACAATGCCATTATTATTACAATACCAACAAATAGTTGTTTGAGCCAATTCTATTCAGGTAATCACGAAATTAGTTTCTCCCAAATGTTTCTAAATCCTCAGGAAGTGTCATCTTGAGCTACTCTATGTAGGATCTTGTTGTGTTTTTTTTTTTTTCCCAAATATTTTTGAGATCAGTCAAATTCATCCCATTTGATCTACACATATACAGCAACTAGTATTAATTGTAGTGCACGCTCCTGCTTATGAGGTTATTAATAAATCTAATACTATTCGATTCTAGAGTACTATTTTTGCAAACTTATGAAACTTATTTTCTAGTTCTTCAATTATAGCTATTTACAATAGCATTTTCTAATTCACTCACTCCTAACCAAAGTAAAACCACCTTGCAAAACTGAAATGCTAGAGAATTTTACTAGAGGATTATCTGAAGTCTGCTTAATTCTACGTGTGGTCTCCAGGGGGCTTTGGCTTTGTGGGTCTTCAATAATAGTTACATTTGGAATTATTGCCTCCAGGGTGCAAGCTCCCTTCCATCCTAGGGGCAACACCTTCCTGGCTTTATTACCACATAGCCAGTACCACTCCTTGCCATTCAGGACAGGCTATCCGGTTACAGGATTCTCATGTCGTATCTGGTGTGCATTATGTATATTAGCATTCCCGTGGCTACCATATTCGGTACAGTATGTATTATTCCCTTTTTCATGGATATTTCCACACCCAGGGTCAGTAATATTGCCCCCTGAGTTTTCTATCAATGTTGTTTAAAAGGCACCTTTGATAACACAGTATATTGTAGCCAGAACTATGTGTAGGGAGCTCAACTTCAAAATCTATTCCTTCCTGGGACTGAGTATGATCTGTCATTTTTAGAAATCTAGAGAATCCAGACACAGTTGCTGCTGGAAATAGCAATCAGGGACAGGGCCTCTTCAGTCTTTCTAGGCATCTGGGTGCAAATCCAACAATTAGTTCGACATAGAACTCAAGAGATATTCTGGATTAACTGGAAATGCTGATTTTTCCCTCTATCCTATCACTAATCCATTAAGAATAGGTATTACTAAGATAAACCTAAAATACATCCTTTCTATATATATATATATATATATATATACACCCCTATAATAATTAAGAAATAATTAAGAAAAACTATAAAAATCACAAACTAATAAGGATTCTTCTGGTGGGGATTAAATACCCCCTTTCTCCCACTTCCAGAGAGTGTTCCCTGGAAAAACTCCAATTCTGTGTAATTCAATCCCTTTTACCCATTAATTCATTAAGAATTCTTCTAAGGAGAAGTTAAAGGTTTACAATAGATAGTTTTAACAGTTTTAACCTTAAAAGCCTTTGTTAATGCAGTCTCTCAGGTATCAGGGTTAACTGATGCTTTTACCCAGATATGAGACCACCCTTTCTCAGCCGTTCTTACTGTCGTCTCGGTAGTCAGGAGCACTTGGAACAGTCCGTCCCACTCAGGTTGCAGTTTCAATTCTCTTCACGTTCGCATCAGATCCCAATCTCCTGCTCAGAATGGATGGATCAGGGCTTCCAAGGGTGGGGTTTGAGCTAACAGTCCACGGGTCCTGAGAGATGACAAAGAGGACGACAGCCCGAGTATATAGTTCTTAAGAAAAGCATCTTTTGTTTCGAACTGAGGTAACTCATTCCCTTTGTCCATGTACAGCAATCCAAATAATATTTCATATGGTGAAACTCCCACATCTTTTCTTGGTGAAGTTTGAATTTGGAGAAGTGCCAAAGGTAAGCACTTCGTTTGGGAAAGCCGAGTTTCCAGAACTTAGTCAATTGCTTCCTTACTGTCTGAGCCCCTCCACCCTTCCAGAAGAGGAAGGATGCCAAGGAGTGTGAAATTTCCACTTAATTCCTAGAGACCACATTAGCCCTTGCAATATTTCTGACATAAAGTGATTTCTTTGATCAGAGTCAATATTTTCAACAATTCCATACCTGGGAGTTATTTGTACTAGATTGGCTTTAGTTACTATGTTCGCAGCAGCAGATACTGAAGGGAAAGCTTCCACCCACCCTGACAAATGATCTACCAAGACTAATAAGTATTTAAATCTACCTGCTGTAAGGAGTTCTGTGAAATCTACCTGTACATTTTGGAAGCGTTGAATTCCTGGTTCTCACTCCTCTTTGGGCTGACTGCAGATAATTTTCCTATTTACCTTTTGACATACTACACATCTCCTGCATCCTTGTTCAGCCAGAGTATATATATTCCTACACATACATATTTCCATAGCACAGCATCACACATTGCTTGAATTCCCCAATGACCCTCTTGATGTAAAACAGTTAATATTTGCCTCATTAGTACTTTATTCAGCATTTCTTTCCCATCAGGGAGTATCTGTTTTCCTTTGGACTTCGTGACTCCTAATTCCTTAAAAACCTCTTTCTCTTAAAACTTTTACTTCTTTTTAGTTTTGGGTAGGGGTAGCTCAACAAATCCCTGAATCCTCTCTGGATTTATTCTTCATTCCCTCTCAGACACTAGATGCCCTAAATATTTGACTTCTCTTTCTATGAATTTTAATTTGTTTTCCCAATAGTTTCACGCCCTGTTTTCCCAGAAAGTCGAATAGCTTGTTAGTGGCTTTCTTCACAGCTGTTTTCTCGTGTCCTGACAATAAAAGATCATCCACATATTGTAACAGTAACACCTCCTTTGGAGGTTGGAATTACTCCAAAATTTGTTCTAGAACTTGCCCAAATATATTGGTGGCCCTGTAAACCCCTAAGGTAAAATTGTCCATCTGTATTCCATCTGTATTGCTGCTTCCGCCCCATTTCAGGGTCTTTCCTCTCAAAGGCTAATATATCTTTGCTCTCAGGGTCTGAGAGCACCCCATTAATAATACCTTTATTCCAGCCTAACAATTTACTATTTGAATGCCCAATTTCATTATCAAATCCTTTCCCAACAAGTTAGTCCCTGCCTCGGGTACATACAATAATTGCCCAGGAATCATTATATCCCTAGTCTCAGCTCGGTGTCCCCAAAAAGTAGCACTGGTATCCCAGTCCCTTCTACCCCCATCACATTTAGGGTTTCATTAGTTACTTTAAGCCTTGATACTTTACAGGCCAGTAACGACCTAGCTGCCTCAGTGTATTGGGTTCACATGGCAAGGTTCTGGTAGCAGGGGGGCTGCAGTGGTAGCCCCTGTGAGAAGAATCCAGCAGCTGCCCCATGTTAGATAAGGGCCAGTTTCAGCTGGCTCCAAAGGGGCCCACCGCTGCCCAGAGCCAAGCCATGAGCAATGCAGTTCAAATCTCTATGACAGCACACCCAAGAAAATGAAACAAACAAACAAAAAAAAAAAAAAAAAAAAAACTGCAGCACAACAGCAGCTGGGAGAGTGAGGAGTGAGAAACCTCCCTGCAGACACCAAGGTCAGTGCAGAGGTGCTCCAGGTGCCGGAGCCGAAGCCCCCCGCGGCCCACAGCGAGGCCCCTGGTGGGGAAGGCAGACCCCCGCAGCCCATCGTGTACCGCAGCGGAGCAGATCTCCATGCTGCAGCCCATTCAGGGGCAGCCCAGGAAGGTTGGCACCCCACGAGAGGGACCCCACACCAGAGCAGCTCCCAAAGAGCCCACAACTTTGTTTCTCACAGTATGGTCTGTACTACTGTATGGCCTGGGTCCATATATCTTTATCTCCCTCCAGGTGGAGGCAGGGCACAACTACATCCCTCCCACCAGCCAAATTACATGTTCTGGCAAGCCCCAGGTGCTTACTGCTGTTTGAACTTGGTGTTTCCCACAAATAGGTGCCTACTGGTAGGACACTGGATCTATTCTTCCAGCACGCTTGTGCATTCAAGGAATTGGTGAACAATATCTGGGTTTCACACCCAATGCTGGGATATGGGAGTTAGAAACAAAATCCTGGACCCATATTGAAAAACTGTGTTAGGGTGTCCACGCAGGAGCCCAGGTACCCTCCTTCAGTGCCTAGTTAGCCAGGCATTCGATCCTAATACAAATGCCGGCCCCCTCTTATCAATAAACCTGTTTGGGATTTTAACTTCACCACTGCTATCTTGCTGATCACGTTAACTCCTCACCCGCTGGCAGAGACAGCTACGCTGATTTTCGGGGACACCCACAGAACAGAGAAAATTCCTGCAAAACAAAAAGCTCCTGTACCAGTACACTGTCAGGTCAGCCTGACCCGGCGCTATCACTTTCTGTCAGTCTCAAGTGTTGTTCTCAGCTGGCGACCCACGGCCCGTGACATGGAAACGTTCAGTTCTTGCCTGTGCTGTCATTCACATGGCTCGCCACACTCAGCCCGTCCGGGCTGAACTCCTTGCCAAAGAGAGGCCGTGATATTACTGCATCGGAGATGCACCAGGAAATGGAGGATTTTACTATGTAGTCCTACAAAACATAGAAGAGTGATATCATAGCTTTCACAGATGAGGATTCATCTGGAAGGAATCACTATCGACTCCAGAGACAGAAATAATATCCATACATTGAGTTTTGAGGAACCTTTTAAAGCAATGAACCCCAGCATTTACTGCAGCATGAACACCACCACCAAGTAATCCACCTGCTGCAGGCAACACTCTGCCTTGCTGTCACTCATCCTTAGTTTTATATTTTTATTTTTCCATGCCCATGAGCATCGGAAAGTCCTGTCTGCAAGCCTTAAGCTGAGACCCGCTGATTTAAGGATCGTTTCACCTGTGGCTCCTTTTTGTAAAAAAAGGGTGTTTCAGTTCCTGTTCTGTATGGCCTTGTTTGTGATAGACAATACAGACTTATTTTATCAGTCCCTGGTGCTGTCTTCTAACAGTGTAAATGCTTCCTTTCTCCCAGAAAATCTTCCCTGACTGTTCAAAATCCAAAGACTGGTCAAATCCAAAGACTGGTCAAAATACAGTATTGTCTGAAAAATGTAGTGACTGTATGACACGATGTCCTCCGTCACCGCTGAGCCATTTGGGAAGATTAAAATTGTTCAAGAAAATGTTGATGAGATACCTTGGTAATTCTAGGTCAAGACCAGGTGCACTACATGCAACTCACTCAATATTCAGAGCTGAGTGAGGGACCCTTTCAGAAGTTGTTTCATTACCATTCCTCTCATGGCACTTCTCAGCCACAGTCACTGGTGATGTTTCCAGAATGCCCCACAGCTCTTTCACAAACCAGCCCAGAGACCTATGAATGCCATCTTTGGACCTTTGCTACTTGGACCTTTCTTTCTCTGCTGTCACCAGCTACCTCAGAGCCTAAGAGCTCTATAAACACCATGGCTTTGCCCAGAGCCAGCTACAAGGTGCCAGAAGATACCCACACCACCAGCTCCTAGGTTTTCTTTTATTCAGTCCTGGCAAACTCCCCCATTCTCATGCTTCACCAACAGATGCTACTGACACAGCTTGCAGTGCTTTCCACCATGTCCTGGGCCTGATTTTGTTCAGTGTAGAGCTGCAGCTGCCCTCCTTGATGATTTTGGCTGCTATGCCCCCTGCTAGTGTGATACACAGAGTTCCTGCTGCACTTGTCCTCTTCTCCTCCTACACTTAGCATGCCTAAAACTTATACAAGCAATTACAGCACAGCAAATAAGGGCACAGGCACCGAAGCAAACTTTTTTCATACCAAATATCAGGCAGTAAAATAAAACTGTGAGGTAGTGTAACAAGTCTCTCCCAGTAAGTCAACACATCAACACTCAGATAATGCATTAAGGGTTATAAATTACCTTGAAATAAGGAAATTGTAGGCCTGTTACATCTTCTGAGTCCTTTACCACACAATGTTCTTTTTTATTATTATTATTATTTTATTTTATTTTTCTGCAGACACCAGATTTTCATCAGAGCATTAGTCTTGGTGAAAAGGTATTTCTGACCTTGCATGACACGGATCAGTCACATCGTATCACCAGCATAACACCACCTGAAAACAATACAGGAGGCTATCAGGAGGTGCATGAACTGCTCGCTTTGCATTCATTATTAAGCAGTAGATTATAAGCACAGGTACTGGGGTCAACCCATTCTACCTTCCTTTCCCACATATCCAGAAACTTTCAAGTTCTGTATAACTTGTCATTACCAGAAACTATAACTGGGGGCTGTTATCTTCCCATCTTTAGACAGCCAACCCTTACGAAGTAGAACAGTGACAATGAAAGAAACCTAACATTTATAGGTGGAGACAGCGGAACAGTACCTTCAGTTTTCTTGAGTGAGAATTGGCTTCAGCCACAAACACACCTTGTTATCTTCCAAGTTTTATGAAGCTGTTCTGTAGAACTCAACAAGTGACAGTCACAGTCACACAGCTATTATATGCTATTACAAGCACGACTGAGATACTCATTAATGCTCAAAGTGATAACCCAGCTCTCATCTCAAGATTTTCCTGAAAAGCTGAAGGCTGAACACTGAGACTTGTAAATACACACGGAACTATAACGGCTGAGCTAAAGGAAATGTCTCAAGACATGTTAAATTTGAAGTGCTTTTATTATAGAAATTCAATATCGAAATGAACATTTCTCATTGAAAAGCATTGCTGTTGCTCTACAAGTAATTTTTCTCCCACCAGTAATCTCAAGGAATTAGATTTAGAACTGAAAGTAAAACAAACCAATCAAAAAAAAAATCAAGCTTCTTTTTATCGGCCTTCAATTATGTAAGAAAATGCCACAGTATTATTACATTTTTTTCATGTAGGGTGCTTCTTGAAGAACTGAGGGATGCTGACATCTGAGAGATGAACTGTTATCCTGTTTCAAGACTCGGAAATTATTGGACCACATCTGGCTATTTTTATGAAATTTATGATGGAAATCAGGATTGAATGGGAGCTATTTCACATTTCTGTATGTCTTGGGAAATTCAACTTTAAAATTTTCTGTCCTTTACAAGACCGAAGAATGTGCTGCATGGGCTTGTTCAGCCTGGAGAAGAGGAGGCTCAGGGCGACCTTATCGCTCTCTACAGTTACCTTAAAGGAGGCTGTAGCGAGGTGGGGGTTGGTCTATTCTCCCACGTGCCTGGTGACAGGACGAGGGGGAATGGGCGAAAGTTGTGACAGGGAAGGTTTAGGTTGGATATTGGGAAGAACTTCTTTACTGAAAGGGTTGTTAGGCATTGGAATGGGCTGCCCAGGGAAGTGGTTGAGTCACCATCCCTGGAGGTCTTTAAAAGCCATTTAGCTGTAGAGCTTAGTGATATGGTTTAGTGGAGGACTTGTTGGTGTTAGGTCAGAGGTTGGACTGGGTGATCTTGGAGGTCTCTTCCAACCTAGATGATTCTGTGATTGTTTGAAGGGGCAATATCACACCGACATTTCCAGCCAAAGGGAGCCGCCATACACCACTCTATCTTCTTCACCTAGTAATGTCCCAAGAACTTTATTCCCACTGATGTCTGCTTTCTCTACTACGTTTATTCATAAGGCCAGCCTGGCCCTGCCCATCCAAACTACTCCTACATTTAACTCTATTAGCGACGAAAACGCCACTCCGCTCCTCCCTCCCGCCCCGCCCAACGGCCCCAACGCCCCGGGGCGGCCGTTGAGGGGCGGCCATTAGGGGGCGGCCCCGCCCTCGGCGCAGGGGGGGGGGGTGGTGTCGGCTCGCAGCCCGCCCGCCGCCATTTTGGCCGCGGTCGCGTCGCTTCCGCTGCCGCCCAGTAAACAGGGAAAGAGGGAGGGGAGCGGCGGGACGGGGCGGCCAGACACACAGATAAACGGAAAGACAGACGGACGGCGGCGGCTGCCGTGGAGGGGCTCATGTGGCCGCAGCGGAGGCGCCAGCGCGGCCCGAGTCCCGGTTGAGGCGAGGCGCAGCGGGGAGCCGCCAGGTGAAGGGGCTCGGGGTGGGAAGGGAGAGGTGGGGGGCGGCGGAGTCCTCGTGCTCCTCGTCGTAACCCTGACAAATACCGGTAATGCTCCCTTGGTTCCGCCTCGAGTGAGTGTTCGCAGCAGTTTGCGGTGTGTGTGTGTGGGGCTCGCCCCCTCTTTCGCACCGTGTCCCCGCTCCTCCGGTTGTTTCTAGAACAGCCTTACTCCAGGTGTAAACAACGCGGGGAGCTCCGCTAGGCTGCTCCGTAATAAAGCGTGACCAGCAGGGTATAAACAGTCGTGCGCTGCCCACACCCCTTTTTATTATTTTATTTTTAACTGGCATCGTGTGCTTACTCGGCGCTATAAACAACGTTCAGCGTGTGCAGTGTTCCTCCTCCCAGCCGGTGACTGAGCTACGTGGTCATGGCTGAGCAGGACCATACCACAAACGAGATATATAGCTCCCGTTGTGCCCAGCTCGGAACCAAGATGTTATTCTAGGCTGAGAAATTAATTTGGGAAATCTTAACAAGTCGGGCTCCGTGGTATCACACCTCTTTTTATCCTGGTAGAGTTGGGTGGTTTATTTCCTTCTGTCTTTTGTTTTGTTGCTGTTTTGTTTTCCCTTCTGTCAGTGTCTTAGGTCTTTTAAAGCAAACTTAGTTACAGCAGTGATTTTGAAGAACAGGTCGGTGGTATGTCCTGAGTATGCTGGAGGGAATTAAAAGGAAGAGTGATGGTTCAAACACTGAAGGAAGTGTTAAACAATCATTGTTTGAAAAATACATCTGCTGATAATTAGTACTAAGTAATTAGTATACATTAATATGCTCATATGGAATCTTGCATTAGTGTCTTCCTTACTGAAGTTATTTCTGGTGGCCTTGGATTCAAAATGGTTAAATATCTGGACTATCAGGCACACAAACAAAAGAGAACTTAACTGCCCAGCTTCATTTGCCTGTTCTTAATCAAACTTGCAGAAGGGTTTACTCCTTTAATTGTTTTGGTCTTTTTAGAGATCACTTTTTATGGCTCTGTTAATTTCTGTAGGGAAATGTGCATTCTTTCAATTCTGCATTTGTTCTACTATTAGGCATGCTAAGAGGTTGAAACCAATTACGTTTTTAAAAATCTGTTCCAGTACTTTACTGAAACGAGAAAGACAAAACAGTCATCTAAGGCTTAAGATCGTTGTTTTTACTCTCTTAGCTTAGACTTTGATTTTTGAGAAAGTTCCACATAGGACTATTTTTCAAAAATCACGATCCTCTCCTTTTCAATTTCAGAAGCATCCAAGATGTCAGTAACAAAAAAAAGTTCTCTGGAAATGCCTTTTTCCATCCACTACTTTTTAATGACATCTTATTTTCTTGGAAGTTTGTGACCTAAAGACCATCATCAGTACTGTTCTAGTGATGATTTTTTTGTCTGTAAAAACTTAAGATAACACCCTGCAACTTCACAAGTGGGTTTTGATGTGTGACCACTGTATAATAATTACTTAGAACTCATCAAAGTTGGTCAGTGAGCTCCAAGGTGCAACTTGTAAGTTGGCTGTTGATGACCTGGTCCAGCTCTATCAATCATGTCTCAGAGGTTCTCTCCAGCTGAAAAAAATCGCAGTTCTGTCAGTAGCGGTGAGTTCCTTGTCATTTCTTCTAGAAAACTGCCAGATCTCCTGCTTGTGTCTTTGAAGAGGTTACTTAGTAAACGGATTGTGAATGCAAATCAACTGTATTCTGTGTGCACGATAGTCCCTAAATGTGATAGGGGAGAAAATCCAGAGCTTGACCCCCTGAAGCTGTGATGAAATAGCATGCGAACTAGAAAAATCGTGCACTTACATTAGCTTATTAGCAAAAGATGAGGCAGGGTCTCTGTAAAACAAGACTTGGAGAGATAAGTCTAACTTCACCACACGTAGTTTTTACAAACAAACAAGAAATGGATTGGAAATCAAATATCAGGCATGTGCCATCTCAATTTTGGCAAGTGAGCAACTTGCATATGGTAATTGCTCATTAGAAGCTAGTTGTTTTGAATATGTTTAATGTAGAGTTTAAAGGAATATTTCAGTTCAGACTAGCTTATTGCAGATAAATCCTAAGCATAGTGCAAAAATGTTATTGTAAACATAAGTGTGACAGGTCCCCAGTGGATTTGCTAAACTAATTAGCAAAAGGATTAGGTACTTGTTTTGACTATTCAGCTTTCACAGTTGCAAAGTCCACTTCCTTCATCTTTGTTAGATGCAGGTGATTAAAAGTGACTGCATCCAGTTTTATTGCTTTCCCATCTGTGCAGTGAAGATAGCAGCTCAGCCACGGAACTCTCTCTCGGGTGGAAAACTCGTTTCGCCATTGCAATCATATTTTGCATAGGTTTATAGTCGTGAGCTGGGGATCACAGTAAGTAGTTCTCAGGAACTAAGGAAAGGTTTTCTTGCTCTTATGATGGTGAAATATTATGATTGTCTGCAGTGCTAGTGGGATGAAAGAATCAAGAGAGAAATTGTGTTCATCAGCCTTTCATGACAGTATATTCAGGTTTGATCACAGCGTTTTATAAATAGTCACAGACCCCAACTGATAGCTCGCTATTGTCATGTGAGTAGGAGGTATGATTAAAGTGTCTTCAAAGACAGATGAAGAGATGTTGGCTTTGAGAAAATAAGCTGTGATGCATTGGATGATAAAACAGTATGATTTTTTGTATGGGTATCTAGGGTATTGCATTTCGTGTTAAAAAGACCTCTTAAGCTTTTACTTGGTTGTAGTACATAGCAGGGAAAGTTAATTGTCCAGACGCCAAGTGAACTGGACAAGTGTCCTGGTTGTGGCTGGCATAAAACTTATTTTCTTCACAGCGGCTGGTATGGTGCTGTGTTTTGGATTTAGGAGAAAACTAACACTGGTAACACACTGATGTTTTAGCTGTTGCAGAGCAGTACTTACACAGAGCCAAGGACTGTTCAGCTTCTCTCTGCCCTGCAAGCGAGGAGGCTGGGGGTGCATGAGGAGCTGGGAGGGGACAGACCCAGGACAGCTGGCCCAGGCTGGCCAAAGGGATGTCCCATACCGTAGGACATCATGTGGAACAATAAAACTTGGGGAGCTAGGTAGGGGATCTGCTCAGGGATGAACTGGGCATCAGTTGGCTGGTGGTGAGCCCTTTGTCTTGCGCATCACTTGTGTGCTATTACCCCCCCCCCCCCCCCCCCCTCTTTCTTACTAAACTGTCCTTATCTCATTGCATTAGTTATCAGACTTCTTTTTTCTCCAATTTCGCCTCCCCACCATCCTGCTGTACGGTTAGCTGCCTGCAGGCTTAAACTGCAAGAACATGTAATAGCGTTGTACCTGTAATTGCACTTGAACACTAAACAAAAATGATTTCACTGTGTGTGAAGTGCATATTTATGGTCCAGAAATCATGGCAGGGTTGGAGGTGATTATACATATCAAGCCTACTCTGCCACCCTGGTTGTCTTAGCTTTTTAGGGACTTGAATTGAGTGTATAGTAGTTTAGTTTGAAGTCTCATTCATAGGCCCTAAGGATGTGGTGTGCGTCACATTCAGGCTTTTAAAAATAAATGTGTGGATGCAAGTTCAGTTTTAAGCTGGCGTGTACAAAAGAACACACTTTGATCAACACCTGATGCTAAATTTGAAATGTGCATAGTGGTGTTTTTCATATTAAATATGTAAAGTTATACATAATTTGTTCAAATGAGACCGTTAGGGAAGAAGTATATGCTACTGGGAATGAGGTAACCTTTTGCCTCAGTTTTGCTTAGTTTAATATGATTTTGAAGAAAGTTTGACTCTTCTGTAATCTTTCTTTTTTTTTTGTGGGTTGGACCTTCCAGATTGTTTATCGGAAATCTTTCACAATCCCTATTTACTAATCGGCTGGAAAAACTAAAGCACACATGTTCTTGATGAAATATGTTTTTTAAGGATATTGATTTAAAACAAACATACCGAAGTAACCTCTTTGCTTTTAAAAAAGAAAGTTATTTCTGTCTGGGAATAAAAATTAACTGGCCAGATGCAATAGCTCCTAACATGTATACATTCTTCCTTGTCTTTTTTCTACTTTTTTGCCTGTCTTTAGCTTTCTACAATTTCAAATGTTGTTATTTCTGGTATATAGGAGTAGCGGAGCACTATGAATAATAACTGTTCACAGAATAGTTTGGAAGAATGTCTTTCCATTAGTGGGAAAGTGAGGTGATAATCAACCAAAATGGTGAAACAAATTAGGTTCAAAGTGTTCTCAAACACAAAAGCAAAACACTGAAAAGACAGTGGCTATTGTAAATGTGTTGGTGGTGTTAGTGACTAGGAAAGTAATGTTAAATTCACCTATCTAGGTGGTAGTATGATTTTTAGACATGCATTTCAAGCTCATTGCTACTTTTTTTTCATGCAAAATCATGGTTACAGAAAAGGTGCATCTTCACCTCCGCAATTTTCTATAAATACCGTTCTTTTGAGCTGTCTTACACTTAGAAAACTTACAGAAATTTTCTTGTTCTTGCAGAATGAAACGAGGGAGGAAAACTGATGAGGCCAACAACAGTTCATCTGAAGAGACGAGTGAGAAAGAATCCAAGAGACACAAGATCGCAGATGAGAAAGCCATAGTCGCGCAGAGTCCTGACTGGGGTAACCTGCTCCAAGACATTATCCTGCAGGTATTCCAGTACCTGCCCCTTCTGGACCGTGCTCATGCATCGCAGGTCTGCCGAAGCTGGAACCAAGTGTTTCACATGCCTGATCTCTGGAGGTGTTTTGAGTTTGAACTGAATCAACCAGCCACGTCTTACCTGAGGGCTACGCATCCTGAACTAATCAAGCAAATAATAAAGAGGCATTCCAATCACTTGCAGTATGTAAGCTTCAAGGTAGTGTATTTTATAGGCTCCTTTAATACATTTCTAAAAATGTGTTAAACTGTTTTTTTCATTTTATTAGGAATGTTTCAAGGAAATATAATCAAAACAGTTCTGATGATTCATCTAGATCAATATCAAAGAATGAGCAGTACTCTGTTAATATCAGTAATTGAAATACTGATGTTGGCAAATGATAATTGACAAAATCAAAACATTTTGACACACTGAAAGTTAAAGAGCATCACTAAATGTTAGGAAAGGCTTATGACGTGATCTTTGCGACTAGGATCGTCAGTTAAGAGAGAATATGGCAGTTCTCAGCCTGGAAGACCTAGTGCTCAGGCCCAGTATGCTGAAAAAATGGGTTCTCCAAATGGGTATAGACACATCTTCTAATTCATTATTTATTTGAATATATTTTGGGGAACCAAACTTACAGTAGCAATTCTGAGCATGCCTTTTGAAAATAAAAAGAAATGGTTTGTGCAGCAGGGTGGACATGCTATTTACTTGTTTCTCAGATCTGGCAGGTTTAATGTAGAAAGCATCAGTGTGGGTGGGTAGCTGAGGTACCTCTGCTGGATCATACGCATTGCAACGGCTTGATTTGATACTGGATGTAGACTGGTTATCCTAAGGTTTGCAGGTGTTCCTGTCTCTTTAGCTTCTGTTCAAAGTGAAAATGAACATTCATCAGGCATAGATCGATCGCTGAGAAGGTAGCGTGGCATGTTGTAGACTTAAAGTTGATGTCTTGATCATGCTTTTTACTGTTCTGGAGGCCTACAAAGCTGTCATGACTACTGTACTTAGGAGGGTATTCTGAAAGTGCATCTGAGAGTTGGGAAAGTGCCACTGGAGGCACATTAAGTGATTCAGTTGTGTAGCAAAATGATAATTAAGTGGTGTTTTTTTTCCAGGGTATCCATTTCATATCTGTTGTGGTGTTAACGCTGAAGGTGTAGCTGTGTATGTTCAAATGATAATGTACTTAATTCTCCAGCAGCTCTGTTACGAGCTGAGTCACCATATTGGAAGCATCGTTTTCACACAGGGAAGGGTTTATAGAATTCCCACATTCTGATAGGAAATACGGGGACGGGTTTTGGAGCCAAAAGAACGTTCACCTTTTTATTACTTGATGTCGACCGAATACTCTGGAACAGACTGCTCAGCTGACCCTTCACCATGCTAAGTTTTAGCAGAGGATTTAGGAGCGCAGTAAGTTGATAGCAAACTATCTTGGATTTTTGATACTTGATTTTTTTTCCTTTTGGGGGAAAAAATAAAAAAGGACATCGGTGAAATCTCAGTGAGATTTTCTTCAACCATCGCATTACAAAAGATAAAAAACATTAAAGTTTCATAACAGTTGTTTTGATGCAGTATTTCTGAATCAATACATTTATTTTTGTTAAGGTGGACAGTAGCAAGGAATCTGCAGAAGCAGCTTGTGATATTTTATCACAGCTTGTGAACTGCTCTTTGAAAACACTTGGACTAATTTCAACAGCCCGGCCAAGCTTCATGGATTTACCAAAGGTATTTTAATGTATTTTTCTATGTAAAATATTGCAGTGGTTTGTATAGTTTTGTTGCAACTTAATGAAAAGTTTTGTTGTAAGAATATGAATCTTTGGCAAGAATATTTGGCAAAGAAAAATTAGTATTATTGGGCTCTATTAAAAAAAAAAAAACACAACTGAGATATTCTACTAAGATGGGTATCTGAAGATTCCCTTGCTCTCTGTTTCTTGTGAGAACTTAGTCCTGATTTTATTTTTCAAAGTATTCCTGCCTTTTGGCATCGATGTAATACCGGGTAATGTGTTGCAAATCAGGAGGCTAGAGGCCTTACGTCTGTAAAAGTGGTCAAGTTTCATCGCTGTGGGAATTAGTCTTTGATTTCTCTTTAGAAAGTGGTATGATTGTGACTTGTCAGTGCTTTATGTCACAATGAATTGTTGGATTCTTAGCTGAAGTGCACAGTATTTCTGGAGTCTTTTGTCAGATTTCTACCAAACATGTCTACCAAAAATAAGATTGCATTAGAAGGCTTCTGATCTAAAAGAAGAACCTTTTGTATGTACTTCTGAGCAGCAATTCCTGCTAGTGAAATAGAAACGTACTATTGTGGAGGAGAGTGGTTGTGGCAGCCTGGGCAGCTTGTTACATGCAAGAAGATCTTGGATGTCTGTCAACCTCAATTCTAGAATCCAGTCGACACGTATGTGAAGAAGCAGTTAGAGCTAAGCTTTTAGCTGGATCACAGTGATGTCATTGCTGATGGCAACAAGGACAAGGAAGAGGTAGGGACAACCTCAGGAAAGGAAGTAGGATATAGGGTTTAAGCAAGGTTAACTACAGAAGGATTATCAATTATTATCCTTGGCAGTGATCACAGCCACGTCATATATGTACCTTAAATATGTATTTTTAATCCTTAATTTTCAAAGAGGCTTTTGAGTTCTCTTTTTTTCTAGTTTTTCCCTTTTTCAGTGTGCTTTGAGATGCGACCATAAGAAAACCTAAACATTAGTGGGAAGAATTCACAGGCTTAACGTGTTCGTTAATGGTACTTTGTTTAGCTCTTGTATGTTTTGTTGTTTCTTAATCTGAATGCTGCTTTAGCTTGTCTGTGCATTTTTCACTGGAAGGATGTATTGTGGTCCTATTCAGCTTGCTGAATAAATACTTGTAGTCATTCATGCTATGGTCTTTTGCAGCTTTGATTCTTTTAAAATACAGACTTTCTTCTTCCTAATAAGTTCACATGTGGCCTTTTAAGAATGTGTTCAAAATAAGTCTAAATCAACTTGGCATAATTTGACTTTTGATATTTACCACTCCAATAATTCTGTCACTGGCAAATGTTGCCAGCAATGATCCTTTTTTTATTTGCCTTGACTACTAATGAAGCTAGAATAGATTTGGACCAAGAATAAGTTCCTCTGGGAAATCATTGTTAAGAGGCCCATTGGTTGAGAAGCAGCCAAAGATGAATGGATCTAAAAAATAGTTAACACTATGTAATTTTTTATCAGATTGTGTAGAAAGTCTTAACTACTTGGCATATTATCATCATTGGCACTCTTCTCATTTCAAGTAACGTAATGTCTGGTGAATATCTGTAAATGACACTTAGCACTGTTTTGCCTCATCTTTTCCCTAAGCACATTCTACATGCATCTTCTAAAGAGTCTGTAATATCAGAATCTCAGGACTGTACTGTGGACTGCATATATGGCAATATTCAAAAGACATAAAATCATGAGCTTTACATTTTGGCATACTGTGTGTCTTCTGTTAATTCTTCAAACTACAATTTTAGGCACCTGTCCTTTACAAACATGTTTGATTTTCCTTTAACTTTCTATTTAATGACATTCTTAGTAGAGGGAGTTGCGTTCTAAATACGGAGGATAAAACACAATACCAGCACTCTTTGAATATAAAGTAAAAATATTAATAAAGCACCTTTTCCTCTCAGTATGTTGTATGTATAATCAGTGTTGTCAGTGCACGTGGGAGTGGTACGTAAAGCCAAAATACCGAATGCTTCTGATTTGAACATTGTTTGCATTTGTGAACTGACTTGGCCAGTTTATGTTAATTTGAAAATATTAATTCCTGCTCTAAATCTAATTGTCTCTGAGCTTTAGCAAAAAGCTCAAACATATCACATAAAAGCAAATACTGTTCCCAAGCCTTTTCTCACATAACTGTATTCAGGATTGTGCATATGGCTCAGTGGCACAGTGTTGAAATCAAAGTAAAAGGTAATTATATGGGATGCTTAGTGTAGTGCATAGAGGAAGTACTTTCTTGTAAATCTTGTAAGAAATCATGATTACAGGCTAGTTACTCAATTCCTTCGTATCAGTGATGACTTCTGTGAATACTGTCCTATCCGTTCCTTAATCTATGTTTTTCAAGGCATTCTGGGCTCTCTGTCTTTACTGGTGAGTTTTGGTCATTACGCAAAGGTGCTCAGGAGCAACCTTCAATGTTGGACCCATATTATTTATGCTGCTTAACTGGCAATTAATTGATTACCTGTTTCCTGGCTCTTGACCACCACAATTGGCTTTCTAAGACAGTAATTCCAACCCTAAGTACTCTGTGTGGGTGGCAGCCAGGCAGTAGTGCTATTTGGCTTTGGGCACTTCCGAATAGTGTGGTCTTGCCACACTTGGCTGTTTGCATCTCACTGGGGCAGCATACCTCACCACAGGAGACTTTCTGCTCTAGAAGATGCTACTTTAAAAATGTGACTTGCAAATTTTCCTTAAAATGAGAGCTGCTGAGCTCTCTATTTGCTTGTGGCCTTCCTATAGCTCTGAGTTCATGCAGTGGGTTGTTCTGGGTCAGGTTGTCAGTTTGTTTAATGTTAGACGTTCTGATTTGTCAAATACTTGGCCTGATAGCAAAAATTATTATACTTAGTAGACATTTTTGAGTAAAACAATTTTTGATTAAAGTGATATCAGATTAATAGAAGGCTCTTTCAGCAAATGCTGTGAATAAGTAAAAGAAAACTAGGATGACAGCATAAAGCCATTGAGGTTTTTTTCAGATACCAATTTCATTTAAACTTTTTTTTTCCAGTCTCACTTTATTTCTGCACTGACCGTGGTGTTTGTAAACTCCAAATCACTCTCTTCGCTTAAGATTGATGACACGCCAGTAGATGATCCATCTCTCAAAGTGCTAGTGGCTAACAACAGTGACACGCTCAAGCTGCTGAAAATGAGCAGTTGTCCTCATGTTTCTCCAGCTGGTAAGCTACTGTATTTTGTTTTCTAAAGTGTACACGTTCAATTCTGTCTGAAAACTGGTAAACTGCTGAAAAAAAGGCATGGGGTGACAGTGAGGTTGAATGTGGTATCTACAGCAACTGTTACTAACTAGAATATTAGCTGATTGTCAATCCATCAATCCCACTGCTTTTCTCTGTGGGAGTCTTGCAGATTGACTGCTGAGCTAATAATAAAGTAGTGCGTGCTCTGGACAAGCACATAACCTCTTGCAGAGGTTCAAAGAGCACGTATTGACTTGCTAGTGCATTATTTCTGCAGTGAGTATTTAAGTATTCCAGTATAATTAAGACTTTCCAGGCTGAGTTCCTTTTCACCGGTTAGTTATGTACGGGTTCTGAGTGCTGAAATGCCATGGATTATGAAGATGGTGGCAGTCATTCTGGAAGAAAACAGCTTAATCTTTTGCTGGAGAGCAAGTGCAGGCAGTATCAAAGAAGGGAAGATTTGTTTGAGCTGTACAGAACTTCTGCCATTACCAATTACACTTAATTAGCACTGTAAGTGTGTAGCGAGAATTAAATTAGCTTGTATCAGAATGAAAATGTTGAAGTTCATTGTTGAATGTCATATTTTGTTGAAGTTAATAGAATTAATGTTTGTGGAAGGTTTATGCAATGCACAGCAAGTGTAAGATTGCTGTCACAGCCCATCAACTTCACACTTCTGGTTTTTGCTGAGAAATGGAAGAGGAATCATAAATAAGATGCCAACAACTTCATTAAATTCCTCCTCTGAGGATAGGTAGAAACTATGGTTACCATCGTTTGCTTCTTGCCAGCGTACTGCAACTGTAAATATTACATGTAAAATGTACCAGCAGGACCCCTAGTATGGGGAAAATGATACTGTAGAAAGGTCATAGCATTGTAATGATAACAAACAAAACACAAACTTAATACTTTTGCCGGGTGTAGCTTGCAGACCAAAGCTTGTGTCTGGTTTTGTAAAAAGTCCTGAGGATGCAGGTTGTTTTGCAGCAGGCTTGTCCAGCAGAGTGTTTACTAGCTTGTTAACTGGAATGTTATTTCCTTCAGAGCTTCGTAGTTATCTATAAGGGGTTGTTTAAATTAGCTTGAGTGACTGTCTTTTCCTGACTTAAAACATAATTTGAGAATCTCTCTGTGCCTGAGGAATACAGGAGCTGTAACAATGTCTAGCAAGAAGAGGATCCAGCAGTAATTTGTAGCTACGTGTGGGATGTCATTCCCTTGAACTTGGATCCAAGAACAGCCTGGTCATGTCAGCTGTACTAGACTGCACTAGTTTGTGGCTAAGGCTTGTGAGAAGGCTTTATGGAATAAGGGAATGTATAATTTGGGAGAGGATATGGGTCTGCAGAGTTGCTGGACTGGTATATGCTGTTTGATCTGTACTCTGCATTGAAGGAGCAATGGGAAGAAATGGCGGTGCCTGCTTAAGGAACAAGGAACACAACTGTTGTCATTCCCTGATTTGGAGTGAACAGAATGGGATCAGACGTGCATGTGACGGAACTGGAGTGCTAAGCAAATGGCAGAAGAATTTGATTGCTTAATCTAGGTTTGGGTGTGCCTTGAGATAGAGAGAAAAAAGTAGAACAAAAGAAAGGAGCTGGTATGTGGGTAGTTGGCTTCTTAGTGAGCAGACTGCAAAAATGAGACTCTTGAAAGTGAGAAACTCTGAGCATTGAGACTTATCTGTATTTTTTTTCTTATGGGAATGTTGTAATTAGCAGGCTGCTATAAATTGTGGAACAACTATAATTGAACCAAAAGGGTCACGAGTTATGTGAAAGCAGTTACTTGTAGATGCGCTTTAAATGTGTAACGTGCCTTCAGATTGCGGTTTCAGGGTGAGGGGGAGATGTTTGGTACTAGACTAGCTCATAGGAATGTTATTAGTGAAGGACAGAGGAGAGCAATGCAAGTAGTGCAAAGAGAGACCCCACTACTGCTGGGGTAAAGGAAAAAGATTGATTTCAAGCTGCGAATCACTTCCAAAAAATGCTCTGAATAATCCCTAGCTTCCTGTACAAAAACAGGACAGCATGTTTGGGTTTGGTCTGGAGTGTGTAGTGGCAGTGATGCATTTCTAATCTTTTGTCAGCATACCCAGAATTTCTTCTCCTTGCTGTTTCCAACCTGAACTTCAGCTTGCCTGTAGGACTGCAACAATACCTTGTAAAAATTATTTCTAAATAATTGTTATTTTTAAATCCACATCTATCTGGTGCTATTTATTACTTGAAATACTGCACGTTGCAGTATAGTGGGAATCAAAAGTATTTCTGTAAAGGCTGTGACTCTTTCCAGCTTGAGGGGTGGTAGAGTTGTATCTCTGAATGAAGAGCAGGAGAGAAGAATGGGTGCAGTGGCCACATCAGCAGTGCGGTGCACAGCAGAGGGTTTTTGATGCAAATCTGTGCAGTATGCTATCAAAGCAGTTTACCTCTTGGTGTGGCATGAAGGTTGAGGCAGTGCTTAGGGATGTTGTGGGAATGTCGCACTTGCAGCATGGGCTCGAGGCAGGCCCTCCAGCTGGCTAACCATCTACACAGTGCCCTGCGTGTGGAACTGACAGTGAAGGCAGATCTCACAGCCTGCACGTGATGTGGGTGTGCAATCCTAGACCATAAAGGATCACAGCGAGCTGAACCCCACTTCTTCCTTTTTTGGATTGCACTAGTCAATAACATACCTTTAAAGGTATAACAGATGACTTTACGAAGGGTGTAAGAGGGGTGAGTTTAGATGCTAAATCTGTAGGAAGTCGTTTCTTGAAACTAGTGATGAGAGGAGGCTTGTGAATCCTGCTACTTGAAATAATTCAAACAGCTTCAACAAACCAGCCTATTAGAAAGCAGCATGCCTGAGTATGCTTACATACCACAACTGTTTTTACAGGAAAGAGTTGCAATAAGAGTTGAATTAAAATTCTGTTTACTTAATTTTTATTCATCTATCAATCTTTTTATGTTTGAAATGACAGTACTTGATGCACTTGAAGAAACTCTTGCAAATTCTCAGGTGGAAAATACCTACTTTTTTATTTATTCATGCAATATTTTTACAAATTTCTTTTTTGAGGCTCAATATAGGCTTCTTGAATTTAATAACCACATCTTACTATAAAAAGACAGTTATTTTTCTTCCTATTGCTTCAGAGCCATAGTTGGTTGAGCTCAGGTTTTTCAGTTCTATGTTAGATGTGTTCTCACTTCTCTATAAATGAAAATACCATATCCTGAATTTCATCCTGTTGTCTGGGCCACGTGAAATGCAAATGCAGAGGTCTGTGCACTTCTTGTATCTGCAAATAGGATGAATGGAAACTTTATAGGCTGCATTAAACCCTTCTTGTTAATGTCTGTTTCTTCCATGGGCAGTGAGTTGGATTGATTCATTAGAGGGAGAGAGTTTGAAAAAACATTGTTTAGGAATTACTGCTCCCGGTTTCTAGTGTTTTTCCCTCTTGTGCTGTAGCTTTTCCAAATTCCAAGATGTAGAGTTTATCAGTGTTTGTTCCTTCTAGCAGCAATGATTTCTCTATTTAATTAAAAGCAAACATCCATTTGAAGTTTGCATTCCTCAGGTGACAATTTCATTCTTGGCTGCTCAGTCAGCTACAGGCATAGACAGCAGTAGTCCCAGAGCAGGCTATGGAAGTAACTCTATGAATAAGCCCCTTTACAAGAATGAATTTGTATATATATGTGGATTTATGACAGGGCAGAATGGAGTATGCTGTTTATATTTGTCATGCACAAAAATCAAATCCCACAGGAAGGTATACAATGTGTAGCGTATGTCTTTCTTTCCCTGACAAAGAAGTTACAACACTCACGTGAGAAAAGATTTGTCTTCTGGTTGTTCAGTATGATTCTATTTTGATACTATGTCTTGATTGCATGTTGAAATACCTACTCTTTGCACCTTCCTGACGCATAGCAACAAACTCTTATGTGCCTTGTTTGTTTTTTAGTATATTTACCTGCATAACGATGTTCTGTTTCGCCAGGTATCCTGTGTGTGGCTGACCAGTGCCATGGTTTACGTGAACTGGCGCTCAACTACCACCTGCTGAGCGATGAGCTGCTGCTGGCTCTGTCTTCTGAGAAACACGTCCGGTTGGAACACTTGCGCATTGATGTTGTCAGTGAAAACCCTGGGCAGACTCAGTTCCACACCATTCAGAAGAGCAGCTGGGACGCTTTCATCAAGCATTCTCCTAAAGTAAACTTAGTAATGTACTTTTTCTTGTACGAAGAAGAGTTCGACCCGTTCTTTCGCTATGAGATACCCGTCACTCACCTTTATTTTGGAAGATCAGTAAGCAAGGATGTGCTTGGCCGTGTTGGCATGACGTGCCCTCGGTTAGTGGAGCTGGTTGTGTGCGCCAATGGATTACGGCCGCTGGATGAGGAGCTGATCCGTATCGCCGAGCGGTGCAAGTACCTGTCGGCTGTCGGCCTAGGGGAGTGTGAAGTCTCTTGCAGTGCCTTCGTCGAGTTTGTGAAGATGTGTGGCGGTCGTCTCTCTCAGCTTTCGATTATGGAGGAAGTTTTGATTCCTGACCAGAAATACAGCTTAGAGCAGATTCACTGGGAAGTTTCAAAGCATCTCGGTAGAGTCTGGTTCCCGGACATGATGCCCACATGGTAAAGTCCTTAGAAGACTTCAGGGCAGATGGAATAGCACCTTAAACCCAAGTTTATCACGTTGCAATTAACTGTGCAAGCTTACTTAATACTGTAGTTTATTACTGTAAGCCACTGCGTTGTTTGATGGAAAATTATTTAAAAATTATTTATGAAATCCAGAGTTAAAAATGGAAATCATGAATCACTCAAACCCTTTTTCATCCAAACAAAACCTGTTTTCCGTTTTAGATTTTTTCATTGATGGCTCAAATTTTTATGGAAAAAAATTAAGCATTGAAATGTACCTGCATACTATTAGTATCAATATCCCATCCTTTGATTTTTATATGCTAATATTGAATGCAATTGGATTTGATCTAAAAGCAACATAAATTGCATGCTCTGCAGACTCTGGCAATTCTAAATCCAGTTACCTAGATGACAGGATCAAGATTATAAGGAAAATTGAGGAGGCTGTGAAATATGTATATTCTTTTATGTAAGAGTTGTAAAAAGCAAGAGCAATACACAATATTGTAAGTTAGATAATTAAAATACTGAATTCGCTACCTTATTCAGCAGACTATTAGATCCATCTAAAATTTATTTAGAGTGTAAACAGTAGTGAGAGCTACCACAAGTGGTTTGCTTTTCTTTTTTTTCCTAGACGTTTTAATATAGTTTGCTTATGGGGTCTCAGATTCGCGTCTAAACCTGTTTTAAGGTATTTTATGTCTAGCTCAGGAAGCGCAAGCATTCTGGGGAAAAATGTAGATACATTGTATTTAAAAACACATAGGAGTTAATGAGCTCTTCCTGCACATTAACCAGTTTTGCAGCATTTGCAGGGTAGATGGAATGATGTACAGTTTATTAAAGGGACGCTGCAGTGTTTAGTGGGATGACATGGATGTCAACAGTGTGAGATGAGAGAGGTAAAACTTTGGTGACCAAGAACCTTTTAACTAAATCATAGATACATTGGTTGCTTTCAGTTTGAGAAATAACGGTATTGTAACAATTGCTTAAGCTGTATAAACTAATTGTACACTGTAAATCTGTTTCAGAAATGTTTATGTATAAAGTGAATGTTTGATAGATGATCATTTTGTATACCTTTTAATTCAGCTAGTTCAATCATTTCATATTTAAAAACCTAAAAGCAGTAAACTTACGTGAAGTAGAGCAGTAGGCAAAAATTTGTTTTGAATATTTGGTAAATGAATCTTTTGTTTTGAATATTTGGTAAATCTTTTTTTAAAAGTTTTAGTCTTAAGTGGTGTAGGCAACATGCAGCCTGTGATTTGGGTGTGGCTTGTGACTTCATTTCTTACTGCCAACAGTTACATTATTTTTTCCCTCTACTATTTCCCTCTATTAATTGGTAACACTAAAGTATTGATGCGACTCATGAATGTGATTTTGAAAGGTGTGATTGGCCGTCAGCAAGGAAAGCTTCTCTGGCTGTACTGAACTTAGCTGGTGGCTTCTCCTTGTTTGAGCTGTACAGCTGGTTCTGGTAATGAGTAGGTTTCTAATGCCTGATTTCGGTAACGTTTATCCTAATGTAAAGTTCAGTGGTAATATGCTTATGAGCATATTTAAGTTCATAACTGTATTTTGAGCAAGCACTGCTCAGTGGACTGGATGTCTTTATAGGGGAGTTACGTTTCTGTAGAGCTGTGGGATTTAAAAATTGCAGTTTATGAAATACACATTTTTGTATTAGAATTTGTTAATGTAATACTATAATATGCATTTATTTGTATAAAAGGTGTCAATATATATAGCCCGTGACATTAAAAAAAACCAAAACACCAAAACAAAGCTCAGTGTTTTTTATATTCTGACTCTCAAAATTGCCTGTGTGGTGAAGTTGAGTAACGTTAATAATCTGGGGAAGAGGGGAGTGTTTTCACTAAGTTGGCGTATGAAGTAACCTCATCTAGTAATGCAGATAAAACCTCTTTGGACCTTGGCTGCTCGTGTTCCGATGCTGCCAAGGTAAGCGATACGTGGTCTGTGGCTTGCTGCTGTGGTAGTGGGAATAACCGAAAGGCGAGATGGATAACCCGGATACCACAACTTCCTCCTGCCAGGAACTCACATCTTCGAATTCCAGCCTTCTGCTTCTCATGGAGAGAAATCCATCAGACCCTGAGGTAGCGAGTGTGCCAGCGTTTGAAGGCTTTATGTGCAGTTGTAATTGAACTGCTCACCCCTGCAAGGTAACTGGTGTCTTTTTCTGAGAAGGTCTCTGTTCTGTTGCATAAACTTCTGTACCAACAAAGAAGGACTTCTTGATGTGACACACACTCAGTGTTCAAGAAGAAAACCACTTGAAGCAATCTTCTGTCTCTTAAGATTTGCAGTTTTTATACATCAAAACAATCCTCAGCTCAACTAATCCGGCTATAAAACTTCCCAGGCAAGTCTACGTATCCTCAGGAAAGGCTACAATGCTCCTTTTTAAACAAGTATTGTTGTATTTTTATTTTGCTTTTTACATATTGGAATGATTGGATGATTTAAAAACTTAAAAATCTACAATGTAACTTGTAATAGGAATATCGTACATAGGCTGTCACAGAGCCACTAGAAACACGAACATGTCTTACAGCTGTATAAAATGATCTTTCCTGGGTTCATCTTTATCTCTTGTTTTCAGAAGATAATCCCATGTTAGACTGATTGTCCAGTTTTTGGGTAGTTGTTAATGCAGGCCGTGACAAATCTTATCTCTGAACACAAGTTTTACATCACTTCAGTATTTGGATACAAAACCAGTCTTAAACTCGATGCCAAACAGCTGAGATAATCCTGACACTAGCTTAAATTGTATCAAAATGGGAGTAATTTAACAGCAACTACATACGTTAATTTGGTAGTTTCCTGTGATTTGCCTAAAGCTACAAACTTGTGAATTTAAGTGGGTTTTGCAGGATTTTTTTGTAAGAAACCTTCAATAATATTATGCAAACATATTTAACTGCATAGATACAAACTAAAAGTATGTATTCCAGTTGATGTTAAAAGCTTGCTTCATTTTCTGTTAATTTAAAGCAGAATTGAACTGTGGCTCGTTACATTTGGAGTAGGCCTGATGAAAGCCTGAACACTGTTACTTTGCTTCAGAGGGACCTGTTCAGTGTCTGGCTGATCACAGGTGGGGTTGTAAAAGTAAGTTCTGCTGCTTTATCAAAAACTGGAGCATTGTGTTAATGAGGAATTTATTTTTTTAAATTCTTTAAGTAACTCAGAACTTCAGTGTCTGTAGTTCAGGCTACAAAATGAGAATTAATTTTCCTAAAATACTGGTGCTGTAGAAACAAATACCTTGGAGATACGGTTTAGGTTTCCTTGTATCAAAACTAGGACAGTGAACCAACAATTAACCTTAGATGCTCCATAATATGATCTGTTCATCTGTTTCATTAGCTTTCTCTTGCAGGATTACATCCGATGCTGGCTGTTGTAGTTCTGTGCTTTGAAATAGTGACTGGGGGGCATCTTCTGCATCCTCTTGGTGTTTCATCGCAAAAAGCAAAGGAATGCAGGAAGCTTAGCTGTTGTGTTTTATGAGTAAGGAGAAATACTCATGATTCCTTATGTTGTACTTCACCTGTGTGTAATCTCATGGATGGATATCAAATACATGTTAAAGAACCATATGATCAAGATTGCCAGTTTGTTGGCCTTAGTCAGGGGCCATTATTTCAAAGACCAATTAAACCATTAAGGCAAGAGCTTTGGCAGATGTATCATACCCCCTTTGCTATTTTAACCCGCAGGAGCAGTATTTAATAGATAAAGTGCCACCCCCTGACCAAAGACCTGAATGTGGGGAGTCAGAAGGTGGGAGGATACGTGGCATAGGAGGGAAGGAGAATTAAGTTTAATTTCTGAATTCCGTAGCTTAAGTCTCTGAAGGTAATAAGTCTGGGCCGGGAGTCCTGTAGACCTACCTGATGGCTCAGCTGTGGTGACTTCAGCACCAGAAGAGCCTCAACAGCGCTGCCACCACCCTCAGTGACGGGACTGAAGGCGACAGCTCTTCCTCTACTCCAGCATGGCTGCGAGTGGGGTGTGTGAGGGGGGAGGCAGATGTTGTGGAGGGGTGGATGAAGTTTTGCCTAACAGTGGAACTGTTAGATTTCCCCTGTGAGATTTCATAACCTCATTCTTCTCATGCCAGCTCTGATGCTTGTGACATTACATGATATATTGGCTAATTACAACTAATTAATTTTAGTTCCTTCTAACACAAGGTCAAGGTTCTTTTATTCTTATGATTTGAATCAAAACACTGTGTACTCCCCTCTTTGGCTGCAGCGTGCCATTAATTCACCTTAAGGCCAATGAAACTGTTTGCTTCCGCTATACAGTCATAACCTCTGCAGCAGTGCTGCTCATTTGGCAGGGGCTATAAACAAAAAAGTGACTTGTTTGCTTGCAGATGATTATGCTGCTGCAGGTGTGTGCTTTTGTGTATAAGCACCCCTGTGACCACAGGAAAGGGAACACTGGCATTCTGGAAAGGGGGAACGAGCTGCCAGGCTGCTCTAGGCGCAGCCAGGAAAACTTCAAGGACGCCGCAGCTGACACAGCAGCACTACTGCAAGCAGTAGTTCAGTTGTGCATCAAAACAGACGCTTTAACAGACCTGCGTTAGAAAACTACCACACAAATCCAAGGGAGCCATCTGTATTGTGTTTACAATGCAGGTGATGGAGGCAAAGTGGCAACAAGATACCACCCAGGCCTTCTTACCATAAATTCACTGCCCCTTCCCACCCCGCTTCACAAACCCACGAACAGTTCTTTGGTCCCAGTTGTACAGAGCGAAGAAATGCAGACGTAGTGATCTAAGGCACAGCTGAAGGAGCCCGGCGCTCGCCTTTCTCAGCCCCAGCCCACAGACAGCTGGATTGGTCAGACCAGAAGGTCCCTGCACTGCTTGTGTCTCGCAGCCACTGGTGGCCAGGTGCTTTCTACGTGGCAACAGCCTGAGAGCGGGGCAGGCGGGTTGCCTCCACTTCAACCTCTGGCGCTGTGGTTTAACCATGAGCTGGAGCCGCGTCAGCTTGCCCTTGGCCAGCTGCTGTCCACGGCTGCAAAGAAGCCGGCCAAGTCAGAGATGCTGAAGCATTCGTGGACTTACGCAGCTCGTAAGAAAAAAAGGCATATTCTTCACGTGGCTGTAAAACAGCTTTTACAGTTAGCAGTGAGACATACAGCACTTTAACACCATCGCAGGAGCACTCCACAATCCTTCAGCATATTTTGGCAAAAGGACAAATCTGGTTCTTCCGTAAGCAATTACACACCGACAGAAGTTTTGCTGCCAACAGGTAAAGGAACCTCTTTGTAGATTATTTTGAGATACGGGAACTTCATAGGTAAAAACCAGTACTCCAAGTTGTAGAAGAGGTAAAACTCACGATTCAAGATGACACGATCGATTATTTTTAAGAGATCCACAAAAAACTCTCTGACTGTCTTATGAGGTTTGAATGGATAGTAAAAGTCTCTTATAGCTGCTGCCAGTGTTTTGTTTCCTTGAGGGCCAAAAATAGAGGTTTCATTTCCCAAATAGATAGGTTCTCCACTGAACAGAATTATGCTGGTATAGTTTGTTTGTATCTTATTAAACACAGCTCCCAGGTCAGCCAGCTTCTGGTATGTTCTCAGTATAAATTTAGAGCATTCGTAAGAGTCAAACCATACTATGGATTTTTTGTCAGGGCTTGCTTGAACTGTCCAGGTCTCGTAGTAAATGCCAGTCTCGTTGTCATACTTTACCCATTTTGCCATTTCATTAAACATGGCTCCTGTAAGAGATGAAAGTAAGCATTACAGAGACCAGGTAACAAACACAAAGATGTAACTAATATTTAAATAAAACAACTTATGTGCAAGTTATTCAAACTTTACTTCCTTTTAATGCCCCATTTCCTGCTACTGTGCCAGAACATTCAAACTTCTGAGGATCGTGACACTCCTCATTTTGTTTTATCCTATCTACAGCAGATGTTGACAGTATTCAGCAGTGCAACAGGTTTTTCTGCCCTTCCTAAAACTTTAACCAAATCTGCAACTCAGAGCAGGGTTTTTCATACCTCTCCACAGAAGATGCCTAAGTAACCTCTGACTGAGACACTCTTCTGTTTCAGCAGCTCCTCAGCCATCAATGTCAAACTAAGCCAAAAGATGTCAGTGGAATGTGAAGACCAGGAAAATTAAATACCTAGAGGATTTTTTTTTTTTTAATACAAGTTTGGAGTGTTCTGGTGATGGGCAATTTCACAAGTGAAATGAGGAAGACATCTCTAACTCAGTTCATCTCTCTGAAAGATTCCTACAGGTGGATGCATCTGTCAGAACAGACCTGGAACATGGGACTCATCTTCCTTTTTCCCCCATATTCCTAGCGATGCATTTCAGCCTAGCCCTTATCCCTCTCTTTCCTCAATCACTGCACTGGGTACAACTGAACAAGGGTGCTGCACGCCACACGTAATCCCCCTGAACAAGCTGTGAAGGTCAGATTTCTGAGTCTGCTCGTCATTAGAGGGTGAACACATCTCACGCTTATCCCAAGGTAAGGCACGCGTGCAGGCAAGTACTACAGAGCAGCTCTGCACACTGTCCTCCTAGGCTGCCCCCATTATAACTTGCTCTTCACTGCACACTTAAAGAGCTTTGGGGCTTCACAGAGAGCATGATAATAATTCTGTTTAATGAAAGTGTTGGATAATTTCTTTTTTAATTGCCCACTACTCACTTTAATAAAGCAGCAAGTCATTAAAATCTGTGTCAAGAACTGTAGTTACTGTACACTGTAGATGGGCTTGCAGCTCCCTTTATCTTCTCTAATTCCTACCAGATTAGCTCCCTAGTGGGTATTCTGCAATGTACGTCACTGAACAGGATTTGTCTCTCCTAACAAGACCAAGACGGACTTAACATCGTTAACCAAACAAAAATATTACAGGTTTATGCACGGCTCCACAACAACCTGTTGGATAATGCCTAGACAGTCAAAAACTCAGGCTCCGGGTATTCCTGCCCTAACTTCACAAAAGAAACACACTGGTAAGTAACACTAACCCGGCCTACAATGTTTGAAAGGAAATGAAAACGATTCCTTGTGTTCTCTGACACTGCTGACAAAGAGTTCAATAGGATCTTGCAAGGGTAAAAAGGGTCCAGGTGTTTCATGTGTTAAAGTCCTCTCCCACAAGATGGGATGCTTTTCGCCTGCTTCCTGAAGGAAGCGAGTTTAGCTCATGATGCTGTCCATCTGTGCTTGCATCCACTCGCTCTCTTCCATGGAAACGTTCAGATTTCCTAGTCAAATTCAGACAATTTAAAATGCAAAACTGCCATCTTCCTAAAAGTTTTGTGGAAACAGGAAGCAAGAGAGACTTGCAGGACAGTAATAACGCCTCTACAAGGCACCGGTGTGGTCTCACCTTTCTCAGGCATTGAATAATCCACACAGACAAGAGTATTACACATTCCGAAACTGTTTGAAATATTTAGCTTAGGATTCATACAAAAGAATCCGACCATATCTTCAGTCACGAGATACAAACTCAGAGGAAAGCAGCTCCACTTATTTCATTGCTTAAAGAACTACCGAGAATTTCTTATCTGCAACAGCGAGAGAACCTAGGGACCGAGTCCAGCAAGCAGCTGAAGGCAGAAGTGGTCGAAGATAAAGCACCACGTTGTGTTAGCTGTAGCAATTCCACACTCCGGTGTGCCTTGTACCACTTATTACACTAATTTGAGAGAGTAAACTGTTTTGTTTGTGCAGAACTACAGCTCTCAAGTCCTCAGGGAGCTTTGCTCACAAGTCACTGCATTACTATAGTAATCAACCAGATTTATTCCAATGACCTTTTTATTTTAGGATTTCATTTTTCAGTATGTATCAGGAAGTTATTGTGGTGATCATCCACAAATTTAGAGGTATAAAACTGGTTTTGTTTGATGACATATGACAGAGAAACCTATTGCTAGGGACATTTGTACAGTTTTTATGACACAAAATGTAGGAGATGGAAATTGAGATGAATATTTTTGACAGTTATGTGTATTTCTAAATATGCCTTCCTTAATTGTTTGCTCGGTAACGCACACATTTTCACCACTTATTCCTGTCTCAGCAGTCATCTGCCACTTCACAATAGGAGGCCTTTGTTTTGAGGACAGCATGTGAAGGGACTCCATAATCGTTCTCTACAAGCTGTTTTGCTATTTTTATAGTCAAGAGACTCAAGTGTTTTTACACAGCTACACCAAATGACACCCATTAAACAACTCTTCAGTGTGCATTGTTCGAAAGGCAGCAGCCTTTGAATATCATTATCTATATTAAAAAGAAGTGCAGAGATTTCAGTTGGAAATTAGTAGCATCAGCCACTGACATTGCAAATAACCTACAAAACATAAATGAAAAGATACTGCTTAGTGTGGAAATGAGGAGACATTTCTTCTCAGAAAGAGTAGTCAGGCACTGGAACAGGTTGCCCAGGGAGGTGGTGGTGTCACCGTCCCTGGGGATGTTCAAGGAAAGGTTGGACCTGGTGCTTAGGGACATGGGTTAGTGGGTGACATTGGTGGTAGGGGGATGGTTGGACCAGATGATCTTGGAGGGCTTCTCCAACCCTAATGATCCTATGCTTTACATAAAGACAAGGTTGACTGTATTTTATGATATTAGCACCATCCAGAGCATCTGAAGTATACCTGATATTGTGGTCACAAGAACCAAAGTTCCATTTTCCTTCCAGTGTGCATCATCTATTCCTTCATAAAAGCAAGCAGCTCCCTGGTTACACCAGAATGGTGCGTCCATTCCAGGCCGGAGATGTGGAAATGTGCAGTTCCCAAGCTGAAAGAGCTCATACCACTCCATTGTGTAGTTTTTGCCAGTTAAAGCACTCTTGAAGCCCACAGCATCATGCATAATTTTCTGGAAAATTAAAAAAAAAAAAATGGGGGGGGGAGAACACAGGGAAAAAATAAAATAAATAAACACAAACTTTAACATAAAGAAAAATGATCCTATAATACTGACATCAGCTTGACCTGCACCCAATCAGACACCTGGGAGCTGCTGAGCAGCAGGGTGAGAAAAGGGAAAGTAGTTCCTGCATCATCTTAGTTTTCAGTAGTGTCGATGCACAACACACTAGATTGTATCGTGCACGTACTGTTAACTTGGGAGTCACACTGTCTCAGTGCCTTTTTATCTACCCACCATATATTCTGTTATCTGGCGGCACATACTCAGCAGGAGTTCATCATCAAAGCTCACATTTGTTTTTGAATGCTTAACTCACAAGGGTATCAAAGAAATATAGAGCAGAACTAAATTACCAAAAAGCACTGAAAGCCACAAAAGGAATGAGATAAATATTTATTTTAGAAGCTGTACAGTAAATATACAAATTCAGTCTTAGTTTAACAACTAAGATGATGATATTTGAAGCTATTTCCATTTTTGACTCTGTGTGCTTGGTTTTGATGTTGCTATTTCATGTTCATTAATATTACTTTAGTCATTAGGGATCGTGCTCTGAAGCTTATTTATACTACTGGTACAGCTATAAATATTGTTAAAGTTGAGATTCTTTCATATTTGTATGACTCCACAAATAGACTTTGGTTCAACACTAATCATAATACCCACAAAAGAACCATAAAAGCAACTAACTCCCTATGATCTGCCATTCTGACCAGCTAGTTTTCCACCCCGACAGATATCTATGTTCATGCAAACTTAACCCAAGTTTGTTGCAACAGAAGTTAGCACACTAAGCAGACATTTCATCTGACATAAGGAGCCAAATGAGGGTGTTTTCTAGAAGCAGTGCTAGTGCAAAAAAAAAAAAAGAAACCCAAAACGTAATGACATGTTTATATGAAATAGTCCCAACATGCAGGTCTGTGGTGGAACACCTTCAAACCCATCGAGAGTGCTGGTCATGCTTCTTTAGCCAAGATAAATTCTGCAACTTTTGTTTGGAACTTGCTGCTCTTCAGGTATCTTTCCTAGTTTGTGCGCTCCAATGATCTTCCATGCAAGATTATCCCAATCTTACAGCTCTTGCTCTTGACACCTGCTGTTCAATTCAGGTGAATTTGCTGCTGTAGCTTTGCTAAACAGAAACATCACCTTACCAGATGTCCAAGTAGATCCCCATATTTGAATTCCCATACTGGAGCCTGTAATCGATACACTTCAATGATGTCTTCTTCTTTCATAACCGGAACAGCAGAGCCAGTGGGACAGAAAATGTAACGAGCCTGGCAGTAAGGGTCAGTTTTTGGACGGTAATCAAAGCGCCTGCATTGAGAAAGAGAAGCACACAGGATGATAAGCACAGCTTCACGGCTGGAGTAACTGCTTTGCCACTTCCCGAGAGCCTGAGTCGGAGAGGTCGGGTGTGCAGCACCTGCCACAGGCAGACTCTGTGATCCAGATGCTGCAACACCTGAAGTGCACAAGTTCACAGGACTGCTGAGGCGTGCATCTGCAGAAACAGGACTTAAGGCCACAGAGAATGCAAATGCAAGTCATGTTGTACACAGTGCTGGTGGCTAAGAAGTGGAAATCGTGTGGATTACAAAGGGTGACTTGTATTCGCAGAATCAAAGAGATATAAATGCTGATTAGAGGATGGTTTGAGACCTATCTGCCTCTAAAACGTTCTCCTAAGCTTGTCTAAACAGGGATTGACCAGTTTGCTCTGGTAATCTATTTTATAGTAATAGCTCCCCCAATGGAGCCATTGTTACTCTAGAATATTCACAATATAAGAAAGAAATGTCATTCCTCTATGCTAATTTAGACAGAGGTCTAAGAACTTAGGTCCACTTCTTCCATTCATTGTTCCCATTAAGCCTCAAAAACTGAAGACTGAATCCACTTATCACACCATACACAGAGAGGGAAACAAAACAACAAAAAAAAAAGACAACAAAACCCCCACAACCCTCTGGCAAGTTTTCCTTTCCCAATCTCCTTCCAACTCATTCACTTTATTTCATTTAAAGTAAGGCTCCTACATTCCTGTTAACAAGGTAGATTGGCATACACAGCCCGTTCGGAGCACACCCTGTGATTTCAGCACATCCTGGCACTTGTGTCCGGTGCTACTGAATGAGACAGATCCCCCAGTTAAGCGATGACTCAATGACACTGGACTTTCTGAGCCAACTAAGGTCACTTGCTCTGTCTAGACACTGGATTTTCCCTGTGGACTTCTCCATGCTTGCTGCTGTATTTCGACATTTCTAATTGTATTTTGTCCGTGCTGGAAAGAAAAAAAAAAGGAGAGAGAAAAAGAGTATGGCTGGAACAAGAACACAGAGCCAGAAAACAAAGACTTATGCCATCTATACATTTAAGCCCTGTTTCTAAATTACAAGCCTTATATTTTCATTTTCCCCTCCCGTTGCACACCGCTTGTGACAACAAGAGAACAAGGAAGTTCAGAAGCATTAAAATACTGCATTTCTGAGTGTCAGTCTCGGACTGACCAACAAGTTTGTACTCTGATTTTGACCATCCTGAGACCAGGTTTTGCAATTACTGAACTTGCTGGAAAATCTGAAAGATTCGTGACCGCAAGATCAATCCCTGAGACATCACTTGATAAAAACATAACTGCTATGAATTAAACAATGAGCTTTCAAAACCTCAGACATTCATTAGGTAGCAGTTAAACTAGGTTATACCTCTCTCTACAAACAGCAAACCTCCACAAAATGCACATGTTAAGTGCAGCCTTTCTCCCGAAGAGGGTCTTTTCCTTAGCATATCCAAAGTCCTGGCTATTCAGTTCAGTAAAATGCAGGAGCACGCTACACGGTCCTCTACTTTTGCCACAGTACCATGCCTTCTCCTGAAGCTAAAGTAGCTACAGAGCAGCGAGCAGGATTTTATTCCATTTCACTTATCATCAACAGGCATACGAAGTGAATTTCGATTAAAGAAAAAAAAAAAGCCTGATTTCCACACCACAACTTTTTACTAAAATACAAATTAAATGAGTATTTTTAAAGCATTTCTGGGAGCAATAATGCATCTGCTGGAAGGAAAAGCTCAGCTGACAGGTCAAATATGTGGTACCTGTTCCCTTACTTGTGAGCGAACTCTAGCAAACACAGTACTAACAACAAGCAGGGTAAGGATTTTATTAAAAAGGTGATGCTATGTGTAACTTCTAAACTAAAAGAAAACAAAACCACACAACCAGGAACGCCTGATGGGGCTTCCAGCCCCAGCCAGCCCCTAACCTGAGAACGGGACCCCCCAAATGAAAGCAGGATCGGACAGAACCAGACATACTCGCAGGGTTTCCCTAACTTAGCTTTATTAGCACACACACAGTGAATTCCGGTGAGAGCACCGGGGTGCTGATGCCCCTTGTGGCAGCACGAGGAGCTCAGAGGCACTCATCTCAGGGCACTCCGGCACCACTTCGGATCGGAAGAAAAACGAAAGCAACTGCCGAGCCAGCTCAGTCAGCTGATACCGACTGCAACAAGGCCTTGCAGGGCCAAACCTGAGCCCCTAGCCAGCATTTTTACACCCGCGGGGCGCTCCCTGTCACGGCAGCAGCAGGGTGAGGGGCACAGACCCGCTCAGCCGCCTGCCCCTCGGGGGGGGCTCCCCCATTTTGCGGCGTTGCCCCCCCGGTACCGTCACCTCCCCGCGGGGCTTAGCAAGGGGTCTGCGGCGGCCCCAGCCCTCTTGGGTCGTCCCTCACCTGTAAGGCACCGGCCAGTGCCGCTGCGGGAAGCGCAGTCCCCAGGCGGCCATCGCGAGCACCAGCAGCAGCAGCAGCCCGGGGCAGCGGCCGGCCGCCCTCATGGCGTCGCGGCCTGGCTGTGGGCTCCGCGCCGGGACCGACACCGCCCCTGCGGCGGGGAGCACTGGCAGGGGGCCAGGCCGAGAGGGACGGACCAAAAGAAACGCCGAAAGTTGCGGTGGGGGGTGTTTTAGGTTTTTTATTTTTTATTTTTCTCTCTCCTGCTTCGGAAAAGCGCGTGTTGAATCGGTCCTCGCATGTGACACGGTGCTGACAGGCAGTGTTAACTCTTCCCTGCTCGCGTAGGTTCTCTGAGCCCAAGGATGGTACAGAGGTGCTAATTTTTCTCTAATTTCCTTTCTAGGTACTAGTCCTGCATGCACCTGTGAAGGAAGCTAAGCTATAGCAGGAAGGAGACAATGCGCAATAGCGTATTTTAATGGAAAACTTTAATATCTAGTGGTATGTGACACTAAATTTTTGACTTGACTGCATGTGGATGTATTGGGGGAAAAAATAGTTGTGAGGTTATTTTCCCCATTACCAAAGAGATATCCCCATTACCAAAGGGATCTATTTCCCCATTAACAAAGGGATATCCCCATTACTAAGGGATATCTTGGTCAGTCATATCTCTATGACTGACTAAACGAAATGTCAGTTGACTGAATGTGGATTTCTCTGGCTAAGAAATAAGGTCAAGACAGGTTTGAGAGCAGAATCTGTGTGGCAAACATAGCTTTTTTTTCCACATCTCTAGAGTTTAAAACAGGGTATGCCGGCATCAGAGTCCAGGAGGCTGTCTGGTTGTTGGCATCTGCAGTGAAAGCACTGGTTAGTGCTGTTCACTGGGTAAATAAATAACTGCTGTGGACTTTGACTGTGAGGTTCTGGGAGAGATATCACTGCTCAGTTCATGTAAGCTCCTGAAGAGCTATCAGTTCTCTCCTCAGCACTAAGCTAGACTATACTCAACCCACCACATTCGAGGGAAAAAATCTGCATCCTACATAAAAATGCAGAATAGGCTTCTGGATATCTGTTTGGGTAATGCTGGAATTACTTAATGTGTTTAGAAACTTTTAAGATGGCAGAGCTATTAAAGTCTTTTGTCAATATGTCTGTATCTCACTTCATTGTTACTTGATTCTGTGCCGCTAATTTTTAAAATGTATGTGGCTCAGCACCATATATTAATTTCTTGCATATATAGACTTCCATATTTAATTTTAATCTCAGGTATCCTGTGTGTCTGCCTTATAGTGAATCTCTCTTTTTGTGGTTTATAAAATATAATGTGCAATTATTCATTCTTGCTTCCTAGCTTGAATGTTTTATAAGATGCCATCCCTTCTGTCTGTTCAAAAAGGCATGCAGTTGTGTGGCATATAGTAGTAGTTCTGACTTTTAGAGATTCTGATGTGCAACTCTGGGAGTGGTTTCTGAACAAAAAGAAGTAGTTTGTCCCTTCTATGAAACCAGGATGCAAGGAAGCAAAGTGAAGTAATGAAGGTGCCATAGCTGTTCATTAGCCAAACTAGAAATACAGCACGAACCTGTTCTCAGTCATCTGCGCAGCATCTTTGCAGACTGGTAAGTATCCATTCAGGCACTGCTGTGGTTGCTGAAGGTGTTGGACCAAATGACTAAGATGGCAAATCTGTCTGGTATGTATATTTTCATTTTAATAGCCTTTTTGTATCTCACTTCATTGCATCCCATAGGAAACTTTTGCAGCACAGTACTGTTTTTTCATGCAAGCTATGTTATGATGTGAACCACGTTTTAAAATAGAAAGTAAATGATTAATGAATTTCTGAATAAATATACTTGAGCTAAAAAGCTCACATGCCAGCAGTATGAGTCAGCAGCTGTCTAGTTAATTATCCAGAAACATGTCAAAGTGCCTTTTGTCAACTCACAGAATTGATCTCCACCTTTGTCCACTAGTAGGCTTTGAGGAAAAAAAAAACAAGATTAGCTACAAAGCTGAACTTTTGAAGTTGACTGCATTCCTAATTTTTTCTAATTCCCTGTATTAGTTTTTGGAGCATTGAAAGACAAATGTTTTCCTGAAACAAGAAGATTCTTTGTGTTTTCCCATTATAAAACAGCATCTTCTCGCCTCTGCATGTGAGAGACACAAGATGGAATGAACAGAGAGAAAAGGGGAAAAGAAACCCTGCTGCTGCAGCCAAAAGTTGTGATTTGGAACAGCTAGTTTAGTTTTCCATGTCATCAGCTGTCGACCTGACCAAGCACCCTAGCGATGCCACGTAGCAGAACCGTGGCACTCTTTCCCACTCCAAATACGTGACTATTTAAAGTCAGATGTCAACTTCAATTGCTTGTGCTAGGTCTGCTAGCTGTAGGGATGTCAGGGAGCAGCATAAGCTGCTTTGCAAGGGAGGACAAGCCAGGAGCAGAGGCGACCATGGTGCAAGCTGGGACGGCGCCTTGAGTGACCATGGTACAGTCCTGGAATTTCTGAATGGGGACAGGCATGTGTTTGTGACTGGATCCAGCAATAGCCCCAGACACAGCAAGGCAGAGTCAAGCTTAGCGTCCAGCCAGGAGATGGGACCACCTATAATATGTGTCCAGGTTCCATGCAGGAGACAAGACTAAAGGCCACCCGCAACATAAGTTCACAGCTTGTTTATCAGGGCTGCAGGAGACAGAACTGGACAGGCAGATGCACCTACAGCATAGCTCAGGTCACATCTGGATGCCCAGGTCTAAGTTTACATGGAGCCCATGGTCAAAGCAGGTCTGGGTGGAGCCCCCGCTGAGGCTGGCCAGGGTAATTAAGACCTATTACTGCACACAGGGCCCTGACAGCAGCTTCTCCCCCACCAAGGTGTGTTCTCGCAGCTTGAAAAGGTCTGGTCTAAGAGGTGGACCCCTTGTGAAGTGCTTTTATTGCTATTTGCTCTTGTGGCCCAGGCCAGAGATGAATCATCATGGGGCTATTTCAAGGTGATGCAGAGCCAGGGCCAGCACATGTCATGAACTGGGATGAGAACAGGGAGCTGAGAGAGAGAGAGGGGTGTGATAAGGTCACAGGGCAGAGACAGCATGAGGAAATTGGAGCTGGACTATGGCACAGGGACATAACATGGTGGATCTGAAGTAGACAGAAACATCACTTCCCAATCAGATCCAAAGCCAATCCAGGAAAAAGGGCTACCTATAAGTGTGACATCCATCAATCATCCATGGATGATCCTTCATCATCCATGAAGCAGGACCAGAAGCGATACTGGAGATGAGGCTACCTACAGTTTAGGTTCAGGGTCCATCCAGGAAGACTAGTCAGTAAGTCAGGACAGAAAGAAAAGGAATTCCAACTCTGAAGGTGCTCAGTCCCCTAGCTTAAACATTAATCCTGGCCCTAGCACACAGGAGTTTCAGAATCTACTCTTCACACATGCACTGAAATTAAGACTCTTTCCAGATATCAGCGTTTGCCCAGCCTTCATGCGTGAGGAGGACTCCAGCACAGAGGACTTGGCTCCCCGATGCCCAAACCTAGCCAACCCTCCCGCTCCTGCCGCTGAGCCCAGGGAGTCCCGCGTTGAATGCGTGTGTCGAACTGCCCCTCCGCTCTAAACAAAACATGTTTATATTTTGTATTTCTCTGGGTTGGGACCGACCCACTCAAATTTCCCTGGGGGTGTGTGTGCGTGTGTCTGACCCCGACCGCCCCCCGGTGAGGGGCCGGGCCGGGCCGGGCAGGGCGGCGCGGCGGGCGCTACAAAATGTCGGCCGCCGCAGCGCAGGCGCAAGGTGGGGGGGCGCTGTGAGGGTAGGCGGGCTGTGGGAGCCCCTTGGCGGTTCGGCCCGCCACCGACCGAGCCCCGGGGCGGTGCTGCGGCTGTCATCCGGCCGCCATGGGCAAGCGGGTGGCGCTGGTGCTGGCCGGCTGCGGCGTTTTTGATGGCAGCGAGATTCACGAGGCCTCGGCGGCGCTGGTGCACCTCAGCCGCGGCGGCGCCGAGGTAGGAGCGCGGCGGCCCCATCGCCGCGGCTCGTCCTCATCGCCTCAGGCTGGCCGGGGCGAGGGGTGCCTGGGCACGGGGGCTGGGGGCACCGCAAAGCCATCCCTAGGTCATGAGCAAGGAGCGAAGGGGAGGCAGCAGCTCTGGAGAGCTAGAAATGAGATGGGGGTCGAACTTGATCCGCTTTCTGAGTGCTTTTGCGGAAGTCAGGCTCTAGCACTCGCGTGGGTTTGCCTGTTTGTTTAGTGGTAGCTGTCTGTAGTATTATTTCGGTAACTCGGATTCCCTAGAAAGGTTTGGAGCCGGTTGCAGTGTCGTGCTTTTTTCCCCGTCTGTGGCTTCGGATGATGGAAGGTGGTCACTCTCAGGGGTCTGACGGTGACACCACCACCGTGTGAACAAAAAAATAAGCCCCGTATTTAGCACAAAATCATCCTCTCTTAACTAACACAGCCAGCACTGAGAAGTCTGCAAAGCAGTCATCAAAACACAGCAGCCCCTGTGGTAGACGCTTCCCAAAGCTTTGTTTTTGATTCAGTTTTTACACTCTATACCTAACTGAAACATGTTCTTCCATGTTTTGTTTTCTACTTACAGCTACGAGTCTTAGTAGAGTGAGTAACTATAATATTTGTACTAGAAATGCTTGTAAAGTTTGCATCTTTATCTATTAAACTTTTTTTTTTTTTTAACATCTGTTTTAGCACTCTGAGACTCTGCTGTCTGTCCATTCAGGCAGCTTGTATAAATTGTGGTGCTGTTTGGCCTTCCAGTTATCTGCAGAGTGAAGGCAGGCCCTGCCAGAATTGGTAATGTTGGCACAAGAATGCACTCCTATCAAAAAGGCTTAAAAACAGCATGGGGAGACTGGCTAGCTTTACCCACCCTCATACATCAGCTTTTTTTTTTTTTTTTTTTTTAGTTATTTAAAGCAATAGATCAGGCCTGTGGAATCCACTTGTCTTGGATGAGAGACTTCAGAAACAAAAACTTGTTTCACTAAATGACCGTCATTGTCACTGATACATAAGAGTTATGTTTACATGCACAAAATTGTTTCATTTCTGTATTCTAGGTGAAGATATTTGCCCCCAATATTGAGCAAAGGGATGTAGTCAACCACCTAAAAGGAAGTCCAACAGATGAGAAGAGGAATGTGTTAGTCGAAAGTGCCAGACTGGCGAGAGGAAACATTCAGGATTTGGCTGAACTGAAAGTCAGTGAATTTGATGCGGTTATTTTCCCTGGTAGGTGCTTTTAAAAGAATAATTTGTGATTATGCAATTGCAAAGAATGGTTTGTCTCTGATGCTTTTATATTTTTAAATTCATTTGTATAATAATAAATTATTCTCTTGAAATTGAGAGGTATGTTTTTTTTTTTTTTTCTTATTTTGAAGATGAGAATGTTTTAGCAAGCTCTTGTGAGTTGACAGCTCATCTTGGTTTATGTATTATTTTATAGTTCATTAATTTAAAAAGCCAGTGTTGTTTTGGTGTTGGAATATACATCAGACTATTCCTTACTTCTAAAAATTGTTAAGATCTAAGTACCTACTTCTGGACAAGAACACAGACTAGAACTGAAAAGTAAGGCCTGAATGTGATGTTGCATGGTAGTGCCTTCATTTTAGGGCCTCTGAAATTGTTGGCAAAATAGCAGGTTGACAACATGCTCAATGTCAGATGTGGCCACATTTTACTTTAATCGTGTATCTGGTCTGCTGCTAATCAAGTTACAGTAAGTATGTTTGTGGATAACTATTTATAGGCCACAAGGTTGCCTTTTAGATAGAGGTAATTGCAATCACTTCAGAGATGAAGAAACTAAAGTGTAATGAGAAAATTGTGACTTGCTCAAGATCACTTTCCAGAATATTCATAACTTTGTTAAATATTGTCTTCACAGCTGTGCCTAAGTATTGACTTTGAAATTGTTGTTCTGTCTTCTGTTGTAAGGCCAGCAGAGGGAGTGTGTGTATAACGCTGGGAAATCCACTTCCAGAGCTTTCGTGAATCGGTGACATCAGGGCTGGTCTGGGAGTAGTGGCTAGCAAATATTTTCCATGTTAATTTCATGCTCTATTATAACCCGAGCTCAGGGGAGTTGCGGTAATAACTGTTACAGGGAAATAAATTATATTAAGTTTGAAAATTAAAACGTTACCTCAGAGATTCCATGTAACAGCAAACAAAAGGGATTGAGTGAAAGCAAAAATATTAAAAATGCAAAACTTCTTGATGTTGTCCCTTGAAATTCTTCTGGAAGATTATTTATTGTAGAAAAGTTAATACTGTTCTTATTATGTATAAAGAATTAAATATAATGGATGTTACACTTAATAACCTTTGATAATTCTGATAGTTCTAAATCCAGCAAATGAGTGTTGCAAAATGTAATCTGTACAATTATATGAAGATTAAATGCAATTAAAGGATTGTTGTAACCAACTTCTAGACAGACAAATTAAGCATTATTTCTAATAGGATATTCTTATCATTCACATGTGGCATGGCTCAGAACATTGTACATTACCAACTCCTTTTTAGGTATTATCTGTTTTGTTTTTATTGTGTTAATCTTTTATGTTTTTTAACTCTAGGTGGAATTTGGGGCGGGGGGCGCTCTTTTGTAGTTAAGTATTGAACTAAAATTTGTGAGCTAAATTACTGTAAAGGGGCAAACCACTGTTTGCATTACTCCTTTGAACTGCACTCTCCTACTTAAGTATTGGTCTTTCCTCTAATCTCCCTCTTGGTTATTGAAGGGGTATGTACCAGGTGGTGCAGCTTTTCCAGTGACTAGCCAAAGAATACAAGGCTTGCAATTTCTCTATTTGTTACTTATTGGAGAAACACTAAGCTTTCTTGCCTCTGTAATGTATGTGGTATAAAAAAATCTGCAGCTGAACTTGTAACATTACAAACCCCTCATGTTTTGTGTGCAGAAAGCTTTCAGTATGGTAATGCAAAAGTCCTATGTATACCATGATTATATTGTAAAAAGGAGAACTTCTCTCAGGTACTGAATTTAATGGCTTTTGGCAGTCTTACATATGAGGTTTTTTTCTTTTTTTTTATTTTTTTTCCAGGTGGATTTGGTGTAGCAAAGAACCTGTGTTCCTGGGCTGTAGATGGCAAGAACTGTACTGTCAACGAGCACGTGAACTCCACACTCCAAGCTTTCCACAGAGCTAAAAAGCCCATAGGTTTGTGCTGTATATCGCCAGTCCTGGCAGCTAAAGTCTTTCCTGGTTGTGAAGTCACGGTCGGCCAAGATAAAAACGTAGATGGAAGGTAAGAAGGAAAGGGATGGAGTTAATTTATGTGGGAATTAGGATTAGAAAATGTCCAGTCTTCTGTGCTAACATCTGAGGTCTCTGGTGTCAGCAACCCTTTGGTAATTGACAGCTTTCTCTTATTTTAAAGTTTCACTTGGGTAATACTCGTAGACATGGTGCTCTTAGGGCAGATGGACTGAATGCATGAGGTCAGGAGACTTCGTATGTACTATGGTTGGAACAACTTATCCCTGAATTCAGAAATATATTGGTCTATGATACGCCCTATAACGTCAAAATCCACAGACACATTACAATTAAAGTATGAAAAATATAGGCAACCTTATTTCTTGCCTAAATCATCATTCTGCAAGCCACTGAAGGCAACATAGGTTCCTGCACTGGCTTTATTGTGCAGTGTGGATGCCAGTGAGTCACTGGATGTAGTGTCCATCAGTCCTGAAAGTGGCAAAACAATTTTTTAAAGAGGATCCTGGTTGTGCCAACAAGCAGGTGACTGAGGGTATCAAATTTTTATCTTTTTGCTACATTTGTGGTAATTGAGTGACAGATTTTAGCTCATACTAAGTGAGATACTGAATTTGCTTACCCAATACCCCTGAAGTCTGTGACTCATGTTTCAAATGTGCAAATGAAGGATAGGTGTCTGCCCAGTTGAGATTTAAAAACTTAGTAATTAGAGTGGCCATTTGAACTATGTCTGTGGGGTTTTGTCTGCTCACAGAGTTTCAGTGAAATTTTTCTCTTGGTAGTGGACTGGGGCCAATTTAGGGGAAGCATGTGCGAATAGGCCATGGCAGAAATCAGTGCTGCTTCAAGGACTGTCAACTCTTGATAAGATTTCTGAGTGGAATTTCATATCAGCAGTAATAGTGAGGTATTTCCTCCATCCCCCTGTTCCTGCCTTATCCCCAGAAAATTAAATTCACTGCAGAATCCCAGTGGAAGACTTTATATGGAGGTGCTGGAAAAGGTCTAACATGCCTGCAAGTTCAGCTGCCATATCAGAAAATGCTGAGGATTAGTTATTGCTGCACTTGGTATCATCTTATAAACATACTCAAAGCTTGTTAAACAGAATTGTACCTTCAAGCATCATGACTGCATTTCAGAGATACTGGATGAGTTGTTATGGGGATGAACAGACACTGGAAGTCTCTTACTCCCTTGTCATCAACTACAAAGTCACTTAAATATTGTCACTTAATGTTCTTGTTGTTCTCTCACTCAAGTTAACGTTGGCAGAACTATATGGCTGTATCATCCCTTTTTATGTTAATCGCCATATTTTTTATTTACAGATTTCCTGATGCTGAAACAGCATCTGCTATAGCAGAGCTTGGATGTAAGCACATTTGCAAAGATGTAAGTGAATCCCATGTGGATAAAGCCAATAAAATAGTTACTACCTGTGCTTTCATGTGCAAGGCTCCTCTGCACGAAATCTTTGATGGAATTGGAACAATGGTAGAGGAAGTCCTGAAACTTGCCTGAATGAGAGTGTACAGACTTCTGCAAGGAAATCAATTTAGCAAAGCACGAGCAGTTAGCTTCTTTTGATGGTATTAATAAAATAATGCAGCTATCAAACTTCACAGTTCCTGGTGTTTTTTCTTAATCTGTAATACGTCAGGTAGTTATTGCCATATTAATCCTATTTGTTTCTCCCTTAAAATAGAAAGCACGTGTTGAAGTTGCTGTGTTTGCTGATTTATTAATCCAAATGTATTCAGTCTTGATAAGTAACACAGGCACCCTTCTCATCCAATGGGTTTTTCTCACATCACTGATGATTATCCGTAACTTACATTTGGGATTACCCAGCTATAATTACAGATGGCAGAGCTGTAAATGTGTTTATATCTTCAGTATAGAGGAGTAATTTAATTTCTCCTTCCAATCAAAAGGGAAAAAGATCTTTTCTCTGCAGGTCTTGAAACAAGCATAACTACTGTCTTTCTGAAAAAAAGTGAGAACCCCCTAGATAAACTAATTTTATAAACCAAGAGTCAGAGTACGAAGTACTTAAATACAAAGAACTTAAGTACAAATTAATAATTTGCATATGGAAAATATACAACTAGTGGTGTAATAAATGAAATAATTTTTTTTACTAAAATGAAGTAGCTTTATTTTTATTTTTTAAACTTTTTTTTTACATACTTCAGTGCTCTAAAGTAGGTACACTTTATACATCTTAACAACACCTGCTTTGATCTTATAAATGTGGGTAAAAGTTAGCCTCTCTTTGAAGCACAATCTTTCAAGGCCCTGTCTAAGTAAAAGTGGTGAGGCTCAAGGGAACTAAAGATTCCCAGAATTAGTTACCAAGGTGAGTAGATTGCCACTGTGGTCACTTAGTGGTTGCAGCATAAGACGTGTCTTGATACCTACTGCAGACACTGCAGTAATCTCCTAAACACGGCATCACTAATTGGTGCTGAGTGGGAATGGTTATCAAAGTAAAACGACAGCAGATAATCTTCTGAAGTAAACAGCTTGAGCATAAACTTGAAATACAGCAGAAGCAGTTTTCTTATTAAAAACTTGCAATTGTTCACAAGAGCATGGTATATCTTTTACCAGGACTACACTTGCATCTATGCAGTCAGAAAATGTAGGACTACCACAACCTCTCTCACTGTAAAATGTTTCTTGCCTACTCAGAATAAACACCCCCCAGCGTAAATGCACAGTTGTTAAAAGTTCCTGGTTGTCTCAGTGCCTGAAGTGGGGCTGAATCTCCTGTTGAGCCAGCACCTTTTAATTGAAGTGGGTATATGGCAGGACTAAACCTGTACAATTAAGCAGCCAAAAGATGGGGCTGGGAAATAATGCTTCTGGGACTAGGAGCATAGAGTTGCCCCTTTTGCTGTGCAGCAGCGTGATGAAGAACATTCCGGTCTTGATAGCAAAGCCTGACGTACTGCAGAGTATCAAGAGCTACTACTCTGTTTTGTGTATTTATTTTGCTACAAACGTCAAAGCTCTGATGTAGCAGGTGGCCTCTTCAGGGAGACTTCATAGCTAAATGTACAGAAATACATGTTTAGAGACTTATTTTCTGTCCTTCTCACAGTGGTGTTTCTCATAGAGACAGCATTTCCGTACCCCTCCAGAATTTGGATTTCCTTTACGAAGTGATTTTGCAGAAGCAGAACGTGCAGACTTCCTTTGGCAGAAGACTGGGGAAATTTTTATGCAGCACACAGGCAGTGCTCTGCCTCTAGAGACACAAAGATAATTGAAGTAGACTGTGCCAGCAGATCTTCAGCCTCTCTCACTGAACCATGTGTGTTATTTCTAAATTACTTACTTAGTCAAAAACCAGAATATTGGACTGACAATGGCTCTTGTGTTAGTAAGTCCAATTTAAAAGTGCTTGAGTCACTAAGGCCTCTTCCTGAATTTTGTTTGCTTTGTGAACAGCATCTAGCTGTGAGTTCAAAGTAAGCGCAGTTTCTCTGAAAGTGCTCTAGCTGACTGTCCTGATAAAAACATACTTAATATGGAACAGTCCTTTACTTTTTCCAGGTTGTACACAGTCTCTATAATGCCTTCTGTGGCTTCTGCAGGGAGGACTTCAGAGGCATTGGATTGAAATTTTTTCTCCAGGTCCTCCTTTTTCAGAGGCTTCCTCCAGTGTCCATAGAAGGTGTCGCAGCGGTCGCTAATCGTGTTGCCGTCCTGAAGCACAACAGTCACTTCGCCGTAAAGACTCTCGAAGCTAGGTTTGTTATCGGCAGGGTGCTGTAGCTGCGTCTTGCAGAGAAGCTCCCGTAAGGCCGGCCGTTGGATGTTCTCACTGGCAAAGGACTGGACTGACATGCTGCCGTCCAGCAGAGCAGAGCAGGCAACGAACTGGAAGGAGTGTCGAGCTTCGTGTTCCGAGTTAGGGCTGGGCCTGTTCACGTACTTGACTTCTGGGACTTTGACAATGACTTTCTCAATTTTATCAAGGGGAAGCAAGTTGTCGCGGCTCTCTACGAGCTTCCTCCTAACAGCAGATGCTGCATCAGCCACCCAGTGCGTTCCAAGATGAGCAGGGAAGCGCTTGATGGCCACATCTTGCTGGTCCAACAGCCAAGCATAGGACTGCAAGGTTGGCAGAGACTGTGGACTGTAATCTGTGTAAAAGGCACCCATCCCCGACTCCATGTCCAAGATCTGTTTGTTTCCTTGAAGGTCCTGTGAGGCTAAGCAAGCCGCTTCCAGCCCGTGCTTGGCAGCGTTGCCAATGTGGAGGGGCTTCGTTTGGGTTGCTGCATTCGCCAGGGGGGCACCTGCATAGGAGGCAGCAATAGCCAAGGCGTTTTTGCATTTCACCCGGTCAAGAGCTAGCAGTTTTGCACAAGCTGCTGCACTCCCTATCGTACCAACCACAGTTGGTGGGTGAAACCTGAGAAAACAAAATGTCTTCGTTACCCTATTTCAGAAAGTCATCCAAATTCACTATATATACAAGCTTCAATTTCCGTTTACTACATTGGAAGGTGGACAGGACTGTAAAGAAGCATACATTCTTATTTCAGGTGTGGTCCTAATGGAAGAAACTGCTGTTTTCCCCAGGAAAAAGTTGAGCTGGAATAATAGCACTTGTAATAGGGCCTTCCCAGAAAGCAACTGGAAAGTTAGAAGTGCTCATAAGTCAAGGTAAACTGAACAGGAAAATCGCAAAAGCATCATAGTTTTTCCTCATCTATAAATTACACATACTGGAGGATGCAAGGTCTATTATTCTGAACCAGGTTTGCAAAATTGGTAGAAGGAAAACACAGGAGCTACCAAGGAGACATCTAGTCCACCCCATACTTCGAGGGCATTTCCCCCACCCTGTCTTCTTGGGCTCTGCTCTGAGCCCAGTACAGGTGACTCCAGGCTGCTGAGAGCAAGTGAGCAAGAGAGCAAGGTCATATATGTTCTTGAGATCTTTAGACCTGTGCTGGTAAATGTTGCTCCTCTGCTGCTGATTTTAATTAATAGAGAGAGCAGCAGAGCCTTCTTGTAAGCTGATCAATGCTCTCAAAAAGCAATCGATTACCCAAGCAGTAAGGAGACGTACGTATATTCATGTTTAAGATTTGCTTGAAGCTTTGCAAAATTGCTGGATTGACAACAGAAAATATGATTAACTATGCTATTTGTATATTAAGTGCTATCTAATTAACTATATTAACACTTCCATTTAACTTTTTACTTGAAGTATTTTTATGTACCTTTTTGGAATATTCCTGGCTTCATTGGAAAAGCGTAGCAACCTGCCTTGCACCTCAATTCCCACGTTGAAAGCTAAGAGCAGGTCAAGACCTGAGATTTTTTTCTTCTGAGGAAAGGCCTCGGAGAGAGCAATCACGGCAGGGAGCACAGCCCCAGAGGGGTGTGTGGCTGGATGCCACGTGTCATCAAAATCCATTGAGTGCACCTAACAGAAAGAGAAGCTTTGATTCGTTATCAGCAATAAACTCGGACTTGGCAAGACTGGATAAATCAAATGAAAATAGTGTAGCTGGTGTAAAAAAGACTGAAAAACTAGTTTTTCCTTAGAAAGTGAAACTTAAAAGGTCTTTCTTCTAAGTCCTTTACTCTCAATGTGGCTCTGTGAGAAGTGGAAATGCAATATAAAGCATTTATCATGCTTTATAATAAATATATATAAAATAATTCTAACTCAGGTTAATTCATAATTCTAACTCAGGTTGCACCAGTCTAAAACCAGTTTGACAATGATTCTTCTCTTCTACAGCAGTGTTTGCAGCTTTAATTAGATGGTATAATTATAGCAGCAATTTTAGGTCTGCCATATGAATGGTGAATTTTCACTTCCCCCAGAACAATATATAAACATAATGAATTGACTTCCCCTGTGCTGCAACTGAAGCTGGCATTAGAGTTTACCCCACTAAAGCCAGAGCAGCCCAAGCCCACCCCCACTAACAAAGTTATATCAGAATAACTTCTCTGGTGCAACCAGCACAAGCCTGCAAACGGACATCAGACTTTAGCCTTTTTTTTAGACTTTAGATTTTGAGCACATCCTCATGTTGCATGAGGAGCCAGACTGCCTGGAGCTCCTGGGAGCAGGAGAAATCTACAATCTTAATATTGGGACAAGCTGCTTCGCTTAAGAGTATCCAGAGATCTCTCCTCTCTCCCACACCTAGAGCCCAGCTTTTAGGTGTTTCTGTAAGTCCTAAAGACCAGAGAGCATCAGGAACAGCATTTTTAATACAGTAATGCCTCAGAATCTGAACCCTTGCACCCATTTGCCCACGTCTTCCTTCAGAGATTTACCAACTGGCAAGGTGGCAGTGCTCCCCGGTGCTCAGCTCTTGCCCTGCAATGCTGGGCATCCACACCTCTGTCAAACCCCAGACCAGGCTGCAAGGAGTGCCTTGCTGGACAGACAGAGGGAAATCAAGTTCCTGCCCTGAAGAGTCCTGATGCCAGCTGTGAGGATACCCTGCATGTGGGATGGCGAAAACTGTCTGATACCCTGTAAGCTGCATTCCTGTTGGCTTCACTAAGAGGTACTGTATCTCATTTACAATTTTTTTCTACACTGGAAATGAGGTGTCAGATAAGACTTCTGGTCCTGTTGGCAAATGAATTTAGATAGGCTTAATGTATCATTTCCATGGCTAGTCACCTTCTCTAGTTTTGCATCATAGCCAAATTAGTTCACTCCCACCTCTTGGTGCATCTGTTGATTTCACCTGGTTTCAGCCTAAATTTGAATTTAGACAAACTTCCAGGAAGCCAATCATGCTTTACTGGCAAAGTGCGTCCAAAATCCAGAACTGGCTTTTGCAAACTGCCTGACTGAAGATTAAATTGTTCTGTGATACATTGTATGTGTGTATGTATACATGCATATGTCTGTATCTGTGTTTTTCTGTTACTATACTTTGCAAACTGGAGTGAAATCTGCTGATACCAGTGAGAGCTGGAGCATCTCTTTGTTATGCAGTTGCTGTAGCCAGGCAGCAGCAAGCTGTAGAGTTCTGACCTTTGAAAACAGCCCCGAATCCCAAATTAAAGGTAAGGGATGCACATATATATTATACCTTGAGCCTGGTCTCATTGGAAGAAAGTTGAAGCACATTAGGGAAAGACACTAGTGAAGTTTTGTAGTAGGCTTCAGGCACAAGAATAAAGTAAACTAAGATTTTAGGAGCATGCTGTTCTCTGGAGCGAGAATGGAATCAATTAGTGTGATTTAAGAGCAAATAAAAGAGCATCTCTTACAGCCACTCCATTCACAAAAGCTGCATACAGAGGAGGCAGTCGGAAATCCAAGTGGCCCCAGATGGTACTGGATATGTCTGAGCTGTAGATCTGGAACAAATTGACATCAATTAATTCAAAGTCCTGAAACCAAGGATAAACGTGCGCTGTATCTCTGATGTAACTGAGATCAGATCCTACTCTCTTGAGACCCAACTGTTCCCTTTCATAGGAGAAATACCTTTATATTGGAAAGTATGAAAAGAAACTCATTTTCCTGATGACCTCTGTCAAGGGCTCTTTCCACCCAAGCAGATCACAGGGGGCAGGCCAACAGCATGCACCTGGCCATTCAGTACCTCCACAAAACCTCTGGCCATCCGTGTCGTTTCTCACTGCTCATGAGCAATTCCCTCAGGGCAGTCATCTTGTTGGGGAAGATCTCCCGGTAAAGGTTATGTCTTTCAACATTTTAGTAGACCCTGGTAAATGATATGTGGCCTCCTGATGCCGGTACCCCCGTGCTCTAAAGGGCGCTGTTCCTCTCCTTTTGATGCTCAGATCTTTTCGCCAACAAAAGATCTTTATGAAATTAAACAAAAGGGAATAACCACCACAGTTTGGGAGGGGGGATATCTGTGCGAGCAGTCTTATTGTCACGCAGAGTTCTGTAGCCCGAGCCCAACTAGCCATGTATTAGCAGTAAAACACCGGGCTAAATCCCATCCTCACTGATGCAATCCTATGTTGGGAAGGGCTCTCCTTGGGGTCAAGTATTCCTTTATCACAAGCAGTGCAAGACTGGAGGAGAAACATGGCCAATGTACCTCTGATGACAGTAATGTTTTGTGGACTGAAAATAACTCAATACTAACTTTTCATCCATTTAACTGTCCCTTATTTTGGAAAGTCCAGTGCTAAGTAATGCTTGCTTTGCTGGTGCTTTTAATAAGATCTCATAGGTGAAGGAAAGAAAGGGATTCTTAATAAACTATTTTCTGCTTGTGGTGGGGAGTCTTAGCATGCAGTCTGTTACACAGAGCTTTGCCCATCCAGAGTTAAAAATAACTCAAGCAATGAAGTTTCCCCATCTCCAGTGGGAAGAACATTGCCTCCCTCTTTCCAACCCCCAAATAACTTCACAATGACAAAGTTTCCTTTTATAGCTTATATTATCCTTTCCTTTTCCTGTAGGTAATCATTAGTGTATACCACGAATGCCAAACTTACTTTGCTGTACTGTTTCACTTTGTGGTAGACCTCGGTGCTGGTCCCCAGAAGCCCTACTCCCAGAGTATCCAGAATCATTCGCTTGCTTCTCTGAATGACTTGGTCTGTCAGGTGGTTTGCATTCAAACCATGAATCACATTGGCAAAGTTTCCTGTAACTGTCTGAGAGGGAAAAAATAAATAAATTAGATGTTTTCCTTTATTAAAAACAAAACAAAACAAACAAAAAAACCCCACTTTTTCTTCCTTCTTTTTTTTTTTCTTTCTGTCTGGGGTTACTGCTTAGCATGCTGGCACGGATTGCATCAGCAAAACAAAGGCCTGATTTCTTCCCCTTTTTATTCCCAGAAATGCCATATAGTTATTTATGTTTTGATTTTACTTTCTTTTGTGTCCTTATCTGTTCTCTATTTCTGCTGTTTCCTCCTTAAGTCCTCGAGGCTAAGTACTGCAGGTGATGTGACTTTGCAAGACATATATATATATTTATATAAATATTTATATGTTACACACACACACATAATAGATACATATAAAGAAACACAAGCAAAAAGCACCTGGCTTTCCATAGCACCTTTTCATTGCAACTGAAGTCAGTGGGAATGCGGCAGTTCAGGCCCACACAGCCACTAGCACTCCAGGAGGCAGGATTTAATCTCCCTGAGAAGCAGGACTACTATCACAAGCCTTGCTGAGCTTGGAGCTCAGCAGGAGGGGACCTGGCAGCGCTACCTTGCACCCGCTGCTCCAGGCTCCCAGCTCCCACTGAACTCCAGCTCAGCTGCAGTTCCAGCTTTTCTCCAAGGCAAGGTCTTGCCTCTACAAAAAGCAGTGACTCCTTGATCCTGGGTCCTGCTGATCTGGGAATTATGTTGCTTCTCTCTCTTTTTTTTTTTTTAATTTTCCCATTGAGCACTGACCCATTATGCAAACAGCCTGCTTCTTCTTGACTGGAGCTGTTAGCTGCTGTTAATATCTCAATTAGAAAGTTCCTCTGGAAATCATCTCTTCCCACTTACTCTTCTCCTTCCCTTTCCTCTACTCCCTTGCACATATCCACACACAGTGATAGTATTTCCTCTTGGCCTTCATTTGCCTAAGTTAAATAAACTGAACTGTGCTGCTCTCTCCTTTTTAATACAGGCTCGCCCCTACTATGCTAGTAGCTTTTCATTGCACTCTTCTAACTGGATTTCTCTCTCCTGGCAATGTTGACCAGACCTATATAGAATCAATCACAGAATCATGGAATCACAGAATGGTTTGGGTTGGAAGGGACCTCAAAGGTCATCTGCTTCCAATCCCCCTGCCACAGGCAGGGACACCTCCCACCAGACCAGGTTGCTCAAAGCTCCATCCAGCCTGGCCTTGAACACCTCCAAGGATGGGAATCCATTATTTCAGGTAAGTTCTCACTGAGCTCTGTGCTAAAGCATTAAAACTGTCTTGAGGAACACAGGGCATTGCAAGCAGGTGAATCACATATCCCACAGTGTGACGCACGCCCACTGAACATGAACAGTGAGGGTACAACAAATGCTTACACAGAAAAGTTCACCTTACAGTGCAAAGAAACAAGACAGTACCTTTGCCAACATCTTGGAGGGATGGTGCGTGGTCCCAGAGAGAAGCAGCGAATGAGTGATAGCCAGGGAGCTGGGGAAATCACTCTTTCACTACTTATATACGTGTGTTTGGGGTGGGGGAGGGCATATTAAGCCTGTTCTGGTGTTCATCTTGTCCTGCCCATTTCCTCCTCTGCCTGGAAATGTTCCTTTTTCTTCACTTTCAACTTTCCTCTGACTAACTATACTGTAAACTGCTGGAACGTGTGGACATGGATAGGACTTTCCCAGTCACATTCACATGTCACAAGTGAACTAATACATGTGATATTTTATTACCAGATAGAAACTAGTATATTGATTTGAATACCTTACATTTGGGAGCATGGAGAAAAGAGGTCACCAGGTGTGTCAGGCTGACCTTGGGGAACCACGGTACGCTGTGAATAACTTTACTGGCCGGGACAGAAATCAACCCAGCACCAGAATACGGGGTGGCAAAGGCTGTTTTAACTTAAACGTCCTATTATATATATTTTATTTCCTGTCACTACATCTGTGTCCTGTGTAATACATGCAGTTCAGACATGGGTATTGTCTACCATCAGAATTTCAGACCATATGCTGGGTTAGCGTCTCCTGGCATTTGATAGTGCTTTAAAACCATGAATCACTATATGAGAGCAAATAAATCAGATTCTTTCCTACTGGCAAGCTTTCTGCATCTCAGGCAAGGATGACTTCCCTGAGGAAGGAGGCACTTCTCCCATTGCTGATTTAGGGTTTTCACTGCTGTGAGAGTCTCAGACTACTACAAGGTAGAGAAATCCATGCCCATCCATCCCATCAGGAATGCAGCAGATCCCAGAACAGCATGAATGGAGGCCACTAAATAAATTGGAATTAAAAATGAAAATATGTCTGAAGTTTGGGCACGTTCTGGATTAGGGAGCAAAGTAGCATATCTTTTCAGAGTCGCAGTCTTGCACTTAGGTGTTCACGGCCTAAAACCTACTTAGAGGAGCCTCAGCCCTTTAAATCCAGCCTTAAATCATTTTGTAAAGCTTTCTCCAACTCCTGAGTGCTTCCAGACAGAGAACCGCATGGATCTACAGATGAGGTTTAACATTGATTTGAGTGGACCTAACTACGACAGAAAGGGACAGTCCCGTCCCAGGTTGAATCCTCTCCCTGCTCCTGTCCCTGGACATGTAGTTCTCCCTGTGATGCTCAGCAGACCCCTTTCTGCATCCAGCCTCCCTACAGAGCCGGTCCAGGATTCTCAGCTGTCAGAAAAAAATGATTCATTGCTTCAGAAATGCAAAATTAAATCTTGCAGTATAAGCAGAGGGAGATAGGAATAGGGCTAGCAGTATTGTGTGAGATCTGGGGAGGGCACGGGCATGTAAAAAGAGACAGGAGGGCATCAGTTGTTCCTCAGACAGCTCCAACCCAGACATCTGCTTATTTTACCTGTGTGTAATGGATTTGTGGTGGTTTTGCCTTGCTAGGCAGCCAAACTCCACCGCAACCGCTCTCTCACTCCTCCTCCTCTGAAGACGAGGGGAAGAAGAAAGGGAAAACACAACCCATGTTGAGATAAGGATAATTTAATTAAAGGAAAAATAATTATTAAGGGAAAATTATTAATTAAGTGAATTAACTAAAGGGAAAAGGAAAAGGGGGAAAGGGAAAAAACCAAACCAAAACAACAACAACAACAACAAAACAAAACAAAACAAAAGCAAAGCCATATGGAGGCACAGAGGAAAGAAATTACTCTCTACTTCCCACCACCGAGTGATGCTTGACCACATCCTTGAAGCAGGGCCTCAATGAATGTAGCCGTTGTTTGGGAGGACAGATGTTTTCACAACCAGAGCCCACCCCCCCCCCTTCTTCCTTTTTCCATCTTTTACTGCTGAGTGTGACATCACATGGCATGGAATATCCCTTTGGTTGGTTTAGGCCAGCTGCCCTGGTGATGTCCCCTCCCCGCCTCAGACCCAGAACAGGATGTCATCTCTGGGTGCCTAACTTGAGGCTGGAAATTGCAGTGGGTATCAGAGTGCCTTAAATGATAGAACTGGCAGTGTGTCTGTTCATGGATCTAGCCAAAGAGCCCAGGGCCCAGGACTCCAAAAACCCAGCCCTACAAACACATTCATGCTTCCGTACTGTGCATTATGCACAGGCTCCATTTAAAACCTTGGTCCTGTCTTTCTCTTAAACATGAGCAGCTGTTCAGCATGGCTACTAACCCTCTTCCCACACGCATTTCCCTGTGAGTACACCACAGCTTCCTCACTCATGCATGCGTAACCTACATCTACATAAAACATCCCAACTGCTTTTCATAGCTCCTGGGCGAGATGTGCACTTTGGTCAAATCCTGGCACCACGGGGAAACAGAACCTGCAGGTACATCAGTGCTTATTTCTTGCCTTTCCATTTCCACACCAAGGGAAACCTCGGAGGCAGCCTGGATGTGCAGAAAATTTATCTTTGGCCCTGACATCGGAGCATAAAAATCCAGCCCAGCTAACAGGATCACTCATATTGACAAGGTTGGCAACAGTAAAGAAAGGTTAATAGAAGTTAATGCTATTAGACTGAAAAAGGGAAAGGTTTTGTTACCTTTCTCTTTTTGTTCTTCCAGCTCACTCTTTCCTTCAGAAAAAAAAAAAAAAAAAAGTGGAAGAAAATATCTAAATTACAGTACCACAAAATCACAGAGTCATCGAGGTTGGAAGGGACCTCCGGAGACCATCTAGTCCAACCTCTCTCCCCAGCACGGCCACCCAGAGTTTGTTGCCCCAAGCTTTGTCCAGTTGGGTTTTGAGTCTCACCAAGGATGGAGGCTCCACAGCCTCTCTGGGCACCCTATTTCAGTGCTTGACCACCATAAAATAACATATTAAACGAAACATATTCAAACCCTCAAGTCAGTCCTTTTTCAGCCCTCTTTTTCCTTCACCCTTGGGATATCATTTATAATCCCATTCCATTTCTCTTTTTCACCCCCTTCTTTGGGAAAGAGCGAGACAGAAGTGAAATTTGAGCATCTTCTTGACCCCTCTGTGTTACTAATTATATCTGGGAAGTTTTCTGATGTTAGCAATTTGGGACCCTTTGCATTTCCTCTGCCATCTCCAGTGGAGGGAACTGTGAATACAGCTGAACAGATGAAAAATATGAGAAAACTATGCAGCAACGTAACTCCTGATTGCTCTAATTTATTACTCTAATGACTAAAGCCCGCAGTCAGAATGGAACAAAAAAAGGCTCGTTACTCTTTCCATCTCTAAACTGCACAGTGCAGTGCCAGCCTGTAGGACTGCATCCTCCATCAGCAACCCATCTGGCCTCAAAACAAGGTGTGTGCCGTAACTGCCAGCTTACAATATGTTATTACCACTTGACATTTAGAAACACCAATTACAGGAAAGAAGTGCAGAGGCCCAGCTGCCTTTACGCCCATGTCGAGACCCCAAAGTGAATTCAGATGGGAGCCAGAACATGTGATATGCTTTGTAATGTGATTTGTTGTCACACCCTATTCACTGGCTGATTTCAGATACACGGTCACTTCCTTCTTTGACTTTGGTTCCAGTATGGATTGTCCAATACTTTGCAAAAATAGCATCAGTATTTTTAGGGACTGAACTGAGTTATTATGAGAAAGTGACTTTTCTTTTTTTTTTTTTTAGTAAAAAAAAAAAAAAGTAAAGCTGTAAATGCACAAAATTAAATTGCTTGGGAGACTGATTTACAAAATTGGGTCTACAGACCTTCAAGTCAGGAGTACACTGTAGCCTGAGAGGGAACAGAAAGCAGTATGGTTATCACTGCAGGGGTAGAAGGCATCTATACAAAGTCCTGTACCTCCACGGGAGAATTTGTAGGGGTCTAAATAGAAGAAGGTTGAAAATGACTGACTGAGAGTTTGGCACAGGCTGTCCACTCCTGACAAAGGGAATCTGCTGCTTGCCTCTTCTTTGACACAATGTGCATGGTTCAGCAATTTGGGCAGAAAAATTGTTAACTAGCAAGCGTGATGGAAAGACAAAATGCATTCATCAAAATGCCATTTGTAACATTGTGCGTGGCTACAGTAATGAGCTGTGCTGATTACAGAACACGGCTTTAGAAAACGAGTGCCCCACAGGGCCCATTTTCTCCTGCTGACATCACATATTTAAGCTGCTTTTTCTTCCTTTTGCCTCCAGTTATTTTAGGCTAAACTGCGCCCGCACCTGCAAGCTGTGTGTTTGCAACTGAAAACAGTATCTGCCCTCAGTATGATGCTCCTTTTGTCCTAAAGAAATATAAAAAAATTATGACAAAATACACAGGCCAAGCTTACTGTCTTCTAAGCCAATTTTTAAGATGTGACCTTGTTCATGGGCTGCACTAACACAAGAAACTGGGAGACTGGTACTGATGTGCTTTGTTTACTGAGCCTCCACTATTCTTAATGATCATTAGACGCCTTCTAATTGCAGGACCTGGGCCTTTCACCTCTACTGAGATATATTTTAAGTACAGTCAAGAAGTGAGAATTTTGTTAGGGGCAGAATCTCACCTGGAATAGATGGCTTGATCTAGATCCCGTTAACAGCCGTACAGCCATAAATCTTGGGATCCTGTAATTCTGCCCCACTATCATAACGCCCTCCCGTGCCTCTTCTTGCCCAGCCCTGCCTTCACTGCAACAGCAGTTACTGCTCCAGCCAGACTGTCAAGGCAGCAACACTACACAGCAATGGGCAATGATTGCACCACAAAACATATAGTTCTGGTAATTTCTAGTCTATAGCAGTTCTCTTATTCACATACTTGCACAACCAAGGACAACTGCAATCTCTGATGAGTTACAACATTCTCGTTTCCTTTTTTTTATTTTCCTTCTTTTTTTTTCAAACTCCACACAGCAAATCTTGGAAGTGCCAAGCCTTATTCTGGCAAAGGTTGCTACAAGTCAATACACCAGGTCTACAATACACTGTTCTTTTCTCCTTCATAAATCAGAGCTGCTACTTCTAAAGACACGTCCACACAGCCCATTGAAGCTTGTATATGTTGATTTGCTTGCATGAGTTGTAAGACAGCGGTACCAAACATGAATGGGATTACCACACAAGATCTTGTCCAAGACAGATCGATCACCTCTAAAGAAATGGGGTTACCACAGCTAGCAGCAGGTGGCTGTAGGGTTTCCATACGGCATGGCCTCTGGTCTGAATAACAGCACCGGGTATAGGATATCACATAGACTTGCAGTGTGTGCATGGACTTTGAGACAACTTCCCTTTGCTGATGACGGTGGCAGCCTGGAGCAGCCGGTATCACACACTGCCCTCTTCATCAAAGAGTAGTCAGTGATGTCTACATTAAGTGGTGAACACACAGCTGGGTGTCATTGCAGGACTTGTGTCATTTGGGGGGGGGGGGTGTGATATTACTCGACTAGCAAAAATTCAGTTTGATTAGCAGAAGCCAAACTGGTGTGAATGCATGTAGGGATGTGGCAGTTTTAATTAAATAACCAGCAGAACTCTGTAGTGCAATTGAAGCATTAGTCACTGCAGTAAAGTGCTGCATCCTACGTATAAAGGTGCCTAGCAAGGACACCTTCCTGATTCTTTCAGAGCAAGGCCCAGATGTCACAATGCACCCGTTCACTGTGCTGGCAGTCCAGGAGAGAGATGTGGATATCTCGATCCAGTATACAAAAAGCTACAACATTAATTATGGGATATAAGAACCTCTCTGCATCTAAGTACTGCTCAGGGATTTTGAGCCCCCTAGGAAGTATCCCAGTCACCATCACAAGCTTTTTTTCTGTATGGGAAGCTCTAAAATAACACCTAAAGCATACACAGGAAAAAAAGGAATGAATGATAAAACACTGCTTCAAACAGAAATAGGCTTTGGGTGAAAAATCCACTGAATTTTATGGGAGTCAATCATTTACCTGTCAGCAGCTGCAGAAACACTTGAGACAGGTACTGGAAGATGATTTGTGTGTTGGCAGAGTTGTTCCTCCAGCTTTCACTGCAGATGCTCTCTCCCCTCCTATCTACTTAGTGCCTCCCAAATACAAACCCTCTGAAAGGATTTTAAGCAACGAACCATGCTGCAAAAGCCACAGAATCCTTGTTGCTATTGTACTGCTCATTCTGCAAGGCTGTCAAATATATATACATGTATTTTTTCTTTGTCTCAAAATGAGACTGCATCATCTGCTCAGGCAATGTGCTCTCACTGAGGTATCCCACAAGGTATCTGCGTCTTGCTGTCTTTTAGCATCTTGTGGTCTCTTTTAGCATACTCCTGTAACCAAAGACTTTTTCTGCATTTATGGTTATACATAGTTAAAGCATGCATTTTCCACCTCTGAAAGATTTTAAAAATGCCACAAAATATTGCGAAACAGCCTAAAATTACACATTAAATGTGGCAGTCTGTGATTTGTGGTGTAATTATAAAACGTGCCATGGTGGTTATTAGTTGTGAGATTAAGTATTACATGTTTCAGATTGTAAAACATGCTGGAGAATTTCTAACTGTGATTGTCTATTCATCTCTAAAGAGAAAATGGGCATAATTACACCAACATTTCTAAAATGGAGAAATAGCTGCAAAAAAAACTGAAGAAAGGTTATATTTGAAGACAAGAGCTGTAAATACATAAAGCATTTATACTATTACACTTTTCTAATGGAACATTTAAACAGAAGCTAATGATTTGATTTTAATTGGTCCTTTTTACATAAGCAGCAGTTGAAGAAATCTTGTTTTTTAGAATTTATATGACACTACTTTTCCCCCACATTACTCATCTTCAGAATAGTAGATTAAGACAGATGCAGGAAGCATTAAAAAGCAAGGAAAATAACTACTTTCACAAAATGAAAGGAATGATTTTGTAACCTTTGATCATCTGTGTTGACTCTTCAGCATCAGCAGGGTTTAAAACTATACACATAATAAGGTACCTACTGTCAGATGTCGTGGAGTTCAATGAATGTTTTATTTATCTTTTTCCTGCCCCACAGTATTTGAAGATGTCCCTCCTCATGTGTCCCTGGAAGTTGCAGGAGCAATGGAGTTAGCTGTAAGGAGAAAAATATGCTGTTCTGAGTCAGTGCATTTTTTAGTATAAAAAAATAAAAAAAATTAAACATCACATCATTGTGAATGTACAATGTTAGTTGCACCACCAACCCCCACAGCTTATCCTATTGACTCTGATAACTGTTCTGAATGGCACAATGGCAGCACTATGACTTTAGTTTTAAAATAAGCAACTAAAATATCTTTATTCTGCCTTTCTACAATTAGGTTTCCCATTTCTGCAGTATGGCTGTTTCCATTCTTTATCAAATTGGGCAGTTATGAAGTCTGTTCGGAAGTCTGTGTTTTCTTTTAGGGTATTTTTTGCCTTTTTATTTGCTTGCTCAGTTATGGTATTTTATCAAACTGTGGAGGAAAAATCAGAAGAGAAAGGAGGTGAATATTTTTCTTCAACTAATTGACTGAGTCGCAAATGAAGGAATACTGAGATTTTGTGGTCCACCCTAAGACATCAGCACAAGCGCAGTGGGACGTGAGTCATACTGTTCAACTAACGATACACACGATACACACAGGGCAGGAACAATGCAAGGCTGTTTTTTTACTTTAAAAGAAAAGCAGGCAGCTTCCTTGGGTGGCAACTTTTAGGAGGCATCTTGCTGCCTAAGTTGCCTGTGAATGAAAAGATAGAGCTGTGTTTTATTTTTTATTTTTAAGCCTGATCCACCCATCCCTGCCTTGTACTTCTATGTTCCTCCGCTGCAGCTGCTGCTGCTGCCAAAGGGTGGGCTCGTTAGGAGGAACGAGGTGGCTGATGCCGAGAAGTTGTTTTTCCCCCACTGCTTCCTGGTGTCTTGCCCTACTACCCTAAGCAGCTGGACTCTCCATCTTCCAAGCACAGAACAACCCTGCACTACCCTGTTCCCCGCTGTGCTAACAAGGCCCAGGTGTATTTCCCCGTACTTTTCTGCTCCCTGCAAATCTGGGAGGCATATCCAGTAAAAATCAGGGAAAGCGGATGCTTGTCTGGGGGAGGAGAGGGAAGAAAAGCTATGTGACTGTATGGGAATAAAACACGTCCTGTCCCTTAGGATGCTGGAAGAGCAAATCTTTGTGGGGCAGGGAAAGGAAGAAGGGGATGAAAGAGACCCCAGGTCTCTTAGTGTTTTGTATGGAGCTGGTACAGGGCAATATCTGCTGAGCTGTTTGATGGAGGAGTAACCAGTTTGCCCAGACAGTATTTGCAGCTGAGCCTAAATTAGTACTTAGTTCAGCACAGCACTTAGGTCCACACCCTCCACTGCAGTTCACATGGGGATTGTGGTCACTGCGCTGGTGCTGGCCCTTGGTATGAGCTCACACAGGCCAGGCTGTCTGCCCTGAGCATCTCTCTGATCCAGCGTTATATGGCTTTTTGTCTCTCTCTCTTTCTTTGCTGGTGGCATTTGGATAACATGTTCCCAATCCTCTGGTCAGTAGAGAGCGGTTCAAAATCTGGGGGCTCTGCCCAGCTGCCTGGCACAATTGGAGGAGGAGCTGCTTGGTATGGTGGCAACATCTCTTCCTTCATTGGAGCCAGGCTCTGCTGGAGCTGTCGTCCTCTGCTTGCTTGGCCATGTGTGCAGACCTAGGGCAGATGAGCTTTGTGCTATTCGTCCTCTGCTCCTGACCTAATTCTGTCCATGCCATCACTTCTGGTCAGAAATGCTGCCTGTCTCTTTCAGACACAGTAAGAAGTTGACTAGAGACTTCTCTTCTTGGGGGCTTGTTGGGAACCCCCCAACATGGGAACTGACCATGTTGATGACTGCTCTTGAGGTGTGGCTGAGAAGAAAAAACCCAAAACAAACAAACAAACAATCCCAAGCATATAATTCCTTCCAAGGATCAGACCACTCTCAGGCACTGTCTTTACACAGTCTTTTCACGTAGGCACAGAAACCTTTTCTAGATGGTGCCTGTTAAGACAGCTGCTCCAAAGTTTGCGATTTTGCATCATGAACCCCACCTCTGCTTTCATTCCTGTATCCCAGAAGGGTATGCGGTGTGAGGCCCCCACCGTAACTGCAGGACAACAAAAGAGAGATGTTCAAGAGTCTGGTAGTGTGAGAAAGGGCTTGTGATCAGACCTCTGCGAACTCGTCATGTGTTTACAAGAAAGGTGGGAAGGAGATCATTGCTAAGGGAAGGTAGAAAGTAAGAAACTCACTTGTCTTTTGGGTGTCTCTGTTGCATGAAATTCAATGTATTAGTTTTGTATCTCTGCTCTATTTCTATCCGGAGCTGAGTGGTGAGGCCATCAAGAATTATCAGCTGATTTAAATGCCATCTTGGAAAATGGAACTGGCAATTGAGACCAGCAATTATTTCCCAGCTACATTTGCTATATACTTATTTCACTTGATGCTGCTTCCAGACAGATACATGAGTCAGTGGTATTATAAGCACGCTCACTGACTCCAAGTGAAAAATGTCGATGGGTCTGTGGCCCACCCTCAGCATGCTGTGGTATTTACTGCCTGTTATTATATCTCTTTTTTACCTGGAGAAATTATCCTTCCTTCCTTCCTCCCTCAAATCCTACTGACATAGGACAGATAGGAGGAGCTCTCGCCTGATACCAGTGCAAGATGCCCAGCCCCAAAAATTTATAAAAAAGTCCTCTCTAGTTTATGCCCTAGGAGTGGATGCCACCCTGATGCTGGCGATCTGTGGTCAGACTGCGTGTAAATCAGCGTGGAATGAGATCGTGCTGGGGCTAGCAGTCAGGACTGGAGGCAGCACTGGGAAAGAGGTGAGCCACCTTCTCTCCCTTGTCCCACAAGTCATCAGCCTCAATAATCTCCCTTAGGGTGAGTGCTTCAGATGGAGGACCTGGTGCTTCAGGGACGTTCAAGAAAAAAGGTGCAGGCGGGAAGGAGGAAATTGAGTTGGAGAATCTGCTTCTGGGCTGCGACAAAGATATGGTCGGACCCCAAGAACTCCCTGTAAGGATACGGAAAGATGGGCTTTGAAAATTCACTACGTTCATACACAAAGCGGCGAGCAGCATAGAGAGCTACGTGGGGGTCCTTCCGCAGTGTCATCACATCACCAGGCAGCCTACAGTAGGGAGCCCACGTGTGAAGGTCCCTTTGCCCACATCTTCTCTGAGCCTAAAATCCAGGGCCTGCCCATAGGCTCTGCTGTTTTGTACTCTGAGAGCCACGTGAGAGACTTCACAGGGAGGGCAGGAAAGCCCAGCAACAATTTCCTTCAGAAGTGGCATTTCTGAACTTCACTGTGCCTCTTGCAGCTGGCTGCTCTGTCAGCACTGACCTCACCTGGGCAGCACAAGGTTTTTGCCCAGTATGACTTGTTGAAACAGCTGATCCCCCTGCGGTAAACTGTTTCCTCATGTTCATGGGAGCCGACCTGTGGGCTTCAGCTGGCCCCCCCTTATATGTTGCCAGAAGAGGATCCCCCAGAGATGAAAAGACTGCTCTGCAGCCTGCTCCCTTAGCATTGCAACAGCAAGGCACCAAGGCTCTGCAAAGGTGGCATGGTACATGGAAAAGCGCAAGAGCGTGGTGGGGCTATGGGTTGAGATGCACTGGGTTTCTGCTGGAGGACTGAAACAAGCTAGCTCAGCCCAGACAGAATCTGGTTACACAGGACAGAGTAACTCACAGGTTTCCCAGTCTACAGTGGCATATGAGTTCAGCTAAACAGACAAGGAAGGAGTCATTATGGGCAAAGACTTCTCTACTGTGTGGGTGTCATCCACAGCAGACAACCTAGCACACACTCCCACCTCAAAATTGTTAAAACAAGCAGTGGGATTTAACAGACCAGATATATCTGGGACCCTTGTTGCCTTAATGTTGCTGTTTCTGTATCCTCAGGCTTCACATCTGCTGCATTTTTGCAGTGATTAGAGAGAGCAACTATTATAGTAAAAACTTCTCAGTTGACTATATGACTTCAGAAGGTGATGGCTTGAGAAGTAGAAACAAATTCTTCAAGGCTCTGGATTGTGTTGAGAGAACTAAATGAGTATGAATCAGGAGTGAACCCATACTAGGAAAAATAAAGTATTTATAAATATCTAAAAGACAGAATACAGCAAATCTTAACATCTTATTCCAATAGATTGCCACAAAACAAAACAAACAAACAAAAAAACCAACTTGCATGAAGCCATTCAACCCCAGAGTTTAGATTACATGGAAGACAGTGTGAGTCTGTCATATACCTGCTCTCAGGGTATCTCAGTGCATACACACGGCAAAACTGAAGGGATATTATGGGAAAAGATGTTCTCCACCTAGAGAAATACTTGACTGAGGTTGTGCTGGAATGTCCTAAGTTAGAGTTGAACATGATGAGATGGCCACATGAGCATAGGGGAGGGTGCAGATCAGAATGACCTTCCTTAAACTGAAAAAGCATGGCACAGGATGATACACTTGTGTTTATCCATCTACCTTGCGAGTGCAATTATTATACAGGTAGGCAAAGTCACAGTAATGACACACACAAATTAGGTGTAGAAAAACAGGCAGAGGAGCATATGAGCAACCACAAATCTTGTTAACCTGATTAATTGTTCACTGATAACTGAATCATAAATTTTAAACATTCGTTGGAGCACACAATTGTTAAACGCACCATATGAAAAAAGATACACAGAGACAATACAGAATGGTAAGAAGCTTAGAAAAAAATGGCCTGTGAAGGAGGCATGAGGATGTTTATTTAGGCTAGAAGAGAGAAGTAGCATGGTTTCACATTACAGCTAAGCCAGTCCAACCACTTGCACTTGTATGATGCCTCTCCTGGGAAGTTAATTCAGTGAACTAAGTCAGCAGAAAATTTATTTTGCAAAAGAACCGAAAATTCTCCACTTTGTTCTCTGAACTGGTTCATCACAATCACACAACGGCTAGCTGAGTGTGGAGAAATGTAGGGTGGTTCATTTTGGCAGCAGCTAACCTTCCGACTGATTTAGCTTTAATGCAAAAGTGCAACATATAAGGGTGCATGATGCAGAAACATAATCTGTATGTTTTACAAAGAAGAGGATGTTGAGCAACATTGCTGTATCCACTGAGAATACCGAAAAGAAATCTACAAAATATATATCAAAGATATGAAAAATGTGAAAAAAACCAACCAACCAAAAAAAAGTAATAAAAAAAAAAGCTTTATAACAGGAACAGCACCAGGTACTCAAACATTAAAATAGCTTACATAAGAATATCATTGAAGTTCCTTCACTGGAGTCCTTTCCAGTGCATCACACTTGTGTCTGCCAGGATTAGTCCAAGGTTTCTTATCTTGCCTATTTGCAGAGGTGGATTGGAAGATGACCTCTTGAGATTCGTGATTTACCAAGTTCACCCATCCTGTCTAAGCCGACCTCTAACTCAACTTAATACTACTCGGAAAAATGTTTTTAACAAGTACAGGGGCAGATTCTAATAGTGCCATTTGATTAATATTTCGGTAAAGACCGGAGAAACATCTGTGTATACACTGTTTACAGACACACTACTTACAGTCTGCTTTGAATTCTGAAAATCTTCCTGGATTAGCATAGCTAGTCTCCAAATAGACCATGAAAATAAGTCATACTTCAGAGATGATTCCCAGGCTTATGGTTATGACTGCAAGGGGATTGCAACACTCACAAGTTGTTGCTCAAGCATGATGGAAATTCAGTTGCAAATACTGGAAATAGGGTCACTCACTGGGAAAGCTGTACACTGAGATATACAATTTAATTAACACATCAGAAGAAAAGTATACTGAGCACCGTTTTTTTGTTGAAATATAAGAGATGTTCATATTTAAATTGCAGAAGTATAAAGCTGGAGTTAAAAATGAAGCAAAGAAACATGCAATACTATTTTTTTTCCTTTTTGCAAAAACAAAATTCTAGAAATGATGGGTTGCAGAAAAAATGGATCAGCTTTGGCAAAATACTGAAAATCACTTAACCTTCTGTTTCCCCATAGTCAATAAATGCCATTATTAATAATGCTGTCTAGTGAGATGGACAAACTTAAACACCACATCTCTCCTACACAAAAGTCTCTAATCCCTTTAATGTAGGGAAGTTCTGGGAAAAGCCTTGTAGGAATAATATAATAACAACAATTTACAGGCATTTAATAAGAAAAGATGACAATTACTTTCATTTGTATATATATGTAGCTAAAGAACTACAGAAAACAGTTCAAATGGAGCAAGTCTGTGGACTCATCTAGACTTTACAGGTGAGGGATCAAGCTAAGAAGTATGCTCTACTGAGCATCTTTTCAAGTCTTTGAAAGTCTTGTCAAACGGACAGGATCAATAATAACTTAGGGAGTATGTGTAAGCCCTTCAAAGAAATCTGAGTGCAGAACTTGCTGTGTAATCATGCCCACCATGCTGATACTGTGCAGCCTTATGTGGGAAATCCCACCCTGGGACGTGAAGCTGCCATCCACGGTTTGAGGAGCAGGCAGCTTTCTTCTTTGACAAGCCCTGCTACCTTTGAAGCTCAGATCTACTTGTTCTAATGGGACTGATTAGAGAGAGAGAGGAAACTTCAAAAGACTTCACTGCCTCTATGAACTAACTAGTCATAAGGCTGTGCTGACAACCCCTTGTGACATGTACCATCATTTATTTTTTCCCTTGGCCCCCACTCTGCCCCTTAATATTAGCATCTTCTTTCTGTTTGCACATGAGAACGCTGCAGTTTGCACATACATCATAACATGCTGTCTGTTCCTCTACCTGATAAGGGACTCCCCCACATTTCTCCCTGCTGGGCTTCCATTTTTTTTTCCCTCTGAGGTTTTGTTGTGAGTCACACATTTTAAAATCATGATCCTGATTCAGCAGCAATACACGGACGTGATTGCCTGACTGACAAGAGGCATATTTCTATCACAGGGCTAATTCAATGAGGACAAGAACAACTGGTACATGGAACAGGAAAGAATAAAATGCTAACAGAAAACCCTGTAGAGGGGTCTGCAACTCCTCCAGGCCTATGTGCATGGTGGTGTAATGGGCGTTCATTTAATTTCTTGTCACTCATTCAGCGCTGATCTGTGCTGATGCTCTCTCTTACCCCACTGCCAGATATGGTCCATCTACTTTGTGCATTCAAAGCAGCATCATGCCTGAGTACTCTCCCCTCCCTGTCTTGACACTGACCCTCAGGTCAGTACAAGCTCTTCATTTTCTTCTCCCACTTCTGCCTGCCCTTATTGAAGGAACCACTTCCTCAGCTGATTTACCAAAATACCACTTCTCATCCAAACTTCCAAAAAAATTTACTTCATCACATGCCCTTACTTACAGGAATAAATTTGAAAATGAATCTTAGGTGGAATTCCCAAGAGTATCCAATTTGACAGACGTGTCTTTTCAGGGTGTAATGTTAAAAGGCCAGGGATTCTCTTTATTTTGGTGACACTAGTGTTATTGCATTCATAGTCTCTGCTCCTGTCCATGACACTGCTGCTGAATTTGCTGCTGAGAAAAGAGCTGAAATAAAGGTGATTGCTAATTAGCCAAGTGATTCTGGAACAATTTCCAGTATAAGTTTACACCTGCACAAAAGTGGTAACATTTTTTTTAAGCTCTAGAAATAAATGTCAACTGATCAACCATAAGGGCTAAGCCAGAGGTGAATGCCAATAGCATCAGTAAGGATATACAGTTCCTCAGTTAGATAAATCTTGGGTTAAAAATACAAGTTATGAAGAGTCACTTTTGCTCCTTGCTACACACCTACACACCTATACTCCTCACTGCATATGCTGAAGCAAACACCAGATGTCTAACTGGGAGGAATTTCACACAAGAGAATGATGCTATTCAGAATTTGGAAGATAAGTTCCCAGCACCCTGATGAGTTGGCACTGTCTGTATGCAAAAGTGCCTCTGCTTGCAGGAATCTGAGCTATTAAACCTGCTTCATGAAATGGCTTCTTTCAGTTATGATACTGCAGGACCTTAGAACTGAGAGCAGACAGCACTGCCACCTACTGCTCCCAGGGACATGGGTCTTACTTTCATCAGAGGAACCACATTTTGTGTGGTTAAAAGTTGGTATTTACTATTAAAATTACATTTTCTGCAAAAGTAAATTGAATACAATAACAATAATAATAAAAAATTACTGTCATAGTAACTGTACACTTCTCAAAACATCAGGGAATAAAATAAGCCAGAATTACTTTGCTGTCACAGTTTCAAAAAGAAAATAAGCCATCTTGCCATCTCTGTTTTGCAGCTTAGTCACATGCTTTGATGCTGTTATCTTTGGCTAGTTCAATGGAAGGAGTTTTGTTAGCAATGTAGTGAAACTGTAGGCAGTCAGCATCTCACCCGATTAAGGCTTTAGATTAACAATACTGTCCTTAAGGTATGATGGACAATTGCCAGAAAGAGTGATAATAGAATAACACAAAGGAAAATCAAGACGAAAAACGTTATAACGCATGACTTAGGAGTGAGAATGCTTGCATTTATATTTTTTTCTACATCACCTGTCCTCTACAACTGAAATGATCAGCTTGAATCTTAGAAGTCTTGCCTTTGATAAACACTGCCAGAAATGTGCCTACAGAGTTATTATTTTAAGGTGATACTAGAAACCATCACAGAATTCCTTGTGCTACAACAGTACATCCTCGGCACATACTAATAACAACTGTTGATATTCTAAAGTTTCATGGAGATGGAGCTAGCAAAATACACGGTTTGTCAAGATTAACAAGGTCAAGACAGACATGACTAGCAAAGGGGAGCTCTAGGATTACTACAAAGACAGTGCTAAAGAAACCACACTGGGGTTTTATGAGATAGATAAGATGAACTGGAGCTCTAGATGAGACTTTATTAAATAAATTTGATTAGAGTTTATACTTCAACAAGTTAATTGAAGAGGTTGCCAGAAACCATAAAAGTGACGGTGATTTTCTCTAACAACTGCGCAAGTTTTGAAGAAAAAACACTGTAGTATTTGGGAAATTTGAATTTTCACATCTTCCCCACAGAAATGTTTAGATGAAATAAATAAATGTATATGAAAAGGCATGCATACAATGCATGCAGTCTTGCACGCTGGGTGAAATCCTGGCCGAAACCACAGGGAACTGAGCTGAGAGACGCCAAAATGTCAACTTCTGTATTTACGTTTGCATGTGGATTTCACGAGGAAAGATTTGCTTTCTGGCTTTTGGAACAACTCTTCCTTGTGCTAGATTCTAAAGAAAACTGATTTTTCCCATTAGTCAGAGCACTTGGCACGCAGCGTGGCATTACAACCTGCTCATACTTTGTCTTCTGATACTTTGAATCAGGATCATCCTCGCTTGGCAAGTCAAGCTGCCTACTGCTTCTCCACCCGTGGTGTATTAACACTGCTTTGTGAGCCCATTCATCTGTCCCTGTTATAGTCCTTGCTCATAAATCATTCACATACATGAGCCTGAGCCCTGCTGGTAGCCTGGGAACTCTTCAGGGTGTCAGCAAAAATGCTGACCGAGACAAGTGCCTACAGCGTGCTCCTTTCCTTCTTTGGTGCAAATTCAAACAGTCCAGTTTATATGCTCTATACCACCCTGCTGGTGGTTTGAACAAGAGTGGAGCAGAGGAGTATTTCAGCAGACAGACACAATTCTCAGCCGTGAGACAGTGACTCAACAGCATTGCCACCTGGGCAGCCTGGTGCCTGGTATGTCCTGGCAGAAACATCTCTGACCACATCCTGGTCTGGACGCATCGAGCCAGGAGGCTTGCCGTGCCAAAGCATTGTGAATATACTCAGTCCTTTCTAAAGAAAATTACTGTGAATCTTAATGCAAATTAGAACATTAAACAAGTGATGCTCTCAGACTATGTAAAACATGACAGAAAAATCAAGAAATCTAAATGTAAGATGGGGTAATAGGCTGCTATGAAATTCTAACTTTACAAGCATAGAAAGTTTACGTTAAGAGAAAATTACATGGGTAAATTTGTACATATTTGCCTATTCATGCAGTGTTAGCAGACAAAACATATCTAGACTCCATTTACCAATATATTGTCAGATTTTCAAACACAGCAGCTTGAAAGAGCACAAAACTAACAGCTGCCTAACCAGCTCAGGTGATAGATGTTTGTGCTTTAGGGGTGGGGATTAACAAATTAAATTAGCTGCGCTTCCTCTGCACCAATTTGCCAGAAGACATATGGATGGATTTATGATTTGCATAGTAACAAAGGTTGAGTTAGTCAAAAGTATGGGAAAGTTTTGGCCTAACAGCTCCAATTAAAGTAAGTGGAAATTGTGTGACTAAGACCTCCAATTAGCTTTGCTTCTTGAACCAAGAATTTCTACACAGTGGCAAAGCTTCTTACAGAACCTAGTGTTTGTGCCCCAGGTAGTCTGAATGTTATATAGAAGAGGAGATGTTTAAATCCTACAGGAAAACCCAAAATAAGATACAGAACAAGTGAATGGAACAAGCCGGTTGTTAACTCAAGGTGACGTGATCTGTGATCTGTAAAGTGTAAGTGCTCGGTAGGCTTACTGATGATATCTGGCTGAGATTAGTAAACCAATTTTTTCTTCACAGAGAAAGCACAGTATCAAAACAATTTTTGATCAGTGACAAAACAACAACAACAACTAAAACAACCAAACCCAAACAAACAAACAAACAAAAAACACACACAAAACCAAACAGGTGCATGGAATATATTCACTCTAGCTGATGGAAAAAACCTGCACCATCACAGTAAAAGCAAGAAGGTACAATATTTGGACTAAGTACATTGAACATACCTTACTAGTAAATCTACTGTTGTCAAAAGGCAGTGACCCAAACGTCATCTCTTTCCATTAGAAGTCAAGGGGACAGCCTCATGAGCCTTGACCTGAGGACAGAGACTGAGAGATCAGGAAGAGGAATCACATGCATACATTACTGATGAATATTTTACTCTTTAAAATAACACCATTATCAAACAGGTCTGAATAACCACATTTATTACCTATACACAATTCTAAAGACATGGCTATCTAACTACCGTAACTCTATAACTGTAACTAGTATAACATTAAAAATATGCAACTGAAGGCTCGTAAAATCCAGAAAGAATTGCTATCACTCCCCTTTGTACATATATTGCTTTTTCTTAGCTATATGTTCAATTTTTTTTCCCTTCTCCTTTTCCCCCATGCTTATGCTTGGCAATTTATTCTTTTTTTTTTTTTTTCGGATTGCCAGTCACAGACAGTCTTGACTTACAAAGAGATCTTTTCTTATTCCAGAAGCTTTTTAGCTTTTTTGCCACTTGGACTGCAGGTTTTATGCTTATCTCCTGCCTCTCAGATAAGCTTCCCCTTCACCAAGATCCAACCTATAATCACAATCTCTTTCTATGTGATTTAACCTCCCTGAGATAAATAGATTGTTTTTGCTCGTTTTATTTGAAAGGGAATTATTTAGGGGAATTGGTTCTAACACGACATAGATTTGTGGCATACGGTTAAAAACAAACAACAAAGAAAGCATTACATTTTTTGAGGATGGCAGTGTGGCAAAAGGCACGCATACACAACACACATGAACAATTACAAAGTGAAAACAAACAGGTCCCTTTGCATGGGTATAGATCTTTACAAGATAGCAAAAGTTTATGGCATATACTCCTGCAGTTGTCTTGCTGCAGAGATGGGGAAGATAATTCCTCTGTTTAGCTACCTGATCCCCCCGATTTGTATTCATAAGCCAGAGCAATCTTTATTTTGTCAACAGCTTGCAGGTATACAAAGAGAGGAGCACTTCTTAAAAATCTAATTCCTATATTCTTGAGGGCTTAAAGAGTCTGCAGACTACTGCAGTTAAGTGGCTGTGATTTGTTTGAGAATTCAGATGCTTGCTTCATTAAAACTTCATTAAATCTGAACACTTTCACTCTTTGTTCCATATATTTCTGAACATCCTGAGCACCTCTCAGACATTTACTCTGTTGGTATGTTCATTTTAAGAAATAATGTATTACTTTTATTTACATACACGACTGAAAATCCCAGATACTGTACACAGATAATATCTTACAGGAAATAGTAAGCAGAGTGTTAATTCCTTCATGTAAACTTGGAACAGGAAAGCACGTTCAGAATTTTCTAGACACAGTAATTTAATCCCATTTTGGCCTCTACAACTAAAGAGCAAAATACATGCAGTAAACTTCCTTAGGAAGGAAGACAGCCATGTCAATCTTACTTCCAAATGAACGGCAGCAACTCTCAGTTTTAATTTACAGGTAGGAAACAGCTGCTTTTCATTACTTTGTGCAATAACACCTCATTAGCACGGCACATCGGGAAGCTGGGGAACCATCAGCTATGCCTCACGAAGTTGATTCCAAGTTTCTTCGAGCTTGGCTTGAAAAAACAGAACTCAGTCCAAGCCAAAACTCAAGTTGGGTTCTGCAGTGGATAAGGCGGTAGGAGTGCAAGTCGAGAAACACTGCAGAGGATGAGGGCTGGCACTTCGTGAATGAAATGCTCTGCCAAACTCAGCTTTGGTGCTAGCAGAGGCTGACCTGCTATTTCACTTGCTAGGCAGAGATTTTCAGCAGTTAGGCAGCACATCATTTTCCCTGCCAAGCGTGCAAAAAGAAATGTATTTGCTACGACGTGTTAGTTTATGCGGTGGGTCAGGGAGGGTGTCAGCAAGCAGGAGGTCTAGCACCTCCTTTGGGCATGGCTGTGCAGCTGAGATGCACTGCCTGCAGGAGCTAAGCACATCTACTGACAGCCTTCACTCACAGATGTCCCCACTGGCATGAACCATGTTTATGGCCACGAGTGATGGGTACTTCAGTGAGATCCTGACCAAATGGATGTCTTCCAGGATGTCTGGAGCAGCCAAAAACTAGTGGAGCTGCATACCATGCAGCGGGGCCTACACTCTGAGGCCAAAGAAGCAGAAACTAGTTTGGGCATCCTAACAGTACAGTGTCTTTTCTGTGTGTGCAAATAAATTCTGTTTTTCATCTCCCAGGTGGGAAGGTGAACACTGAGGCTCTAATGAGACCTCATTAACTGCATCTCGGTCTGTGTCAGAGGAGATGAAGTCTGGTGGACACTCATGGAGCCCAGCAGAAAGCTGGGCCCACCGCTGCCATACCCAAAGCATCCTTCAGGACTGATAACCTGAGGGTACATTAGCAAGCAGGGAACTGTGAGATACTAAATAACCTTTGTCAAACCATTCACTCCTTCCCAGTTTAATATTGCTCGTTAGTTTAGGTACTTTGTAAAACAAGCAGGGTTTGACATCAGTACACTCAATTCTGCAATCAAAAGTTAGGTAAAAAAAAAAAAATAGTGCAAACATTTTTTTAGGTAGTCCTGTCAAAAATCAGTTGCCAACTTATTTATACTAAAGTTACTGCTTTGGGCTTTCTTCCCATCTGTATTTTAATGGATACTGTAAGCATTCCTGGTAAGGACCGTGGTATTTCTTCTATTAAACATAATAGGAATTTTACATCAATTTCAATAGAAAAAGATGCAAAGAGAACAAAGCAAATGTCAACTGCAGAGTCCATTAAAGCAACTATACCATTTAATTTATTTTAATCTAAATTAAAGAGTTAATTGTGGTTAAGCACAGCTTACATTGGTACAGTGACAGAAAACCAAAGCAAACAAATTAATTATCATTCACTGACCAGAAATATGACTTTGAAAAGAGCTATGTTACTGAACAGTATAACCCACAGCTAAATCACAGCTAAAATCACAGCTAAAGTGAACAGATAGGATTTGAAACACATTGTCACCAATGTCTTTATTATTAACTACTTTATCTTTGAAGAATCACGCTGTAGGAAAGATTAATCAATATATTTTGAAATTTTCTGTTAAAAGAAAAACGTTTCAGAACTAAGAAAAGGATTTGCAAGCAAGGATTTAAGCAAGACCTGTAACCTTTGAAAATTACATTAAAAAGTATTTTCTCTTGGATAAATTTCATGCTCCCGAGTGACACCACCCTTGTGACTAGCTTCTCAAAGGAACAGACTTAGGGGCAGTTCTTAACTTGCTCCTTTGCAAACCAATGCTCTTATCTTTTGATTTGAGCTTCCTTCCAAGGTTTGACTTCTGGCTTTGGACCACTCTCAGCCTTTCCTGATCCTTGATTCTTGCCTTCACTTCTTACCCTGTGGCCTTCAGTACTGAGAGGCACTGCCAGTACCCTTACATCTCATACACTTACCTCTCACAATGAGAAAGTGGTATTCATAATAAAAAAATGTGCTTTTTCACACTGAAAACTAGTCTGAAGCCTGACAGACTCTAGAGGAAGGCAGGCTGATAATAAGTGGGAGTAGAGGTTGCTTTTGATATCCTAATTAGCTGTGTTAAAAATAGATAATGAATTACAATTTCCATATTAGGAGACACTCTTTTATTGAATCCTCATACAGTCAAAATCTAGGACACAGCGTAAGGCTGTTGACCCACGCTGACGGTTGATGTAGAAGATTGATGTAGCTTCTACTCGTGTTTGCAAAGGTCTGATTGTCTTTCTGTCATTACTGAGGTAGAAGCTGGGTCAGAATGCTATTTATTCACAGAAAGAAAAATTGCCAAGGGAAGATTTGAACATGTGAATGAAACATTTCACAGCGATATGGAAAATTAATCTCTTAGAGCCAAGGCTCACAGAAAGAACACCGGCTTAAAACCACTCCATAGGGATGATGAATAATTTAGCACAGGAGAAAAACCACACATGCTGTGCATGTAAAATATTACACCACTACATATTATAAAATGACATAACTGTCTTCTGCTTTTTTTGGTATCTGACAGAGCTGTAACTTCCTGATAACTAAAGCAGGGAAACAGGAACTCAATCATCACATTTTCCTTGATATCATCTGGAAAGAGGAAGTTGGGGATACTTCCCCATTTGGTGAAAGGTCCACAGCCTCGTTTCTTGTGTCCTACAAATTCAGTGATGCTCAAGATTTGTGCAGAAGATGTCCTCTTTGATGCTCTTCTTTACTGAGGCAGAAACAACCTGCATGTCATCATGACATTGAAAATTCAAATTTTGGAAAGGGTGCTTGAAGAAAATTAGTATGGCTTTGAACTTCACTAATTGCTGACTTGATTATGTTTCTCAGCTACAGTTGGTAGTAGCTCTGTATCAGCCAAGGGCACAGAATATGGACTTGATGGCTGTCTGTCCTCCCTCCCTCCCTCCCTCCCTCCCTCGCTCCCTCCCTCCCTCCCTCTCCCCCAGGTTCTGAAGAGGATTGCCCTCACAAAATTCTTCAGAGCAATGTCTGTATCACATAGGCAGGAGCTCATTGCTTCAGCACTGAAATTCTCTTCCAACCCGAATTATTTTATGATTCTTGCTTCAGTTTCATTCGTGCCTGAACACGTGTATTTTCATAGCAGCTGGACCTCCTAGAACATGCAGTTCCAGCTAAACATATTCAATCATATATGCAAACACACAGGCATAATAATCTTTACTAACAGATATTATCAGATACAACTTCATAGATAGCTTTCATTACAATTACCAAGAAATATGTAAATCTATGGATTTGTGTATTTGTGTTGTCCAGCTATAAACAGTACATGAGACTGAGTTTGCACAGAGCACTCTGTTTTGAAGGAGAATTCTTCTGTCTTTGCGTGGAATAACACACAATTCAAGTTTTTTTGGCAACATTACTTGGTATCACTGGAATATAACACAGAGCCTGACAATTTAACCCTGAGCAACGATTCAGAAACAGGAAAGGACTCACCTCACAGCCATCCACTGACTGTCAATGAACTGCATGCATTGAGAGAGCATCTAAGTCCCAAATATGTGAAGTGTTCCCATCTCTTAGACAATAAACTCTGCTGTGGAACTAACACATTATTTTTCTTGCATCCTCTAAGCAAGATTACGAAGCTTTAATGAGCATAGTTGAGCATCTAGTTCAGCTTAAGTCAATAAGCCCTTTTGCTGTTTTTATGCAGGAGGCTGAATAATTTACTAAATGCAGTATTAAACTGTAAAACAATTTAATCTTGTCTAAACAGACATTTTCTAAACGAAGTAATACCATTTCACATAACACAGACTTGGAGAAATAATAAATACTAACCACCACTTATAGTTCAGAATAGGGATGTGTTTTTGCTTTGCAAAGATTCATAGGAAAAAGCCAAATATAGTAATATCATAGTTTACTTCTACTTTTTGTGACTAAAAAGGCATTTCTTTAATATGTATTTTGGGTCGTGCTGGCAATACTTTGGAGCCTTTTACATTTGTTAATTGCAATGTGGGTTTACTCCCACTAGGTGTTACCCTTCCTCTGCGGTTTGTGAAGGAAATTGTCCTGCTTGAGTAAATCTGCACCAGATTACCCCCCATGGATGCGCTACCCAAAATGCAAAGAAAAAACAGGCTCGTTCTTCATCCCACGCTCGCGTTACTGGGAATCGTGATGGAAACATCTTTCTAAACATTGACACAACAAACGCACCTACCCCCCACCCCAGAAACTCACAACACAGTGAAAACTCAAAATACTAAAAGAAGAAAAGTTGCTGGATCCTATCAGATTGAAACAGCATGCATCCAACACAGCTAGTCCCAGTAGACAGCTAATAGCAAACACTGAAATATGACCGTCTTACCTGAAGCAGCTAATGCTCAGAAATGCCTCGGTACCGCACAGTTAAAGAAATTCAACAGCACACGTATCGACATAAAGCCTAGCCTGTCTACTAGATCATATTTAACTCTCTTTACGGGGGATGTATGCCTACCACGTCACTGTGTGGCATCCTTGAATGTTACACATACTAATATTTCACTGCGTATCCCACACAAAATAAGAATAAAACATTGAGATTATGGCTGTGTTATGCAACCGGTGACTGACACATACATGAAAATAGTTGCATTTATCCATTTAGTACCCCTGGATAAAGTCCAATTCTCCTCATTGGAGATAAATGTAGCCAAATACAAAGGGATGGGAAATGGAGGAAAAAAATAGTTGAGTATTTAGTGAAACTTCTGAAAAAAACGTTAAAGACATAAATTTCAATAACCACATCCACACAGCCAGGCATAATCTTGCTTGCATAAAGCTGCAGCAAGATGCCCAGAGAAGATAATTTTTGTGAAGAGAGGTTGCTTCAAACCAAATATTTCATTGCTGTGCATATTTTTAAGCCCAGAAAATGATAGCTATCTCAGTGACAAACTGCAAGTTGGGTCTTTGCCCAGGACTGGTGAACAAGATTCATGAACAGTACCTTTCTCTGGGAAGGCGAGTCAGGGGGCAGCTTGCACTTTGGAGCACAGCACGCTGCAGTGGGGTGGATCAGCTTGTGTCCCTATAGGAAGACCTGGGATGGTGGCCCAGGCAAGGTGCTTGTTGCAGCTGTGTCCCACGACCCCTACAATGTGCATGGCTTTGGAAATCATAAGGTGCCACACGGGAGCACCATGGGTCCTCTCTTCTGGCCTCCCACCAGCCGACAGGCAAGTGGAGGTAAAGCTCTGGAGAACTGATGTCAGAAGGAATAGCGTATCTTTTTTCATTTGTGAAACTTCTGAAAACACGAGCGGGAAGATTCATTAAGCTCAGGTCTTAAAGTCTGCTCTCAGATCTAACAAATAGCTCGGGTCAAATAAGAAGTTCAAGTTTAATGCATATGTTACTGCTGTGTTTTTGTTAGCCTACGTTAACACTCGGTAACAGGGAAATTAAGTTTAATTAACAGATGAATTAAACATCCCATTTATACAGAAGCATCTGTAAGACTTGCCTGCTGGTACATACAAAATCTTCCACTGCAAATTCTGCTCTGAATAATTGCCCTCACGAGTATTATATGATCTCATCTTCTGGGTGCAGTTTAATCACAGTGCTCTCAATAGAGAGCCCACACGAGGGAAGCTGGGTTTAAAATACAAACCTGTGGGAGGCTCTTGAAGTGGCTTCTTGCTAAGTATGGCCGGGAGCAGGGTGATGTGGGGGGGAACACACCAGATTAAGAAACCGAGAGGCAAAAGTGACTCCATGAAGCTGTTACCAGCAAAACACAATGTGCAGTTTTCAAGTGCTTTTAGTCTGGTGAATTGTCCCTAAAATAAGGAAACAAAACAAAGATCCCCTGTGTGCTAGCAGTTAAGTCATGTTATTTTCCCTTTTTATCTAGTGACAAACTTGTATCTTTAAACGGGTAGCAAATCAAGTTCATTCAGCCTTTTTATTTTTTTTTTCTGATCTTCCAAAACTACGATTCTAACCTCTCTCCTACTCCTCTCAAAATAAGGAAGAGCGAGATGGAAACAAGTCGCTTGTTATAAAATGTCAGCAAAATATCAGATTAACCTAATTTGCCATTTTGCTCCCACAGATGAAAATACATGGTGGTCAAAGTCCTGGCAGCCTGCTTTTCCACATGGAAAAAGCAATATTCCAGATCTCTGGTACCTTATTCTTAGATTTATTCAGATTAATCTCCTGTAACTTCCGAGTGTCCGGTGCTCCAAGCGCACATCCTTCCTTAGACCACAATACCTCTGTCAGCTCTCTCGCAACACATTGTTCTTTTTTTGTCATCTATTCCCTTTTCAAAACTTTTATTTCTCAACTCCCTCTCTTCTTCCTCTTCTTCTCTTGGGCAAATTTAGCTTGCTTCTTGAGAACTAATTTGCCTTTCCTTCCGCACACATTTCTCAGTATTTGAAGCACGTTTAACCCTGCCTCTGCATCTCCTGATTTCTAGTTCGTGGACCGATGCATTACGGTGTTTACAGTAGGACAGGGCAGAGACAGCTTCTTTCTCACCTGAGAAAGGAAAGGAAAGCACTGCCTGCTGCCTTCACACTCCTCAGACCTCCTTGTCCTTTCAGCTGTTCTCTCGAGGAAGAAAGCACTCTTAAACTCCCAGAGGAAAGCAACTGAGTGCACCAAAGCAGCAGCTCTTTGCAGTTGCTTGTAGAGAAACACGGAAAGATAGATGAAATTTGAGCAAAAGCCTGAACCGTAAGTTAAATGCTCTCTGCCAACGCATTTTAAATAGGTGCTTATGTTTCACGCAGATCCTGAGGTACCTAGTTAATCCAAATTAAATCCCAGCTGTAAGGGCACCCTGCTACATACATAACCACACGCACACGAGGAGCCATGCTCTCACGACAAACCGCTGCCCCACATGTGGCCGGAGGACACCCCATCCTCTCGGGGGTCTCTCCCACCACCGGTGCCTTGCCTCGCTCCGCCGGAGCCGAGCCCCGATGCCGGTGCCACCCAGCGGGACATGCTCCAGCAGCTCCCACGGCTCCTACACTTCGGCATAAACGACTGAGGTACGGCAAGACCGGGGCCGTTTTCCCTCCCGCGTGAAGGAAAGGGCTCCGAGGCTCAGCCGCTGCCCCGCGCCGGGCGGGGAGGCAGGACGGGGCGGGGGGACGGGGCTGACGCAGGGTCCCCCGGCCGTCCCCCGGCCGTCCCCGTCGCCGTCTCCGTCCCCTCCCCGCGCTCGGCTCTGCCCCCCGCCAGCCTCCCCCGCCTCCCGCTACATAAACGCGGCCCCGCCGCCGGGGCTCGCCGCTCGCAGCCCGACGGAGGCGCCTCCTCGGCCCCTGAGCGGAGCGCGGCGGCCGCCCGGCTCCAGGCACCGACGGGGCGGGAGGCTCCGGCGGCGGCAGGAGGAGGAGGAGGAGGAGGAAGAGGAGGAGGAGCGGCGGCGGCGGCGGCGGCTCCCCGCCGGCGGCGGGCTCCCTCCGGCATGGCCCTGGCGGACAGCGCCCGCGGGCTGCCCAACGGCGGCGGCGTCTCGCCGGCGGCGGGGAGCGGGGCGGCGGCGGCGGGCGGTGCGGGCGGCTGGTCGTCCTTCCCGGAGATCGTGGAGCTGAACGTGGGCGGGCAGGTGTACGTGACGCGGCGCTGCACCGTGGTGTCGGTGCGCGACTCGCTGCTCTGGCGCATGTTCTCGCAGCAGCAGCCCAGCGAGCTGCCCCGGGACAGCAAGGGCCGCTTCTTCCTCGACCGCGACGGCTTCCTCTTCCGCTACATCCTGGACTACCTGCGGGACCTGCAGCTGGTGCTGCCCGAGCACTTCCCCGAGCGCAGCCGCCTGCAGCGGGAGGCCGAGTACTTCCAGCTGCCCGACCTGGCGCGCCGCCTGGCGCAGGCACGGGCCGCCGCCGCCGCCCGCCCCGCCGCCCTGCCCCGCGACGGCTCGCTGTGCGCCGACGAGCCGCCGCCGGCGCTGCTCGGCTACCTGGAGGCCGAGCCGGCCGACGGAGGGGGCGGCGGCGGCACCGCCGTCGGGGCGTCCGCGCCGTCGCCCACCGCCAGCCGCAGCCCCTCGGGCGGGCCGCTGCTGACGCCCTCGCAGTCGCTGGACGGGGCGGCCGGGCGGCGCTCCGGGTACATCACCATCGGCTACCGCGGCTCCTACACCATCGGCAGGGAGGCGCAGGCCGACGCCAAGTTCCGCCGGGTGGCGCGGATCACCGTGTGCGGCAAGACGGCGCTGGCCAAGGAGGTCTTCGGCGAGACGCTCAACGAGAGCCGCGACCCCGACCGCCCCCCCGAGCGCTACACCGCCCGCTACTACCTCAAGTTCAACTTCCTCGAGCAAGCCTTCGACCGCCTCTCCGAGGCCGGCTTCCGCATGGCCGCCTGCTCCTCCACCGGCACCTGCGCCTTCGCCCCCGAGCAGGGCGGCCCCGCCGACGACAAGATCTGGACCAGCTACACCGAGTACGTCTTCTGCCGGGACTGAGCCCCGCCCGGCGCAAGGAGGATCTGCAGGCGGGATGTGGCCCCTCGCTCTCCTCGCCCCCAGCCCCTGCAGCCCCCTGCTCCTGCACGCACCTCCCGAGAGCCCCGGGGGTGGGGTGCCACCATGTAGCGTCCCGTCGGGGCCGCCGTGTCACGTCCCGCCTTGGCCGCCATCTCGTGTCCCGCCTGGGCCGCCATGTTGTGGCGCCTTGGCCGCCATGTCGCAGCCCGGCAGCCCTCTCTCTTCTCGCACCGCTGTTTCCCCCCTCACAGCCCCCAGTAGCTGTGGTGGTAGCGGGGAGGGAGAGCAATGGTAGACAAACACCCATCCCAGGAAGGTGTGTGTGTGTGCACAGCTCCTGCCTCTCCTTGCACGAGGGAGGTGGTGGGTAGTAGCCTTGCCGGGGTGGGATATTTAAAAAAAAACAGTCGTTTAGGGGCCAAGGAACTTATTTTTTTCCAGTTGCTTTTCAGTGACTTCTGTTGAAGGTGGCACAACAAATAGCTGTCTTTTCTCATCCCCATACTCCCACTGAGGTTCTGCCTTGTTGGGCAGATTTGCAGTGGTCCATTTTATTTCCCCTTCCAAAAGCGATGCCAACCTGTGAATGACTGAAAGTGATACCTGGTTGTGAAGGCTTGGTGCAGCAGCTCACATTTAACCTGTAGAGATGAATAATTTTGCAGGAAGTGCGTGTGTGACCCTTTGTGCCCAGTTGCATCCATACCCATACCCTCTCTTCTGCCTAAACCTCTGAACTTTCCAGGCTGTTAAACTGGGCCGTGGCCTGCGTAGCACGTGCGTGAGGCTGATATGAAAGGACTGATTCCCTGGATAATGAACCACTTGGAACTGTAAAGTGTCCTCAGAGACACATTTGTGCCCACTAAAGGTCAAGTGACAACTCTTTGAAAACCTAAAATGCTTGTACATTGTAACTTTCATGGGTGGTGTGAAGTCCTTATGATTCTCTTGAAGTCACTGTCTGCAATATGCATCGAAAATTCAATGCATATTTCCCTGAACACCCTCAAAATGACGGGTGAGATAACAGCCAGGCTTGCTATTGTGAAGGTAGGGCCTTCTTCCCGTGAAGGTGAAATCACGTATATTGAATTGAAGCAGATGTACGTTATAATTATAATCAAGAACACCCTGCTTATTACTTTGTTTTGTCATTTTAGTGCTGTAAAACTTTGAAGCCAACAGAATCGATGCTGAAGCAACTTTTTTTTAAGAAACAGTTTCTTGTTTTTCATGGCAGTATTATTGGGAAAGTGACACTGCTGAGAGTTCAGTACCTCTTCCTAGACACAGTCATTCTTAGAAAGCATTAAGCCCCATCCTTATGAAAACAAGAACAATGTCAGCTTTCTTCAGGGGAAATTACCCCTTTAAAGCTGTGTTCATGTTATCTAACAGTCTTTCTTTCTTGGAGAAGGCAGCTGTAGCTTGCTTTGGAACATATAATCTGAGTAGTGGTTTTTACAGTATGGAAAATGAAGCAGTTCTTTCCAATAAATTCCTGAAGATTTGAGTACAAAAGCACTTTAAAACCTGAACTTGATTTTGAAACCTGTGTTGTCCATTTGAGACAGTAACAGAAAAGTATCGTAAATATATCCTGAGTATTGAAGAATTTAGCATAGTAATGGTTGAAGTTGCATTTTTAAAACTGTTGAATAACAGATTGTTCTAACCCCAAATTTAGAAATACTGCTAGCACTTGTATCTAACCAAAGAATTTCATTGTAGGTTTTTATTTTTAAAAGCTTAATTCCTCTGAAAAGAGCTGTAGCTACGTATGCATTGAGTTTCAGTGCTTAGTGTTTGTGTGCACCACTTGGTCTTTCACTAAGTACATGTACAATTGTGTAAAACTGAAAATAATTTGCATAGCCATGTTTTTTTTTTATTTTAGCAAGATTGTTTATCAGTGTGATTAAAGTGATGATGCACATAAGAAAGCTCTGAATGTTGTCCAGTTGTAGATAGATGTATAATGGGGTATTTTTAAAAGGACAGAAATGTGTAACCTGTCATGTTAGATGAGCAATAAGGTAGAGTGAGAGGCCAATACACCTGAAGACAGAATGAAACCTGTTTGTCCTATGCCTTACTCTGAGATGATTTCTTTGTGCATAACTTATTTATACCACAAGTGAAAGGATATTGATCACAGCTACTAGGTCTTTAAAATGTCATTCTCAAGAATAATGACTGTCTTTTTCTAGTTTCTGTTAAGTACTTCCGAAGTATGTTTTTTAATATTTTGTATAAAATCAGTTTTCAGTAAAGTGTTCAAATTCCCTCTAGATGGCTTTCTTTTTTTAAGAATCTTGTAGCTTACTAAATCCATCATAGAAGCTATGAATAGGGGCAGTTTTAAATTTAACTTGTGATTTAGTGTATATATATATACAGTATATAAACATTTTACACGAATCATTTAGTTTTTTAATCATTTTAGTGCTGCAAAATTTCATAATATATCTCGCTGAACATTTGCATATTACGCTATGTACATAATATGGTAATGTTTTATTGGATTCCTATTCCTGTTTCTAAGGATAAAACTGAAAATGAGTATCAGCATAATTGTAGAACTGAAATTGATGGCATATTTGCTTGAATGTGAATCATAACTAAACTTCTAGGTGGCTGAATGCATCTCTAAAACAAAGATTGCCTGTATTTTGATCAGTGAATGCCTACCCGTTTGCTGGCAGATGACTCAGAAACTCTCATATTTTTAAGCAAAAGTGGGTATAATAAAAATATGAACTGATGATTTTTTTAATATTTGTGTTCGTGCTCAAAACTCTTAAGCATGATTAGTATTAGGCAACGGGCCCCCTCATTTACTTATGAGTTATCAAGATCTTGGTTTAAAATGATAGTGCCATAAATACAGTAGTCTTTTTATGACATGCCACAGAAGACTAGATATTTTCTTAAACGTTAATCGGTAATTTCAGTCAAATTTTTAAGAGGTAAAATGCCCTGCGCAAAGTCACTGAGTGTGGGTAGTTCCCTCTAGTGAGAGCTCAAAGAATGGATCAACAAGATGACTCTGCTAATCTTTTAATCTGCGGAAGGACAAAATCCAGAGGCACGCTGCTGGGGTCCTGTATATGGTATGTAGCAGTTGTTCACAGTTCGTATACTTACAGATAAATGCAGTAGCATTCGTAAGTGCTATTAGAAAACAAAGGCAGTCATTCTTTAATTGGAAGTTAAAGCATAGGTCTTTTTCACTGATGCATATCATGAAGGGTGACTTTGCAGATGTTTGATAGGACGTTTATATTTTTATACATGTAGATAACGAACCACTTACTCATTCTTACTTTCTCATGTATAGCATTGAAAATAAAGATCCTCCTAGGAAACTGATGCATACCAAATTAAATTGTTGTTCTTTAAATATTAACTCAGTCGTGATTTATGCTGTCCTTTTTACTCTTGTTAAAGATGTCATTAGCTTTGCATTCTGTTCCACAGTCTCATATTCATAACTTCAGCAAAGGCTCCTAGCTGATAAATAAAACAGAAACACTGAATAAAGAATAGGGATTTCTAGTAACACCCATAGCATGACAAACAGAAATGTATAATGCTCAGACTGCATATTTCCTTTAGAGCATCACAGAATTTTTGTGGTACTACTCAGCATAAATCAGTCCTCGGTAAACCATAGTGACTAAATAGCTTAATCTGAAAAGCACAAAATATTTTTATTATCTTTTTAATGAAGCCAGAAAATAATGAAATTGGATACAATATTCATATAATGAAAGAACCATTACTACCCAAAGAAAGATCTGAGAGAAATACATGTAGAAACTGTTAAGGAACAGAACGGTGATTGTATTGGCTACCCTATGAACTATTATAAACCTAGTGGGACGTGCTGTGGTCGGATTCATAGGAGGTTAATAATGAAATGCTTGTAAAATCCACTTGTGTAAAGCATCTGTATATGTAATAGATCTTTTTTTGGGTAGAATGGTTATAATGCAAAGGCATGTTGATCAAATCATTTTGTTTGATGGCTTGATCGTATTTGAGAGTTTTGTTATCCCATAATACAAGAAAGGAGGTTGTTCCATAAGCAGCAAAACTTTGACTGTCTTTTCTGCAGATGTAGGTCTCGTTTCCTTTATTTTACCACTTCAATTACTCTGATCAGCCGAGTCCCCTTTATTTTACTAGGCAAAAGATGGCATGCTCTGGCAGAGCCATTTTCTGCTACACCGAAGGTTTTTTTGTTTTTCTCCTCTACCCAACCAGCAATATTCATGGCATTTGTAAGAGTATAACATCTGTGAGTTTTCTTCCAATTTTGTTTGAAATTGCCCATGAGCTCAGAAGTTATTAAGGAGGACAGATGTCCATCCAAACAGCAATGGAAGTGCATGAGCCTTATTTCCTTAGGAAACAAGGCTAACAACAAATTACTATAATTAAAGCTTGGCGCTGTTTATATAAAATCTTTTGTCAAAGGAGGATGCAGTATTCCAAATGCACTAAGTCCCTGTAGATTGAGGAGGCAAGCGGCCACGCTCACTTTTGCAACACTGGCCAGTCAACCAAATGAATGGGTGTGCTAGAATGGCTTAAAACTTTTTTTTTTTTTTTTTCTCAGCCTGCAAATTTCTGCATTGCTTCCAAGAGCAGCTCTGACAGCTGTGAGTCTTGTTACAACAGCCCGCCTTGGCTGTCTGTCTTAAACCCATCTGTTGGTACCTTTGCTGGAGAGGATTTCTGTTATGAACGTGGAGCTTTCAGGACTCCTGCCCTTTTGGCGAGCTGAAAATGATCATGATGCACAAGAAAATATTTTCCAAAGGCCGCATTTGACTCAGTTTTTTATTATAGGATATCTTCAGCGTATTCGTTAATAAAAAATAGCGGAAACGCTTTATTTAGTTAGAAAGCACTAGCATGAGCTTTATGAAACTGATTGCTAATTTTGTTTTTCATAAAGCTGAGCTGTGTGTGCCGTCTCTTCACAGTGAACTGTACTTGCTGTAAGGCTCTGCTGCTAAACAAAATTGTTGTTCATGATTGCTGAAGTACCAATGCCACCATCGCAAGTCTGTTGGAAAAAAGGCAGCATGACAGCAACCACTGTCAGTCATATTATCACATTTCTTCCCTGTTCCTCTCTCCACTGTGTTCAAACTGGAATAAAATGGAGCTCTGTTATACATTTCTTGCTCTAAGAGTTATTTAGCACATAGTATGGAATATTCGATACCTCCATCAAAGCTGTTAGCAACAGTGAGTCAGGTTCCTAACAGATCTATTTCCTTGCAAGGAAGTAAGAGCTAGAAGAAATCCTTACACATAGTGGTAGCAGCCTCATGAAGTTTTCAGGAAATTTCTTGATACCACAAGGAGTTCAAGGCATTTTTGCTTAGTCCAAACAATAAATTCACACTTCGCACTTATCTTGCAAACATGAAAAAAAAAAAACACTATAGACCTGCTTGTCATTTGTTTGTTCACACAGGGAAGTTCACACAGGAGTATGTAAGAAAGCCAACGTGTCCTGTGGTGTCAGGGTGTCAGCATGCAGATGTTGCACAGTTCCAGATAACCTTTTGCAGTTTATTAATTTGCTCAGAAGAGTATTTAAAGTAAGTGTTAACTCACTGAAGTTCAACTAGGGAAAAGGAGACCAGGATGTCTAGACTGGGATAAACAAACAGCTCCATTAATAAGGAGCATTTGATCTATTATTTTCCTTTGTCATTTTGAGATAAAGTCACAACCTTGGTTAGTTCATTGAGGAGCAGGCTGTGGCTTGAAATGAAAAAATAAAGGAAAAGCCCCTTGCTCCAGTCCTCTCCCTGCGCACACTCACTCTTCTAGAGGGAACGCAGTGCTGGTATGATGATGGGAGTGACCTTTTTTTTTTTTGTTTCTGAGCTAACTGCAATAACCCACAATGCTGCCACCTCAGTTTCAACTCTTTCTGTTAGTGGTTGAACTTTAGGGTCACAATAACATTTAATAGTCCTTCGGCAGAGCATATCACCATAACTACGTAGATTTCCGTAGATTTGGATGTAGTTTGGTTTTGACTCAGATTTTCCAAATAACGCGGTGACAATCTCCCCCCTCATAATACAGCAATGTTTGGGATTATTAGAAGAGTAGTTTTTTCCTTTAAAAGGGCAGCGACTCTTCCAGGAATGTAACTTGTAACTTCTTTTTTTTAAAAAAAAGAAAGGGATCCCAATTGCGGATTTTTTTCCCCCCCAAATCTGTAGTCTTTCACAAGCATTCCTAACTTTCATCACCTTGTAAAATTCTCTTCAACATCTTCCTACGGCTGAGAGCTCAAGACGTCCCTGTTTCAGAAAGCTGCAAGGGACAAGGAGGTCTTGCAGTGACTCGCAAGTGCTACATGGCAATACCTTCCTTTCCTTTCCCTTCCTGCCGTCAGAGCCGAGCTGGGAGGGCAGCTGGGAGCCAGATCCCAAGCCCTGACTGCAGCAGCCCCTTCTGCCTTGCTCCCTTCCCAGCACGGACTGAGATGGATGAGCAGTCCCTGAGCCAGCTCAGCCCCGCTGCTGGCACCTGGCCTGAGTGAAGAAGGGCAAGAAGGGCAGCATTTGTATGCTGCTAAGCTCCGTGCAGCCCGGCGGCCACACATTGGCACTTCTTCTCCATTAGGCTTCTCAACCACATATTTCTAGGATTTGCTTCTAAGGTCTGCACGTTATCTGCTGTACCAGGGGATGTTTGGAATATGGGCAAGATTTAGCTGTTTAGAGTAGGCTGCCTAATAGCTTATCTGCTGTGGTGCTGAAGAGATGATAAAGACACTCAGTTAAAAATAGCTTTATAGTTGCTTAAAGTGTTGTGGTCTGAATAACCCGAGTTTACAGGTCGCTTGCAGATTAAAAGATTGGAGGAATTTCAACACAGCATCTCCTAGGGTTTGAGGACAGAAGGAAACATCCAGATCATCCAGTCTGCTTTTCTACATAGCACACACTGCAGGACTTCCCTGAATAGAGCCTAGAGTCTTTAAATCAAACAGTGAAGTCGTTTGGACTGCCATCTAATCTCATGCAAGGTACTGCTAGTGAAAAAGAAGAGATCTTAGCGCTTGATAAATTGTCCCACTCTGAATGTCACTAGCTTTGGCTCCCAGCCAGAAGGATCTGTAACATCTCCTTCACTGGTGCTGTGGGACTGGAGAGAATATTTGTAGGTATGCGTGGAGACAGTTCCACAGCAGCTTCATTTGAACTAGATCTGTTTTTTCTTTTATTTCTTTTATTTATTTTTTATACTGTCCTGTCTTTTCCTTCAATTCCCAGACACACTTCCGCTTAAGTGGTTTTGTGTTGGCACTGTTTGTGTGGCCATGTGGTGATCCTGCCTGGGGACCTGGTGCAGCTGAAAACCTTAAAGAAGCAAACAAAACAAGGCAGATTAGTTTTCAACCAGAGCAGCTCCCTGGACTGGCTCAAGTAATAATAGTGCCAGGAGAAGTGGTCTGATGGCTAAACAGAGTGCACACTATGCATTTCATGCCTCTTCTCTAAATCCTCAATTTATCAACATCTTTATCAAACCACACCAATGCAAAGTAAAACTTCTCTATTCTGTCTGTTTTTTTCCTGGTCATCTGTCCATGATTTGCACTGACACTCCTAGGGGTTAAGGTGTCACTGGGGTTTATTCTCAGTAGCCCACCACTGTGGGTGTGTGCTCCATCCTTCAAATGCTGTCCCAGTTATCAGTCCAAACACATGGTAGCCTAGAAAGTGTTTTCTTATTAAACTTCATGCTGCAATGTGACTTCTAAATAACCTTAAAAAACAAAGTAAAACTAATATGAGAGGATGTATTTTCCATGCATCAATGTTGATGAACATTACTGTGTCACTCAACTTTTCAGTATCATCTCCTACTCGCTATTACACGGATAGGTAGTTTTTACACTGGATAGGTGGATAACAGGATAAATGACAGGTTGGCTGGTCTGAAGTTCCTAAATTACCCAATTTCATTCTCTTCAAGTACCATCAGATGATGGGTTTTCCAGTTCTTTGGAGCTATCTGAGGGCTCTGAGACTTTCTGAGAAGTCTGTGTTAGTAATTACACAGGCTTATAAAGGCGCCAGATATAAATTGGCCAGACTTAACTAAAAAACTACCTGTTGCTCATCTTTTTTGATTAGTCTCGGAAGGAAAATTGTTCATTTTTCTCAGCTGACAGGTGGAACAAAATGTTTATATTTTTCACGAACTAACAAGCCTCTAATTTCCATGAATCAATACAATTTTTCACATTGTTCCTAATAAATTTAAATAATGTTGTTCTTACATATGCTGACTACTACTTTCTTCTTGTTCTTTTTTCTTACCTTATTGAATTTATACAATACAATTAGTACAGCATTTGGAATTTATAGCTTCTGATTCATACAGATTGTGATAGCTTTCTCCATTACAGTTTATATTTATGATTTTTTAATAGCAGTCTGGATCCTGTCCCGGGATGTACAGGATATCTGTAACTTCTGTTGATCTCAATAAAAGATTGTCTTGAAAATTTAGCAAAAACAGTGTTATCTGTTTTCTATTCAGGACTTTCCATTTACATTTAATTGCTGAAACTGTACCCTGGGATTTAGAAATGCAGATATGTACCACTTTTAAAGGCTTGTTTCTTGATTTGCAGTTAGTGGGAATTTCTACTTCATTCGCTAGTCTTCAATATAACAATTAATCAGCACAATCCCTCATATAATTATATAACTAGAGAGAAAACATCTGAAAATGTTTTTCATTTTCCTGAAGGAAGAAAAATTGGCTTACAAGCCAAGTTACAGACCATCCATTGAGATTTCTATCACTTCTTAGTATTAATATTTTATTCAAGGAATCTTGCAGGAAAATTTAGAGAACAGAAAAGAATGGCAAACTTAAATATCTGCTCATCTTTTTAAAGGGAAAAAAATGTTCACATTGGCTCTGCTTTACAAATGTAAGATCACAAGTCTTTGTAGATGTGTTGTCCTTGAAGTAGTGTTTGAAGTTTTGCTGGACCTAATAACTGAGAGGAAATGTCTTTTCTACATTCCTAGTCAGCATTTCTTTTTCAAAACCAAAATTATGTGGGTCAGTGACTCTGCAGCAGCAATCTTCTGTCCTGGTGTGCATCTCAAGTATCTGAAAACACCATGCTTAACTTTTCCTGAAGCCATTTCCAGCTGTGTATTTTTAACTCATATCAACCCGCCATTGCTGTATAGTATTTCCCCAAAGCTAGAAAAATCTGCTTTATAAATGTTACGAGTTATGTATGTATGAAAGATAATTTTCATAATTATATTCATAGCCAAAGCCTTTCTGATCTATCCAAGACGCAAGAATGCAGGCTTGCAAAAGGCAGCATGTAAATGTTGCTATTGAGGTTGTTACCTTTAAAACTTAAATGTTTTTATTTTAAGTTTTACAAAACATACAATTAGGAAACCTGCCACCATGCGGTGTGACTTCAAAACTCTGTACCATAATGTCACTTAGTGTTTTGGCTGTTTGATCTCAATTTATATACTGTGGTGAACGTCCAAGTAATATCTAGGGGATATACCAGAGGAACGTTTTCTCAAGTCTTTCCTAGCACTGCTTTGGCACATCTAAAAGTTGCTGCTTTGTTATATTCAGTTATTTGTGTTTTTTCCTAAACCTCATGTACATAGTCACCTATGATAATTATCAATGTGCTAATGTATGGCACACAGCTCATTCCTTCGCTCTTACCTGCCTTTGTGTTCCCTGGAGTTGGTATTTTCTGTTTTGAGGCCCTGCTTCTGATACACACATAGTTTGTAATAGCGGCTCCCTTGCTTTATGATCTTTGTGTTACTCCTCAAGAGAAGGCCCTGTTGTTGCTTTAAAAACAATTTTGGCTGCAATTTTCTCTCAGTATAACCCGTACAGTTGTCCTCACAATTCTCATGATAGTTTCTTAAATACTTTAATATTCTTCCCACATTTTCATTTGCAAGATTAGATTAGAGAAAATGAGTGGAAGAAATGCAGCTCTAAATTAGCATTCTCAGACAATGTGAGATTACTTTTAATCTTAATGTTACAGCAGCAAATGGGAATTGAAGAGTCCCTGACTGAAATCAGCAAGTCATTCCCTTTATAACATGATACGGAGTTCTGGATGACTTCATTTAAATCAAGTAAGGAAGTCTTCCTGAGGTCAGAGTGGCTCTCTCCTGTTGTTGCCGTGTACTGTGGTTGCTCCCATTTGCTAATTCCTTTAAGTTTTAAAGGTAACAACAGCAGCAGCAATATTTGCATGCTGGCCTTTGCAGTTGCATAACACTGGAGGTTTTCCCTGAGTTGCAGTATCTATCATACAGACTTCTCACAAACAGAAACAAGCAGAACACAGGACGGACAGTCATTCCAGATTTATAAATTCCTCAACCCTTCCCATCCTTTTCCAAAGACATTGTGTCCCCATGAGACTTCTGTGTTTTCCTTATGACACATATTTCACCATTCGTCTTTACACTGAAGCTATTCTACAGCAATTTTCGTCTTTCCTAGGGCGATATATTGGCCTGCAGTCTTTCGCTTCCAACTATCATCTTCCTTAACTATATTTTTACCTTTTCTAAATCAGCAACAGCTGGTGCATGTGTACTTAGAACAAATCTGATATTGGATTCAGTGATTTACCTACTGTGTTAACTTTTCTAGCTCTTATGTTTTTACCATCTTTTGTGTTAAAAGCCTTTTGTCTGAGGCACATGGTTCTGGCTGTGTACCCCAAAGACCTTTCTAAATCTATGGCATAGCTACAGGAGTTGCCATACCATCTCAGCTAACTGGTTTATCTACTCATTTATCCTCTCTCTGACCATGGCTGACGCTGGATAGATCACAGGAAATTGTAAGGATCTCTGTGCAGACCACAAAGCATCTCAGAGTATTCCGCTATAAACCCATTATCTAAGTATGTGTGACTCATTTTGCTTATCTCTTTCATAAGGAATCGTGTGATATAAATCTAAAAGAATTATGCTTTGCTAATTTCCTTTTCCTAAGGAAAGGTCACTAGAAGAAATGTATTCTGAATGTTCTTTTGGCTTACATTTATGGAGAAACCTGCTGTAGTACCAGGGCTCTATAAATAAAATTGCAAAATCATAGAATATCCTGAGTTGGATGAGACCCACAAGGATCATTGGTTCCTACTCTAAAGGATCAAACTCAGACCACTATTCATTCCATTTAGCCCTTCCACCTCCACACTCTGCAGTTACTGCTAATGATCCCCATCAGACTGAACCACCAGAAAAATTAGTACATTTTCTACTTGTTTGTTTTGGCCATGTCACTGCTGCAACATTACTCTAATCCTCACAGAGTTTCCCTGGCTGCAGAAACACATTGCTTCAGATCCACTGAGCAATATTTGTTAAATCCCATGGCTCAGTATAGAATTACATTGGGGAATTACTATTGTTCTGATATTTTTTTTTTTTCCCATCAGACGTACATACTCTAGAAACTGTATAGACTGCTGGTAAATATTCTGAAAATGTTGTTTAGAAACTTAGTTTATACTTTCATATGGTCTTTAGGTGATTTTTAGAGAATGCTTTTATTACTTTGATAAGAAAACATTGTTATATTTTTAGATTTTTAATTTGCTTGTTATCTGCTATCTTGCCTTGGATCTCAATCACATTTCCTGAATTTAATAGAGTAATCTTGAGGCTTTTGCTGGTCCAACTAAAACCTGCAGTCTACATTGGCTTTATGGGACCAGGCAATAGTCAATGTAATGCATACATAGGTGTATCTGTTTCATTCCCCTTTTGTTAAAATTCTCTTCCTCATCATTTTTCTAGTTTTGCTTCCTGAATTTTTCTCAGGCTTTAAAGTGATTGATAGTTAAACTAGGTATTAGCTGTGGGAGGAGGTGGGTAAATTTTGGCACACTGCACAGGTATCTTCCAATCCACTTGGAAGAATTAGAAGGACAAGTTTAGCTGCTTTTTTGGTCAACACTCTAGCCAGTGTCACTGTACCTCCGTGCAGAGCATGGGTCCTGCATGGCCACAAGATGCTTTCCAGCCCAACGCAGTAAGGGAATTCTAGTGTCTGGGAACTGCTGGAACATATATATATTTATATATATATGTCCCCTGAGGACAAGGGACAGTCTCTCCCATAATTGCCAGGCAATAGAGATTAATTTTTAATTCATCAGCTACTTTTTAGATGAGGTAGATTTGAAGTGGCTCTCCCCTGTAGCTTACTGCATCCTTCTATCTTTCTGAGGTGACAAAAAATTATCTCCTTTCCATAAAGGGAAGCTCCCTTCCTAACAGAGTCTGTAGTAAGGCGACATGGACAAGAGTTTTGGGGCTATGACACTGACCATGAGGAAGGATGGAATAAAAGAAGATAAGAGAACTATTGACCAGTGGCCTTCTGTGATGGAGAAAAAAAGAAGTGATTTTCTTTCCCAGATCAGAAGAGGAAGTCTGTTCTTTCCTTGTCAAAATCTTTTCTTGGATGCAGGTGTTCAGATTTCCTACTGGAAAAATCAAAGTTCCTTGGAGAAAGAGAAGGCTTCTACAAGTTCAACCCTTGCATGACATTTTTGTCTTCTCAGACAGCTAAATACCAGAGAGAGAGACAAGTGAAACACAGAGAAGGAGAAAGGAAGAGAAAGAGAAGGGAAAGGGAAGGGAATGAGGAAGGAGAAGGGGATGGGAAAAGGGGAAGGGGAGAAGAAGAGGGGATTGAGCTGGGATGTGGGAGTAGGAGACCAATTACACCAATTACAAAGCTCAAGGTCCTGGTCCAGCACTATCAGAAGCAGTGAGGAGAATCCACAAATTTGACACCTTACCAAATACTTCACGTCTCTGTGGAGGAACCCATCTTTGTTGATTGGAAATCCTTTCATTGAAGGGACTCGGGGAGAGTAGCCTGAGCTCTCTTGAATCTTCTCTGGTCAATATGGTCATTATTATGAGTTTTGACTCATCCAAATGCTGACAATGGCCAGATATACCTTTCTCACTTTATTTCTGCAAAGAAATAGTAAGAAATTTTAGAAAGAAAGATGTATTAAGCAATATTAGGAACTGCAGATGTGCCATTAAATGTATTCCACCGAAGGCAAGAAGAATAGGCACGTGTCTGTCATTCAGTTCTGTCACAAACAAATCACTGTCAGTAGTTACTCAGCTTTGAGACAGTTTTGTTTGTTGGCAGGGATGCCTGCAATAATTTCCTAAATTTCTAATTTTCCTTTATTTATTACGTGCTTTGGTTGTGCTATACATTGGGGCAGCAGTGCTATGGAAAAGAGGAAGGGGCACAACTTTATATTCAAATGTTTTAGCTAGGACTCTGTCCACTTAAAGCACTAGCAAATAGTGTACAATAGCAACCTTGGCTATCGTGTCCACATGGTTGAGTGACGTGAGTGTGTTCAGCATCCTTGATTTTCCTTCCTTGCATGGACTAAGCTGCAGAGCTGGCAGGTACACCTTCTGCATGCCTGTATTGGCGACAGAGAGCAGCAACATCTGGAGCACATGTTGTGGTTATTAACTCAGGACCAAACACTGATATGCAGTTCTTAACCATGGAGGTCAGTAAATGAGTAATAGGGAAATGGAAAAAAAAACGAACAAGGGAAACTGTGGTGTTTCTCCCTTTTAAGTACACAGGGATTTTTTTTTTTAAAAGAACAAAAAGAAAAAAAAAGATTTGGGGATTTTTCCTTTAACCACTCCTCCATTTTTTTACATAGCGCAGAGCTCCAAGCAGTAGAGAGGTTAGTTAGTCAGGGTAGCAATTATTGAGGGTATGATGTGAGCCTTTGCATGTGACAAAAAGATGGCTTTGCCCCTGAAATATTTCAGATGCCAGCTAGGCCAGTTGCACTTGTATTTCCATGTTCTGCTGACTCCTGCACAATCACTGCAAGAACTGCAGATCAGCTGGGCGATTTCTTTCCCCCGTTGTGGCTGCCACTTGCATTTTTCCTACTGAAAGGAGCTTGACCCCATTAGACATCATTCAGGGCTCAAGTATCAAAATGGTAGAGGCTATTTAAGTATTTGGGTCTTTTGGAAAATCTGGCTTCAAAACTCCTCTTACAGCTGACAGAGGGGTGCATGTTTGCATCAGTCCAGAGAGAGCTGATGTGCAGGAGAATGCTTAGAAAGGAATTTGTAGTGTAGCTGATCTGGGGTTATTAAACCTAATCGAAACTGCAAGCCAGTTATGCTTGAGCAAGAGGAAAAAGAAAGGGTACTCTGCTGTGTGCTGCACACAAGTCCTGGCACTGACCAAGAGAGGCACAGAGCACTGGGTGACAGAAAAAGACAAGCACTCTGTTCATGTCCTGAGCACGCTGGGTCAGCATCTGCCTGCCAAGAATGAATATTTGCAAATAAAAATGCAGTGGAGTAATTTGCTCGTCCTGTCTGCTGTCTGCATGTATTTTCTTCTAGAAATGATTGTCTCCTTACTTCCTGACCTTAACATGCTTAAAAGATATGTAGCTGTATTCCGATAGAGGGACGGTGCTTTTCTGAGGTTTGTTTGAATTTTTAAAGGTGCACTGTTTTGTTCCTGTACAAAAAAAAGGCAATACAGCTCTGCTGGCATTATCCACCTTCTTGACACCCACTCAGAAGTGTCAAGTAAGATGTATGACAAGCTACCATTCTTCTTTTGCATTCATAATTAACTTTCTGTCATTTCTTTCCTAATCCACAGAGTCAGTATACTTTCTTTTCCATTTTGCTCACTGTAGGATGCAGATGGCAAGCTAGTGGGATATGATTTTTAAACTCGCTCTAAGACTACTCTCATGGAATAAAACAAAATTACTAGAAGTGTGTGCTCAAGGAATGTGAAATGACTACTTTCTAAAGTGCAAAACCACTAAACCAGAACTCCTAGCATTGTGTCTAATTGGCTTAAGGAGAGGGAAAGGAGTTAAGACACCACATTTGCAGGTTACACTTTAAAATATGTATCCCAAAAGTATAAAGTATATCCAAAAAGTTGTCTTTAAAAGACAGTAATACACGATTGTTAGAATGGTGTGAAATCCAAGGGCATGACCTTATCAATAGATGTGAAATGCCTGTGAAAAGCAAACTCTGCTTACTCATTTGTTCTAAAAAATCGTCATTTATTTATTTAATTTATAATACTGGTTTACTTACTTAGTCAAATGACAGATTATTTTATAGGGCATATAAAGTATCTGCAGTCAAACCAAACTAGGCTTGAAAGATTTTTTTTTTGTCTTTTGAAAGAATTTTTTGTTGTTGTTGTAGTTCGGGAGTCATTCTCAGTTGCTATTGGAAGTGCTGGGGAATGTGGGTGCAGTTTTCTCTAGAGTAAACAGTTATTCAGCTGAGCTATGAAATGGCTGTCCTGATTTATTATGATCTTTCCAGATTTTTGTTCTCTGATGAGGGGAAGCTTTGAGGCAGGCTGCTTGTTTAGAGTCAGTATTTAACAAAATGATGGAAATCTAGATCTATAAATACAAAAAAAAGAAAAAAAAAATCAAACCCAGCAAGTATTTGAGGAACTTGTAACTTCCAAAGAGGGCTTAAAATATTCAGATTTTGACCATCAGATTAGTTCCAGTGTACCTCAAGGCAGAATACAATCAGGAGCTCTTTTTTTGTATTTTTCCTAACATTCAGCTCTGCAGATGGGAATGCTGCTTCACCCCATGGATTATTGCTTTGAAATTGCTTGAGCACTTCAACTTTTGATCCAGTTCAGGGCTGCATAGCCTGGCAATTCTCAGAAGATTTATATACCATCATTGTAGTAATTCTACATAGGTGTATTTTTAGCTGTGATGTATCCTACCACTCTTTGACTTAACCTGAAGGGTTTTATGCTATGGGGCATGCTGTTTATCCTAAATGTCCCTTATATCCGTCACAGATGATATACAGGGTCATGCACAGCATGCTTCATATAATCTCAAATTCACATTCAGATATAATTCTTACTGGTAGCATTTTCATGTGTCCATGCCATGCTTAGGCGTCTATTTTTTTTTTTTTTAATTTTCTTTAGCTGGCGTATTCCCAACATGCTGTAGCAAAGACTTTGAAAGTATCCTTGATGCAATTATAGACTTTTTTTTTCTCATACTGTCAACTTCTGAGCAGTTTTTCTGCTTTAATCTAAAATTATTAATCACTACATGAAATGCATTCATAGGAAACAGTATTATATGTGGTAGCCTATAGGGATAGATAGGCAAGTCATACAAAGAAAACATTGTATGGCTATTGTAATGATTATACATTACATTTTTAAATACTGTATTTAAAAGTAGTCAGATGACAGTACACATTCAATCTCCATTTAGTTTATGGCTACTTTTACAAATCTGTGTAGCTACAAAGTTTCACATTAACAAGAAATTTTGTTAATAGGCACTAACAATTTGTTTGCAGCAGAAATCAGGGCTATTTGTCTAAGTTAGGGAATTTGGATGCAAAGTAGGAATTAGGCCTTCTCAGTCTTATAATGTAAATTTACTTTAATGAGAAGCAGATATAATTTATTTATCTTCAAGAAAATGTTAAATTAAACATGTTACAAATACACATACACCAAAGTATTCAGAGGAAATAGCAAAAAAAAAAAAAAAGTAAACATTGACTAAATATAATCTATTAATGCAAGAAAAATTTCAAAGATCAAAACAATGAACAGAACAGTTTTATCCCTTCCTGGAAAATTCATCATTTCGTGGTCTCAGTGGTTCATGAACTTTTTGTTAGTCAGTTAGCTTTCTCCATCAAAAAAAGACTGGTAACAGGGTTTGTGTTTCATGCAGCTTCCTGCATTCAATCAGCACTGCTATGCTCAAGCAAATGGAAAAATAAGCCATCTCCCAAACAGTGGAATTAAACAACGTCTTCAGTTATGCTAGATGGTAGCTGGCAAATGAATGACAAGGCAATATGATTTGTCTGTAAAACCTTTCTTTGCTTTGGAATATTACCTGGACAATTTTATATGGGACACATCCAAAGATTTGGGTATCCTCAATGGATGAAGCCTTGAATGTGCCGTATCCATATCATCCCTTGGAAATCAGGATGGGCCAGAACTTCCTTCTTCTCTCTGCATGACATAGCTGGAAGATAAAATCCATTTCCCCCGATTCTGAGCAGAACTGGATATTTTACAACCTGACCCACCTCCCACTAAAACTGGCTATATCTTAAGTTGGTTGCATGTCCACTAGAGTTCATGCTAACAGAGCATGCTACACAAAAGGAAACTGTAAGCAGCCACCGGTATTAACTGATGGAAACATTCCAGGTTTGGACACCAGGTTTTGCAGATTTTTAATTAGCAAAATGCAATCACTTGTTCAATAGTAGTAGTTACTGGTGTTATTTACCTGTATTATACAGAAACAGAGTATACATTTCCTTGTACGCTAGACAGCAACAGTAACGGGGCTCTGATCTTCTAAAGCCTATGTCATAGGCATGTGAATAAACATTAAATAAAAAATGCAGAAGATCCTGAATCACTCAAAAGTTGTTTTTTTCCAAATACAGATTCTTGAGGCCAAAATATTATTCTTGCTGTGTGAATACCATTTTTTTTCCAATGATATGTTGACATTGTTTACTGACACTGTTTGTCTAGCTAAGATGAATTGACACAATTTTCTTTATTTTCTGTCAAGTTGGATTTCCGTATTCTTTTAAGCAGGTGAATTTAGAAATGAACATTTTCTAGCTAGGAAAAATTACTAATTGTAGATAATTGTAAAAAAAAAATAATAATATAAGCTACCTGGCTAGAAACAAAGTACGATTAAAAAAATCTAGACTCCTTGCTTAAAATGTCATTATAAGAAGATACCTGGTTGAAAATGAGAACTGAAGTACTCAATATTTATTTGCATTTTAGCTAAACTCAGTGCAAAATAATAATTCCTTTTTTTTAGGGTGGGGGGAAGGGACGGGGGGGTTGGAACGGGTGGGACGACACTACTTTTCCATTGCTCCGTAACTGCATTTCATGTGTCCAGACGTTTCTGTCTGTGGAAAGTTGTATGGTATTGTGAAATCTGCAGTATCATCATATCTCTGTACAGTTGTTTGGACTGGAATCATTTGAGTGGCAGATGACTGAATCCCCATGACAAACTACAGCAGAGCTTGTGTGACATTGATATCTTGTTCATTAAGTCATATATCTCAGCCAATTTGTGCATTTGGTTCCTCATTTTCTTCTTTGTCAAAAATTCCAGATTATCAGAATATACGAGTTCCTAGACACATTACATTATACTAATTTGATTAAACTGAAGTACATTAGATGCTTATTAACTGAAAAAAAAAATCAGTGATGACTGATTATATTTCTCCCTTACAAATAAAAAAAAAATCAAATGAAAAGCTTGATCATGCTGTTGTTCCTGGCATGGTCTGGCTATGACTTGCCATTAAAGTTTCGCAATGACATTTAAAAATTATTTCCTTAAAAAAAAAAAAAAAAAGCACAGCAAAATATATCAGATCTGGACCAAGAACTTTATGACTTTGGTTATTTTGAAGATTATTTGTTATTTTTCAAACAAAAATAAATGTAATTGTGGAAATGGTAGAATGCAATAGAATAGGCGTCCCTATGTTTGTACAGTTTTGTAGTATAAAACTTCAGATCAGGATAGCTTAATCCTAGGCTTGCATTCACTTCCATTTAGGAAGTGGCCTATTAATAAAATGTGTTTACATATGTGAATGTGTTAACATATGTGAAGAAATGTGCAAATATGTTTACTCTGAAGCATAGGTTTAAAAGCAGCTTTGGCTTCAGAGGAAGTTGTTGATGAGCTTAGCTAAGGGTGCTTTTGTGAACAGTAGATTTCAGTGACTTCCCTGAGTCCTGTATGCTTATAAAGAACTAAAGTATCCAAGAGTATCCAAGAATGAGCACCACAGAGGTATGCTGCTGCTGTGATGTTCAGCATGGACTGAACCAACCTGAAAGTCAGGCAAGTTTTTGTATTAGCTGTTAGTTCTGGCCTGTTCCTGTTGAAAATGTTGTACCAAGACATGGAATAGTTACTCTGGTAACTATTAGGTTACCATTAGGTTCACATTAACCAAAAAAGAGTTAAAAGGTAGTCATGCCATGGTTAAGTAACATGCAAAGCAAATGAAAAATGTGCTGGTAACTACCATCACGACTGGTGTCTGATGTCCCAGATGACAGTAAATATTTGTATGGAGACCAAGAAGCCTTAAATGCATTAAGAATGTGAGAGCAGTGGTGCTGGGTCAGGCGAAAAGTCTGTGCTTTCGGTAGCGTACTCTTGGCTACTGCCAAGTGCTTTGAGCTGGTATAGTCATGGGCATACCCACAAGGAGTCCAACCTCTGTTTTCCAAGGAGCTGATAACTACATATATGAGACAGGCAGTAGACAAGAAGTAGTTTCCCGTATCCTTTCTATTGCCCTACCAGAGAATCTGAAGTTATATATTCCTTTTAGTGTTCATATTTACACTGTTACTTCATCGGGAAGTCCAGACTAAAAAGCAAATCTCTCTGCCTGAAAGTCGTGAGGGTGTCACATGAGAACCAAGTATCTTTGTTAGCTGAAGTCGTGGAGAATGTACTGGGTTTGTTGCTAAGTTAGACTGGTAGCAGCTGCTGCTCTAGGCAAATGGCTTTTTAGAATTAGAAACCATTAGTGTCTGAAGTGACACATTTATAAAATGTCTCTACATGAATAATTAGCTCACACAGCAAAGCTGCAGCTACCTGATAGCACAATACTTTTCCCACTTTTTATTTTTATTTTTATTTTTAATTATTATTATTATTTTGTCTAAGACATGCCAGGGGTTGTCATTACTAATTTATTCCTCATATGACAAATAGATGGTAAATGAAGGTGTTTTCATATATTAGAACAACCCATTACAATTTTTTTTATAGCTGTAATTGAAACCCCAAAGAGATTTTGGTCTTTATGCTACTGAAAGCCACGCTAAACAGCTTTTTGCAAATTTCCAGTTTGGAGAACAGCAGAGTAACTATTCAAGTATTTATGTGGAAGAAACAAAAATCCTCCTTTAGACACAATATTTTGCTGAAAATTTCAGTTGTCTCTTTTCTGTTTCGGCTGCCTTTTCTCTAGTTCAGAGATTTCTGCTTCCTTAGAAACTGTTCTCGTTTCTTTTGATAGAATATCTTTGTGTAGTAGCTGAAAATGAACTGGACCTCTCCCTTTCTAATTCAAATACCACATAAGATTTTATTTCCATAATGCACACAGTTTTCCTTTACTTGTTAAAGAAAATTGCCAAACTTTCTGTATTGCTCTTTTACAACTGCTAGGGACCTTGTACCAATCTGAATGCACATGGCCTAGCATCACTTTTGGAAACTGAACTAAAATCTGTGTCAAATTGTATCATAACCCAGGAATGAAAATAATAGGGGTGTCTTACTTTAAGGATATTCTCTGCAGATTGCTATGGCCAAATGCAAGTAAATGATGAAAACAAAGCTAGTAGGTATTTCTAATTCAAATTTTTGACATCTCAATAAGTCATTTTAAGATTAAAATTATTCTCGCTATACTTAGTGCATGAAAGACCAAAAGATTCTATGTTTTTAATAGAGTTTATGCAGGAAAGCATTGACAAAAACATGAGAGTACTTTTAATGTTTGTTCCTACATCAAACATGCTGAGATGAGGCTTAACAGCCCACCAGAGAATTCATATTTTCCTCAGTGCTGTTAGTAAAAGCTGTAATTATCTGTATCTTTTGAAAATGCTGTAAAATGAAAGACAACCTGATTCTCAGTAATAGAACAATGTAGTACAGCAAAGATATTATCATCTATTTTTTCATTATAAGATGCAGATGCATAACCAGGAAGAATACTAGTATGATTATTTCTTAGTAAGCCTTTACAATGTATAACCATATAGTAGAGCAGTGAAATGAGAACTTTATCTCAGCAGAGCACTTCTGCTGTATAGCCTGAAAAAGAGCTCAACTTTCTGGGATGTTTTCGCTCTCACAGTCCTGCTTCCTCTCCTTTAATTGTCAGTATCCTTACTAGCCAGTGATTCTGGGGGAGGATTAGGGTTAGCCTAATTGCTTTCCCCTTCACTCTTGACAACATTAGTGAGGTTAGCATCTCCACCAAAGTCCCTAGGGCCTTACTGCTGCTGAATAATGCATATGAGAGCTCTGTACCCCAGAGCAACTTTTACCCACTCATACTGGAGGGCTTAGCGCGGTATGATCCCAACAGAGGCTGAGCATAGGCTGGGGTAGGAGTAAGCAAAGCTGGCAGTCACCTAATTAGGAGCCAGGGGACTAAGAGGGACCGTAGAGTTTGTATGACCATGCCTAGCCCCTGGTCAAAGTTGTCCAAGATTTTTTGCTTGGATTTGCTTTATTGAAATATTAAAGCAGCCACAGACACCTTTGAATTTTTCATCTGTCCACATTTTTTACAAGACTCTGGTTTTTCACAGTTGAAACCTACCAGTTGAGGAGAAACTTCCAAATGTGTTGTGACAGTGAAGGGCACACTGCCCTTTTTACCCCCTGAAATTTTAAATGCTCAACTGTTCAATTATATATGCAGTTCAGGGGAAAAGCAGTGGAGAGAAAAGTCAGTGGAGGGAGGGGATTCTGGGTAGGGACAATTATGCCAGGTCAGGTGAAAGGTTTGTCTAGGCCAATATTGACTTTGTCCCAGCAGTGTCTTTGTAGTAATAACACTTGGTGGATTTCTAGTACATGAATTCATGTAATTGCTTTTTGAACACCTGTGAGCTTTTGACATCTCCAACATTGAGCAGCAGTGAATTCCACGTTTAGCTGCATCCTACTGAAGAGGTTCATTCCCATTTTTTTTTTCAACCTGTCACATAATGTCATTTGAAGAGTGCTAGTTCTTGTATAGGAAAAGAATAACCTTTTATTATTCACCTTCTCCCTGCTGTGACTCTTTTAGCTCTTGTCATATTGGCCCCTTACTCATCACTTTCCCAGGATAAAGAGCCCTTGTCTAGTTGGTCATTCCTTGTCATTCTCTGCCTCTAATCAGTCTTCTGCTATTTTCATCCTCTGTATGGTTCCTCCTATTCTCCTTGCAGAGCTCACAAATGTAGTTACACCGATTCCTTCATATATACTCCTGTAACTTAGGGCCTCGAAATGAGAAGCCGAACAGGGTTGGATCAGAAATCTACTTACTGTCCTGTCTCAGACTGTCCACTAGCACATGTCTGGGGAAGCATAGAAGACTAGACTGTTCTTCAAGAAGTTTTGCACTTCAAACCTCAGATTCACGCACTGCAAGTTGGCTTTCTCTCCTTTTTTAAATGGTGCAAGACTTAGACTTGTCCAAAAAGCAGTTTTTAAACCTCCCCCACCTCAGCTTTGTCTCTTATTGAACTCCAACAATGAAGTGAAAAGATAACTCAGTCTGCTGATTGTATGTTGTATTTCTCAGGATGCTCGAAAACAGGAAGAGATTTCCCTGTCAGTAGAGATTGCCTGATATAAAAAGTGTTGAAAAGTATACAAGCCCAGAATAACCATTCAAAATGATTTATAGCAAGAATAAATTTTTGATATTCACCCTGAAAAGTTATTTCCTGGAAAAAAAAAACCAAACAACTAACTTTGAAATCTGAAGCTAGCCCTGCCCCAAATTTGTTCTGCAGTAAAAAATAAATACAGAATGCAGCAAATTGCAGAAACTGTAATAGATCCTGGACTGATGACTGTGTTACATATGGACTGAAGCCTGTTTTGGGAGGATATAATGCTCTGGGCAAACTGACAGGCATCTGTCCCTACAGACCTTTTATTACATCCATAAACCTTCACTGAATAACATTTTAGTGACCTAAGAAACTGATCATATACATGTTTAAAGACTGTATAAAGGAATGAATAGCTTGATATGCAATTAAAAGCTGCTACTTCAGCATGGATCTTTTAAGTCAGTTGGAAATAATTAACTTCAGGATGATTTATTGCAGAGATTAATCTTTCAGTTAGATTCTGAAGAATATCGCTTCCTACAATTTTAATGGATACTGTGTGAGTTAAGATAGTGTTATTTGCCTTTGCTACCACCCATACTAGACATACTGCCTCAGTACCTCTATGCATATAAAATTTATTTTCACTAGCACATATCTAATTAGGCACTACCATATTGTGAACACTATCTCTTCTTGATGAAAGTATTTATAAAAGGCAAGCCCTGAAGAGACCCACAGATGAGATCTTTCAATTTTTCACAGCACATGTCATCATAATACTGAACCATGAATTGTTTTTTGGTTGTCCACTTAGCAGCTGAAATTATAAAGCCACAGGACATTAAGCATATATATAAGGTCCTATTGATTTTTGATTAACAAAGATATTGTCTACAGTCTGTGAATATTGTAGGCATAATATTCTCATTTCTCTGAGAAACAGCTATTTGTTGAGTGAATTGAATGCCATATAATCATGAATTGGAATGTAAGTAACATGAAGGATGCTTTTTGTATTGGTTTTTGACTTCACAATTTTTGGTACACAAGTAGGTCTAATTTCTATACTTCTTTGGCAATCAGTAGAAAACTGTTTCTTTACACATCTGCCCTAAAACAAAACAAAACAAACAATCAAAAAAAAAACACCACCCAGAGAAATTCTGTATGCATGTTTTTACTACCTTTCTGTGATTTATCCACAGCAGTTAACTCCCACCTTGGCCCAGAAAAGCAGGCTGCTTTGTACACATCATGATCTCTGACTTTTTATGGGTTTCAGCCAGTCAGAGCATAATCCTTAGGTTGCTGAAAGCATATTCATCTCTTGTTCTTCCTGGAACCAGCTTTTAGTCTTATAAACAATAAGCTGTGCCACACCAGAAGAAACCAAGCACTACATTTCCTGCATAACTCTTTTGAGGATGTAAATTGTTTTGTATTTTTTTGATGTTGTGATCCCATTAACAGCCTTCTTACATTTCATTCCCAGTGTACAGGAAGGACATCAAACTAAAGCAGAGAAACTAGCTGAAGGAAAATGCCTTCAGTTAAGCATGACAGTCCCTTCCTGAGAAAACGCTTCAGGCTGAGGAAACCTCTGTTTTCATTCCATGTCATACATATGTCTCACATAATACATGTTAGAAAAATACCTTCACTATAGCTGGTATTTTTGCTCAAGCTAATAAAAGGGAAATTCTGGAACATCAGCTTGGATGATCCTTTCCTGAAGGGTCCATTTTATTTTCAGTATCTTCTGCCAGCGATGAAAAAACAAAAGTACCTTGAGCCTCTTTGTTATTAGGATTTGGCATGACAAATTAATAGCCAAATGATTGCATGAATTAACCAGAATAGCTTTCTGTTGGAATTAGGCTAAGATTTCTACACACCGCAGTGCATTTGTTTTTAAGCTTATTTTGCTTGCTCTACTACACTAACACTGATACAGTTTTATCTGCATCACCCCACAACTTCCTTTTGCTCACAACACATTTCATCACATACAAGGCTCTATCTGATCCGTTAGCCAAAAATCTGGGCAGTCAGCACATACAGAGCTGATGGCAGAGCAGCAGCTGAAGAACTTGCAGTGCATGTGCTAACTTGGGACTACCAGTCTGTGTAGAAGTAACTTCAAGGTTAATAATCCTACTTTTCATTAAAACTTGTCTTCTCTCTTTATCAACCAGTACGGCCTGGCTGCCACAGGAAGGAGCAATATTGTGGTAATGAGATTTCAAAAGACAAGTTAAATTTGTTCCTGTAGAAAAGGAAGGACATGAGATGTAGGAAGTGCTGAGAACAACGAATAGGATTATGAGAAATTTAACAACTTTTGACACCAGAAGGGCCCCCTTTGCACAACCTTCAAGTCTAGGCTAACACAGCCAAGCAGCATGTGACAGCAGCAACCCCATGAATGCCTGCATTTTTTTTTCCCCAAGAAGCAGTTTTTCTCAGGTGGTCTTAAAGCCTTCAAAGGAAACTTTCACCCTGCATGAAAATATTTTCAATGTACTCTCAGAGTTCATTATTAGTTTTCCTCATGGCAAATCCATCTATCTCAGTTTCTAGAGCTATCGGATTAATGAACAAGGATTTTATTCTCAGTACTACCAACAGCTTCTGTGTTAACAATGTCTCTGTAGCTTTTGCAATCTCCCATTGTTTCCTTGTTAACTCCAGAAACTGATTTTATTAGAATCACAGAAGGGCTGAGGTTGTCAGAGACCTCTGGAGCCTATCTGGTCCAGCTCCCTGCTCAAGGAGGGCCACCCAGAGCAGGGTGCCCAGGACCATGTCCAGGTGGCTTTTGAAGATCTGCAAGGAGGAAGGCTTCACAAGCACTATGGGCATCCTGTTATATGATTTTAGCTTAAGGAAGTTAGTTTTGCAACATTTCCTCTGCTGTTAGTTCAGGAAAAGTCTCTGTCATGACTGATACCCAGCAGCTACTCTTAGACTCTTGTTCTTAGGTGCCCCTGTCTCTCCACAGGTCATCCTGAGGGGAGTCCCCAAATAAAAATTAGCTCTGAAAACACCCCACAAGCTTCAACTGACCTTTTGTGAAGAACAAAGTTAGTATTTAACCCTGCTTATAAACAACTTACAGGGCTGAAACAAAAAAAAAGCACGCTAGGCTGATAGACACAACAATCTGCCCAGAGTGGTAGGAGCTCTCTCCCCTTATAGTTTCTGCCTTTGCATGGAAATGAGCACAGTAACGGTAGAGCTAACCCTCAATATAGCCATGTGATTTTGTATGCCTTTTATCCAAGACCTGTAACGTGACTTGCATTGCAGCAGCTGATCTAGCATGGAAATGCTGGTTAAGAGATTTGCAGAATCACGGAATGGCTGCGTCTGCTCCAGCACCCTGCTCAAGCAGAGCCCCCACAGCAGGCTGTCCAGGACCATGTCCATTTGGTATTGAATACCTACAAGGATAGAGACTCACCAGCCTTTCAGGGCAACCTGTTGCAGTGTTCAACCACCCTCACAGTAAAAAAAAGTGTTTTCAGTTTGTGCCCATATTGGTGGGTCTGCTTATGATGTGGGATTCATTTCACCTACAGACGGATTCATCCCACTTAAACTAAGTCTCTAAGGTGATGTCTATAGAGCTGAATAAAAAAAGGCCAGGTACAGACTGGGTTGCATCTACTCAGTGTGGGACTAGCCCCCTCTATGGCTGGTTTGTCAGAGAGCAAGTTGGAGCAGTCCCAGGCAGAGCCGGGGAGTGAGATAAGAGGTAAGAAGTGTGGGTGACCAAGGGTCCAGAGCTTGGTCTTGCTCTCTTGCACTCACTCCCCCATCATTAATTCACCTCTAGACATGCCTGAGACTAGTTACACTCATAGGTTTTAACATCCTCATCATGCAGGGGACTTGGTGCCACTGATGCATCATTCCTTTGATATGTGAATATATAGAGTCTAAAGAGAACACAAGGAGAGATTTAGAATAGGCGCTGTCCATATAAAGAATAGGTATTGAGAATGTCATTTCCATCTCTTCACTTATAAAACAAACAGCATAATAATAACATCTAAAAATGACTTTATGTTGCCTAATTCCACAGAGTTTCAAAGATGAATAAGCTACAATAGAAAGAGATCTGCACCTCTTAAAATCCAGAAGAAACATTTATTAGCTGGTCTGACATACCGTATGTCAGATATTTTCTGCATCAAATCCCTAATTTTAAGGTGCAGAATACATGTTTTAAACCCTCATAGAACATCTATATATGTTTTTTTTCAATGAATAACCATTTATAAATAACATGGCTAAAATGTGTACTAACCTTTTAGGTCTAAATTTGATCAGAAGCTTCTGTTATTATTTTCTTCTTGTTAGGTACTTTCAAACAGAAATCAGTTTTTTATTGTTTCATAGATGGTTCAAGAGGCTTAAAATCTTTTTATGGACTGGGAATCATTTATTTAATAATTTTATCAACTGTCACTAATTTGTGTGTATACATTTTGTATTACTTCAAGTTATGATTTTTCCTCTTTCAGCCTTAAAAGCGGTGCCATCTCTATCCTCCAGGCTAATGTTCCAGTGTTGGTATGTATGCACTCAAAGATATCATTTTATGTTTTACAGTATTGCACTATGACTGATCCAGGGTCTTATAGGTAATCATCTGTGTCAGGAACAGGAAACCAAATCCATTTCCTAAATGTCAGTTCAGCGATTTACTCTCTACAGAATCACTGGAAAATAAATTACAATGTAAGCCAAAGCCTGTGGAAGTTTTCTAGTGAGCCTCAGTGGCTTTAGAGCCAGGAGTTACTTCATTTTTGGCATTACTTCCATATAGTTGAGTTCAGACCAAGCATTTATTTTCCACTACAGAAACTGCCTCAAGGAACAGTGGTTGTTTGTCAGCTCTTCCTTTGATTGTGTAAGATAGCACTACTGCATGAGAGTAATCTTTCTTTTTGTATATAAAACTTAGCTGAAGCTTTGGGAGCTTATTAGGAAAAGCTTTAGGGAGCTCTTTTACATGGAGATGGAGGAAGAGATGAGATGTTTTGCAACCCTCAAATAAAGAATATGCAAATGACATTGTCTTTAATAGGGACCCCATTTATCAGTCTTCAGCATTGGAGAGGTATTTATTTTACTTTCATTTTTGCTTTCCTGCAGATATCATGAGTGATATGAAATTTTAGAAATAATATAATGAAACATTATTGTGTGCTACTGTGTTTCTAGCTTCTTGTTTTCATTTTCTCTTAAAAACTCTTCTTTAATTCTGCTTTCCCAAAAGAAGGACAGTGGGTGGAGACTGATTTATCATGGTACTTGTGTCTTTATTCTAAGTGCCTAATGATCCCCATAATCTATTTCTATATTATATACACATACATATAACATTTTCAAATATAACATTTTTATAATAACTAAATTCTCTACCTAGTTACAGGAGAAGAGTTAGGTGCTTTTGAAAGCCTCCAAGGTGAGATCCAGACCACCTGAGTTGGATTTTAAAATTCATTAGTGTCGTTAATTAAGTGCTTACATTTGGTGAATTGGAGCTCTTTTTGGACATCTTCAAAAACACCTACTTCCTTCTGTTGCTGGTTTATTTACTTAAGGATGACAGATCCAACAGATCCTTATCCATTAGATACAACCAAATCTCACAAAATAAAAAGACAGAACTCTTTTTATACAGGATAGCTCCTTTATCTTTATATGTGGCATGGCATATCATATTTATCACATACTTTTGACTATCTCCGTGCTGCTTGTCTGTCTGTACTAAAATCTCCTTTGGCATTTCAAACGTCTCTTATAATTATTTCTGTGTACGTAAAACTTCATTTTTTCTCAGCCTATAAGATCAGATCAGGCAACATGAAGTCCTGGAACTCTGAAAGGTTCTGCTTTTTAATAACAGACAGCAAGATTTTCCAACAATACATTACCTGAGGGCAACCATCCCTGGACAGTGCCAAAATATTCCTTCATTCTGTACTGCAAGCATCACCTGTGTACAAAATACTCTCGTTATCTGTGATATTAGGAATGTCAATATATTTAGTGGACAATTAATCTCTTTTTAAATATTTTTTAAGAGACAAAAAATACAGTTTCTTAGACACCACCTTCCGCTGCTAACTTCTGGGCCTATTGACTTACCTTTAGCCAAATTGGAAGATAGGCAGGAGTTTCAAAGGCAATGATATTGCTACCCTTGTAATGAACACTGATGTCTGAATGAAAAGGAGGCCGAGACTAATTCCCCAGATAGCAGAAAGCTGAAGGCTGGAGGAGAGCTTGGCAGACTCTTGTTTCATTGGGGTGCAGTAGGGATGTGGAGAAATGCTGGGGTGTGGGACAGGCTAGGGGGAAGATATCCCTCTATAATTCACCAGGGCTTCATTTGGTTTCCTGCTTATCAAGCCACTTTTAAGCACTTGTCAAATGTGTGTGGTTCTGGATACAGAAGGCTCAATTTGGTCTATGTTCCTTGATAGGAAAGTATTTTGACATAATATCTAATCAAGGGACAGTTTACACCTGCACTCTACCTGCTCACCTATACTCTTTGTTTCTTGTGTTTAGCTGGTTTACCTGTGGATTATTGCTTTTTGCTATGCATCTTATGGCCTTTTCAGCCAAAGCTGCTTGCTATTTCTCCAATTAGATGGTCATATATTGCTCTTTTCTTTCTACTCTTGCCATAAACCATATGTATTTTATTGTGCTTAAGGCATAAATCTAAAAAAGAAAGTTTACTGAGGTGCTTAGGACTCTCAGTGGAGATGAGAAGTTTTCTTATCAGTGCAGAAGAAGTTTAGCAACTGAGCGAATCTAATCTTGAGAACTAAGGTGTGATTCCGGTAGCTTTACAAAAACAGTAAGAAGCTGGATCTGCTACAGGTTTCTCAAATTATAAACTGTACTGATAACACCACTTTTCAGCACTTTTGGAGACCTTTAGAAATGGTTCACAATATAGGAGTGCTCCGTGCTCATGATTCAAATTGGTTCCAAGAGACTAAAATGTCTAACCAGTAGCTATTCTGTGTCACAGAGGGAAAAGAAGAGGCCTCATAAACCAGAACGAGGGACATCTTAGCTATTTGAGGTAAGGACAACAATTTTACTTCAATTTCTTCCCCTGACAATAACACTAGGGGATATCTGTAAGGACAGGAAATCCTCCGTCACCCCAATAACATGTAACTGGTTAAGTAAGTTCCATTACATTCTGGTCTCACATAAAGATAGTCTTTATAAATCTTTCATCCCCCAGTAGTTGTTTTGATACACCCTAATCCTGTGCAGAGACCTTTAAAGTACCAGAAATCCATGTCAGAGACACCAAGTGTCTATGAATGCTGGCACTTCAGAATTTACAGTCTGAGCCCCATGATAAAACACGTAACTGAATTCCTTACACCATGTAAGGAATTAGTGCAACTAGAGGAAGGAGAATCCTACTGATGGAAATCATCCTTAGCTGACTTAGTTAAGTCTAAGCTAACGACTAACGTTATAAATTCCTTGTGGCACCTCCAAGAAGACATTTCCCTGTGTTAGTACAGAATGGAGCCATTTTATTCTGGAGGTTATTTTAGCACTAAGCTAATACTTCCATCATTAAGGTATGTGCATATACTTAGTATTTACTGCTGAGCTGCTTTAAGTAACTTCTGGAAAATATTAGCTCACCTCTTGCATCTTCATCATTGTTCTGTTCCTGCTAGGTTCATTTACCCTGAAGAGGATGGGCGAGGCTTCTATGCTTTATGGTGCAGGTAGTTATATTCTCTTAAGAATGTATTCCCCTAAAGGTAGCTATGATCTAAAAATCTTCACATAATTTATCTAAAATGTAGAAGATGAAGGTCAAAAAGATTGATTTGGCATTATTGGAAGGAAGACCTAATTATGATATATGGGTCTACTTGTTCTTTTTATATCTAAGAATTTCAGATCTTTACAGATGTAGACAGAAATCAAGAAAATGTTTACATTCAAGTTACATTTGAAAGCATTTTTCACATCAGCATACCTAAACGTTTATTTTATGAATGAAAATTGAAATTCTAAGACACTAATATGAGCTTTAGGTATTATCTGATAGGGTTATTCTTGCCCCTGTTTTAAGATCCACTTTTGCCACCTATATAGTAACAAAAAGAAGACCCTTCATCATTGTGTATACTTGACAGATATTACTGCCTTCCATTGAAATACCTTATCTGGTTCTTTATCTGTGGCCTTTTGGTAAGCCTGTGATGGGTTTATTTCAAATTCATGTTATTAAAACCCTTACACCCATCAAAATCCAGTGTTACATCATATACTGTGTTTATGTCACTTCATGCAAGGAGTCTGCTCAGGATCCAACTTCGGCTTGCAAGCTTTACATTCTACCATCTATATTATGTTTGATCAGAATTTATTTGACTTGAAATGAGAACTTCCACATCTGCTTCTGCTATGGACATTTCTCTTGTTGCTGGTACATGACAGATCTAATCTCACAAGATTGCTGTTATATTCCTATGCTCTATTTTTATGGACTATAAAATTAATCTTGTTTAAATAAAAATCTTGTTTAAATAAAAATCTTGTTTAAATAAAATGCAGAAATTTATGTTTAGTGTCTTAGAATTACTCTATTTTTATATTGTTTATCTTTCTGCTTATAGCACTCAAAATAGCATAATTACCTAGATTTATATTTTGGGATTTTGATATTAAGAACTATATTTTGCTTCCTGGGTAACTTCCAGCTGTGTTCAGTAAAGCTTGCTTTTACTTGAGCAATCTCCCCAGTATTCCCCCTTACGTGTCACTCAGTGAGATTATTGTTAGTTTAAACAGGACCTATAAGAGCAGCCAGCAGCCTGGCATAGTCCCAGATCCACTGATTTCCAGCATTCAGGCCTTGTAGGCAAACCCCAGGCTGACTGTGAGCAAGCAAATGGACCATCTAGACTTACTGACTGACATATTCGCCTCCTAGTGCTGTATGCCCTAATAGCAGCATATAAAATGCCCTTACAGGATCTCATATGCTCTGGGTTGCATTGTCAATGACTGAAGCTATCTTGAAGCTGACCTTTGTATGCGTGTCAAAACATCAGCTAGACATAATCAATTGTTCTCCAAAATGGTCTCTGAATGCAAGATATAACTTTAAGTTACATCCTATTTCCAAGGTTTGTTGCTTGAGAAAAGGAAGGAGGGAAAAAATGATAAATGATATTTCATAAGGATTTTTATATTCAGCATAACATAACTGCGGATAAAGAAGAATGTCTTCTGGGAAAGAAATGCAGCAGATTGCTCAGAAGACTTTTGGATTGCTTCAGGGAAAATATTTCTGATTCAAGAAGTAAAGAAAGCAAATGATGGGGATATTATACTATATTCCTTGGCAGTTGTGAGGAATGGATGAAAATTTGAGGCTGGAAGGTCCATTAAGAGTGTCCATGAAAAAAAGGATTCATGATCATTCAGGACAAGAAGGAGGAACAACAACTGAGTCATAGAAGGTAGATTTCAACAAATTCTCAGAATCGGTAAGCAAGATCTTATGTAAACAAAAATACTATTGAAGCGTTAGATCCTAAAAAGTAATACGCACAACTACATAATACACATCCACAGGTATATACTATCCTACTGTGGAGAAAAGAGAGAAAATGTGGTAAGAGATCAGCTTGAGTAAAGCATGAACTGTGCATGAACCTTAAACACAAGAAAAAATCACGCTGGAAGTAGAAACTAGGTCAGGCTACTGAGGATGAGTGATAAATATAACATGAACATATAGGAACGAAATTTTGAAAAGCCAATGCTCAAAACAAGATGCATCTGCCAAGGGATATCAATCAATTTAGAAATACAATTGTAACAGAGAGAAGGTGAAGGAAAGGGTGAGTTGGTAAGCTGTTCAGTAGAGAGGAAAAGCTATTGTTGGATGATATTCAGAAGGTCAGATTTTGTAGTAACTTTTTTGTCTTGGTCTGTACAAGACTGATCAATTGCAGTTGTGGAGTATTATACTTAATAGCAGTGACAAAAAGAAAGACCTCAGCTATGGGAAAGGAACAATTTAAATATTAGTTTTTCAAGTCAGCAAGGGCTTGTGAGTTCTGTAATGGGGAAATTTAAGGACTGCATGATGAAATATTAGGTATTAATGTTGTACTTGAGAGCAAGAGATGGGCAGGAAACATCTTGAAATGCTCTTGAAGAACAAGCCAGGAGAAAGGAAGACTGGGCTTACGACTCAGTCGCTAACTTAATTTATTCTGTCAGAAATATGTGAAAGTGTTGCAGAGAATAAGGCATTTTATCCCTTATATCCATGGGGGATATAAAAAGGAATAGAGAGAAGATTCCATTTAATATCTGGAAAAATTTGCTTATGTATAAAGATAGGAAAGTGTTGGTAGGCTACTGGTTGTGCCACTAAAAGTGGAGGCCTTGCTGAATAGTTTAGACCAACGTACACAAAGAAAACTTAGATATGCTTGATCTAAGTGTAAGGCCAGGCATGGCCTAATGACTACCTGTAGTCCCTTCTAGCTCAGTGATGTTTAAAATTAGAGGTCAAATTGAACAGGTTCAAATTTGACAGATTATGATATGAGAACCCATCAATCAGTCTGTCTCTAGGAGATACAATAGGAAAATATTTGAGACAAAATGGGGAGACAAGTAAGCCTGTTGTCTAAAATAAAACCACTGCAAAAGGGATTAAGAGTTCTTTTGGCACTTGCATATGTGAAAATAAGATATAACACGTATGAAAAAATGTGGCATTTTGGTTTTACTTTCTTGTTTAAGAAAATAATTTTTTTTTATTATAACTAGAAAGGCCACAAACTTGTATTAGACAGGTCTTTACTAAAACAATATAAATGTGCTTCCTGAAATAAAGTGTGTCCTATATTTGCAGTATGACATTATATTCAAATGATATCATTTGAATAAAGGTTTAAAATGAAGACTGTATTAATGCATTAGGTAGTGTTCTCCTGAAAATATTTGTAACCTGCAGCAATTCAGTCTTTTCTAGAGGCAAAGACTTTGTTTTGCAAAACTAATTTATAAATCATTTTCAGTTAGATGATTTAGCAGTATTCAAATAAGAAATCTTTCACAGGGAAGAAAAATACCCAAGCCTTCACAAAGCTGATTAGCAGATTTCTAGGAGGGGACCCTTGGGTTGTGAATACCTCTATTATAATATCAGAATTGCTCATAAGAGAAAAAAAAATAAAACCTCAACTGTGAGAATGCAGCTGTAGATAAAGTAAAGCTCTTTCACCACTAAGTTTTAACATAAAAGTGAATTGGTATAAGATTAGATGAAGCAAGGAAAAAGGCAAAGAAGTAGAAAGTTCAGTTTTTATCTTGACTGTCAAAATTTGTGAGGAACCTCTTAAAATGCTTTATTGTTAACAGAAATTCTTTATATGGCTGTGATGAGAAAAGTGAGGCATGTTCCTGCAGGTACATCTGGATGTAGAATATAATGAGCTGTTCTGGCTGTACTTGGTTTGGTGTAGAACTATAGAACTTGTGAAGTGGATACCCCATTATGACTGCAGTAATTTTTATAATATTTTGAAGTCAGTGCATGTTCCATTCCTTTCAAACTGTCCATCTGGGGAAGAATTTCGGGTATTAGAGAAGGCAGTTTAATTTTCCATTCACTAGCTATAGCCCAGTGATGCCTGAAATGTAGGCAAACAAATTACATGAAATCCAATTAAAATCAAAGATGCTGTGGAAACTCAGCTGGTTAGAGATGTTAATGTTTTGTTAAAACCTACCTTTTAATATCATATTCTTTTGCATGCTTCAGAATAGTGGAATTTTGGTTAGTTGATACTACAATAATAATGAAATAGTTTGGCTTGTGAAGTTTCTGTTGGATTTAAAGCTTCATACTGAAGGATTAACGAATGAGTCAACACCAAAAGTAGCAAGTAACACAGATGTTGGGCCTCTAGTCCTGATTCTCTTCTCATACCTTTAAAATATTATCTTCCAGTTGGCTGCAACAGAATTATTATTTATGTGTACTAGAGTTAAAAAGGTAAGATCCTTTAGATTCTCTCTACTTATATTCTATAAGAAATTCCAAGGTTAATGGTTTTCTAAGAGAAAGCATGTAAGGTAGTGAAATGCTTTTTGATGGCCTTAGATGAAAATTACAAGAGATAGAACTCAAAACATTCTAGCTGTGAGCCTGACAACAAATGCCCTCGTTGTGAGGTCTGTGTGGAACCCATATAGAATTATAGAATCATTAAGGTGGGAAAAGACCTTCAAGACCATCTGGTCCAAACATCACCCTACAGAATGCCTTCTGTCCTTCCCTGTTGGACTGACTTTGTAGGTGCCTACAGGAATCTTCAGCTGCGTGGCTGAAGAGGGCATGGACAGGAGGGTGCCATGGTCTCTTTGTGCCCCTTTCTAGGCCTGCCACCATAACAGGAGATTGCAAGAGAACAAAGGGAGCCACTTTCCATTGCCATGGGCAACCCCTGCCTCAGACCAACGCTGTCAATCTTTTGTCTTTGTGGCAGCCAGGAGACACTTTTCCTGGGCTGGCCATGTTGCTGACCCTGCAGTGACACTGACCACTGCCAGCGGGCTGCCACCTGTTGCACAAGCACTACATCACCGGGGTTGGTGCCAGGAGCACAGCCTGCTATAATTCTGATTACTGATCTTTATGTTGATAGCCTCGTGGAAGGTTCCAAATCCCTCTGGCTGAGTGGCTGAGGACGGGGGGGTTCCATATGTCCTCCTCTGGGCGTTAGGCCCTAGAAGGCAAAGGAGGAGTAACCACTGTCTGTTTCATCACAGGCAGCACCTGCAGGCCTGATATAAATGCTGCCCTGCATTTGTCTGCTCTGTCTAAAGGTCTTAAATACTCCATGAACTCCCAAATGAGACTACAGAGATGATGTTTGCCCTTGAAGGGAGAAAATTCTTATAGTCAAAACTCAACTGGAGTTCGAGATGGCCAGTACAGTGGTGGATAACAAAAAAAGGCTTTTTAAAAGTATGTTAACAACAAAAGAAAGACTAAAGAAAACATTGATCCTTTACTTGATGAGGTTGGTCACATCACAAACAGGGATGAAGATAAAGCAGAGACATTTAATGCCTTCTTCACCTTGGCCTTTAACACCAATTATAGGTTCTGTGACCCGTAGAGCCCTGAGTTGGAGGACAGCAACTAAGGCAGTGATAAACTCCCAGATGACATTGAAATTGTGTGGGATTTGCTGCTGCAACTCAATGCAGATAAATCTATCGGGTCCAATAGGATTAATCCCAGGATATTAAAAGAGTTGGCCAATATTATTGCAAGACCTCTCTTTGTTATTTATCAATGGTCTTGGGAATCTGGAGAGGTCCCAGTTGTCTAGAAGCTTGCTAACGTTATTCCAATTTCTAGGAAAGTCAAGAAAGAGGATACTTTAATTACAGGTCTGTCAATCTCACTTAAGTGCCTGGTAAAATCACGGAGATGATTATTCTAGGAGTTACTGAAAAACACTTGAAAGACAATACAGTCATTGGTCAAAACCAACATGGATTCATGAAGGGAAAGTCATGCCTTACTACCTTAACACCCTTTTATGACAAGGGAAGACAGTGGATTTATTTATTTATTTAATTTTTGACGGGGGAGGGGGGGGAGAAAGAAGGGGAAGTGAGAGGTGTGTGTGTGGCAAAGCTTTTGATACTGTCTCTCACAGTATGGAGAAAAATGTCCATTATAGAGCTAGACATGTACACACTACATAGGGTGAAGGGTTGAGCTCTAAATAGTTGTAGTAAATAGGGTAACATCAGGCTGGTGGCCATTCACTAGTGGTTTTCCCTATGGATCAATATTAGGACCAGTTCTCTTCAATGTATTTTTCAGTGACCCAAATACAAGAGTTGGCTGCACACTAAGTAAGTTTGTGGATGATACTAAAATAGAAGGAGCTGTTGATTCCCTTGAGGGTGGAAAAGCCTTGCAGAGAGATCTTGACTAATCTAGAGAGTTGGGCAATCACCAGTCATCTGAAATTTAACGAGGGCAAGTGCTGGATTCTGCACCTAGGACAGTGTAACCATGGATGAACATATAGACTGAGGGATATGTGGCTGGATTACAGCCCTGCAGAGAGTGATCTGCGAGTTTGATTGATCAATATGAATCAACAATACGTCCTGGAGGCCAAAAGGACAAATCATATCCTGGGATACATTAAGCATAGTATAGCTAACCAGTCAAAAGAACTCCTACTATATTCAGCATTGGTGTGGCCTCATCTTGAGTACTGTGTTCAGTCTCAACAATATAAGATATAAAAAGATCAGAATGCGTCCAAAGGAGGGCAACAAAGATGGTGAAAGGACTAGAGGGTTGGTTTGTTCAGCTTAGAGAAGAGAAGACTGAGGGGTGACCTCACTGCTGTCTACAGCTTCCTCATGGAGGGATTGGAAAGCAAGGCTCTGCTCTCGTCTATGTCTATGGTGACTGATGATAGGATGTGAGGGAATGGCTTAAAGTTGCATCAGGGGAAATTCAGGTTGGATATCAGAAAAAAATCTTCACTGAGAGGGTGGTCAAGCACTGGAACAGGCTCCCCGAGAAAGTAAGTGGTCATGGCCCCAGTCCTGCTGGTGTTCAAGAAGTATTTGGACAATCCTCTTAGATACATGGTTTAAATCTTAGGTTGCCGTGTGGAGCTAGGAATTGGACTTGATGATCATCATAGGTCTCTTCCAGCTGAGAATATTCTGTGATTCTGTGATTCTCTAAAACGGTGGTAGACACATATATGAATAGAAAAATAGAAATAGAGAAATGGAGAATTCACCTGTCTAGCGCAGGGCTACATCCATACTGACAAATGCAATTGCTCCAGACAGTGAGTCTGAGTTTGCAGGCCAAGTGGGATGTGGATAGGGCTACTACCGTGCACTGCAGTAACATGACCACATCCACACTGTTAAACACTCAGCCCTGGGGCCCATTGTGTGCCCTTGCAGATTTCATTACTATTTTGTATGTATTATTTCTGGTTCAAAGTGCCTAGAAATAATCTTAGAAGAACATTGCAGCCTGCCAGATTACAGTGATTAAAAGGAATGACATTTGTCTAGCAGAGGAGTAAGAGAGATGCATCTTTTCCTCCCACCTGTACTGGCAATTGGAGAGGCTTTTGATGACTGCTGTGATGTCTCTCCTAAGCCAGTATGTCTTCTTCACTAAAATGGGAGATTCCCAAGACCACCTTCAGCCTTGTCTGAAGCAGGCACCCATTCCCAGAAGACCATACAGGAACAAGAACTCCTATCCTTTTGTATGGACATAAAAGGAACATAAAAGGAACAGACCCAAAGGTCCATAGGAACACCTGTGTATTTATGGATTTTAGATTAGGATTTGTGGCAGGGAAGTCAGCCTTTTCTTAGCTCTTGAGGAGTAATTTGGACAGCCTTCACTGATGAGGTTTTGCATAACTTAGGGCCAAAAACTATATGATGTGTTTTATTCTGTGGCCTGAAAAGGTTCGTGTGTGTGTTGTCTGTCTTTCACTTGATCCTTATCTGTGGACCTGCCAGGACTGTCCAATCTGAGGGTGAATTGTCCAGTTCCCTTGGTAAGGAAAATGTTAAGATTCTTGTATGGCTTCTGGTTTAGATGCAAATACGAGGCATGGACACCAAGAAGTTCTTCCTGTAGAAGAGCTACAGGAACCTATTTTCTGCTGGTCTGTGTTTTGTACGGGAGTATTGTAAGGACCTTGGCCCTTGCTGGGATAAAGAGTGTGACCTTGGTGACATGTCTTTCAGCTCATGGCATCACAGCAACTGAAGGCCATGGAGGAGTACCAGGGTGCCTTGCACTCCCCCTTCTCCACTATGCCAATGTAGAGGATGGTACAGAAAGGATGCAAAGATGGCATTTGTGGAGGCTCCTGCTTTGGAGGAGTGCTTGGATCTAGACCACATGCAGAGAGACCACAGCTTCCAACACTGTGCCCTGTCTCACCGTTTTTGGGCAAGCTGAGTGTGTGGGGCTGTTTTACCTTATGTCACTTGCTACACCCAGGTGCAATGGGTAAAGCAATGGACCCAGGTGCCTGTGGCCAGGCATGGTTTCCCCATCCCATGCTAACATGCAGAAACAGATGCAAGCTGAAGGAACACAGTGGGTTAATTGGGTGTGAACAGTGCAGAAGAGCAGTCCTGGGTACAACGATGGAAAGAGAGTTGCCTGGCCTGCGGCGAGTGACTTGTGGCATCTGTGGTGGTATGTGGCACAGCTGGGGCCCTTGCCAGAATACTGCCAAAAATGAGGGCACTTCAGGCAGGGAAGTCTCTGGGCAAGAGAGTTTTCAGCAGAGGCTTTTACTTAGAAATCCACTGCAGTTGCAGAAAATATTCTCTGAGTTATACTAAAATGATGGTTTTAGAAATATTTTTATTTAAATACATGGTATATCTCATAGCTTTTCAATCTTCAGGCTTCATTTGCGTTGAAGCTTAGTTTCCTCCATATGTTTACCATCAGCTGAAGAACTAGAGCTGATGAGCTGCTTGGAAATGTTTTGTCATGCTGTATGTGAGTTTTTCTGCTTTGCAACTAAATGTTTTTACATTTAACTTGCACTGTTTCTGAGAAGAGATGAGTATTCGCTGTTAATGCTGTTATTTCACACTTACATAATAGCTATTCATTTGTTTCATGAGTGAATTTTTCCACTAAGGATTTCTGAACTTCACATCACAGTAGTCTGCAGTTGCATTGCAATTTGATGCAACTGTGGCTTGCACATAATTACTACAGAAGGGTACGTGATGCCACCATCTTCCCTGTCATGGAAGCTCTGGATTAGATGATGCAGAGCACTCCCATTTGATCTAAACAAAACTGATTCAGTTTAGCAAGTCAATCTCACTGAAGAACATTTTGGGACTTAATAATATGCATGCGGTATGATAAAATGTGTGGTAAGTGCGAAGGTAAACAGGAATCTTTTTCCAGAAGGCTATTAGATAAATTTGCAAATATATTTGTTCATCTGTATTTTTAAAAATCCTATGCAATTCTATAATTGAATGGTCTACAGATATTTTTGTCATTACATATATTTTACTTTCAGATTGCATTTGGGATTCTACTGTGTAAGAATTTCATCAATGAAATATAGAGAAATCGAAGCAAAAAGAAATCAAATTTGGTTGCATTAAGCACATTTTGGGATAAGCTGAGCAGTCAGTCAATTCCTTTTGAATATTTTAAAGTCAGCAGACAATGTATATGTCCTGTACTTTGGAAAATGTATGTGAGTAAGAGAAGAAGAAAAGTGAAAACCTTACCTTTATTATTCAAGACTATTCTGATGTATACATATCAGTTTTAGGGTCTATTTTCTGGCATTATTTTTGTATTTTCGAATCATTCAGACAGTTTGTACTCCATTGGAAATGCTATTTTATTAAAGGCATGGCTGTTTGGAAAATAGCGATTGAGAAGGTCTTCCAGAAGCCTTAATTTCCCCCTTGATCCTGGAGTTAACCAGGTTTCTTTATTATTTTCTAACCACAATGTTGTATCTATGATTTTCTACTGTGAAGGTAAGGTTAATTTAGATTCATTGTTTGGTCATTCATGTTTGAAATCCTACAGAATATAGACCACGTGAATGGGAGGAGCCCTCACTAAATAGGTCCAGGACTGCCATTTTATTGCTAAAGACATTTATTGCTAAAGACTTAAGATATTGATAAAGCATGCAGGAAGATGGCTTTACCCTGGCCAGAGGTGGAGGCACCTGAATGCAACATGAGGAACTACAAAAGAAGACATGAGATCTTACTCAGAATAACAAGGAACTGGCTGTGAAGCTGCCAAAAGTGACCAACAGTGTCATAAGGGATGGATGGGTCTCACCAGCAATTGGAGTGAGGTTACATTAGAAATGGATGAATGTCACAGACAGATGAAGAACAGCATCAGAGATCTTCTGGAGAGCAGTCCTGCAAGGTCAGCAATGCCCCGGTAACCCCATCTCTACACCATGTAAAGCAGAGATGACCTAAGTAACAGCACCAGAAATACCAAATCTGGGTACAGCTGTAGTGGGGAAAAGTATTTAGCAGAAACCTGTTCAATTGTGAGGTAAAATAGAAGGAGAAAAGGGGAGGAAGGGAAGAAAAAAAGGGGAATAAAAACAGGAGTATGGAGAGAAGAATAAAGAAGGGTTTTCTGGGGCAGCCTCGTATCTGATCACAGTCTGAGTTCCATCTGATCGTTCCCTGATTTCCTAATATTTTTCCTTGAAACAGTGTTCTCTGCTCAGTGTGAGATCCTGGTGAGCTCGAAGCCAAACCAGCTGGTGAGTAGGACGGGAGGTCTAGGTCTAGATGCTGAAGGGGCCATAAATCTGGAGGCCAGTTACGACAGAGACTGGAGGTCAGAGACCATATACTGGATGGACTATAGGTCTGTGCCTGCTAGCAGAGAGCCCCCGTGTATGTTTCTGCACATGTGCTCCTTTTGGGAATACATGTTTAGCCTTGCTCCTGGGCTGGACCTGGGAACAGGGACCAGCAGCAGCCTCATGTCCAGACAACAGGAAAGGAAAGATTTGTGTCCCAAAGCCTTTGGCTTTGCCTCCTCTTGGCTGACATTGCATGCACAACAGTCATTGTGCTCGTTCCCACAGTCTTTCCTTTCCTCGTTCCTTAATCTCTTCTAAATTTATTATGATAATTCACAATAAATTCTGGAACTTCACACAGGATTTTAGTCTCTGTGGTATTCAGGGAGTGTCTACAATCTGAAATCCATTATAATTATGTCTATTTTGCTGCTAGGATGACAGGCCAGGGGACATATTAAAGCACGTGATATACATTGACCCATGTACTTATATCTGCCTTCATTTGTAGGAAATGTGGAAAGTTTTAGAGATCATGCCAAACTATTTTAATGTCAATATGTTTTATGAGATATGTTAAATAATGTACACGGACATTCAATACTTTAGAAGTTCCTTACACTCAAAAATTCCCAAGAGCACACAGAACTTTTATTGCTTTTCATTTTTGAAAGATTTGGTAGTGTTTTTTGTCTTGAATGTGTTGTATAGATATCTTATATTCAGCAGCACAGAACTCATTAATAGATGATTTTAAACACTAGCTAATTTTATTTTCTGCAGAATCCTATCATATACTTAAAATATATAGTTTTATATTGTTGAGATCTTTCCTGCAGAGATGGTATCAGCTGCTATTTCAGATGTTACTATTACTACCGTAATTGTTTACTAATATTATTATTATTATTTATTTATTTATTTATTTATTTATTTTTTAAAGGAATGAAAACTATCTATGAAAAAACAGCAATCCATTTTCAGAACTGGAAGTGATGACCACATCATCTAAGTTAGAAGTACAACAAACCATGGGTCTAATCTCAGCTACTTTGAAAACAAAGTAAACTGTTGAAAGCCATTGTCTGATGGAAAAATATATGTCTAAACTATTTTTTTTTTTTAAAGAGCAAGATGTAAAAATGTTGGTGATTAATACAGTATCTTTCTTGAATGGTAATGTAAAGAGCTGAATCGCCTGCCCTGACTGAAAGGGCTCCCCTCTACACATTGACCAGCAGACCTGGATGACCAGAGTGGATAACGAAAATACTGCATCTTATAAAGTGACTTTACGTCTGGTTCTCCCTGCAGTGGAACCAAGGCACTTCACAGCAGGAGGTTTCTCTGCTTTTCACCAGGGAACAGTAACAGTGAAACCCATTGCTTCCAGATGTGACTTGTTGTCATGATACGGTCCAGTTTTGTAATCATCATTACCCTCATCTGCTGTTGATCAAGCTGGAGCTGTGCACTGTGACTGCTCTCCAATTTGTGACAGTATCGATGGCCTCCTGAACCTGACCACCCATTTACTGTCATGACATCAATTGCCACATTTTATGCTCTTGAACTTTCTAGTTTCTAGTGAACACTAGTTTCTAGTATTTGAAATACCTTACAAATACAAATTAACCTTTGATATTAAATATAGGTTTTTAACTTCTTTGTTTTTGTAATTATTAATTGCTGGCCCTTCAGGTTTTCCTATGTTATGTCCGTAAGCAATTCAGAACATTTAAGTTTCCTTTGAACATCTACATTTGATTTTTACTTACATTTCCTGCTTCTTCTAACATCTGTTCTGACAGACTGTTCGACCTTTGCTTTGTTAATTTGTTTTGTTAAAATTTTTCTTCCTTGGCTCAGTCTCATAGTGACATGACCAAACTCCTATTTGCATTAAACTGCATCGTTTATCCCCAGCTAGGAGTTCCCATCAGCTGCTTCTCTGTGGAGGTCAGTGGCCCTCACAGCACTGCAATTCAATTGCATGCCCTGGATCCAGCCATGCATCCATCAGCTGGATGCTGGATCTCATGTCTACTGTGAAATACCATAAAGCATAATGCTTCTTTGAAGTGAGATTTGGGGAAAACCCAAATTTAGTGAGAAGTACGCTCACTGTCACAAATTTTGCTGGCTGTCTGAATTCAAATAAGTTTAACATAAAGATCTCTGCAGAAACTTAACAGTGGACACCTAGTAACAGTGAACAGTTAGCTACATAAATATTATTATTGAACTAAATTAATAATCCATTGGAGGATTAGATTTTCCTTGGAATCTGGTAAACTGAAGAAACTGGAGAGTCTTTTCCACCTAAAAACTGTTGTAGCATATCTTCATATTCCTGGATCCCTCACAGAAATCAGTATTTCTTAGTTTCAAAGTTTGTTGCTATTGGATGATAGGCTGAAAAAAAAGTTTCATGAAAATCATGTTGTAATAGCCTAAAGTTTGGAAATCCAAATGGGAAATTTCATTATCAGTATTTTTTTCAGCTGCAGTGCCAGACTAGACGCAGTACTGTGAAAGTTTTATTTTTGCTTCCTGGACTAATAAAAAGAGGAACCTCTATAAACACAGAACATCTATCAGAACCCACCAACCAGCTGTGCTTCTTCTTTTGCACCAGGGCCAAGGACCTTTTGCATAGCCACTTCCTAATACTTTCCCTGAAGAACTGCCTTCAAAAGCAACACCACAGTTTTTAAAGTTTGCTTAACAATTTTGAAAGGAGAGGTCTCACTGTGTGTTTTGACCGTTGCAATCATTTAATGGTAGTTACCAAAAGATGTTTATAAGAAGCACATTTTGCATGTGAATGGTGCTCTGTAATCAATAACATATACATTTGTAGGCATTAGGTTATCTTCCTGACTAAAACTGTAACCAAATCCTTGTATTTTGTGGCCAAATCAGGTCTGAGGTAACTTGACCTGCTTAGTGAAAAGGCTTTGGAGAATCTCAACTGTTTTGCTTCCAGTGAACATCATAGTCTGATGTTTCACATCATTCTGTGGAACATGACTGTCAAACATCTTTGTTGAGCTGGTCATGAATGAAAGAGTGAAATCTTTTGCATCAGCAAGAACAGTCTCTTCAAGATGTTCATGTCATGGTGCTTCCTTTTCCTGGCATAGCCTCTCCTCACCAGGTGAGTCCCTTGAACAAGAAGTGAGAAACAAATGCCTTAAAATTTCCTGTCTTGATGTGCTGTTTAAGTACACCTTATTTTTCTGATCAGCAATAATAATAATAAAATTGCTGTAACAGACAGTAGTTCCTCTTCCCTATATTTAATGAAGATTTTCACAACTAATCTTCCCTGCATTTCTGATACGACCTGACAACTTCAGTATATTAAATCATTAAATTTCTTTATAATACGTAGCAAAACAGCATAGAAGGGCAATGACAATCATTTCCATTTTTAGTACAGAAACTCAAAATTGTCTGGCAAGCTCTGGCAAGCCCTTGGATAATCCATGGAAGAAAAGGTAAAAGAATTAATCCAATTTACACTGCAGTCTTAGAAGCTCCTAAATCTTTCAAGTATACTTGTTTTGGCTCTGATTACACTTGGAAAAAAATGTAATCCAATTTTATATTGCTGCTGTATATAATTGCTTGTTCTTTAACTAAACATTCTTTCCCATCCAAAAATCCCCATGTGATTTGAAAACAATGCCCACATCACTGCTATATATGAATGTGTTGCTACTGGCAGAGAAATGACTATGAGTTTTTCTGAAAAGTTTTTATCAATTATCATTTGCCTATGAAAGTATATCATATAATTAATTACATTATCCTAGGAATACCATAACCGTGGTTGTTGGCAGGAGGGCAGGAAGAAGAGTAAGGCATTCTTTTTCTTCTGAATCTCTTTAATGTAAGCTTACACAGAATTCCCAGGACAGATCACATTTGACACAGGAAAAAAAATATTCTTGCAAACCTGCATAAAGTCTGTTCTGTATTCAGATGGAATAAAGTCAGCATAATGAAAGGCAATATTGGGCTCCTCCTGAGTCTCTGACAAAGGCACAAATATTGGCTTTTTATTCTTTGCTGCTCTACTATTCAAATAGAATAAAATATCAGCCATGCATTTTTTCTTTATTGTGTCTGAATGAGCTCTCTTGGCATTTCAGGCTTGGTGCACGGTGGGCTGGATACTTGAGTTTTAATTTTCTTGTTCAGCTTAATAATGTAACTTTTCATGGTCCCCCCTCCTCCTGGAGACCTCTTAATCTTTGCAAGATCTTTGTACTTTATGTTTCAATATTTGTTCTACAAATAGTTTATATGTAGAATAACCCAGAAACCCCCAAAAGCACTGGCAGCAAGCGCCAGCGGGCCAATAGGCCACAGGAGCAACAGCTATGCTGTAGGGAAAGGTAATTCTGAAGAAACAAAGTTGTCTGTTTCTGTTTGAAACAGCTCTAAGAGCCTGGGGCAGGTTTCTTTCTCTGAAACCTCGGGCAGCTGAACTCAGTTCTCAGCCTGAAGGAGGCCCCAGGGGCCAGACTTGATGAATAGTTGGTAATCTAAGGGTGTTGCTTTTCACTACCTGCAACACGATGAATTTTGTCTTCAGTGGAGTTAGAAAATATTTTATTGAAGCATTTCCGCCTGCCTCCTTCACGTGACAAGTGTTCTTGAAGAACTGCATCTTGGTGGTTACACCCCGGCAGGTATTAGCGGGTCATCTGTTGATTGGTGGCTCAGAGGGAAATTATCTTTCTCCTCCACCCAGATGATTTGCCCAGACTTGCTCACAAAAAGCTTCTTTGTTTTTAACCCCAAATGTTTGGTCCATGCTGCAGCAGTGGCATCCAGGGAAGGGTGCTGCTGATGAGGACCAAAAGTGAGCCAGACATACCTGCACACAGCATAAGAAGGATACAGGAGATAAAGGATGTAAAAGTGAGAAGGTGGGTGTACAGTTAAAGGAAATGGCAGCAGGTGGAGAGCATCGGAATAGAAAGTGCAGTATAGAGGTTGTAGAGGTAAGGGAGGGTCAGGATAACATTTTAAAGTCAAAGCCTGTGCATTCAGAGTCATACGCTGCATGCAGGCTGTGTGCCACTGCTCTAAAGGGCAAGGCAAGGCAGCAAAGAATTTCAGGCATAAGACCTTTTGTCTCACGCTGAGGAGTGCAGGAGCCTTGCTTTCATGCAGGGTATTTGGCTGCAGCTGTGAGTCCCTCTTCCTTACACAGATGAGATACTGCTGATCTTCCTGGGCATCACGGACTCCCTGCTCCCATGGAGGGAGCATTGTAGCAGCTGCACGTCTGTCTTTCCCCTTCGAGACCTGGATATACGTCAAGAGAAATGGATGCGCCTGACAGACAAAAACCCGTGCAGAGCTAAGCCAGGTGTAAACTGGTTTAGGGTCTGGAAGCAGCAGGATAACATTCAGCGTGGGTTAAACACTACCCTTGCATTCACTCAAGGTCCGGGGCAGATTTTGCAAACCGTGCTAACTTTCGTGTTGCTATGGCTACTGTGCCTGTGCTAGCTGGCTCAGACACACTTGAGGGTTTTTGTGTGAGCGGTGGGACTGTCTCTGACCGCATTTAGGTGCATCTCGTGCACTGTCATCTGGACTGAGAATACTCTTCACGGACTGGATTTGTAAGCTTAGTCTTCCACTACTCCAAAAGCTGCTCTGCTGAAGGAGGTTGTGCGTTATTGAATCTGCTTATGAATAAAACAATAAAGATGAAGCAGAGATTTCAGTGCTAATCTTAAAATTTTTCTCATTGATTTTAGGGAAATGTAGTACTCAAATTGTTGTTCGCACTACACAAAGCTGAGGCTAAACTTGCTTGCATCATATTTTCACATGAAAAATTTAGTTCTGAATTACTGTTGCTTTTAGTTTGGTATTCACAGAAGACACCTCAAAAGTGAATTTATTCCTAGCTCTTTGTATGCTTCTACAAGAATTAAGTCTAGTGAAGCCAAATATATTTCGTCACAAGTGCATTCAGTGGTTCATGAGCCGTGTTCTCTTCCAATTTTGGCCTCAGCCTAGCTTCCCCCTCCTGATAAAGACTGAAAGTTTTCAGTCAGATTGCTGTAACATTATATATACGAAACAGCGCAAAATAACTAGGAAACGAACCTCAGGTTTTTGTGCAAGATCATCTACACAGAGACACTGGAATCTGGAAAACTCCCAGAAGAGAAGAGTGGCTGAAGATTTATATACTTTCTTGGAAGATGGATAACATGTTCTGCTTGGCCAGGAAGCTAGAATGCTGTTACAAAGCCCAGAAGCCCTTTCTAAATGCTAGCAGTATGTCTCTGTTTGTGGAAAGAAAGCATTTCTGTTCTGCCTCCTCTCTTCTGAGCTGCCTGTGAGCACATTTTTCTTCTTGGACGTCTTTGTGTTGTAAAGGACAGCAGAGCAGTTTTCCTTTGCCCTTGTAGGTAAAGGCCGGGATCACTGATGCACGCTGTGCTCCAGCCTCACTTCTTACCCTGCACCCAGGACAGGACTAGCAGCATCAGCTGAGGATTTTCCCAGTGTAAGTAAATAATATGTAGTTACCACTTACAGGAGTAAACCAAAGAGTAGAGAAGGAAGCCTAAGCATCGGTCCCAGCTTTTCATAGCTGCTATCTGTTCTGCAGCTTGAAATAAGAGAAAGGATGAGTTCTGCTCTCTGTTTTGATGTAGTCATTTTTTACAGTGACTTTCAAAACCAACTCTTTCCACGACAAGGTTTCCAACACTGGAAAGCCAAAAAAGTCAAGTTAAATTATGTAGACTTACGACAACAAACCCAAGACTGAAAAGCTGTACTGGTATGCAAGAACATATAGCAATTCTTATATATACGGGGCTGAATTCAAAGCAGCTGATGTGACTCTTTGGAGAATGGTGAGCCTTGGGCAGTGGGGATGTAATATTCTGGGAGATTTATCAGACAGATTATACCACATTCACTCCATTTACACCTTGTTTTGCTTTCACTTCCATAAAGTGAAACTTCACCAGCCACGTTGGAAGCACATGAATGAGGTTAAAGAAATTGCATATGTAAGAATAGGATGAGGAAATCAAACCACTGCAAGGTTCCCAGTAAGTGGAAGATAAAGTGCTATGGCATGCAACAGGCAATTTTCTCGGCATGTACATGGATAGACAATAGTTATCCACTTGATCTCACCTTTATTTTCTTCTTCTTCAGTGCAATCACACACATTTATTTATGCACCTGGTATTAGAATTTTTTGCTGTTACATCTGTATACACAGTATGTGTGTATTTAACCACAGATATATAACATACAGAAAGCTATCACTACATCAGAAAACTCTGTGGTATCTTCTAGTGGGTCCAAACACACTGTTAAAAGCTTTAATTCTTGACCTACCAAATTATCTCACAGCTCTCCATCTTTCAGAAAACTAGAGGTCTTTCTTATTTTGACTGCGGAGGAGAATGGGAAATGGAACAGCAGTTATCTAACCTTTTGTTTTTCTATCCTCTTAAGCCATTTATTTTTTACTCCTGATCGCTGTTGTTGGTCAGGAAAAATAATTTCACGTGACTTGGAAAAAACTCAGAAAAGGATACTTTTGAATTTTCTATTCCTTTCCCCTCCCCTTTGTTTATTTGCCAGATAAATATTTCTACACAGACATGGCTACGTAGGCATCCAAGCACCACCAAAAACATTGTAGTCCAACCACTCCCATTTCAGAAAAAAGATAACAAGCAGAAAAGGGCAGCTTTGGCTCCTTTTTGAAATGCAGCTGCTGGCCTCCTAACTCTCATATCTTACAGGGACAGATCTTATGTTAGGTTCAAGAAACAAGGAAAGAGTGAGTGTCCAAGCAGAGTGAGTAGAGATAGTAGCTAGCTTTTCCCTGCTGCTGAATGTAGACATGCTATGTGTCCACATGTGGGTATAAATTGCTGCTTGAAGTTATACCCATTTCAAGGTCGCAGATGGAAACCTTTGGAGTTGGCAGGGTGATCCCTCTCTCTTGACCATACATTTGAACAAGGTTTAACCACCAACAGAGGGCCACTGCTCATCCATCAGCATGACATGGGACCCCCGTGCTGCTCTGCTTTACTACAGGGTAGGGAAATGCTCAGTTCCTGGGTTAAGCACAGGTCCCAAGCTTGAGCAAGCCACAATTCTTAAGCTCTCCTACAAGTTTCCAGGTGGGTAACAGCAGGGATATATCACCATAGATAAACTAGAAAGTCTTCAATAAAATCATGACACAGGGGTGAAAAGGCCTAAACAGGTGCTTAAATTAGGAAATGTTTCACAGATGGCTAAAAAGTGGAGTGCTGGACTTTGGGCCAGTGTTTCAAGCTCTTGTTTCATTCCACTTACCCAGGACTGAAACAGAAACAGCTCGAAGCAAAGAGGAAAAGCTAAAGTTCAAAATTCAGAGATTAGCAATGTGTAGCCTGCAGCTCAGATCATAGGCAGCTGTTCTCTGAAGCACAGCCAAAGAACGTAGCTGAGAGAACTAAAGAAAAAGATTATTTTTTTTGGTAAAAGTTAGTCACCTAGTGACAAATAATTACTTCTTTTTGTGTATGATTTAAAAGCAACACTCATCTGAGATGTTATAAGAGATGCCCAATAATGCAAATGTTAGTAGCTAGAAGAACACAGAAAGCAAAGTCAGACACAACAAAAGGGAATATTTTTAAATATTCCATCTTCAAGGACAAATAATTACCTTTTGAAGGCTTTTTAAAACAAAAGTTTGAAAAGTTCAATTTTTCTGATTTTTTTTTTCTCCCACAATTTTGTGATTAAGTTCATTCATGGAATTACAAATAAAGTTTTAATTCATGTTTTGAATATACATCTCTCTGTAAAATTAATTCTGGTGCTATGAGAGTGTTAGCTCAGCTTGCAAACATATTCTATTTCTTTCATCACACTTACATTTTTTCCCATTTTTACACTATTATTATGCTTCATAACTAGTTTCCTGTACTTTTTATGTGCAGAACACTGAGATAGCAAAGGATGCCATAGATTCCTTAGACAGAAACTACAGGTAAAATTTATGTATTTACATTAATAAAAAAGATAGGACTTGAGTGATACATTTGCAGTTTTATGTACAGCATAAATCATTTACTTGTTCTCTGTTTGTGACAGTCTGCAGTTTAAGCAAATTATTTGCTGACACAAAATGTAACTGGAACTGTAGGTTCAGAAGCTTTGCTGTGCTCTTTTATCTGCTCCTTCTTCCTCCCAGTGCATCTATATCTCCCCTGAAGAAATACTTTGAAACTCAAAGCTGGTATTTTTATGAGCTGCATGCTGGGTAATAATATGAAGACCATATTCTAATTGTGCAAAAATGGCTTCTCTTTAAAAACAAGTACTTTCATAGTTCTTCCATCAGCAGCTAGCTTTTATTTTAAGCCGTGTGCATAGAGTGATTTCCCAGCGCCTGCTTCACACTCTTCCATCGCACAGCTTGATCTCCTTGCTCCCTAGTATCATGCTGTTTCCTACTTGGGAAGCTTTTAGAAAAAGCTGCAAAAGGCACCTTTTAATTTATCCCTTTCCAGTAAACCAAATGATTAATTCCAAAGCCAGTAGCTGACTGGTTTGATAAGAGTTGTCCTGGCACAGAGGCACTCTGCCTTATGTGGAGCATCAATTATTTCACTGCATGTGATGTGATTTTGGCTCCTGCTGAAACCAGTTTTCACGTGACAGAGAAACTCTGTTCTTCAGAGAGTGGGAAGGGACGTCTCAGCATGACTGCCTCCTGCAGTTTCTTACCTTCTGGAGAAGGAAAATCAGTCAGGGCTGTTGCCAGAGGCCTGTTGCCTCCCTCCCCTCCTTGCTCAGTGCTGATCTTACAGATAGGTGGGATGAGATGAAGGTCTTTGGACAATGGGCATGGCTTTTTTCTCTCCTTCCACCTGCAACTTTGAGCCTGGGAAAGAGCAGAAGCAAGCTCTTCTGAGCATTATTGGAATACACTGGCATACAGTGGTCAGATCTGATATCTAGGGGTGAGATTACAGAATTACAAGACAGGATTTGCTCAAATCCAAAATGATTCACTCCCCAGAAGTAAGTGGAGAGATGACTCAGAAGCTTGCCTGCTCAGTGGGAATTTATATCCCATGACCCGTGTACTCGGCTCCTGGGTTAGGATGTTCCTGGAATATGTATATCTCTAGGACCGGCTGCCAAGGTCAGCTCAGTGAGACTTCACTAATCCCTGTTTTCCTCTCTCTGTCTATCCTGGCTTCTGGTGTTGCGCCACTTCCTTCCACCCCAAATGGATGGAATAAAACTTCAGACAATCCTCAAAGCCTCCAATACTCCTTAGCAACTGACATGTGCAAGTGGTAGAAAAAGCTCTAGTGTATGTGACAGTTATTGTTCTTAGTCCTCATCTACTGAAACGAAAGTTCAGGGAAGAAGTCTCTTTTCAGTACTTCCCCCTTCTGCCTCCTTCTTTCTCTGCCTAATGTTGCTGCTTACCAATGTCTTCTGGCAGAATTAGAGAAGTGTTAGCATCAGAAGTACTTTCAGGCAGCTTCACTTCTGTTATGTTCTCACCACTGTTGGAGGAGGCAGAGGTCTGGCTAGTAGGAAAACAACTGTGCTGTCATGTCTGCACACTTTTGCCTTTGATCCTCCACTGCAGTTCAACCTTCCTCTCATTGCAGCCAGCAGCAATGGCACTTTTCCACCTCTGTCTTGTAGCTGCCCATAGTACTCCTTGTACATCTGTTTTTAGGCTGTAGCTTTGAAGTGGACCCTGCTTTCAGTGGGATATGGACCACGTGGACCCCAGTGGTCTCTTGCAACGTAAGTTGTTCCCTGTTGGTATGACTCCGACTTTGCATGTGTCTGGATAGGTAAGTGGAGTCACTCCAGTCTGGGAACAATTCTGAGGAAAACTACATGATTTCCCACTGACAATTATTTAAGATTGAAAGCTAATCATACTGGACCCAATGTGTAGCCTATTGTGTCTTCAGGAACCATAATGAAGGACACTTGACAAATTAGATATCTGTGTTTTAACTGGATGTTACTTTCAGGCAACTGTGCCAGATCATGAGGTTGTCTTATTGCACATTTGAGTGGAGGAACAAAGTGCTAGATCAGTTTGCAAGTTAACCTAAAATACAGAGCTGGTGCTGTAAACAGATGCACCAAACACACGCGTCTGTTTGCCTGTGTGTCAGAACTGAAATATAGTTGCCCAAATATAGGATGTAGGCAACTGACTGAAAATTTGACTTAAAATGTGTATGCCTTAAAAGGAAAACATCAGCTAATATCTCTGCCATGTTAAAGACAATCTTGAAGACATACATGCAACTCAACTAAAAGTTGCTAAATTTTGTCCCACTGGTACAAAGTCTGTAGGTTTTGCAGTTAGTAAGAAAAGGAGCTTGTGGGGTGACAGAAGTGGAGGAAGAATCTAACATCCCAGAAAAGAGTTCAATGAATTGTTTTATTTTTTGTCTTTCATTTTTCAAATGTTTCTTTTCTATAAAAATAAGAACTATCATAAAGAAAGACATTTTGTCAGGGAGCTTATCATCTGCTCTCTCTAACACTGTTTATATTGCAAATGTGTCAAACTTGGGTCATATCATGATGATAAATGTCTCACCATTCCCTTCCACTGCCCTTTTCTATCTGTTACCATTGAGTATCTTGTCTCCTACTTCGATTAATTCAGATTATAAATGCCTTGTGACAGGTGCTGTCTTGTTCCATGTTTTTGAGATACTTAGTGTGATTAGGTGAACATTTACTGGATCACTGTTTTTCAACCTTATTTGGTGATAAAATGAAGTGCAGAGCTGCACTTGTGCCATGACATCTGCATTTGGGAATTGTACTCATTCTGAAACTTGTCTTCAGTCAACCAGGAAGCAGCTGTCCTACTTTAAGTGAGAGAGGAGGAAACAGGAGAGCATCAAGACATCTAAGGGAGCAGAAATCTCTGTGGTCTGTGGAAAAAGACCCATCTTCTGATGGGTGAAAATACAGTGACTGGCTGCTCTTGCAGTATTTGCAATGAATATCATGAGAACAAGCTGTTCCTGTGACATTCTTGGCTTGGCCATCTGGTAGGAAAAACAGGGGAATGAGCGGGAAGAAAAGGAAATGGCAAGAGGACTCTGAGTGTGCAGGCATGTGCGTGTGTGTATACACATCAGGTAGGAGGAGGGAGCAGAAAAATTAAGAGGGTATAAAAAGTGGGAGGGAAATGAGCACAGAAAAATACCCCAAAGAGGAAGCATATTGGATCTCTGTAAAGAGAAACAAAGAACAAAACACCTGCCAGGCAAAGATACAGAAGGACAAACACAGATAGAGGAAGGAAGGAAGGGAGGAAGGGAGGAAGGGAGGGAGGGAGGGAGGGAGGGAGGGAGGGAGGAAGGAAGGAAGGAAGGAAGGAAGGAAGGAAGGAAGGAAGGAAGGAAGGAAGGAAGGAAGGAAGGGTTAAGAAAGAAAAAAAGGAAAGAAAGAAAGATTAAGAAAGAAAACTAGGAATTGTTGTGTTATTCTATCAGTTTTTCCAGAAATTGAATTAAGCTCTTTGCCAACCATTTGTGTTATCATCTGAATTCAGTGGTATATGTATTAATAAACTACCACAAAGAATCTTTTCAGTAAAGCATCTCTGTGCTGTATGAAACAGTACTCAGGAGCCTGAGGGAGACACAATGTGAATTTAGATTTTCTTATACATTTATGTAGGGTTTCTGATTATTTTTTGATTTTCATAAGTAGTGTAGCTACTACTACTTTTATTATAATGACTAACTATAGAGGCTATCTTAGATAGCAGCCAAAGAAAAACGCAACCTGTTTGTAGCTATTGCTTTCTCTCTTCCACCTTCTGTCCCATTTCACTACAGGGAAGGTTTTAAAACTGTGGCCTGACATCTCACTACCTGTCTTTGGATGATGGTGTTTCAGACAACTGCATTGATTCAGCACCGATGTCAGAGCTGCTGGGAAGGCCCTGGGTGAGCTCTGACTTCTCTGAGGCTCTGTTCATGTGTGCAAGGAACAGGTTGCTGAGGGACATTTGGCTTGTATGAAGAACAAGTCTCCAGCAATGCCATGCTCAGGCATGTCCAGGGGTGAGTATCTCTTCCCCCTGCCACATCTAATAGGGGAGAGGAGATACTAACATCACCTGGGGTTGAAATAGGGGGGAGGAGAAAATAACATCACCTGGGGTTGGAAATGGAGTCACAGAGAGGATGTAGGAATTGCTGGCAGTATTTGAGCAAGTCTTAGGGAGACTGTGGGGACATGGATAACTCTGAGACTCATCAACATCCTGGAGTAGATGGGATTATTGTTTCTACATACAGTTTTGCATTCCCCTTTTTATTACCCATTCTATTTCTCATTTTAATCATTTGATTATTTTCTTTGTCATCTGTGTAATTTTAATTAAATAAATTGGCTTTTAATTTTGACTCAGTGCCTTGGGACAAATCTATCTCTTTCCTGTTGCCATTTCAGCCCATGGCATGCAGCTCTGGCTGACATATGTAGTCTGTCTAAATATCAAAGGTTTTTAAAAAATGTGAGAAAATGAGGAAAATGGCAGGAAAAAAAAAACACAGCATAACACATTCTTGCTGTGATTTACATGGAAAAACATTTGCAATCTTAAAGCTGATTACAGAGATAAGTTCAAATGCTGAACTCAGGCCAGAAGTCCTCATTGCTATCAAAAGTGGACACTGCTCTTTGAGTAAAGCCACCTACACCTGACAAAGAAGTTTTATCTTAAGGGCAGATCACAGCCGTGCGAGTCTCAAAACCTGGGTTGTTGTCAGTTCATCCACTGAATTGTGAGGTGACACATTTCCTGTTTTAGTGGTGGAGCAGATGCTACAAGATGTAATGTGGGTAATACAAAGCTTACCCACATTTTGTGTTGATCTAACAGGTGAAATCTGTTCTATTTGCAGTTATCTTCTTGCACCTTGTTTGTACAATGGGCAGAAAGACATTAATTACTTTGACCAAAGTTTAATGTAAGATCTAGAGTCTTTCTTTCCTCATTCAAGCTAACCCATTGGTTAAACAGGTAGTTATGAAGCCCAAGCCAAAAGTCTTACAAGATTTTTAATGAAAATCAATATCTCCACCTCTTTTTTTTTTTTTTTTTCTGTGGAAAAATCTTTATGTGACTGGAAATAGCTCCAGTGAGAAATAACTTAGCATCACTGATTAAGGATTATTACTGTTGAGAATTATTCACTGTGTTATTATGCTGTTGCTCATCACAGGTATAGGCAGGAAAAAGGCAGGAGTAGTTTGCATAGAGTTTGGGAAGAGGCATTCAAGGTAGAGAAGACTTTGGAGGAGGCACCAAGAAGACAGCCTGTGTTGTATTCAGGTGTTGTGCTCCCTGTGCCTGCAGCATTTCTGAAAAGAGGATAGATTTACTTTAGAAGTAACTAGGCCTATTATGTTATAATCCAGCATGTGGTATATGAAACATATAGACAGGGGAGCTAGTGAGACCCAGCAAGGAAGAAAACGTAATTAAACTGTAAAGCTGAGTCAATCGCATATGTGCCAACTGGGCAGGAGCATCCAGTGTTGCAGTGTGGATGTGCAAGGACATAAGTGGTGTGTGACCTGAGAAATGCAATTACTAGTGATATGCTGTGCAATTACAATGGTGCCAACAGGCAAACATAAGGTGTTGAGGAGTACACAGGGAAACGTTTCTGGAAATCATAGTAGATCTTCCATTCATTGCTTGGCATCACATATTTGACTGAAAAACAAAACTGAGAAGGGAAAGTGTATAATCATTTTGGGCCCTGTTAGGAATTCTAACAGATTTTTAGGAATTCTAACAGATTGTAAAGATACATTTCATGGTGCTAGCATGCAGATGCTGATGGGGAAATCATGAGATTACTGGCAAGCCAGAAAAAAAAAAAATACAGTACCAAGTAGATCAGCAGCCCTGTAAACTATCAAGAAAAGTTACAGGAAAGCTGAAGTTTTGTATCAGAAGCTCATATTTTCATAAAATAACTTGACAAAGATTGGAAGGAAGCACATTACCCCTACTAAAGACTGAATATGAATTTGCAGTATGGTTTTTGATGAGAAAATACTACATGGTAACGCCATGGTACTCCAGACTATGACACTACCAAACCAATCTGAAGCTGAGGAAAACTCAAAACCTTCTAATCAAGCATCTTATTGCTTCTGAGGAAACCTGGACAGCCCCAGGGAAACTAAAATTCCTAGGGAATGTCTGGACCAAAATATATGAAAGACCCAGGGATACTGTGAGACAAAAGTTAGGTTTTCTTGGAACCTCTCAGACTCTGTTATGTTCTGACCTCGAAACATTACATGATGGCACCATAGAGACCCAGAATACCAGTTTCAAGAAGAAACAAAACCAAATGAAAGTCTAAAACATCACAAAGCTGTGAAGCAGCTGGAGCAACCAAGTAATGCCTCTGGAGGAAACTTGGGTGCAACACTCTGGTAAACCTAACTTTGTTATTATGGTCCTGACCGGCACAGAAAAGATTAAGTTTGGATAAAAAGGACCTGCCAGCTGCTGATGTTCCAGCATGGAACAGATCTGTCATTGGATCTTAGCTTTTTGCAAAGGTACAAACATGTCACAAGCAACTAGAAAGCATCATGTAGAGGTATCCAGGTTTTGGCTGAGATAAAGTTAATTTTCTTCATAGTGGTTGGTATGTTGCTGTGTTTTGGATTTAGGAGAAAAATAATGTTGACAACACAATGATGTTTTACCTGTTTCTGAGCAGTGCTTATATTAAGTCAAGCACTTTTCAGCTTCTTACACTGTCCTGCCAGCAAGGAGGCTGGGAGTGCACTAGGAGCTGGGAGAGAGCGCAACCAGGACAGATGACCCAAACTGTCCAGAGGGATATTCATAGAACCATAGAATCACAGAATGGTTTGGGTTGGAAGAAACCTTACAGATCACCTAGTGCCAACTCCCCTGCTATGGGCAGGGACATCTCTCACCACACCAGGTTACTCAAAGCCCCATCCAGCTTGGCCTTGAACACTTCCAGGGATGGGGCATCCACAGCTTCTCTGGGCAACCTTTGCCAGTGCCTCACCACCCTCTGAGTAAAGAATTTCCTCCTTATATCTAATCTAAATCTCCCCTCTTTCTGTTTGAAACCATTCCCCCTTGTCCTATCACTATCTGCCCATGTAAAAAGCTGCTTTCCACCTGTTTTATAAGTCCCTTTTAAGTACTGAGATGCCACAATGAGGTATCCCAGAGCCTTCTGTTCTCCAGGTGGACAGCCCCAGCTACCTCAGCCTTTCATTGTAGGAGAGGTGCTCCAGCCCTCTGATCAACTTCATACTCCTCCTCTGGACCTGCTTTAACAGCCCCACATCCTTCTTTTGCTAAGACCCCCAGACCTGGATGCAGCACTCCATGTGGGGCCTCACAAGGTCAGAGCAGAGGGGGACAATCCCCTCCCTCCACCTGCTGGCCACCGCTCTGTGGATGCAGCCCAGGATGCAGTTGGCTTTCTGGGCTGCAAGCAGACACTTCTGGCTCATGTCAAGCTTTTCGTCCACTGGAACCCCCAGGTTCTTCTCTGTAGGGCTACTCTCAGTGAGTTCTTCTCCCATATAGTGTTCCAAAACATATGGCATCACGATCATCAAAAAAAGTGTGGGGAGTTGGATGTGGGGGCGGCTGCTGTTCAGGGGGTTGGGCATTGGTTGGCAGCTGGTGAGCAATTGTATTGTGCATCACTTGCCTTGCATATATATACATATTATTATTATTTTACTTTCCTTTTCTGTCCTGTTAAACTGTCTTTATCTCAACCCATGGGTTTTACCTTTCTCTGATTCCCTCCTCCATCCTACTGAAGGGGAATGAGTGAAGAGCAGCATGGTGCTTAGCTGCCTGGTAGGTTAAACCACAAGAGGCCACTGAGGTAATGTACTCCTTGTGACAGATTAATTGAAGAGGGCATATTTCTCTGATGCATCTTAAGTTTCTCTATATCTCAGGAAATTGAATGACATTGTACTTGAATTTTCCTACTTAGAGTGACAGGATCTATGTTGAGCAGCATCACCTTGTGTGAATGTTAGGAAGAGAGAATTATTTATGCCCTCAAACTGTCCAAACCATAAAGAGATAACATCAAAGGAACACATTTCTATCACAGGGCTGAGAATAATCTGTGCATTAATGACCAGGTAGTAAACCCAGAAAGTTTATAAACTGTCACTATACAATGGACATGCATGTCATAGCTAGGGGTACTAAAATTGTAAAATATGCATTCTGTTGAGAAATGAACATCCAATGAACCTTATGAGGTGTGTGAAGACTATAATATTCAGAACAATAGAATAATACTATACTGTTTGGAAATCCCAGCCTACCCATGGGAAAGATCAGATTGTTTTACTAACTGAAAATAAAGTCAAAGATTATTTCTCCATTCTTTGGAGTAAGGCCTACCCCAAAGATACTAAAACCAGTAGAGTGATTCAGGAAACAGAAGATATATGGCAACTGAAAAGCATGTTGGGATGTGTAATTCTCATGCCATGATTCAATACACTGCAGCAGAATCCAAACTGGAGCCTTTGCTGTGGTGTTGCCATGCCCAGAAATGTTGAAGAACAATAGTAATAACTTTCTTAAGAAATAAAACTAAAATAAGTGTTTACTTGGAATCTAGAGGAGTAATTTCCTATACCTGTGAGATTAAAGTGCTTTCACACAAAATAATTGAGCCCATCTTTTTGCATAAAACTTAGTAATGCTTTAAATGAAAACTGTGACCCTAATCACACACTTCCTTTTACTCTGAAATAAGGAATCATGAAAGACCATTATATGAAAACTACTAGCATTGTTTTTCTCAATGCATCATTTCTTCCCAAGGCTCCCACAAAACTGTGGAAGAGTCAAAAGACGATGCTGGTAAAGGCCAGAAGAAGCAGCAGGGGTTACCAATCTGCAGCACTGCTGTTCAGTGCAGAGCAGAGATCAACAGAAATGTGTCAGAAGATCAAGGCTCTGCTTCCTGCACCCTGTCATAACAAATAGTATATACAAATAGTTAAGACAACAGCTAGAATAGATGAGACAAGAAACAGGCTGCTAGGCAAAATGTTAGCCATCAAATACCCATGTAAAATAATAGCAAAAGAGGGACCTGTGATAAATGTCAAATGAGTTGGTTATAAACTCATGATAGCAGTGAGGCTGTAACTGAAGATAACTTCAAAGTAAAGACAGGCTATAAAAAATGAAATACTTTTTTTTTTTTTAATTAAAGAACTCTCTTGAAATTGAAAAATAAAAAGTAACAGGATCCTTTTTCCTTCCAGCAGCTAGAGGGGAGTGGAGTTTCAATTTTATAAATTGCTAACTAATCTGCAGCTAAAATAAATTTCTAATCTCTTACTTATGTCCCAGGTCTAACATCCTCCTCATTTCTGCATTTAAAAAATGTCATTCAAAATGCTTAGAAAGTAAAAGTTTCAACTTTTCTGGGGAAATGAAGAAATAACTGTGGTTTCTGAAGAATATTTTAAAATTATTTTCTACTTCATGAGCTGTTTCCAGAGCTAAATTAAAAACAAAAACATTCCAGAGTTAAGATGTACCTAAAATAACAAAATTATGATTGACATGATGATATGTCATCAGTGTTGCAGTCATCCCAAATAACAGAAAATCCCCTGCTGTATATAATCAGGCCACTAAACCAACCTTAACTCTGCCCCATATTTCCATGGTGCAATAGCCATATGATTATGATTAAAGCTTCTCAGTGTCTGCAGTCCCAAAGCAGAATTACTTTTTCATTTCTTTTTGTTTTGTTTTCAATTCTCTTATGCTAACCTCTGTTACCTTTGCTGCAAAGAGTAGAATTTTGAAAGGAAATGTTTAAGATTACATATCATTTGATGCCAAGATTTGCATAGCTGAAAGTTCATCTGCATATTGCTATTTCCCTCAGTAAAGCTATCAAAAATCTTGTCTCCTTTGAAAGAGGTTTGCAGTCCCATTGTTCTTTATTGGACTGAGGGCAGATGTCCCCTGTTCTGTGACAGTCGGCCCCTCACTTTGTTTCCAGCACATACAAAGTCAACAACATAATGCTGTTGGTGAGTTAAGCGGCCCCTGTAGGTACGTTTAATCTGCAGGGTGAATTTGCCTGTGCTGAGCTCCCTAACTGTTCTGCTACCAGTATCGATGACAGCTAATCTAAATCTTGGCTTTTTGATACTGCATAGTTGTTGTTTAATAGATGATTTTTTGTCTACACTGTCAGAAGCCTGGAGTCCTTGGAGGACTATGTCCTATTCTGTGAAGAACACAAACAGATATTTTCTTCTAGCCCAGGCAACAGGCTTCCTGTTCTTGGAACAGAAATATTTGAGTTCAATTTTCCCTTTGAAGTTCCAAGTATAATGGCAAGGTGACCATGCATTTGTTTTATCTACTGTTTTGGTTCATCGTGGTGATGATGAAAGCCGAAGGAAGTGATTACAGATAGCCATTCCAGTAGAGCTCTTTGCCATTTTTCTGAAAGACAAGCTCCATCTGGCCTTTGTTTCCAAGTTTCTGAACTACTCATTCTTGCTCCCTCCCACCCCCCACTTTTGAGGCTTTTCATATTGTGAATTTTCTTTCTCTTTGTTTCTCTTTCCTGGCAAATGTTCTTTTTGCAGCTAAGTCCTTCCTTTCTGTTGCCAGGCACATTTTTTTTCCTTAGGTTGCTAGGCAATATTAGTTTTTTTTTTCTTACTTTACTACTCATGTGACTTATGCTTACCAGCTCCTTTCAGCATTACCCCCATACCTTTTATTCATTACCACCTCTGCTCATACATACACAGCTGAACAAAATTAAATGAGTGAACACCAAAAGGAGCTTAAATGAAGTGTCTTAGTAGTTTGCCTTAAAAAGTCATATTTTATTGCAAAATTCATATTTTAAGGAATGAGATTGCATATTTCCCCTAAAGAATGCTTTTTAATAAAATCCAAATTTAATGTGAACATTTCTAGTGGAGTGAGGAAGGTCTTGGCTGTAATTATCTGTTCTATTGTCATGCCTAATAAACATAGCACAAGAGGCCACTGAGGTTAAGCTATACTTCACCATGTTTGTTTAAAAAAATCATAGAGTCCCTCTGGGATCTAATTTATTAAACCCACTTCAGCAAAAAGTGGCATGAATAAAAAAATCAATTATTTTTCTTTCATCAGAAAAGGAGGGGCTAAATGACTGGTGTTTTATATCAGAAAAGTCAAGTAATACATCCCAGACATGCTGTCCCAGGTGACAGTACAGAAATTATCTAACAGTTGTGAAATATATGATTTTTTTGTCTTCAAAATTTTCTCCTAACTTTTTCTTCCACTGATGCTTCAGCAGAGACATGATTGTGCTCCCCACCTAAATTTCTTCTGACATATAACTTTACCATTGACTTGTGTTCAAAATGACACACATCAGCATAGAACAAATGGCTCGTCACTGCAGCTGATAAACTCAAGATAAGAGTTTCACCTCAATTTCTCCTTCAAAAAACGAAGTCTCCTTAAAGGCTGCCTACAAGAAAGAGACTTTACTGGAGTATGTAGTGATAGGACAAGGGGTAAAGGTTTTAAAGTAAACGGCAGTAGATTTTGATTAGATATAAGGAAGAAATTCTTTCCTATGAAGGTGGTGAGGCACTGGCACAGGTTGCCCAGAGAAGCTGTGGATGCCCCATCCCTGGAGGCCAGTTTGGATGGGACTTTGAGCAACCTGGTCTAGTGGGTGGCATCCCTGCCCATGGCAGGGGGGTTGGAACTGGATGATTTTTAAGGTCCCTTCCAACCCAAATCGTTCATGGAGCTTCTCAAGTTGCCTTTCCAGCCATCTGTTCTCTCCTATCCAAAGCTCCTGTTCTACAAGTTTATTTCTGATTTCTCATCTTCTGTTACAAGAGGCCCAAAGATCATGCTGGCCAGACTGAATTTTCCCCATTCATGGCAAAGACTCAGGCTAAGAGGAGCTGCCCTGATATGATGTTACATGCCTGTCCTCCTCTCCACCCTATCATTAACACAGATCAGACCTTCCTCTTCTTGCTTCTCTAGGGGCAAAGAGCAACCTTTGGCCATAGCTGGCTTTTATGAACTGTGATTCCACCTTTCTGCCTTTTGCATATCTTTTATAAAGATTATACTTTATTAGCTGCAACAGAATCACTGCTAATATAATGTTGGTATAAGAAGAAAATAGAGGCTGACATTCTGTTTTTGTTGAACAGCTTCCTTTTCACCAGTTTCACAGATAATACAGCCAGAAAGTCTCAGTTCCTCTCACAATCCAGATCTATAGTAAGGATAAGGGGAGGAGGGGGGTGGGGGAAAAGGGAAGGGAAGGGAAGGGAAGGGAAGGGAAGGGAAGGGAAGGGAAGGGAAGGGAAGGGAAGGGAAGGGAAGGGAAGGGAAGGGAAGGGAAGGGAAGGGAAGGGAAGGGAAGGGAAGGGAAGGGAAGGGAAGGGAAGGGAAGGGAAGGGAAGGGAAGGGAAGGGAAGGGAAGGGAAGGGAAGGGAAGGGAAGGGAAGGGAAGGGAAGGGAAGGGAAGGGAAGGGAAGGGAAGGGAAGGGAAGGGAAGGGAAGGGAAGGGAAGGGAAGGGAAGGGAAGGGAAGGGAAGGGAAGGGAAGGGAAGGGAAGGGAAGGGAAGGGAAGGGAAGGGAAGGAAGGGAAGGGAAGGGAAGGGAAGGGAAGGGAAGGGAAGGGAAGGGAAGGGAAGGGAAGGGAAGGGAAGGGAAGGGAAGGGAAGGGAAGGGAAGGGAAGGGAAGGGAAGGGAAGGGAAGGGAAGGGAAGGGAAGGGAAGGGAAGGGAAGGGAAGGGAAGGGAAGGGAAGGAAAGGAAAGGAAAGGAAAGGAAAGGAAAGGAAAGGAAAGGAAAGGAAAGGAAAGGAAAGGAAAGGAAAGGAAAGGAAAGGAAAGGAAAGGAAAGGAAAGGAAAGGAAAGGAAAGGAAAGGAAAGGAAAGGAAAGGAAAGGAAAGGAAAGGAAAGGAAAGGAAAGGAAAGGAAAGGAAAAAAGACTTTACCTGTCATTAAAAAGCAAACAATACTCACATATCAAAACCAAACAAAGTTATTTGAAAAAACAAACTACAATTGCTAGGTATGGGATTTAGTGGTACAAAAGAAATCTATCCAATTTGATTTTTAAGGTTTTTATACATTTCATCCATCATAAATTTGCACTGCTGTCAGTGGGACCACTTGTTCTATATTGATTGAGAATTTACACTGGTGATTTTATATAATATATCTTCAAGGAATACCCAGAAACATGTTCCCTTTCCTTTCCTAAGCTTTGCTTAGTAACCTTTGTATCAGGAAATACTATCAAACTCCTTGTTCAAGCCTTGTAAAATCCTTCTTCTCTTACAAGCCACTCAAGGGCCAAACTGCAATCGTCTGCTTCGTTATAGAACTGTCTTTAGTGAGGAGTTGGCCTAAGGCTCATCCTTATGCCAGTTCACAGGTATGGATCCAATATCATATATGCTTCTCAGAATTAACTTTTATTATGATTATTATAATTCTATTTGATAATAATGAGAGCCTTTTGCTTGGTCTGTCAATATGTGACTATGTTCAAATAGTCTCTCTCAGCCCTGAGGTTAAAGATTCTTCTCTGTGTGTGAGTCTATCCATTTTACTAAGTTTGCAGGCTGAAATTTTGTTGAATTGCAACTGCTGCTTTATTCTGCTGATGAATGGGAAAACAAAACAAGCCAACCCAAAACAGAAGAGAACAATTTTTTTTAATTATTATAATTTTTATTTTTATTTTTATTTTTTTCATAGTAAACCTGTACCGGAAATCCATACAAGAGAAGCCTTGGAAATATATGGATCAAATCTGTATGAACTGTGAAACTCATCACGGTTTTAGAGTTGTCTGAGCTGGGAGGATATGAGCACTGCTATAGATACATTGAGTTTGCAATAGATAGCAGTAGACTTGCTTTGATCTTAAGAGTCTGTGTGGGCTGGTGTGTGATGGCATGCCTTTTTTCCTTTTCATGTATTTCATACAGCACTACAGGGGTTCTTTTCCAGGTATACTTACTTTCCAAAGAGCAGTAGATGGAAGAAACCATGCAGAGTAGCAGCTCCCTGGCTCTGCATATGACAGAGACTCCTGTTGAGTTCCTGAAGGTGAAGCAGAGCCCTCTGATTTGTCAGACCGTGTCTCCCATATTCCAGGCTGTAGAGTTCCCCCAGGGAAATACATAAACTCAGTTTCTGATTGGAAAGGTAAAGGTAAGCTGAAATCTCTAAAGGTGATACAAAGGATACATAGGGTCATACAAGCATATACATATAGCAAATTCAGAGGAGGAAGAAATAGTTCAGAGGAGGTAGAAATGGTTTGGGTTGGAAAGGACCTTAAAGATCACCTAGTTCCAACCCCCCTGCCATGGGCAGGGACACCTCCCACCAGACCAGGTTGCTCAAAGCCCCATCCAGCCTGACCTTGAACACCTCCAGGGATGGGGCATCCCAACTTCTCTTGGCAACCTGTTCCAGTGCTTCACCACCCTCTGAGTAAACAATTTCTTCCATATATATGACATAAATCTCCCCTCTTTTAAGTTAAAGCCATTCCCCCTTGTTCTATCACTACACACCCTGATAAAGAGTCCTTCCCCAGCTTTCCTGTAGGCCATCTTTAGGTATTGGAAGGCAACCAAGAGGTACCTCAGAGCATTCTCTTCTCCAGGCTGGACAACCCCAGCTCTCTCAGCCTTTCTTTGTAGGAGAGGTACTCCAGCCCTCTGAGCATTCTTGTGGCCCTCCTCTGGACCCGCTGTAACAGGTCCATGTCCTTCTTGTGCTGGGGACCCCAGAGCTGAACACAGCACTCCAGGTGGGGTCTCATGAGAGCAGAGCAGAGGGGGAGAATCACCTTCTTTGCCCTGCTGGCCATGCTGCTTTTGATGCAGCCCAGGATACGGTTGGCTTTCTGGGATGCAAGTGCACATTGCCAGCTCATATTGAGCTTCATGTTGAACCAACACCCCGAAGTCCTTCTCTGCAGGCCTGCTCTCAATCCATTCTGCCCCCAGCCTGTACTTGTGCTTGGTATTGCCCCGACCCAGGTGGGGTTGTTCTTCATGAGGTTCACATAGGCCCACCTCTCAAGCCTGCCCAGGTCCCTCTGGATGGCATCCCTTCCCTCTAGCGCGTCGATCACACCACACAGCTTGGTGTCATCAGCAAACTTCCTGAGGGTGCACTCAATCCCACTGTCCACGTCACAAACAAAGATGTTAAACAGTGCTGATCCCACCACTGATACTCGAGGAACACCACTCGTTACTGATCTGCACTTGGACATTGAGTTGTTGACCATATCTCTTTGAGTGCGACCATCCAGCCAATTCCTTACTCACCCAGTGGTCCATCTGTAAAACCCATGTCTCTCCAATTTACAGACAAGGATATCATGGGGGACAGTGTCGAATGCTTTGCACAAATCCAGGTAGATGATGTCAATTGCTCTTCCCCTATTCAATAATGCTAGAAACCCATCATAGAAGGCCACCAGATTTGTCAGGCATAGTCTGCCCTTAGTGAATCCATGCTGGCTGTCACCAATCACCTCCTTATTTTCCATGTTGCCTTAGCATAGTTTCCAGGAGGATCTGCTCCATGATCTTGCTGGGCTCAGAGGTGAGACTGACTGGCCTGTAATTCCTCGGGTCTTGTTATTCGTAGAATAAAAACTTCAGCTCCATGGTTATTTTTAGGAACCTTCTAGTTCCCATGGTAAAATGCTGCATCTGTGTGACTAAAACATTACTGTAAGCAGGGCTCACTTGCTGAGTTGGATTTGCACCAGGTTAGGTCACATTCAAAGCTGAATTGTTTCATGTCTAGTCAGCTCTGGTGCCTTGCTTCCTTGTGCTTACAGATCCAGAGCTAACAAGGTCAGAGAAAGCTCTAGACTGCTTTCAGCTGCCAGCAGAGATACAGCACCATAACTATATGTGACAGATGTGCAATCTCCCATATGGCTTGTTTTGGGGACACAAAGAGGCCATGCTGAAAAGCTTTTACCAATGCAAAGCAAAAGGAAATGCTCCAGCAGAAATTCTTGTCCTTCATTTCCTAATGTCATGTAACCTCAGTGCCATGCTGGACCTGGCTACTCCTGAACTGAAGTTCAGCTAATGCCAGGTAATGAACAAGGCTAAAGAAGGGCTAAAGAAGGGCTAAAGAAAGCAGGCAGCATGAAGGAGAACATAATTTCCATTTTTATTGTGATGCTTAAAACTAGAACATAGATTGACAGAGATAAAAAGTGGTTTCAGACTGGTACAATATTGCCTTGTCACTACATTTTGCATGGGAAGGATGTTAGAGATGCTAGAAAGGGCAGCATGGAAGGAATCTCAGAATCACAGAATTGAAGGGGTTGGAAAGGACCTTGAAAGATCATTGGGTCCAACCCCCCTGCCAAAGCAGGTTCCTTAGAGCAGGCTGCCCAGGTAGGCATCCAGACGGGCCTTGAACATCTCCAGAGAAGGAGACTCCACAACCTCCCTGGGCAGCCTGTTCCAGTGCTCTGGAAGGAAGGTTACCTGAGAAAGATCGTGTGCTTCCCTCCTCCAGATGAATTTATTCTTTCCATCTCCAAAAGACCTTTCTGTCAAATAGTACCTTTGTGCTTAATTTTGTCAGTGGATCATGGGTTATTCCCAGAACAGATATTCTCATAGAAGAACAGCCAGTTTACTGATAGAAAGAAAAACAGTTAACCCTAGAAGGAGAAAGCAGATTGTACTGTCCAAGCTCTAGGCCATGAAATGGAGTAGCTGGATCAGTCTCCAAAGAAGTGATTGTGAAGTAGAGCTTCACCATCCCACCATCCCACATCTCTATGCCAGTCATTGTCTGTGTTTTTAATTTTTTTTTTCAGTGTAAATCACTGACTTGTGGCATTGTACTCCCCAGTTTCTGCTCTGTTGTTTTCTAGACACTGAATTTACAGCCCAGAATTGATTTTCATGTAACTTGATATCTTTTGAATAAGGACTATAAATGCCTGAACCTCCCCACTGGTCTGTTTCTGCAAAACTAACCTTGACTTATCCAGTGTACAACTGATCTGAAGCATCAGGCCTTGACAGCTCTTCATTGATGGGATCAGGAGTTGAGTTTATGGTGCCTGGCTTCGTTGGGTATTTTTCTGCCTTCAGTGATCTGCTTTACAGGCTTTAACAGAGTTTGCATAAGCACATTGCTTGCCCCCATCTCACTTTTCCAAAACAGAACTTTAAAAGTAAAGATCATTGAAGAAATAAATACAGGTTGACAACCAGACCGTAAGTCATAACAATATGCTTAAGGCAGGTGGCATTGTTTACACAGCTCTTATCCCTTCCACTTTACTGGGTCATTTATGTGGGACATGTTAATAGCCCTCTACCATCAGGAGTATTTCCAGCTCTGAAAAAGGTAATAGCACGCCCACAGCTGTGCTCTAGAGATCTGGGGCATTCACCAGACCCCTCCAACTATCAGAACTCTGTGTCCAAAGGGGAAAGGAAAAACTGACTGGCTGTTATGGTCATACCAGGAATACTTGCCAGAACAGTGTCTCTGTTTACTTTATGGTAGGCCTAGAAAAGGATGCAGCACTATGGTTTTAACACTTAGCCCATTTTATCAATTTTGGATGTAAGTGGAGTGCTAAAATGAATGGAGAGAAACAGGGTGCATTTGCATGACTTTTTGCAGGATGATGCAGAGATACTGTGGTAGGGACAGAAAGGAGCAACTACCCATGTTAGGTGATTTCACCAGAGCTATCTCATTTGGTATTGCTCTGAAATGTCTCTGCATTGCCTCCAGAAAGAGATAGCTCGCTGATGGCCTGCAGAGTGCAGAACTGCTTTTGCTACTTGCAGGAAATTTAAAGGTGGAGGACTGACTCCTAAGAAGGCCTGAGGACAGGTGTATGCCATGTAGTAACCTAATATTTACACCTGATGAGAACTGTCACATCCCAACAGCATAGCACACGGTAACGAAGAATGAGAGGCCTGGGACTCCAAAGCAATACACCTATTTAATTGTGATGATACTTCTGGACTAATAAGTGCTATTTTTCAACCACGTCCCTGTTTCAAATGAGGCAAAACAAGCAGCAACCGCAGGCTCTGCATGGATGGGGGTTCCAGTAACCTTGGAGTCCAGCTCTGTAGTGATGACCTTGCTGGGAAGGGAGAGCACACCCTGCCCCTGTCAGCTCTTTCAGGCTGTATGGGTGATGTCACCCATTTCTTGAAGTTTATGTGCTTTGCAGCAAAAGTCTCTTCTTAAATGAATTTTTGACAAGAAACAGGCCTCCAGAAGTTTGGAGCTAGCTTTAAATCTAGCATAGCTTAAAGTCTGTAAATAAAACATCTCAATGATCATTTGCTTTCTGTCAATCTCTGCTGCTAAGACACCTCAGTTCCAAAACCTAAGGTGTTAGAAGCCAGATTTGATGGAGTTTCCTTAACAAGACAAGCTCTTGCTGTGTGTGGTTGTGAGATCAGACCTGGGTCTGAAGGGTGGTGGCTGCTGAAGAGAAGAGATTCCCTCTGAGTTGCAGGGCAAGGAACTCAGCAGAGAACAGCACTGCCACTAAACAGAGATAAGAAGCCTGGGCACAATCCAGACCCTGATATAAAATATGAGATGCTCCCTTGAGCTAAAGGCTTTCAAGATAACTTTCAAACTGGAGGGAGGTTTGTTTCATACTGGAACACACAGGTGTAATTGAAAATAGAAATCTTTTTGTGGGACACACTCTCTTTTGCTCCTGTTCATCTGAGTCTCATATTTCTGCAAGGAGTTTTGCAGAAGTGGAACTCACCATAAAATGCCATGATTGCTTAGAAACTTGTCACTGCCCTGGTGGTTTCTGCCTGAAATACAGGAATAGATTACATGTGGCCATAAGCATGGGTTTACAAAAGGGGAAAGGAGCCTTTTCACAGGCTATACCCCTGTACATATGTTTAGCCATGAACTACTCTGAGAAGACAGGCAGACCCTATGTTGGCAGTAATACTTGCTTTCCCTAATGATGTCTTATGTTATCTACACTTCTCTGGCAGCACTGCCTAAGTGTGGGATGAAGCAAAGCTTGGAAGGAGTGAATGGCTTAAAAAGGAGGGACTTAACATTGTATTTGAGAGGAATTTAGGATGCAACTGAGAGAAGGGGAAAATTTAATCTCTTTAGGAGTTTTATCAGTTCAGATGCCATACCCTCTGGCAGTGGCTACCTCAGCCACAGGTGGGGTGAGAGAAATGGCAGGCAGCATATTCACAGTATAACCTGTGAGTTAGGTGCTATGATGTCAGGCATATTTACATCTGCTGGACCAAAATGACTTCACAAAAAGCAGTCTCTTTGCACAAGTGTCTCAAATGCATCTTGGTGAAAAATATACACTAAAAACAACTATCACAGCTTCTCTCAAGCCTTTCTGAAATCTAAACGCTCAACAACAGACAGAGTCAAGTCATTTCTTTATGGTGTTAGCATACTTAGGGTAAGAAGTATTTTTTTTTTTTGTTCTGAGCCATCCCCAACACATTGCTATCCAAACTGTATTAGTGAGCCAACAGGAGAATTTATAGTACACAAGCTGCCTTGCATTAAGCATAATTGCACCAAGAACTTTGTTAGAAGCAACTCTTGTTGAAAGAGTCGATGAAGTATGTGCATCATTGTACAAAAAAACCCTCTCATTGAACAGAAGGGAACTTTAAAACACCTTCAAAGCAAGAGGCACTAGGCTGTAAGCCAGAGCACCTGGAAGATAGGTTTATACAGTGTATTTCTGAGCAGCTTCTAGAGTCTGGAATGTAAAGAAACCATCTTCTAGAAGAATAATGTTTTGCTGATACTCTTCCTGGAATGAAACTATTAGTGCATTTAAACCAAAGTAGCAAAAGTGCTGCTCCTACTACTTGATGTCTTCTGGGATAGATTAAAGCTGTTGCACTCATATTAAGTAAGGTACAAGTTGCAGTGTGTGTTAGATGAACTTCACTCATTAAAGATATTAGTCTAAATTTACAGGTCTCTTAAGGAAACACAACTCAGCTGGGCTCAACAGTCTTGCGCTCTTTTACATCAGCAGTGAAATTCAGCCAATGTTTCTCTGAGATATTTTTGTACTCTGTTCCCAAGCACTCATTTCATTTCCTGGACTTCTTGATACCATTGCCATTCTAGATAAACAAAGTACCACAAAGTACCACCAAGCTAGCTTGTTAGTCATTTAGAGAATTTTTGGCCAAAAGATGATACATTCAGTTCCATTTATTTTTCTTAAAATTCCGTCCCTGTTTAATTTAATTTAATTTAAGTAATTTAATTTTATTTATTTTATTTTATTTATTTTATTTATTGTATTTATTTTATTTATTTATTTTATTTTATTTATTTTTTTCTAGTGGAAAAATCTGCAAGGTAAGGTTTTTGTTCCTTTCAGTGGCAAGAATTGAACATTGGCAACTCTTACTGCATGTAACACAATATTCCCATTTACTTTACAAACATAAGGTCCCATTCTGAACTCACTAAGTGCTTGGAGGCCACACAGTTCCATAGGTATGGATCCAGAGTTTTGTGTTGACACACCTGCTTAATTTAAATTGTGGTACCTCAGACACCATGCAGCAGAATAGCTGGGGTGTCAATCTCCATGTAAGCACTCTGGGTCTCCTGTAGGCTGGGCAGCCCACAATGATGCTCAAAATGTGACGGTGATGGGTGCCTGGGTACGGCTGGTGTGCGTCTGGCTCCATGCTGCTGTCAGACCTCCTTCTGCAGTGGCATAACCTAATTCTGGCTGTAGATTCACCCAGCAATGGCCAACAACTTTTTAAAATGGGGTTCTGATCTACTAAAAGTTTCCTAAATTCTATTATTGCTTTCTGTTTCCTGTACTATTACAATAATGATGGCTTTATTTTATTCTTGCATGCTGTCATTCAGTACTTCACCTTTCCTCATAAAGTACTTCTTTTAGGTCCTTTTTTTTTTTTCTTTGTTATCCCTTCTTTCCCCTCCTACCCTCACTTTTTGTTTGTTTGTTTGTTTGTTTGTTTGTTTTGTTTCTGTTCATGCTTTTGTAGATTCATTTTCAGTGGGCAACTTACAACAGTCTCTCTTCTTTTTCACCAGGTCTAATACTGAAACTAAATCAGGAAAAAGGAAGGATGAACTGCTGCTGTAAGAAAAAGGAAGGACACTTTCCTCTTGTGCAGAAAAAGTGATGTCCACAAGCAGTAGTACAAGGTAGCTACAGAAAGGGCAAACAACCCCAAAATGTAGTCTCTTCTTCATGCTTGTACTGCCTCACTGTTTTCCTCAGTCTTCATGCTGCTGTCTCCCAGCAGGGTCTGAGAACTCCTTTCTCTCTTCCAGCACTCTTGGTTTGCAGTCTCTCAGAGTGGTATCAAGGGGACAGAGGTGGGTGGAAGGCTTAGTATGCTCTGTGTGTGTATGTGTGTAGGAAACCCACCCCAAAGCCTAAATCAGAAGCGGTTCCTCATAGCAGCCTCAGTACATGAATGTCATCTACAGCATCTCTGCAACTTCAGGAGCACCCTCCTAGGACTGCTGCAGGGTGTAAGTTGTCCCTTCTTGCAGCTTCCCACCCCCAGCCCACACAGCTGGCAAAAACCCGTATGACATCTTGTGTTGGAGTTTCCAGCAAATCATGCAGGAGGACTTAATCTGTTTTGTGCTACCTGGGAGACCCTTGGAACCCCCTGAAGAGGCACGTGCCTAATTGGATAACCACTGGTGCATACCCCTGACTACACAGCTGACAGCTCATGTGTAGCAAAACCATGTGAATGCTACCACTTTTCATTGCAGCCTTTACAGCTCACCACAGAACAATGCTTCAGCATCAGAGCTTTTACCATAGTTGTGGTTTAACCCGGCCAGCAGCTAAACACCACACAGCCGTTCACTCACCCTCCCCCCTCCCTCTCTGGGATGGGGGAGAGAAACGGGAAAGTGAAGCCTGTGAGTTGAGATAAAGACAGTTTATTAAGACAGGAATATAATAATAATAATAGTGATAATGATAATAATAATAATGTGTAAGAAACAAGTGATGCACAATGCAATTGCTCACCACCCGTTGACCGATGCCCAGCCTATCCCCGAGCAGCCGGCCCCCCCACCCCGGCCAGCCACCCCTATATATTGTTTAGCATGACGTCAGATGGTATGGAATACCCCTTTGGCCAGTTTGGGTCAGCTGTCCTGGGTCTGTCCCCTCCCAGCTCCTGCTGCACCCCCAGCCTGCTCGCTGGCAGGACAGAGCGAGAAGCCGAAAAGTCCTTGGCCTGGTGTAAACACTGCTCTGCAACAATTAAAACATCAGCATGTTATCAGCGCTCTTCTCATCCTAATCCAAAACATAGCACCCTACCAGCTACTATGAGGAAAATTAACTCTATCCTAACTGAAACCAGGACAACCATCCACAGTTTTAAACTTTCACGTTGAAAAAAAAAATACTACATTTGTATTCTCATTTCACAAAGTTTCTGAAAAATGTAGCTCATTTAATCCAAATATGCAATGTGGACATACTTTATACTAACTTAGAGCTGTTTATCCAAACCCACTGTACTTTGCACAGATTGTCACATTGATTTTAAATGATTTACTGGTGCCCAAAACTTGAGATCAATAGCACCATTGTGAAAAATCTACAGATAGCCTGAAACTATATGCCTAATGCTGACAATTTAATTCCCAACATCACTGACTATTTCATGAAGACCATTTCAGCAAAAGTGTTCACTTACTCCCACTGCACAAAGCCTTACTGGCATTGCACATAGTTACAAATATTTGCTAGGGGACCAGAGTCAAGCAGTTCACAGATGTGATTCTGAAATGAAAAAATGAGAGTCCATCTCCTCATCACTAGTCACAATTTTTGGTGGCATGGTGTATTATCAGTGAAGGGGAAATAAGGGCATGCATTACATAATTTTGCTGGCATTTTCAGCACAATTCTGTAAAGAGAAGCCTGAGGAGAATTGACTCCATATGACCTAAATAAACCAATTACTTCACTGATGATCAATGTATATGCATTTAGACAAGTTCCTACTCTTACAAGTTTTTTGTTTTTTTTTTTTTTTTTCAGTTCTTGGTATTTCACCTAAAGCACCTGTTTACTTGATGAATCTCTCATGCAACTTAGGAGTGGTGAGAAAAGAAGAAAAACAAATCAGCAGAAGAAGGAAACAGTTGATGATGGAGGCAACACAGGTGATGCCTGCTATGGTAGCTGGCCATCAGTTATCCTGTGTGGACTAACAGAGCTGTCTTCTACTGCAGAAAAAAAGGTGTTGATCAAAGTTACCAAGCTCATAGCTTCCTCTTTTTCCTGATGGGAAAACCTTTGACTTTCAGCTTAGCAGCAATGAAATGCCAGCCTCAGGTTTTGGTCTTTTATGGAGCAGGGTGCTCATCACTAAGATGTTCCTATGATCTCCACAGGAAATTGGGTGCTGCTACTGGTTGCAGGTGTTCAGTAACTTTTGGGAAAAAAAAAATATCCCATTTTGCTAATACAAAGAGCATTTCAAATTCTATCTGCAGGCAGCAATGGTGAGATGTGAGACAAAAGATATCATTGGAAAATCCTGTTTTCAAATCTGTGATTCAAATAATTTCTTTCATACAGCAGATTATACCTATATAATGTAGTAAAACCACAGTGGTTTGGTATTAATATAAAGATATCCTACAAATCCTATTGCATAATATGAGTGCAAGACCCCAGGAATGTTCTCTGATCAATAGGCCTACATGGATCACTTATGATTTTATGATTAAATTTCGCAGAAGAAATGAGAAACAAAACTATCAGATAAAGGTAAAGACAAAGCAAAACGTAAACAGTTTTTGCATTCTAATACCAGATCTATGAGAATTGTATCATTTCTTCCGTTAAGATGACTCAATCAGTAATTTGCAGCCTAACAAATACTACTATCCATATGGAGTATAATAATAGTACAGCTTTAGGTTAGAGTTCATCCCTCTGCACTTTCAAACTCATTGGAGATAGTAAGAGAGATTTTAACTGGAGGGTTTTGCTCTCCATACCTTTTCTGCAGCTGGTTATGCACTCAGACCTACTAGTGTCAGCTCCACTCAGTCTCACTCTCCCATCGTTTTGGCTTCAGTCTACTTATAGGTAGGTAATGAATTATATTTACTTACAGTCTGCCCGTGTTTATGCATTGATTCCTGAGGTTTGCTGAAATGAGTTAAACTGAGGATTTGTAAAGGAGAAATAATCTAGTGAATAGCTTTCTGGCGAGTGAATCAAACACCTTGAGTTGGATTTTTTCTTCTGGCTGTTGCTATCTCATGTCACACACAGCAGCTGACTTACCTTACCATAAGCTCTTGCCTTCCAGGAGTACTCAGCTGTCTCAACCACAAAATAATGGACAGTGCATGAACCCCTTATTTGGGATTTCCTTATGATTAAAGATGAGGCTGTGCACATCTGAGTGCACTTAATAACACTGCCCTTTGAAAGATGAAGCCATGGAAGGATGAATGTGGTCTCTTCATAATTCTCTGATTTTGAGGTGGAAAACACAAGTAGTCCATTTTAAGCCCTCTCTCCAAAACCAAGAGCAACAGCAAAAAAAGCTAACAAAGTGATGAGCTGGATGGCCTACAGGGCAAAGACACCTGGAAAAAAACAAAACTAGCGGGGTGTCTAATTTTAGTAGATTGTTTTGAACAGCTCTAGCCTAAGTAAAAGCCCAAACCAAGATAAAAATGTCATGACATTGCTTGTCTACATTTTCATTTCTATTTCTTTATTCTGGATTGTTTTCCAACTAAGACATTCTGGTTTTCATAGCCGTCTCTGAAGGCAATGTAGGTAATAGACATCTTAGAGCTATTCTCTGCATACTTCTGCTTATTTTTTCTTCACAGCTAAAAAGTTATAATTTTCTGCTCACCAACTCACTGGTCTTTGAAAACTTTCCAGAAAAAAATAATAATTTGCAACTATTGTCATACAAATGAGAGCTGACTTGAGTGTGACTGTTGGGTTAGCAGGTCCCAAATTATTTGTATATTTTAACAACCAAACATGCCAGAAATGTAATAAACAGGTGGTAGAAGGCAGCTGCCAGGTAACTTCATTTTAGAAACTGAATGCAGAAGAGCAGTTTGCAGATGGTTAGAAGGAAAGCAACAATTCTAGGCTAGCCCACCTAGACGATGAATTCACTCCATGCTTACTGCTTGTTTTCGTAAAATGTTGTGTTCCTGTTTGTGCTGTTACAATATCCAGAGGCTCAAACCAAAATCAGGGCTATCCAGTGTTATGTGCAAACAAGGAACAGGTAGGCATGGTGTTTACTAGTTGGCCCAATGTAAAATAATTTTAAACACCTATGAGAGGATTCTGTACGTGCAATTTTAAAATGACCTTTGAGCAAGCCACTTACCAGGTCTGTTTACCCATTGAGATGATTAGAAAAGGACGAGAACTTTCAAATACCGGAATAAAGCATTTCTACAACTTTCTCACTGAAAATTTTAAATGAAGATGTATTCTGTGGTGAGCAGGAAGTATTCCTTGCACAAACTGAGGATCCCACTTTAGTCCATTGTTTTTGTGAGGTTCCAGTAGATAGAGATTCCTGCCGTACAAAACATATAAAAAATGCTCCAAATATCTCTGGAAGAGCTTATTTGTCTCCATCAACTGTAGGAGAAATCCTGGAAGACCAGTTAGTAAGCCTTAGAGTAGTCAATGTGAATATTCTCTACTAGTTTGGATTTTAGCTTTTAGGTAGTACCATTACATTGACATGAGGTCTACATCTTAACTCTTTCCTTCACTTTTTTCCTGTGTTACTTGAAACCCAGATACACTGAGGCCAAGACTGTCAAGTATATTATTTGCATGACATCTAGCAGAATGCTGTCCCTTCCAACTCACTTCTTGGTCTTTCCAGAGTTTTTTCATTTGCAGCAACCCAATACTGAGGACACGCAAGGAAAACCCTTTGCAGTGCTAAGAAGATAGGCAGAATGGTCATAGGGAAGATAATCGGGTAGTGTGGGAAAATCAGAGCAGCAGTTTGCAAATAGACAACACATATGTATGCTTTGTATGTAGGATTTCTCCTAGTCAGGATCAAAATTTTTGCTGGACAAAAGCCATTCTGCAGTACTAAATCCCAGCAAATAACTATGTGTACTATTATACCTTATGGCTGTGGTGTTCCTTTGAATCAGGATTCATCTTTTTTTTTTTTTTCTTTTTTCTCCAAAGGACCACAGGCTCCAGTGCTCAATTTGCTGGCTCCAACCTGCTGCTATTACCTGTCCTCCCCTCCCTTCCCAACATCAGCCATTCACAGAGCCTGGGAATGTTGTCCTTGAATGTTGTCTGACATGATTAGCACCTTCCCCCTCTTCCCACTTTGCCAGCATGCCTGGTAGACTTCCAGCTATTTTGTAAGTTCCACGACATGTCTGTCCTTCAGCACATTTCCTGGCTTGCTTCATCACTCTCCAGCTGGTTTAGTTTCTTGCTTGTCAGAGACTGTCGCTGAAAGATTTTTCTGATCAGGGGAAAAAACCTCTAACTAATGCCTCTGAATCTGGGTTTCACAGAACAGGCTCACCTATGGATTTTAATCTCTTTAATACTATTGCTTTCAGCTGAAATACTGCTAGCTTCTTTAAGAAAAAGTCTTAAACTGGGATTTATAGCACTGGAATCCACAATTTTACACTTTGCACCTGTGCACTGTTTCTACCTTTTTGTCTGTCCATATAGCCATCTGGAGAGATCTATTTTATAAGCAGAGAGCACTCTGGAATATTTAAATAAACTTTTGGGAGTACTTAGGAAGAAATAAACTGATTTGTGTGGAAAAGAAAAAGATGAGGCCACCAGCATAGCCTGAATAATTAAGCTGTGTAGGCTTATTTTGTTTAGCTAAATCACAACACATCTAGAATGCTTTAAGTACCTTTTATAAAGAAATAAATATGTATATTATTAGCTAAGCATTTGGGAGGAAGAAAACCTGCTATCAGCAGAAAGGATGCCGTTGGACACAATTTTTTCAAGCAGGAGGGCAAACAGGCAAACATGTTAGTGCCCAGTTCTGTCAAGCTTCTGGAACCAAGGAGAACTAATCCTGAAATAATTACACAAGACCTACGAGAAAGCAGAACAGAGAAGTTAGAAAGAGAGGGCTAGAGCTGAAGCAGAAAGTGCTTTTGCAATTGAGCACAGTCCAATCCATATCCATAACAAATGTTTTACCACCACCAAAGATTTGTGCACCCGGATTCAGAAAGCGCCGAAAACCTCCTGGTGAAACCTCGGATGACGTCAGGTCCTTTATCTTGAGTATACTCAGATTTTACTGACAGAGGTAATATACATGCCTGTCCAGGAGCTGACAGAGAAATTATAACAGCCAGTGGACAGCTACTGATTTAGAGAAACTCAGTAACAGTCTGTTCAGAAAGCAGATGAGGTACAGGAATGGTATTGACATCATTTCAATGTTCTGACCTCACTTGTTTTAGCCTTTTTTTTTTTTTTTTAAATCATCTGCGCTGGCTGTACTATGTCATACTTGCAGGAGGAAATTCAATAAGCACTACCAGTATTAGTGCATATTTGTCCCTCCCTTATGAGAAAACAGGCTCTTATTTAATCACAGCCAATGTTTTATGATAAAAGTCTGAAAAAGTGCATCAGCCATTTTCAGTTACTTACTAACATGACTAACATTACGCAGACTGTTCTGTAGTGTTTTGCCCAGTTTTGTTCAAATGCTTCAATGAGCATTTAAATGAGCTTCCAGTATTTCCACTGACTCTTCCACAGACTAATTATATGAAAATATTTATTAATAACTTGTGTTTTCAGTTCCTTGTAAAAAACATCCCAAAAAAGCTCAACCCTCAAGCAAACAAGGATCACTTCATTATAAACACAACTTGATTCAAATACAATTCACGTAATTCTGTACCATTTCCTCACTTTCTCAGCCAGTCTGTTCTTTCATATATAGATATATTGGTATGAAATTTGATTTACCATGTTGGAAAATAATTGGGTAGTAGATTTACAGGAGTTTGTATTGGGCTGTATCTTTTTTCATTGCTCCACTCTGACACAAATGTGATTTGCTGCCATATATAACAAGATTAAGTGATCTTTGTTCAGTTTCTGTGCCTCAGTTCTTTTTGTGCAATTTAGAAGTTAAAATTTGAAGGAAAAACAGCTGACAACAAGAGAATAACGCTAGTGTATTTGTGACCATTTTCGAGCAGCAGTATCAGGGAGAATATGAATATAGTGATGATAAGCTCATAAGGGTGGCATCACCATGGTAAATTGTCAGAGTAACTCCTCAATAGGGCACGGGACTAAATTTAGAAGACTACACTGCTGGTGAGTCATTGATCATTGCACAAGACGCATGGTCTTCTGTTATGAATATATATATACTGTGTTTTGCGTACATGGATATGCAGTTTGGTGGCGATCTAATTATACTGTTGTGCAAATTACGATATTTGACATTGCCACAGGTGAAACAGAGTAAACAACAACCTGCAGTGGATCCAGATATAACCTTTTATCCTCCTTGAATTCCTCCCTCCCTCCCTTCCTCCCTCTCTACCAGCACTACATCCCCCAGGTCTCAATGTCCCTGCCCACAGGGGGGTGGTTGCTGGCCACGGAAGGACAGAGCAGAGAGCCCTGTTGGGTCGTGCTGTGGTGCTGCTCACAAGTACCAATCTCAGGTGTCAGTGACCAAGGTCCCTGGTCGTCCACCAGGACTTGTGGCCATGCAGCTTTCTGATCTCCAGGGTCTTCCCCTACTTCAAGGATTTTTTCTCCAGCTGGGATTTCACTGCTTTTTTTCTACACTCTCCAGCCCCCAGTTCTCCTAATCTAAACAGTTAATGTGAGAAATCAAATGTAGGATCAGCCTCCTAATTGGTGGTTCATGTCTCATATTTTTTATTAATTGGAGGAATCAGGACATGCTGCATTTCTTTAGACCCAGTGTTATCAAAATTTACAGCAGCCCATACCAGTTGCAGCTAGCAGCCAGCAGGCTCATGCTTGCTTATGAGTTCAAAAGTTCAGCCTCAGATAATCACCCACTCACCCCCACACACACTACGATCTACTGCTTGCCAGTGTTTACAGCCTGAATTATCTTCACC